>NC_050574.1:214328050-215076800 GCF_011100635.1 Trichosurus vulpecula
ATTCAGAACAGAAAGAGAATACTTTCACTGGGATATCACTTAGATCAAAATCAGTCAATGCAAGTACAGAAGCAAGCTGGCTGTCAATCAGTCAAGGCATCCACCATTACCTTCTCTTTACTGGGATGGTTTAAAAGGAAACCAGCCCTAAGAAGAGAGGGAAGGTAGACTGAGGGAGCAGCAAGAGTAAAACTGAGTGGTGAGTCCTGGGGTAGGCCAGCTCATACAAAGGTGGTGGGGGGAGAGAGTAAAGCGACTGGCAGCTCTGCTTCTCTACATACCAGCCCAGCAGAATAAACTTGAAATCTTTATACATTAGTGCAATAATATTGGTGTTTAAAAGTTAGGGCTTGTATCAATGAGCAGTGTGGGATCGTTAAAAATTTTTTTCTAAATGCAATATAGCCTACTCTTTTGCTATATGCCATATGACTTTGAATAATGGAAAACCATGATTTCCTACAAGATACCATATGGGTAGAAATTTTGGAACGACACGGTCTCTGAAGAATGAACATTTCCCAGATGACACAAAGGGCAATAGAGAGATGTATTATGGACACAAATACACTGCAGCATATTGTCAATAATCAATTGTGTGTAAAAAAGTGTTACAGGAGATGTGATTTAAGGAATGTATGATTGGAAAAGGAGGTCACAGATCTAGAGAGGAGGATAACTGATGAATAATCCACATGCTTCACTGGTCCACACAGAACATTAGAAGACCTAGAGGAAAGTCTTTAGTGCACTGGGTGGATCATCTGTTTTGTGACAGAACATGAATAATAGCAACAATAATAAATAATAATCCAGAAGATGTTTGCGTCCTAAAACTTATTCCACTTCAAAAAGAACTTATTTTATTCCCTTGTGCAACAGTCTTAGCACATTAAATATAAAAGAATGATAGGAAGATACTGAATTGTCCTAGTACCATTTCTATCTGAACTCCATCAAACAAGATAAGACTGAGCCAACAGTAATAGTAGTAGCAGTTGTAGCTGACATTTACAGAGCGTTAAAGTTTGCAAAGTGCTTTTCATATATTATGAGAAGGCATGGATGAGATGATATCTATACTTCTGGAAGAAGTATTCATGTTGATGAGAGCACAGATCCAAGGATGTATTAAAATAAGTATTTGTATATTATGCAAATATGTCATCTGGCTTAATATTTTTATTCCATCATCTGGCTGGCCTGCATCTGTGTGAGACTTTCAGGTCAACATTTTTTACCTTTGAATAGTGTGAAGGCATAAATGACAAATCTGAGGAGATTTGTAGAAGACAGGAAGCTGACAATAGCCAATATGGAGAACAGTAGAACTGGGATCCCCTGCAGATCTCTGCAGGAATAATGGATTTAATTAAATAATTTACTAATTTATTGGGCTAAATATAAATTCCTGATTCCAAATATCATCAGCCATTCATGTGAAAAAGATCTGGGGTTTTTCTTGACTAAAAAGTCAACATTAACCGCATTTGTGAAATGACAGCCAAACAAAGCTAGTTTCATCTTGGGCTGTTCAAAGGAAGAAAGGGTTGTCTTAGCACGTAGTGAGGTAGGATAGTGCAATTGAAAGAGTACTGAGTCTTGAATGAGGACTTGACCTACCTGGGTGACCCTGGCAAGTCACATGATGATCTGCTTTTCTAGAAATCCCCTGTAACAGAGGGCTTTTCTGCTTAGATACATCATAGAATAGATTCTAACATAGACATGTTTTATAGGCAACTTCTGCTTTTGTTATGTTTTGGACTAGGCCCCTTTTAACTCGGTACTTTTGTGATTCTAAGTTTGTAACATGCAGAGATTCTGTCTAGGTAATACTAGGTGAAAAGTATATGCTTTGGACAATTTCTGGCTGTCAAGAGTCCAACAGATGCTTTTTGAAGATGATGATATTAATATGCACTCTTGAACCTTTATTACATTAGGACATAGCATATTTATACAGTTTAAGTAATCACTATTCATTACATAATCTCCCCAAGCAGTTAACAAAGCAGAAACAAATTGAAAACTGGCTTTGCGGAGGCCCACCCCACCACCTATGTGTATTTTATCAGGCACATGAGTCATCTGCTTTATGCATACAGTTGGCTGCAGATGAGCTGGCACCCTTGAAATTGCAGCAGCTGCACTAAACAATTACTGGGCTCTGACTGAGAAAATTTCCCATGGGTAACAAAGAACCAGCTGGGCATTTCTGGTGCTCGCCTAGTGGACGTTTGTTAGTTTGTCTGAACATTGAAATTCCCAGGGCAGCAATCAATGGATAGGATAATTCAGTCAAAAAAGGCACCAATCCAGAAACTGTGAAGGGAAGCAGGTCTTTTTTGGAGAAGCACTTTGGGCCTTCGGTTAAGCAAAGGGACAAGAGTTGTCCTTCACATTTTAAGCCAAATATAAAACTCTTTGAAGTGTGGCAGCTCATTAAATGTGCCTGGCACACTTTAATGAAACCGCTAATCTAAAAATCCCTAGATTGATCAATATAACCGGCTGATATTAAGTACTTGAACTTTCTAGCCAAGGACACTCTGGGAAGATACACATGCAATAGAATTTTATCTCATGTGTCTAACAGAAGTTTGTTATTAACAGTGGCTGTAACCAAAATATTAATATTTTTCTGGGCATTGTTGTCAAATCAGAGTGCCTCATTGGCACGATGTATCAAGACCTCCTTAATATATTCAGTAATTTAGAAAAAAAAATCATTAAGCCAACATTATCATCTACCATGTGATAAGACAGATGGCAAAACAAGGTATATTTTTATTATAATTTTAAATGCAATATAATTTTTAAACCAAAGCTTAACTATCTTAAGCCCCAGGTGCATTTTCTTTCCAGCCAGTTTGAAATTATGCTCATATTGTTGAGAAATACATCATTAATCCGAAATATATCACAAGTCTCATATCTTTAATCCTACAGATTTATTGAATAAGTTTCAATAGACTCTAAATCTTCTACTAATTTATAGATAACCAATGCAGCAGAGGTTAATTACTGCACTATCTTTAGTAAGTGGTAATGGGAGGGAAAAAAAAGCCCTGAAGCTGACTCATTTCCTAAGAGTCTAAGGGGAAAAAGATGCCTTTCTGAAAAATATTTTCAAATTTGGAGCTTCAAGTTGGAAAAGAAAATTTGGAACTATTGACTGCTGTCCAAGGAACATAACCTCTAAGACATAAAGAAGTAGAGATCAATCATCTGACAATTAACTCCTGTATTTGGGGCAAGAGCTTAAGTGACTGTTATTGCTTAGGGCATGAGCTGAAAACCCATTGGTAGAAAGAAACAGCCTTTTGTGTTTCAGCTACTGCTGGGTAATAAAAATTAACATCTATATCTACATGTCTATCTATCTGTCTGTCTATTTATCTATATTTGTCTGTCTGTCCATCTGTCTGTCTGTCTCTCTGTCTATCTATCTAATTCATAAAGCACTTACTACGTGCCAGGCACCATGTTAAGCACTTTATTATTTCATTTGATCCTCACAACAACCTGGTACTAGAAATAGGAGGTGATGTACATTCAGGTAAGACACACAAGCTGTGTCTTTCATTAGGTCCAAATGAATTGGTCATGTTGGCAAGTCTTATAACAGCAAATGAACAGAAATATAATACCAACACCAACTAACGTTTATATAGCTCTATGTGCTAGGCACTGTGTTAAGCGCTTCGCAACTATTATCACATTTGAGCCTCACAGCAATCCTGGGAAGTAGGTGCTCTTTTCATCCTCTTTTTACAGATGAGGAAACTGAGGCAAATAGGTTAAGGGATTTGCTTAGGGTCATTCAACTACTAAGTGACTAAGGCCAAGATTAAAATCAGGTCTTCCTGACTCCAGGTCAAGCTTTTAAACCACTCCATCACTCAGCTGACTCTAAAAGAAAGACAAATTCAAGGAGTGTGAAAATCTAAGCAGATATTGAGTGTCTTCTGGAGGCAGAAAAGCTAAGCTGGAGGAACTTAAGGTCATATATTATCATTCCACCACTTTTGAGGACATTCATTTCTTTTAGGTATATAGTGCTAGCTTGCAGTCTCCCCAGGGGAAGATTTAGAAAGAGCACATGACAAGCATTTTCTAAGGAAACTCAACAACAGTGGGTTTACTGGCAGGGATGGGGAAAAGCCTCAGAAAGTTCCCCTGAGCTTCAAATAATTCTCTTTTCTTTTATATTCTCCCTTTCTTTCCTTCCCCTCTCTATCTGGCAGAGAGGTTTTAGGGAGAAGTCCAAAGGAGAAATCAGGAGGGAACAGTCCCCTTTGCATCTGCTGCTCTGCCTGGCTTCAACTTCATAGAACAAGATACGCTGTCTTGGTGTGCCCCGCTCCTTTCTTTTTCTTGTCTTCCTTTGTGTGTTGACTCCCCCTTTAGACTATGTGTTCCTTGAGGTCAGGGGCTGTCTTTCTTTTTAATTAATTGTATCTCTAGCACTTAGCACAGTGCCTGGCAAATAGTAGGCTCTTAAGAATTGTTTATTGAATTGGATTGAAGAAGTAGAGAGGTTAACCTTGGTAAAGAGTAAGATCCTATCCTCATGTGAGACTGGGTAAAGGAGGAGATAGTGGAAGGAGGCATCTGAGTGATAGGGGATGAAGACAGGAGGAGTAAGCTCCTAGTAATTGGCCTCATTTTTTCCTGTAAAATATGAAGCAAAGTTCTTAGCTGAGAGAGTGGGAAGAGGGAGAGCTATGGGAGGCTTAAGGAGGGATGAAAAGGTTTGGAAGAACTGACATGAAGAGAGAGACAGTGAGTTGACAAGGGAGGTATAAAAGGATTGCCTAGTAGCAGTGAGGGCCCAGTTGAGGTTATGTAACATAAATGTGTACTGGATCTAGTCAGAAGGGTTTCTCCTTATCCATTCAGCAACTCATGTAAGTAAAGGCAGTAAATGGTGGGAGTGATCCAAGGCTGAGGCTTGACCGAATGTGTTCTGTGATAAGATAAAACGGCTGGAGATTTAGGAGAGGATGGTTCACTGAGAAGTCAAGACGGGGAAAAGAGGAGAAGGTGCCTAGTACAGGGGAGATGGCCTAGGAGAGAACAAAGGTGTCATGGGTTTGGAGGTCATAGTGCGGACAAAGAAGCAGGTTTTACAAGGGGAGGGAGAAGTGAAAAACAAATAGATTATGGTCAGATTTGGAATTCTTGGAGATTTAGGTGGTACTTTTGTAGGTGATGGCAAGACCAAAGGTATGACCATTTTTGTATGTGTCTGAGATAGAGTGGAGGAATAGCTCATGGGAAGTGAGTAGGTTGAGGAACTGAGTGGTTAGGGTATTTGAAGGAGAGTCAATATGTATGTTGAAGTCCCCTAGTATAAGGGGAGGAGAAAAGAATTTCTTTTTCTGACTTACCACCAAATCTAGTGATTTTGTGAATCATCTGCGCAAGATATGTAAGGAAGATGGATTTTTAAAATATATCAAAACATTTAAAAATTATATATGATATAAAGTCCCTATGTGTACCATAATATTTATAGCAGCACTTTTTATGATAGTAAAGAATTGGAAACTATTGATGCCCCCCAGCAAGTGAAGAGTGGCTACAAAAATTATGGTACATGAATGTAATGGAATATTACTGTGACGTGAGAAATGATGAATGTGAATACAGGGAAGCATTATCTGAAGCAGAGGGAAGTAAACACAGACAAGAAAACAATATGCACAGCCACAACAAGGCAAATGGGAAGAATAACCGCAAAACAGTCAAAAATTCAATGTCACAAATTTACAAAGAATGAGTTTACCTCCAAGGAGGGGACAGGAGAAGATATTCCTCCACCCCACCCCTTTGCAGTGAGGTCTATGAATGTAGTACAATGCACATATTTTTAGACTTTTTAATGTATAGATTAACTTTGCTGATTTTTTTCTCTTGCTTTTCTTGTCTGAAAATATTATTTACTAAATGGCATAGATGTCTGGGAAGGGAGAGGGGAAAGGACTGTGGGGGAAAACAACATATATCAGTATGATTTATTTTTAAAAAGAATTCTGCAGAATACGCAGTCACCATCTATAGCAAAACTTTTATTATTTACTCTAACGGAAAAGATGATCATGATTTAGTGGAAAGTGCAAGTAAAATAGTATTTTAGAATCTGTCAATAAAGAACATAATTTTACCACCTTCAACTAGATACAATAACACTCTGAAAGTAGAAGACTCAGGGAATAAAGTTATCATCAGTCTAATGATAATAGGCTCATAATAATAAAAATAGCTGGCATTTATATAAATAGCAATGTATAGCATTTAGATTGCAAAGTAGTTTCTATTTGTTATAATGTTCCTGTTTACATTTGTCTTCACAATAACCCTATGACAAAGGTGTTATTATCTTAGTTTTATTGATATGGAAATTGAAACTGACAGAAGTTAAGTGACTTGTCCAGGGACAAACAGCTTGTAATTTATTGAGGCCAGATTTGAACTCAGGTCTTCTAGATTAGACAACCAACGATTTATTCATTATGCTGTCTAGCTTCTCCTAGGGCAATTCTTAGTATGGGTTTCCAGCCTTTACTTCTCTCGTAAGCTGGAGACTTACACTTCTAACTCTCAAATGGATATTATTGCATGGATGCCTTGTTGATACCTCAAAATCAACATGTCCGAAACCAAAAGGCCAAGGGATCATAAATAGAGAGCTAGAAGGGACCTTAGAAATCATTTCATCCACCCCTCTCATTTTTTAGATGAGAAAACTGAGGCCCAGAAATCATATGGAATTTGTTTAAGGTCACACAGCTATCAAGGACAGAGCTAGGATTTGGACTCAGGTCCTGTGATTCCAAGTTCAGCACTTTTTCTACTATACATGCTGCTTACTACCTTGATGACTGCTAAGTCTGTTTCCAGTTATATATCTAAGATTGTATGACTCACATTGCCTCCAATCAAACTCGTCTTTCCCCACATAAAACCAGTTTCTCCTTCTAAACTCCATTTTTGTTAATGGCACCAGTAATCTCCCAGGCATCTTTGCTCAACCCTCAGTGATATCTTTGACACTTTCTTTTTTCTTAACACCTAGGCAACTAGATGGAAAGCTGGATCTGGAGACATGACTTCACCTCTACCCTCAGCAAATTAGTGCTGTGACCTTGGGCAAGCAATTTAACAACCTCTTTCTGCCTCAGTATCCTCTTTGTATCAGTAATGAAGGTGAGACTTTTTGCTGTTCTTCTCTTAAGTGCCTTTAATGATTCTGGACTTTGTTTGAATGGGGCAGGTAAAATGGGATCTTTTCAGCACTAAGACAATGTAATGGTTATCAGGGCAGGGGTTTTGGTTGTCTTCTTCTTCGGAATGCTGAGGTAGTTAAGTACCTTTGATGAGTCTTGCCTTTCAAATGCAATGGCCAGCCAAATGGGATTTTTCACTGTTCTTTGAGTGCTTCTCAGCACTGAGGTAATCAAGTGCCCCAGGGCCCTGAGATGGATATATAAGATCCAAGGTTGGTGTTTGACTTTTGGGGCTCTCACTCACTGAAGGAGTGGTGGGGGACTCTGGGCAAGATGGTGTAACTGCCCCATCCTCCCCTCTCTTCCCCTCCCACCCCCCCCCCCCCCAGCCAGCTTTGCTAACCCAGACCCATTGGTTCTTTTGTAACTATGAATTGTGATTTGATCTGTTTATGTTGTCTCTGTTTGTAATTTGTATGTATTTGTTTTGAAGTTCAGGGTGCTGACTTTTCCTCCTGAACTAAGTGAATGATATTTGTATGTTTAATTAAAGTGAGATTGTTAACCTTTTAAAGTTGCTTTCCTTAGTAAAGCAGATCAAAAGAATATGTGCTGGCAGCTCTTGTTGCTAGTCTTGCTGGGTCTCACACCTCAACAGCTGCTGCAGGCTGAATTGTTGCTGCACTTGTCTATAAAATGAAGATAATATTAGCATTTAGCCCTCTCCCCTGCTGCCCCACTTCCCGCTCAAGTTTGTTGTGAGGATAAAATGAGGTAATCTTTGTAAAATGCTTTGCAAACTTTTAAGCGCTATAGAAATGCTAGCCATATATAAAATGATGAGTTCCAAAGGACTGTTCATTCTATTTTAGTAGTCTCTCAAACCTGTCTCTTTTTTCCTATTTTCCCTGACACAGTATAGCTTGGACCTTTAATACCTATCATTTGAAAAATTCAGTTTAACTCAATCAACAAATATTTATTAAGCTTATTGCTAGAAGTAAGAAATTAGGCAAAACTCTATCTCTTTGGCACTTCTATATTAATAAAATGTGACTCTGGGCTAGATATCCCCTAAGGTTGCTTCTAGCTCTATGCCAATCTCTAATTTTAGACTGTCACATCAAAAACACTAAAGCATAACTCTGATTGTATCACTTTCTGAATAAAGTCTAAACTTCACAGCCTCTTATTTTTAACCCTCTACAATTTGGTCTAACTTTCTATGCTGATCTCACACCATTTCCCTTCACTTACACCAATCTGAATTATTAATCATGGTTTTCTTTTTTCTTTTCTTTTCTTTCTTTCTTGCAAGGCAATGGGGGTTAAATGTCTTGCCCAGGGTCACACAGCTAGTAAGTGTATGAAGTCAGATTTGAACTCAGTTCTTCCTGACCATAGGCACAGTGCTCCATCCACTGAGATACCTAGCTGCCCCTTAATCATGTCCTTCTGAACATGTCTAGTGATTTCTCATCTCTGTGCCTTCATCTGGAATGCTGTCTGATCCTTACTGAAATCCTGTACAGACTAAAGCAATCTTTTTTTTTTCAGCAAGTCTTCACTCATCTTCCCACACTTGCATAGTTGTCCTCTTGTACTTAACACAGTGTTTGGGACACAGAGGCATTTAATAAATAGGTTTAAATGCATTCACTCCCTAATTCTTCCATCACAATATTGTGTACTTGCAGGGATCTACTTGGCATCATATTGATTTGTGCCCTTGTCTTATTTTTGCTTCTAAATTGTGAGCTCTTCATGTGCATATTATAGTCATGCATTACATCAATGTCCTACAAATCTAGGCATTCAATAAATATTTGGGGACATTCATTATTTGAAAAAAAAACCTGCTACTGAAATGATTTTAAATAGGTTTGTGATAATAAAAAAGCTCAAAACAAACTAGATGCCTATCTACTATGGGAGGTTGAACCAAATTGTGGTATAAGAATGCAAAGAGATATTATCAATAGATTTTTGTTGGTCAGGCATTTTTCAGTTCTGCCTCATTCTTTGGCCCCACTTGGAGTTTTCTTAGCAAAGATACCAAAGTGGTTTATCATTTCTTTCTCCAGGTCATTTTACAGATGAGGAAACTGAGGCAAACAGGGTTAAGTGGATTGCTCAAGGTCACAGAGCTAGTAAGTATCTGAGGCCAGATTTGAACTCAAAAAGATGAGTCTTCCTGACTCCAGGCCAGACATTCTGTCCACTGTACCACTTAGCTAAGTGCCTTGCTCAAGTCCACACAGCTAGTTTGTATTAAACACTGAGGTTGGATTTGAACTCAGGTACTCCTGACTTCAGGGCTGGTCCTCTGTCTACTGTGCCACCTAGCTGCCCCATGTTTTTTTTAAACAGTAGAGGGTTTATTCAGGCAAATAATTAAGAATATATCTGGAAATGATTGTTATAAAAAGGCATAAATTAAGCTTATTTAAAAACATAGAAAATAGGGGGTGGAGCCAAGATGGCAGCTGGAAAGCAGGGACTTGCCTAAAGCTCTCCCCCAGGATACTTTAAACACCTATAAAAAATGGCTCTGAACAAATTCTAGAACTGCAGAACCCACAAAATAGCAGAGGGAAGCAGGGCTCCAGCCCAGGACAGCCTGGATGGTTGCTGGGAAGGGTCTATTGCATGGAGCTGGGAGCAGAATGGAGCAGAGCCCAGAGCTGTGCCCAGACAAACCAGACTGGGAGCTGGGCGGAACAGGCCCGAGCACCCTGAATCAGTGAGCTGTGGCAGTTACCAGACTTCTCAACCCACAAACACCAAAGACAACAGAGAAGGTTAGTGGGAAAAGCTGCGGGGACAGAGTGAAAGGAGTTTACAATGCGGCCACCACCCTGGGGGCAGCGGAGGTGGTGCAGCTCTGAGGACAGAACTATAGCTGCAGTTGCTTCTGGCCCCAAAACCACCTGGTGGAAGGAATTAAGTGGCAGATCAGAGCAGGAGCACAGAGCCTGCTTAAGATCAGAGTTGCAGTCAGGGTTGGCAGTTCTTGGGGGAGGCGGAGCGCTGGTGTGGCAGAGCTTGCTATATAGAAATAGCTCTGAAAACAACAGCACTTCCGCTCAAACTTGGGACAAAGTACTCTCTACTCTACAAGCAGTCATACCCCCACAAAATGAAAAACTCAAGGGTCAAGTAGTTGGCCGGGAACACGGCCAGGCAGCAAAAATGGACTCAGATGTAGACTGAGACTTTGGAATCTTTCTTTGGTGACAAAGAAGACCAAAACATACAGCCAGAAGAAGTCAATGAAGTCAAAGAGCCTACATCAAAAGCCTCCAAGAAAAACATGAACTTGTCTCAGGCCACGGAAGAGCTCAAAAAGGATTTGGAAAAGCAAGTTAGAGAAGTAGAGGAAAAATTGGGAAGAGAAATGAGAGTGATGTGAGAAAACCATGAAAAACAAGTCAATGACTTGCTAAAGGAGACCGAAAAAAATACTGAAGAAAATAATACCTTAAAAAATAGACTAACTCAAATGGGAAAAGAGCTCCAAAAAGCCAATGAGGAGAAGAATGCCTTGAAAGGCAGAATTACCAAATGGAAAAGGAGGTCCAAAAGACTACTGAAGAAAATACTACCTTAAAAATTTGATTGGAGCAAATAGAAGCTAGTGACTTTATGAGAAATCAAGATATTATAAAACAGAACCAAAAGAATGAAAAAATGGAAGACAATGTGAAATATCTTATTGGAAAAACCACTGACCTGGAAAATAGATCCAGGAGAGAGAATTTAAAAATTATTGGATTACCTGAAAGCCATGATCAAAAAAAGAACCTAGATATCATCTTTCAAGAAATTATCAAGGAGAACTGCGCTGCTTTCTAGAGCCAGAGGGTAAAATAGAAATTGAAAGAATCCACAGATCGCCTCCTCAAAAAGAGCCCAGAAAGAAAACTCCTAGGAATATTGTTGCCAAATTCCAGAGCTCCCAGATCAAGGAGAAAATACTGCAAGCAGCCAGAAAGAAACAATTTGAGTATTGTGGAAAAATAATCAGGATAACATAAGATCTAGCTGCTTCTACATTAAGGGATCGAAGGGCTTGGAATATGATATTCCAGAGGTCAATGGAGCTAGGATTAAAACCAAGAATCACCTACCCAGCAAAACTGAGTATCATGCTCCAAGGCAAAATATGGATTTTCAACAAAATAGAAGGTTTCTCAGTGAAAAGACCAGAGCTGAATATGAAATTTGACTTTCAAACACAAGAATCAAGAGAAGCATGAAAAGGTAAACAAGAAAGAGAAATCATAAGGTTCTTACTAAAGTTGAACTGTTTTGTTTACATTCCTACATGGAAAGATCATGTGTATTATTCATGAAACCTCAGTATTAGGGTAGCTGAAGGGAATACACATATATATCTATATCTATATATATATATATATATGTATGCATAGATAGATAGATATATAGAGGGCACAGGGTGAGTTGAATATGAAGGGATGATATAGAAAAAAATAAAATCAAATTAAGGGATGAGAGAGGAATATATTGAGAGAGGAAGAAAAGGAGAGATAGAATGGGGTAAATTATCTCACATAAAAGTGGCAAGAAAAAGCAGTTCTGCAGGAAGGGAAGAGGGGGCAGGTGAGGGGGAATGAGTGAATCTTGCTCTCATCAGATTTGACCTGAGTAGGGAATAACATACACACTCAATTGGGTATCTTACCCCACAGGAAAGAAGGAGGAAGGAGATAAAAAAGGGGGTATGATAGAAGGGAGGGTGGGTAGGGGGAGGAGGTAATCAAAAGCAAACACTTTTGAAAAGGGACAAGGTCAAGGGAGAAAACTGAATAAATGGGCATAGGATAGGAAGGAGCAAAATATAGTTAGTCTTTCACAACATGAGTATTGTGGAAGCATTTTACATAATGATACACATGCGACCTATGTTGAATTGCTTGCCTTCTTGGGGAGGGTGGGTGGGGAGGGAAGAGAGGAAAGAATTTGGAACTCAAAATTTTAAAGGCAGATGTTCAAAAAAAAAGTTTTTACATGCAACTAGGAAACAAGATATACAGGCAATGGGGCACAGAAATCTATCTTGCCCTACAAGAAAGTAAGGGAAAAGGGGATGGGGGGAGTGGGGTGACAGAAGGGAGGGCTGACTGGGGAATGGGGCAATCAGAATATATACCATCTTGGAGTGGGGGGGAGGGTAGAAATGAGGAGAAAATTTGTAATTCAAACTCTTGTGGAAATCAATGCTGAAAACTAAAAATATTAAAGAAATAAATTTTAAAAAATAGAAAATAATTTGTTGGTTATCAGGCTAAATTATTTTTGGTTTATATGCTAGTTTGCTGAGCAAATTCCCCTTTCCCCCTAGAAAATGAAATTTTGGACTAATCCCTTATCTAAATTATCACAAATTCCAAATTAATTGTCTGAATTAAGGAGGTCTCAAACTATATTATTATAATTATTAATTTCTCATCTCTCTAGCCAATATTAAGGCATACAAGTATGATACAGCAACATATCTGGAGCTGATTTAATTTTTAACCTGCTGTCCATTAGGTTAGGGTAGGCCCTTGGGCAGTCTCAAGCTTCTGACCTACTTTGATGTTTCTTTTGTACTCCACATTTTATAGACCAGGTTAAATTCTAGAATGGATCATTAATCATCGAGGCTCCCTGGGCTTTCCTGGTACACTAGTAGGTGGGAAGGAGATAAAATTGCTATAATAAGATGTGTGGGAAACTTTTCTTTCAAAAATTTCAATTCAGTTTTAGTGGGGGAAGGTAAGGTGAGATCTCTCAAGTTGTGTGAAATGTTCCTTTAAAAAGCATGAGCTCTTTTGATGGTTTGGAAGTCTCAGAAGAGACCTAGACAAGGCCTATTTTTAGATAGTCTCTAGAACACGTGGAAGAAAAGGTCCTTCTAAAGCTTAACTTTAATGACACATGGGAGGCAACCTGAATGGTCTAGCTTTAGTGTCTATACAACCTGAGTTCAAATCTTGCTTCTGACACATCCTAGCTGTTGGGCCTAGCGCAATATATTTACCTGCTTAGCATCTCAGGCAATTTTCTATTGCATAAGATTTGCTGATCTGCATTCATAGAAGGAGTTTGTTCACCAAGGATTAGTAAAATCACAGTTCAGACCAAAACAAAAGATGATAGTTCTGTATCATAGTTAAAGGCTAATTAGTACCAACACAAGAAAGAACAACGAGCAGAATCATGAATTATTCTGCTTATGATTCAACTGGGAAAGCTATTTATATAAGCAGATCATGACACACTGATCATGTGCTGGCTGAGCTTGGAAAATTGATGTGGAATATAAGTTTTGTGAAGTTTCATTTAACAAAAATCAGAGTTGGAAGAACCTTGGAGAGAATATCTGGTCTGACCTTGGGACACAGAATTATATTCATTTTACAGATGAGACAACTGAGACTCAAATAGACTAACTAATTTGCTCAAGGTTACACAACTAGTACTTGTGAAATACTAGCTCAATTTCCCTTATGGGTTGTAACCAAGGTCCAGAAATCGAGGTACAAATCCTTAGCTAAACAAATAGATGGTTTGAGAGTCAGAGTAATTCAGTGAAGAGTATTGAACTTGTCATTGAGAGAGCTAATTTTCAATTTGATTCTAATTAGGGGCTCTAACACTTACTAGGTAGGTGATTGATTATAGGCAAATTACTACAATATTAGGATTTAGAGTTGGAAAGGCCTTAGTCTCTTGAGTCCAACCCCTTCATTTTACAGACAGGGAAACTAAGGCCCAGAGATGTTATGTGACTTGCCCAAGGTCAAACAGGTAGCAAATGACAGTGGTAGGACTTGAATCCATGCCTAAACCCATTTTGCTTCTTTGAAACTTAGGTTTTTTTTCTCATCTGTTAGATGATATTTACACTGCTTATCTTAAAAGTTTATAAATCTTAAATCTCTTTCTATATATGAGCTGAACTCCATTTCCAAATCTCCAATTATTTGTTATATGTCTCCTTCTGGTTGTTTTGTTAGTATATTGAACTCAAAATCTCCAAGGTTGAATTTTTTATCTTCCTCCCTAAAACCACCCACCCTTCAAACTTCACCATTTTGTTGGGGTAGCAGAATTCTCTCAGTCACTCAGGCTTAACACCTCAAGGTTATCTTTTTTTTTTTCAAAATTTCATGTTGCTAGTTTAAGATCCTACGAAAAGAAAGGTAGTGACAAATTGAGGGCAGATATCAGTTTACATTTCAAAGGCAGGCATATAAGTGAATAATATAACATAGAGCAGCTGGCATAATGGATAGTCAGGAAAACCTGTATTTGAATTCTACTTCAGATACCTGGGCTAGTTACCTAGCCTCTCTCAGACTCAGTTTCCTCAGCTGTAAAATAGGGATGATAATAATAATACTAACCTTAAAGGGTTGTGTTGAGGGTAAAATTAGATCACACACACACATACACATACACACACACATATATATGTATATATATACATATACATATATATGTATATATATACATATATACACATATATGAAGTTTTGTAAACCTTAAAGTGCTAAATAAATGTTAACTATTATTAATAACATCAGTAACAATAATTACGAATGCTTATATACTGCTTTAAGGTTTTCAAAATGCCTTTTGTATATTATCTAATTTGTTTCATAAGAGTAAGATTTTTAAAATCCTGCTTTTTCCATACTTAAACATCTCATTTAAACACCTTTTTTTACATTGTTGTTAATCTTCCTGACCAACTGTCACACTGTAGAAAAATTTAATAAGTATAGAAGGTCCTCTGCAATTCTGATTTGAGGTTCTTCATTTTGCATATTGTTGGAGAGCTGCGCTAACCCATAACTTCTCAAAGGATAACCTTGGCAAGGATCCAAAATGGTGGGATGGATGGCATGCAGCTGCAAGACTCATAACTCTGTTTTATACTCCCTGGTAGACATGGTAATGGAATGATGAACAGACCAGAAGGGAGGTAGAGTGGAAGAGAAAAATGGTAACCATGAGTGGGCAATCAACCCCAGAAAGCATGTTTCCAAATATCTACCCTATACATTGGACCAATTCAAAATTCATTTGGATTAACAAGATTGTTAAAAAGTGTACCTGAATCCCAAAGAGAAATAAACCTAATACTCATTCAAAGCCTTAGAATGCACTAGTTTAATACACTCCTTAATAGAGGGGTTATTTCATTTTTGACTTTTTATCTTCAGTGCCTAGTGCAATGACTTGCACATATACAGTAGGCTCTTATAAAATGGTTTTTAATAAATTAATTCATAGACATTTGCAGTATTCAGAAAAGGGGAGTTTTGATGAGAATGAGGAGGAAGATATATTTTTGAGCAGGATAGGCCCAGGTAGAATAGAGCCCTTCACACTGATGAAGGGCAGTTTGAAAGCACTCGATTTTTGGTCATTTTTGGTCAGTTTACTGATCCATAAAAACAGAGATAATAAAGACAAACTATCTTCCAGGGTTGTGAGAATAAAATGAGAATACAATAGAACTTGTAAAGAGCTTTGCAAGCTTTCTAGTGCTATGTAAATGCTTGTTAGCTTTTATTATTATTAATAAGGATGGAAGAGGTAAGAGAAGGGTTGAGAAAAATAGACTAGAGGGTAAAACATTGTCTACTTTGCAGTTTTGCCTTGGCCCCTGTTAGTTGCTGCTTTGTTATTAAAATAGGAAGCTTTGTATGACTGATTGCTAAATTATTAGGGTATGTTCACAAAGCTCAAGATGCTAGCTACCTCTATGGCCCAGCCTTGATGGCCTCGTCCAGTTTCTCTCAGCTTAGTTCAGAGTATCCCCATAGAATACTTAACTTTCCTTTACTGGGAAAGAGGGAGAAGGAAGAAAAGAAAAAAGACTCAAAAGAAGAAGGGGGAAGGGGAATAAGTATTCATATAGTACCTACTATGTGCCAGGCACTGTGCTAAAACACTGTACAGGAATGTGCATGTGTCTCCTACTTCCTACACCCTACCTCTTTGTTACAGTATTATGACTCTCCTTGTTACACTATTATTACTATAGAACACTACAATTAATGGCTACCTCATGCAGTCTGATTTTAGAAATGAATCGATAAGTATTTAGCAAGTAATGTGATAGGCATGAAAAGATACATAAGATAAATATATACATATATGTTACAGTATAATGAAATAATTAAAGAACAACACAAAATAGTATGTAATTATCTGGAAAAGAGATGGCAAGATTTTAGGTGACCAGGAAGCACATGGAACAGTGTGGTTACCACCACCAGCACCAGCCAGAAGCCATGGTACCATGAGACTGACAGTCACTGAATTCCTTTGAGCTGCTAAGAGTGAGAGACTGATTTTCCTATGCTGGAGAACTGAAAGTGCAGGGGCATGGGCCTGGCCTGGTTTTGGGTAGAACGAAGCTCTTCCTTCTTTTAAAAATAATTTATTGATGTATTAGCTTTTTGTATCATAGCCACTCGCCCATAAAAGGAGCCCTTTATTATAATAATATTATAACAATTCCAGCAACAAATAGTTAAGCAAAACTGAATGTTATGACTGTCTGACAGCCAGGGCAACATTCTCTGCCAATAGTCTGTCATTGCTATTGAGATGAAGGAAGGGTGCTTTATCACTGGTCCTCAGGAAGAGCAGGTGAATTCATGAAGAAGGCTCTTCCTAGTGACATCCCTGAAGGTGCTACACCTCAGAGTCTAAGTATGAAAGTGGAAGCTTCTTACCATCTTAGGTACTTTTCTTTTCTTTATTCCATAATCCTGAAAGAGGGAGCTAATACTACTTCTCTATTCCTTTTCTACAAGTATTGAGGGTGTAGTCAGGATTTCCTTCAGCCAGACTCAAAGATAATGGAGGACATCTGAGAGGAGGACATCAAGGAGATTGAACACAAGTATTATGAGTTTGGGGGAAAATACTTTTCCCCAGATAAGGTGGCCTCTATGAACAAAGGAACAGATGGGGATATATGAATGGAGACCTTTGTTTTTCTCTCATTTAACAACAGGATCAAGAAGAATGAGTCTATTTTAAAAGAGACCTCCATCATTTCTTGCCAACATAGGGGACTTCTGATAAAGCTAAACACAGAGAGATGTGTTTCATACAGGAAGAAACCTAACCTTTAGCAGCTCAAGTGACACTAAGGCTTTCTTGCACACTTCCCTCATTTCTATTGCTGGTAATTGGCTATGTACTTCAAGTTGGCCTAAAAAGCTATAAAAACCCAAGCTGTACCCTAACTTAAGAAGATGAATGCTTCTAGTCCAAGTGGGCTCCCATAGAGCTCAAAAATAAACTTATTTTCCTTTTGATCTGGCTACTTACTTCTTGATCCTCCAGTCTTGTATACCTTATGGTGAGTGAAATTCTCCCTGGTATTTCATGGAACCCAGGCTGGGAAACTTCCATGACAAAGATTAGGAATGATTGGGGGCAACTGCCTCCATGTAAAAGAGTCTATTTTCCTTTTTCTTTCTATATACAATAAGCTATGTGATCATAACATACTAAGGCCCTAAATTTTTGAATGTTGTGGGAAATAATTTGACACAGTGGAATCCAGATAGTATAAGGGCAATGAACTAGGTAGCCCGATTTTATATTTTAATATTTTGAGTAAAATTCTATTTAATCCCTTAGTTTAATTTTAGTCCTGCCCAGTGAGGGCTTAATACAAATTATTTAGTGCTACTGCCTTCTTGGGGGCTTAGTAGTAGGGGAGTAGTTTAGGAATTTTGGAGCTTTACCCTTCTTGTGACTAGCAGAAATACTGCAGTCTCTTAGAGAAGGGCTATCTTGTATATGTGCCAGGGAGAAGCTGATAAGGCTGGCTGATAGTTCAAGTAGAATTGCCACCTGGTAGACAGACATTGTACTTCCTTGTGTGCTTAAATAAGTTAATGTTTAAGCCAAAGAACCCAAGAGTCTCAGTGCCATTGGTTAGATCTGGATAAGTAGGAGAGAGAAGAACATTACAGTCAGGGCAAAAATAATAGTTGGGTCAAGGCACACGTTGGTGATTGAGCATGGGATGGTGACATTGCCCAACTCAGCCTGACTAGAGCTGAGTATTCATGTAGAGGACTAGTGGGAAATGTTTGGCTAAACAGAGTAGGGTCCCAATTACAGGGGCCTTGGTATAATCAATAGATCACTAGGCCTGAAGTCAGAAAGAACTGATTTCAAATCAGGCTTCAGATACATACTAGCTTTGTGACCCTGGGCAAGTCACTGAACCTCTGTTTGTCTCAGCTTCCTTACCTGTAAAATAGAAATAATAGCACCTACCTCCTAGGGTTGTGATGATCCAATAAATAATAATTGTAAAGCACTTAACACAGTTCCTTGCACGTAGTAAATGCTATATAAGTCTTGTTGTCATTGTGATTATGATATTTAAGAAAGCACTGATTTCCAAAGGACACATGGGAAAGTTTATTCTTTTTGATAATAGCACATCAGAAGGGCTAACTTTTCTAAGTTCTGAATTCTGCTCTGTCTTGGAAAGGGCTGGGAATCATATTCCCAGGCTCTTATTTCAAATCTTACTTGTCAGTCCTTTTTGGTTCACTGGTTGAAGCCAACTCAAAGACAATGGCTTAAGTAGCTCCTATCATGTGCTCCAGCCAAAGCACAGATGATCTGATTTGTTGCTGGCCTTTTCGATAACTAGAACACTTTGGGAAACTGAAGAAAGGACAAAATCAGGTCTTCTAACATTTATAGCCTAATCAAGAAAATTTTTCCCAGTATCTGAGCCAAAACAATTTACAGATTTTCCAGGGTATAAGAAGGGATTCTGGAACAGCGGGTTGCCAAATGTCAGCATAATATAATTATGCCAAAGTTATTGGCAGGTCGATTTTCACCTGATGTACCTCAAATAGCTGGGGTTGTAGTGATCTAGGAAATATATTCTGTTTTTGAACCCAGTGGTTGAAGATGATGAAGATGATTACATATGTAATTCTTTAAGTATATTATCATGCCCTTGGTGTCAGTACTACTCTCCATTGGCACAGCCAGGGGTTAACTTGTACCAGCCTGAGAAGGTGGAGTAGTGGTGCCTTAACAGAGTTTTGACATGGAATGTATGAGTTCATTTAAATCCATCCATGGTAGGCATCTGGGTTGTCCAATGGATAGAGCACTGGACTTAGAGTAGGGAAGATGTGAGTTCAAATCTAGCCTTAAGCACTTCAGCTGGGTGACCCTGGGCAAATCACTTAATTTCAGTTGTGTTTCCCATAAAACGGGGATAATAGTAACATTTATCTCTTAGGGTTGTTCTGAGGTTAAACTAAGATATCCGTGAAGCTCTTTGCAAGCCTTCAAGTGCTATGTAAATGCTGGTTATTATTATTGTTATTTGTTATTATTAATTACTATATGCAGGCTTCATTTTGAACTGAATTTCTACCTCTTCACATATAAAATTCTTCAGGAGAGTTGCTAATAATTAGTAGCTTTGATTGAATCAAGTTTCAGAATAAGATCATAGATTTGGAGCTGGGAGGGCCCTTAAGAGACCACAGATAGATAAACTTAGACTCAGAGAGGCTAAGGGACTCACAGTCAAACATCCAGGATGTGTCAGAGAGAGGATCAAACCAGGAAGTTCTTCCTGACTTCATGTCCAGGCCTGCAAGTACTAAACCATGCTGACTTTCCCTGGCCTACATAATATCTCCACATGACGCTATTAGGTCTTTAGTTACATTAGGATTGTTTTTTGCTTTGAATTTAGACTTTTGTGTAGAATGTAAAAGAACTGCCAGCTCTCATAGCTCTTTTTCCTCTTGATTTCCACAGTCACTGTCCAAATATAGGTCCTCATTATCATCTGCTTGGACACTACAACTGCCTCCTAACAGGTTTTTCTGCTTTCACTCCCTTCCAACCTGTCACTAGCCCCTCGGGGAGATCTATCTTGCATATGCATAGATCTAGTTATATAAATCCCCTGTTAAAAACTCTTCAATGGCTCACCTGAGTTGGACTCTAGCTAGACTGGAGAATTTACCCTCTAGATACATTGCATACTTCCTGCCTCTATGCTTTTGTTTATTTTTCTGAACTTGACAAATACCAAATGTTTAGTGAAAATTTCCTCACAACTACATGAAAAAAGGTTCCAAATCATTAATAATAAGAAAAATGGAAATCAAAACAATCCCAAGGCTTTACCTCATATCCTGCAAATTGGCAAAAATAACAAAAATGGCAAGAGTCAATGTTGGAGGGGTTGTAGAAAGATGAGCACACTAATACATTGTTGGTGGAGTTGTGAATTGGTATAACCATTTTGGAAAACAATTTGGAATTATGCAAATAAGGTGACTACAATGTCCATATCTTTTGATCCAGAGACTTTACAATTGGGCTTATATCCTAAGGAGGCCATTGATGAGACGAGAGTCCTCATATAATCCAAAATATTTATAGAAGCATTTTTTTTGTGATAGCTAAGAATTAGAAACAAAGTAAATGTCCACCAATTGGGGAATGGTTAAAGAAATTGTGGTACATGTATGCAATGAACTACTACCGTGAGAAATGGCGAGTGTGATGAATACAAAGAAGCGTGGAAACATCTATATGAATTGATGCAGAGTGAATGAAGTAACAGAGACAAGAAAACAATAGATGTAGTGACTACTACACCAATGTAAAAGGAAAGAGTGATGCACTAAAAAAATCAAAAGTAAATGTAACAAAATTATAAAGATTAAGGGAGACACGAATGAAAAGATATAAGAAGACACCCCAAGACACCCTATGCCTTTGTGGAGGTGGGGGGTCCATATGTGTTACCATTGCACATTTTCACACTTTTTCTTTTCTTTGCTTTTCTTCTTTTTTTGAGAGTTTTTGTTTTTAGTCAACACTTGGTTCTACATAATTTTGAGTTCCAGATTTTCTTCCCCACCTCTGCACCTCCCTCCCCAAGATGGCATGGAATCTGATATATCTTCTATGTATAACACACTAGTCAAGTTGTGAAGAAGAATCATGACCAATGGAATGAATCATGAGAAAGAGGAAACAGAACCAAAAAAAACCCCAAAAACAAAAGCAAAAGAGAAAAAAAGGGGGAAAAAAGGCGAGCATAAAGTGTGCCTCAATCTGCATTCAGACTCCATAGTTCTTTCTCTGGACGTAGATAGCATTCTCCATCGTGAGTCCTTTGGAGTTGTCCCTGCACCTTGTGTTGCTGAGAAGAGCAAAGTCTATCAGAGTTAGTAGTCACAGAATCCATATATCTGTGGTTGCGTATAATGTTCTCCTGGCTCTGCTCTGCTCACTCAGCATTATATCATGTAGGTTTTTCCAGGTTGTTATGAAGTCCGTATCATCCCCATTTCTTATAGCACAATAGTATTCCATTACCTTCATATACCACAACTTGTTTGGCCATTCCCCAATCGATGGTCAACCTTTAGATTTCCAATTCTTTGCTACTACAAAAAGAGCTGCTATGAATATTTTTCTACACATGGGTCCTTTTCCCACTTGTGTGATCTCTTTGGGATACAATCCTAGAAGTGGTATTGCTGGGTCAAAGGATATGAACATTTTTATAGCCCTTTGGGCATAGTTCCAAATTGCTCTCCAGAATGGCTGGATCATCTCACAACTCCACCAGCAATGTAACAATGTTCCAATTTTCCCACATCCTCTCCAGTATTTATGATTTTCCTGTTTTGTCATTTTAGCCAATCTGACAGGAGAAATGTGGTACCTAAGAGTTGTTTTGATTTGCATTTCTCTAATCAGTAGTGATTTTGAGCATTTTTTCATATGCCTATAGATAGCTTTAATTTCTTCCTCTGAAAACTGCCTGTTCATATCCTCTGACTATTTCTAAATTGGGGAATGACTTGTATTCCCATAAATTTGGCTCAGTTCCCTGTATATTTTAGAGATAAGGCCTTCATCAGAGACACTGGTTGTAAAGATTTTCTCCCAGTTTTCTGCTTCCCTCCTAATCTTTGTTGCATTGGCTTTTTTTATACAAAACATTTCAATTTAACATAATCAAAATTATCCATTTTGTATTTTGTAATGCTCTCTATCTCTTGTTGTGTCATGAATTCTTTTCTTTTCCATAAATCTGATAGGTAAACTATTCCTTGCTCTCCCAAATTGCTTATAATATCAGCCTTTATTCACACTTTTTAAATATATCAATCAGTTGTGCTGACTTTTTTTCTCTTTAAAAATACTATTTGTCATATGGGATGGCTCTCTGGGAGGAGGAGGAATACATGGGATACTATGCTGATGTAAGAAACAGAAACTTAATAAAATAATAAAAAATAAACTAATTATTTCCATATATATTGCCGATGACCTCCATGAAACAAATCCACTATGTGGAGCTTTTTTTTCATACACAAACACACACACACACAAACACATATATACGTACATACCTATATACATACATATATATGTATGTATATGTATGCATGTATATATATATGTATACATATATATGTATATGAAAATTCAAGTTCCAATGCTTTCTTGCCTGTTTGTGTTTCTTTGGGTCTTCCTTCTGTTTTCTTTTCATTTTTCTTAGAAGGTACCTCCGAAATTTCTCCTCTTCTTCCCACTTACCCTCTCCCCAATTGAAAAGAAAAACAAAACCCTTATAATGAATATGTATAATTAAGGAAAAACATTCCTATATCATTCATGTCCCAAAAGATATGTCTTATTCTTCATCTTGAGTCTATCACCTCTCCGTCAGGAAGCAGGTAGTATGTTCATCATTGTTATTCTGAAATCATGGTTGGTCATTACATTGATCAGAGCTGTCTTTCAAAGATTTTTTCTTTTTTTTTTAACATTGCCTTCATGTTTTGGTTCACACCACTCCCTGCTCTTGGAACATTCTCTCAACAATGTTCCATCTCTCCTTTAATTCCTATCATACTTTAAAGACCAATTAAAATGCCATATAGCTCTTCCACTGGTATTCCCTCATTTGTAAATAACCTTTTCTCTCTTCTATCTCACATACAATAAAACTTAGGGTGCATCTGTCTAATGAACTTATTCTGTAATAATTTATATTATAGTTATTTATATATGTGCTATAGCTCCCTAGTATTCTGCAAGGGCCCATTGAATCAGATTATATCATCAAAGAATCCCAGAATTGAGAGAACTTTAGAGATAACTTTACCAGCCCTTTGTCAAAAGTTCCTTCTACCACTCTCTTTTCACATTACCCAGACATCCTCATCTACCACCTCCTCTTCTCACATGAGGAGGTTGCCATCCTCTTTGCCAGACCAAACCCCTCTAAATTTACCCTTGTTTTATCTCCTCCCATCTTCTCCAGCAGATTGCCCCCACTCTCATCCTCACCCTCTTTCTAATCCTCAGTTTCTCCCCATCTGCTAGCTCCTTCCTTGCTGTCTACAACACTTACATCATGTTCCCATCTTTAAAAATCTTTTACTTGATCCAACTATCCACACAATCATTCTGTATTTCTCCATCTCTTAGCTAAGTCTCTTGAGAAAGCCATCCGCAATAGGTGCTTCCGCCTCTTTGCTTCTTATATGCTCCTAAAACTCTTCAGATACTGGCTTCCAACTTCATTATTCAACTGGAACTGCTCTTTTTGAAAGTTGCCAATGATCTCTTGGGCAGCTAGGTGGCTCAGTGAACAGTGTGGGGCCTTGAGTAAGGAAGAATCATCTTCCTGAGTTCAAATCTGGCCTCAGACACTTACTATCTGTGTGACCCTGGGCAAATCACTTAACCCTGTTTGCTTTAGTTTCCTTGTCTGTAAAACAAACTGGAGAAGGAAATGGCAAACAACTTCCATATCTTTACCAGAAAACCCCATCCCTCCTCTTCACAACTCTTGCTTCCAGGGTTTCCTTCAGGATTCAACTCAACTCCTTCTGCAGAAAGTCTTTCCTATGAGTCCTCTCTCTCTGAGATTAGCTTCCATTTTCACTTTACATGTCTTTTATGCACATAGTTATTTATATACTGTCTGTCCCATTTCTATAATGTCTTTTTTGAGAGGAGCGACTATGGTTTTGTTGTTGTTTCTTTGTTTTACCAGGTCTTAGCACAGTGCCTGGCACATAGTTGTCCCTATTAATGCTTGTTCACTAATTATTCTAACCACACTCAAAAAGGAATCCCCACTATAATACACCAAGTAATGCTCATCTAGTCTTTGATTATAATAGTATATATGAAAGGAATCCAATAAGGGGAGTGGGAAGCATATTCCATGTTGGGGCAAGACTAATTGTTAGAAGGTTTTCCCTAATATCAAGCCTAAATTTGTATCTTTGCCAATTTTCAAATCCTACTGCTTCTGATAGTGTTCTCTTGACTTAAGCAGAACAAACTAATGCCTTTCTTGTATATTATCTATTCAAGTACTTGAAGACATCTATTGTGTCTTCCCTGGGTCTTTTGTTTCACTAAACATTCACAGTTCTTTCAGCCAAACCTCATATGACATGGACTCAAAGCCATTAACTACACTAGTTATCTCCTAATGATTCTAGTTTATCACTGGGTTTCTTGTATGTTCATTGGCCTTCTTGTGTGTTCATTGTATGGTCATCTGTGGCACCCAGAAGTGACTACCATAGTCTGGAAATAGTCCGACCTGGGCAGAGTAGAGAAGGACTACCACTTCATCTCTGGATGTTCTGCCTCTCTTAAAGTAGTCCATGTTCCTATTAGCTTTTGTGAAGGCCACATCATGTTACTGGCCCCTATTGAACTTGCAGTCTGCTAAACCCCTCAGATCTTCTTCATCTGAATCATAGTGTAACCATGTTTCTCTACCTTCCTGGGCTTGCAAGGTTCATTTTTGAAACCATGTTTAAGACTTTACATTTATCCCTTTTCAATTTTATCTTCTTGGATTCAACACAATGCTCTAAGCAGGCATCAACTTTAAATATCTTGTAGCGATTTAACATAATGTTCTTTATAAAGCAGGAAAGTAATAAATATTCTCTAAATCTAGTTGAATGGAATCAGCAGCAGTTAAAAGCTTCATTTTTTTATCATAAAAGTCACTTTTTAAAGAACAAGAGGCCAATATTATTTTTTTCTCTTTTCTTTGTGTTCTTAGAAAGATTTCCTGGCCTCCCACCCCGATAAATACCATGTATACTTTTGAACCTGTTGTCATAAAAGGAGCATTTTTTTTGTGTGAAGACTATCAGAATAGATAAAGAACAAAGATCTAAACTTTAAGGCAACTAAGTTTTGAAGAATATTAAATCATATAGCTAAATAGAGGAGGCAGTGTGGTAGAAAGGAAAGAGTGTTGTACTTGGAGGAAAGGACCTGGATTAAAATTCCACCTCTGTTTCCTACTACTTGTGTGACCTTGGACAAGTTACCCAACTTTCTTGGCTCTCAGTTTCCTTGCGTGTAATGTAAAGTTATTGGTTTACAAATTCTTGCCTACACTAAATCTATGATCCTATAATCCTAGGAAAGTGATAGGGATCAGAATGGTGATTTCAGTGGCACAGGGAACTCCTGGGTAAGGAAAGTCCCTTTATTAATGTTTCTTCTCTGTAATTTATAATCCTTAGAAAGCCTAAGGAAACTCATAAAAGGAAAGAATAACTTCAACTCGGGGAATGTGGATGGATATTTTATTTAGAGGAGTGGAGTAACCAACTTTGACAGAGACATTTTTAAGTTCTTGGAATTAAAAGTCTGACACAACTGCTAAGATGCCTACTGATCATGGGAAGCTTCACAATCTATTAAAGGCAGAAGAATCCAGGGGAAACTACTGTCAGTTCAAGCTTCAATTCATCTGCTGGTTACATAATCATTCTTTTCTTGGCAGCTTGATGTGCCGGAGAGGTTCACAGAATGGAAATGAAATAGGAACGAAAGCATCTGTTTCTTTCCTGGTTTCTCTTAACTTAAAAAAAGGAGGTCTTTCAAGAGTCATAGAATAAAACAAGCTGTCTCTAAGGGGAAAGGTAGCCACTCAAGGAGTATAAACATCCAAACATGACATCTCTAAAGACAATCCAATACAAGAGATGTTCTCAGAAATCCTGTCATTACTTAAACAAAGAACAAACATATGGATCATCTCAGCAATATATTCCAGATATCTAAAATAGCATGAAATCATTCTCATCCTTATCTTTTTAATACCCAGAAGAACCCTGTTGAGTTGTAAATTATTAATGTAATATATAAACCAAGCATTAGCTAGGATAGCATAAGGATTTGTGAATTTGTTAGTGTAGGGAACTCACAACATGGGAACTCCCTCTAACTACATCCAACTCAACAATGGGTTAATAGTTACATGCTAGGGATTTTTAAAAAATGATCTACTTCAAAATGATGTTTCAATGGTCCAGAGTCAGATAATTATCAGAGGCTAGTTTTGAACCCAGGTTTTTCTTACTCCAAGCCAACATTTCTATTCAACTGGCCAAACTTCCTAGTAATAGCTATAGTAGTATGCAGAAACTAGGCATCAACACTGTTAGTTCCTTATATGACTACAGTGTTTTGTTTTGTTTTCCTAGTTTTGTTTTCTCTTATTCACATTAGACACACATACAGATGTCTGATATGTTCCAATGCACTTACTAAGTCTATCTATCGTCTAATACATGAACATTTTAACCTCAAGGACATAGCCAAATAGAAAGCAAAGAGCTATGGTGTCAGCAGGTTTAGAAACTCTTTCTTATACCTTGACCTTGCCATAAAATGTCTCATACAATCCTCCATCATCAAATCTATTGAAAGGTAAATATATACAAATCATTATTAAGTTCAGCTTCAGTGGTGTGATAAAATACCGTATGAGGCCTGTCAGAAGTTTCATTTATTTTCATGTTTTACTCACCACTGTGTAATTATTAGAAATCAGGACTAGACCTGTGAATTAATGGTATGGGAACTCTCAGATGAGGAAACTCCTTCTACAAATTCACCTTTCATTCAACTTGCAGTTTCAGAGAGTTTCTGAGAACAGAATGAATTGCTTGGGATCACCACAGCCAGTATGAGTTAGACGACTTGAATCCAGTTCTTCGTGGCTCTGAGGTCCATTCTTTATCCACTGGGTCATGTTGCCTTTCCAGTTAACTAGTAATGAACTCTATAATATCTATTTAGACATTCAATTTCAAATTAAAGTGTTCCCTCCAAATTCACCAATGATTAAATTGCCAAATCTATCAGCTTCTTTCAATCCTCATCCTTCTTGACTTCTCTTATTTGATATTACTAACCATTCTCTCCTTCTGGATCTCCTTGCTCTCTGGGTCTTCATGACACTGATCCTCTCTTTTTTTTCTTCCTGCCTGGATCTTCATCCATATCCCATTCATTAACTGGGGGTATACCTCAATGGTCAGTCTTGAGTTCTTTCTCTTTTTCTCAGTGTCACTTGGTGGTCTCATCCACTCCCATTGGTTCAATTATTATCCCTATAAGATGATTCCCACTTCAATGTAGTCAGTCATAGTCTCTTTTCTGAGTGTTAGTCTCACATTACCAATTGCCTTTTGGAAAACTTGAACTGAATGCCCCATGTGTACCTCAAACTCAACGTCCAGAACAGAACTCATTATCTTTCTCTTCAAATCCTACCCTTTTCCAAACTTTACTATTACTATCAAGGGCACCACTATACTCCCTCTTACCCAGTTCACAATGGTGTCATCCTAGATGCCTCAGTGTCACTGACATCACATACTCAGTTGGTTGCCAAATCTTATTGTTTTAATCTTCATAATATCTTCCATTTATTTTCCCATCTTTCACCCTGATTTAGGCCCTCCTCACTTCTCACACTTAGTCTACTGTAATAGCTTTCTAATTGGTCTCATTGCTTAAATTTCTCTCTACACTCTCCTCCATGTAGCTACTAAAATGATTTTATTTTTCAAATTATATTTTATTTTTTCAATCAGTAAAAAACTGAATTCTCAGATCATTTTGGTCACTGTGTGTAGGATAGAAATTTGAGGTAGTCAATGAGGAAACTATTGCAATAATATAGACAAGAGATGAGGAAGGAACTGGACCAAAGTGTTGGCTGTGTGAGCAAGGAGAAGGGGACTATACTGATTGGTTACATGGGGTTGAGTGTTAGTGAGGACTCTAGGATGACAATTAGATTTCTAACTTGGGTCGCTGGATAGTGGTACTCTCAATAGTACTAGTGAAATTCTGAACAAGGGTTGTTGTTGCTGTGTTTGTCCTTCATTCTCAAAGAGGACCATAAAATCAGGGAAATGATGAAATGACTTGCAGTTGACTTTGATTTGAGTGAGGGAGGGTTGTGCAAGGTCACCAGCCTCATTTTCTCCTCCAGAGCCATCTGGGTGCAGTGGCCCGATATTCACCAGGACTACTGGAGATAGCTCAGGACGCAAGATGAAGAGGGGCAGGTTTTTGGAGAAAAGTAATTTCTGTTTTGGATATGATAAATTTAAGATGCCTATGGGACACTTCAGTTTAAAATGAATAATAGGCAGTTGGTGATTCAGAGCTGGAGCTAAGCAGAGAGAGTGGGGATAGATGAATCTGGGACTCATCTGGATAGAGATGATAATTGAACCAGTTGGAGCTGATGAGGGAGGATAAAGAAAAAAGAGAAGAGGACTCAGAATATAGCCTTGATATCACCCCAAGTAAATGGACATGACACGGGCAAAGATACAAAACAGATTGAAAAGGAGTGATCAGATGAGTAGAAAGAGAGCCAACAGAAACCTAGAGTAGCCATAAGAAGAGAGGATGGTCAAATCGTGTTAAAGACTTCAGAAAGCTAAAGGATGAGAATTGAGAAAAATTCATTAGATTTGGCAATTAAGAGATCCTTGGTAACTGCGGAGAGAGAAGCTTTAGTTTAATGAGGGTGAAAGCCATATTGCAAAGAGTGTTGAAGAGAATTAGATAAGAGAAGGTGGAGGCACCAAATGCGATGGATTTTTAAAGTGGTTTACCTAGAAGGGGTGTAGTGTATAGAATGATAACTAGCAGTCATGGAATAATAAGAGGTGTTTTTTTTTAAGAAAGGGGGACTTGGTCATGTTTGTAGGCAGCATGAGGGAAGTAGAGAGATTCAAGATTAGAGAGAGGATGATAGTGAGGGCAATCTATTAGAAAGCACTTTATTGTAGAGAATGGGGTCAAGGGTATATGTGTAGTCTTAGCAATGAGAAGGGCTATTTCTTTATTAGAGAATGGAGTGAAAGAAGAGATAGTAGGGGGTTGGTGTTAGGGAGGGTGTGAGAAGAGGAGAAGGGAAGAAGAAATAAGCTTGCAAATGACTGATTTTTTTGGGTGGGGGTAAGGATAAGGGAAGATCTTCAGTTGAGAGAGTTGGGTAGGGGGTGTGGTGGGAGGCTTGAGAAGAGAACAAGTTTGGAATAGTCATTGTGGTGAGTGGTATAGAAAATCAATTAGGGAGGAGAAGGATTGCTTTGCTGCAGTGAGAACTCAGTTGCAGTTAGATAACATAAATTTGTAGTTGGCCCAATCAGCACAGTGTTGTGACTTTCATCAATTTGGTTTAGTAGCCTAGCAGTGCAAGAGATGGCTAGTGGGAATAATCTCTGGTTGAGGGTGAGCAAGATGTGATTAGAGCTAATCAAGGGAGGAAGGGATTCAGTACATATCCAAAAGACTCCTTAGCTCCTGGAAGATCCTTTTCCTGTTTTTAAAATAAGGGTTGTTCCTGTGAGGGAAGAGATGATCCAGGATATAGCCTGTTTTGAGAAGTGGGATACTATAAAGGCTACTTTGGCCTGTGCCTCGGGGAATCCTGAGGTGTGAAGACAAATCAAACAAATATTTGATTGTGCAGGAGAGCCTGGGTGGCCCTCTCCTTACCTGGTAAACTAAGATTTATACCTTACTGTGTTATTAATAGGTAGAGAGGCAGCTATGTGGTGCAGTGGGTAGAATATGAGATCTGGAGTCAGGAAAATCTGAGTTCAAATCCTGATTCAGGTACTTACTAGCTGTGAGTTGCTTGACCACATTTAGCCTCAGCTGCCTCATCCTCAAAAGGTGAATGAATAGGGATTTGTTATTTGTTATTTGTCCTGGAATGAGATAAGGAGATCTGGCAAAGGGAATGAATAGGGGGCAATGAATACTGAAGTTTGGTAGTGGCACCACATGCCTGGCAGAAAGTATGCCTTAAGCAGTAAGGTCGAAGATCTGATCTAGGTGAATGAACAGAAAAGTGATCGAAGGTAAAATACAAGAGTTCACAGAGGCAATCAGTCTACTCAAAAGAGGAGCAAAAAGGTCAAAAGCTAGAAAGAAGAGCATGGAGAAAAAGGAAGGGAAAGAATCACCAGGTGGGATTTAGAATGAAACACTGGCAGCTTCTGTCATCTAGAAAATGACTGTTTTTCCATCTAATAAATTAAAATTTTAGTCAACTAGAAAACAAACTCTATTTGGATACATAACAGCAGTTGTTCCTGTTGGCATGTTGATAGTAAGTATTTAGAGTAAAAAAGATAGAAAAAATTACTAAATGACTCAGTGGATAGAGTGCCAGCCCTGGAGTCTGACTCATCTTCCTGAGTTCAAATGTGGCCTCAGACCTTTCTGGGCAAGTCACTTAACCCTGTTTACCTCAGTTTCCTTATCTGTAAAATGAACTGGAGAAGGAAACGGCAAACCACTCCAATATCTTTGCCAAAAAAACCCCAAATGTGGGCACAAAGAGTCAGACACTACTAAAAAGTGACTGAACACTAAAATGCCTTTCAAAGCAGTATCTATTAGACCTCTTTTGGTATTACACTGGCCATTACCTATATGTATAAAATGAAAACAGTATATTAAAACTGTCACTGGGATGAGGGCTGAACTTTCCTACTTTAAAAGGAAATACACCAAAAACAAAAACAAAACCTCACTACCGTCTTATAATTTTAAGCAGTGTAGTATAAGTGATAAGATTTTAAGCCTTACATGATAAGATCAAATGAACTTAAAAACAACTTTAAAATGGGAGCGGGGAGGCAAATTACTTGTTATTTAAACAATTCTATTCATATATTCCTCTTAGTATTAACACATCCAAAGGTTATGTTGCCATACATAAAAAGTAGAAAACAAGGTAAGCATCCAGATAATTTAAAATCTAAAATATCTGTACACTTTGAGAGAAGGCTACTTGTTTAATTTAAAAATTGAAATCCCCTAGATACTTAATAAATGTTTATAGAGAAAACAAATGAATGAATGAATGAATTCTCATCTGGGTATTTCAAGTGAAAACTGTTTACTCTTGCCTGAATTATCTTCATAACACGATTCAGTTTTCCATTCTCTTTGCACGTGTAGACAACAGAGAAAGCTGACCAACCTTTCTTCTCATATACCAAACACAGAATGCTGGAGAGAATAATTGCACAAAAATTTCTGGTTCACTCAAACCAGTTTGAGGAATTCTATAAATGACAACAAACTAATAGACACAAAAACTAATGTCAAATTAAATTGGAAATGTTCAGGGGCATTTTTAAACTTTCACATTGCATTTCAAATGTAATTTAGAATTTTGTGAACATCACTGTTTCTGGCAGGTCAAGATGATCTGCACTGTTTCAGCTGAAGCTTGCATAATGTTTAAATTGAGTTAGAGGACAAAGCAGGTTGAAGAAGAGTGTACCCAGATTGTAGTCATTTTGCATTTTCAAATATAGTATTTTCAAAAAAGTGAAGTTAATGAGGATCAATTTATTTTTCTATAACTTTTTATCAAGTCCCATCTACACCTTCCCCGCAATCTCTCTCATATCTGCTCCTCCTTTCCATTTCCATTGCCGACACCCTTGTTCATATTCTTATTAATGCTCTCCTAACTTATTGCAATAATCTAATTAGTTTCCCCACCTCCAGTCTATGCTCTCTTCATTTCAACCTTCCCAATGCTGCTTAACATTATTCTGACACTTTATTGCTGAGACACCTTCGACGTCTCTTCCCCCCACCTCCTTTTCTAAGCTCCTTGGCATGACATTCAATGTCTTCCATAAGCTGGCTCCAACCTACCTTTCCAGATTTACTGAACATTATAATCTCGCACATCCTCTTAACTCTAGCCAAATTGGACTATTCAGCATCCCTTAAATATACACCATCCCTTTTTGTGTCTGTTTTTTTTTCTTGTACTATTTTCTGTGTTTGTAATAGCTTCTTGGACATACCTCCCACCCTTTTCTGCCTGTTTGCATACTCTCTTATCATGTAGCAAGTAAAGCATAATGTATAGAGTGCTGAACCTGGACTCAGAAAGCCTAGGCTGGAGTCTTGCTTCTGGAGCTTACTAGTGGTAGGAATACAGGTAAGTTACTTAACTTCTTTGAATCTTAGTTTCCTCATCCGTAATGTATGGATAATAAGTGTGCTATTTACCTCATAGGGTTATTATGAAGCTCACATTCACTAGTATATTCAAAATACTTGGAAAGCTTTCAAGCCCTATAGAAATGTCAATTATTATGATTATCTATTCTTAAAAACTCAAGTAAAATGCTCTTTCCTCCAAGATACCTCCAATTACCTTACTTCTGCCTTTGTCCTCCACTTTCAAGCTTTCAGTGATCTTTCACTGTAACAGCAACCACACTGGCATATCTAGGATGGCTGCTAGTGCAGGTTCTTTTATCTGCTTTACTAGGAAAGATAGCTCTTTCAGGGGTCAACAATCTTTAATTAAACAGAAAAAATACAGAGTAGAAAAATAAAGACCAACAGACAGGGCTCTTAACTGCCTGAATCAAAGCGATATTATATACTTTACACACACCACTGGATTGAGAGAGCCTTTACCTCTGAGCATTTGGGGCCGGGGGAGGCTCTGAACACCCGGCCACTCAGAGTCTGGACCAGGGAATCACAACATCTTTCTCATAAGTGAGCCCCCAAAGCAAAAGCTCACTTCTCACAATGCGTTATAGGCTCAGAGCCAGAAGGCATCAGAACCTGACTCATTGCCTAATTAGCTTATTAACAAAAGGTGTGCAAGCCTTCCTACAAGCAAGCAAGCTTCCCTTAATGGGCTCCACATGAGGCCTATTAATGGGCAGGAAAGATCTTACACCCTCCCATTAGCATTACACTCACTCGCTCAATTGATCTCAGAGTGCTTTGACGCTCTGTTAGACACTGATCAATCAGCCAGGTGATAACAGGAGAAAAAGTGTTGGTGTGAAGAAGATTAGTTCAAATCCTACCCTGGGCAAGTCACTTAACCTCCTCAACTTAAAATGTGAATAAAATAGCATCTAATTACCAGGGTTGTTGAGAGGATCAAATGAGAGAATATTTGTAAAGCACTTTGCAAACCTTAAAGAAATGCTAGCAGTTATTATTACTATTGCTAATAATTTGTATCATGGCTATTTGGTGACTGTCATTATCTTCCCTTCTAGACTGTGATACCAACAGCTGTAACTAATATAGGGCTTTAAAAGTTGAAAGCATTTTATGCATGTTATGTCATTTGATCCTCATAGCAAGCCCCACAAAGTAGTTTCTGCAGGCATTATGACTTCCAATTTATGGACAAAAAATTGAAGTCTAGAGAGGATTATGCCCATAGTTACATAAGGAGCAAGTGTTGTAGCCTGGAATGGAACTCAGGACGGACTTTTCTAAGTTCAGGTCTACTGAATCATGTTGAATTTTGAGTACATGCAGTGCCTGGTTCGTGTCTCATTTGTCTTTGTTTAACCCCCAGGGCCTAGCCCAGTTATTTACCTATAATATCTGCTTAATATATATATTTGACTGTTTAATGAATAAATATTAACAAATAAGATAAGAAATGACATTTTTAGCTTATGACATTCATCCTCAAAAACACATACATAAGTGAGTCTAGAAGGAAGATGAGCAAGATACTTTCCTGAAATGCTCTAATAAAAATTATCATATACCAGTTATTTGGCACTTAATATATGCTACTTTGTATAGTTCTTCTTCTTATTATTATTAATGTATATGATCTTTCTTCCCAATGTGCTAAGCATATAGTCAGTTTGAATGTCTAAATATGTCTGAAGACATAATATTTTTCCTAACTACCTCTGCAGATTTTCCTTGGTTGATGGCTGAAGTTGCCTATTTTGGGAGAATTATATAAAAAAATGACAATCACGAGAAAAGTCTTTATAAATTTTAAGCAGTACATGATAAGATCTTAAGCCTTAGAGAATATAGTAAAATCAGTGCAATGCATCTTAATTGATTAGCAAGCATAGGCAATAAATTATTTTGAGAAAATGGACCAAGGAGAATGACAACTCAGCAAAGAGGGGGTAAGCTGGTATTATGACAAAAGTCAGGTCAAAACAAAACAAAAAAAAAACCCAAATAACAACAACAAAAAAACCAAAACAAAAAAGTCAGGTCAACAGAAAGCAGTAAGCCATAATCTGTAAGATCTTCCTTGTGCCATTAAAACCTGTTGTGTATTTCCCTGACTCAGGGGAAATGAATAATATGTCACTGACAAAAAAAAATGAATGTTCTCAGCTCTTCTAATCTAAAAATGACTCAAGACACTAGAAAGTGGCCTTGTACAGGAGATAAAGTATCCCTCTTAAAGATGATTTTTAGTAAGGCTTTCAAAAGTAAGTTTCAACTACAGCTGATGAAATTCCTCTATCCGTGATTCAATACCTATAGTCATACTTATTCATTTTAATCTTCCCAAACATTCTGAGTATATCCAAAGCACAGGTATTTATTCTAATTTCTCTGGGTATGTGAAAATCATACATTAATTTCAGTGAAGATGATCAGGGACTCTTGGTCCAATGGTGATAGAACTATCAGAGGTGGTGCGCTATGTGGTGCAGTGGGTAGAACACTGGTCTTGGAGTCAGGACCACCTGAGTTCAAATCCAACCTTAAACACTCAGCAGCTGTGTCAGCCTGGTTAAGTCCCTTCCCTTCTGTCTGTCTCTATTTCCTTATCTGTAACGTGATAATAACAATAGAAACTACCTCCCAGGGCTGTTGTGAGAATTAACTGAAATAATAAAGTAAAGTGCTTTGCAAACCCTAACGCATTAAATATATTCTAGCTATTATATATTATACTATATAACACACAATCTCATTATATATATATACATACACACATATGTATGTATGTATATATACAGATACACACATATGTATGTATGTATATATACATACATATATATGTATGTATGTGTGTGTATATATGTGTGTATGTATGTGTGTGTATATTAGCTATAAAATTAGCTATATATTATATAGCTAATATATATTAGCTATAAAAGAACTAAATGGTGGAAAGGGTCTCAGGAAGATCACCTGGTCCATTTTTCTTCCTTCGAAGCTGTTATGTATGTAAACCATCCCAAAAGAATAGGAATCACTTTTATTTTTTAAAGAGTTACATAGAATTAATTTCAGAATTTCTTAGTCCTGTGAACTCTCAAGAAGTTCTTATTTTTAGTCTTTGTAATGCCATGTAAACTTATTTCCCTGGTTACTTATTACTTTCAGTTGTAGAAACTTAGTGAAGTGTTTAAAGAGATTTTCTAATGTGATTAAAAATCCTCCGTCCACCCAACTCTTCCTTAAGTGAAGTCCTTGTTACTTTAACTTTCTATATACATCCCACTTTCTGGCTTTTTAACTTTGTAGCTTTCAGTTGAATTTTTCCTCCATTCTCTTCCTGGCTTGCTTCTGACTTCTCCAACTTTGCCACCATGCAATCTTACCCTGGAATTTGCCTCAGTGCCTCAGGACTTCTCACGATGATGTATCCATGCAACCTGTAGCCTTATTTGAAAAATCTCTCTGCCATGTCAGCCCCATTCTTCCACCGAAGGATTCTTATTAGTGCTACCATTTTGGGGAAAGCTTCAAACCAGTTAACCTTCGTTTCCTTTCTTTCTCTGCTTTTGACTTTCTGTGTTTTGATACTTTGAGCCTCCATGAGTACTTCCCCCTTCCCTCCATGCTTTTCAGCTTCTTTTTGTACTGTTTTCCCTCTTTAGAATATAAACTCCTTGAAAGCCGGGATTGCCTTTATTTTTGCTTGTGTTTGTATCCCTAGCACTTAGAAGGACCTGGTAAATAGTAAGTACTTAAATATTTTTTGCCTGATGTATGTCTCTAAAGGGCCTTTAAGTTGTAATAGCTGTCTATGCCCATACATAGCAATCTAGTTAAGTTCAGCCCCTAGTGAGTCTAGTAGGACTCTAGTAGGACATTGCTTTTTGCTTTGTTGTGCCATCCCTGGTGGGGTAGTTATAGTTGGGGATTCTCCCCTCCACTGAGGACCTTCAGCACCATGGAGTAGATAGCAAAGTAGCTTTTTTTTATATTCTTTCAACTCTTTCCTCCCATATGTTCTTGGTTCCGTACATTAAAGTGGAAAAAATGCAAGGTACTTTCCTGAAATTCTCTTATAAAAATTATACATACCAGTTATTTGGCACTTAACATGTGCTACTTTGTATAGCTCTTTATTACTATTATTATTATTTTTAATGCATATGATCTTTCTTCCCAATGAGATTATAAAACTCTTAAGGACGGGGCCCCATTTCTTTTTTTATTCTTTTTTTTTTCTTTTTACTGGGGGGGAAGGCAGGGCAATTGGGGTTAAATGACTTGTCCAAGGTCACATAGCTACTAAGTGTGTCCAAAGTCTGAGGTCGCATTTGAACTCGGGTCCTCCTGACTCGAGGGCCGGTGCTCTACTCACTGCGCCACCTAGCTGCCCCTGATCTGCCCCAGGGTCCAATTTCTTATACTACATTATATCCAAAGCACTTACTCCAGGGCCTTGGAGTAACAGCCACTCCATAAATATTTGTTGCTTATGATAGTGATAATGGTTACGATGATACTCTAATTTTTTATTTATATGCTTCAGTCCTATTCTCTCTCAATTAATAATAATAATACTTCATTGCTAATTATTGATTATCCTTTTATCCATAATTATGTCTTATTGTACTTTGGATTAATTTGTTATCCAACACAAATTACTCATCGATTGATTCATTTGCTCAGTAAATATTTAGTTATCCATGCAGCAAATTGTACTAGGCAATAGAGAAGTAGCAATGATGAATAGGTTATGATTGTGAATTTCAAGGACTGTACCATTCAGGAGATAATGTCAGTAAGGGGCTTAGGGCTTGCCACGAGTAAGCAATCACCAGGTGGACTGCATATTATATTTGGGGTTTCATGTTTAATGACCTTGCATCGTGTATGTTATGTATTTATTATATAACTAGATAATGATATTTTATAATCACAGAAAGATAGGAGAGAGCCTGGAGCTGTGATTTAATTAACACAGAGAATGACTCCTCCAAACAAAGGAGTCTGGCATTTTCTTTTCAAGGTTTGGTCTTGTAGATTTACCTGCAACTCTGATAGGTTGTGACTTGGCTCAGGATCATATAGCCAAAATATATAGGAGGTGGGGCATGACCTCATGTCTTCCTACGTTCAAGGCCAGTTCTACATAAGGAGATGGTCAGTATGCCTGTGGGGGGGTAGTGACATCCACCCCTTCTGTCCAGGGGTGGGGAACCTGTGGCCTCAAGGGTACATGTGGCCCTCTAGGTCCTCAAGTGTGGCCCCTTGACTGAATCCAAACTTCACAGAACAAACAAAGCTGTTCTTAGAAGTTTCAATCGGCAAGGGGCCCATACTTGAGGACCTAGAGGCCATATGTGGCTTCAAGGCTGCAAGGGTTGAGATTTGTTCCGTGAAATTTGGATTCAGTCAGAGGGCTGCACTTGAGGACCTCGAGGGCCACATGTGGCCTTGAGGCCTCAGGTTCCCCACCCTTGGGACTGTTGACCTTCTTCTAACCTAGGTTGTTGGCTCAGATCCTCTGCAGAGGGGTTTTGACATGGAGAGGTAAATTCCCAATACGTTAATGTTATTTATTACAAAACTCAAATTTGCAAGTGAGAAAGTAAGCTTTTAGACCAAAACTTCTTAAAAATCCATTCTGTTATACTCCCTATAGTAAGACAGATGAATTCTTACCAGATATGAATCACTATTAGGTAACAATTATTTGTTAGGTACCAGGAAACACCAAGAAGTTCTTGTCATATACATTCAATTAACATACCCATGTAAATCCCAGGACCATACACTCTCACTCCTTATAATTAACCACATATATAATCTAGGGATGTAGAAAGTGTCAGTAAAAGCAACATTTAAAAATACAGTTTGTAACATAATTGTGAAATCTGAACATAAAAATGGAAAAGATGCACTATAAGCAGGGATGTGATAGAACTAGGTCTTATAGATTTGAGCTGATTGTTAAATGTTCAGTGTGAGCCTCGGAAGTAAGCAAATGTTACAAATCAGGGGCTGATTTATTGTCTTGTTGATTGTGTGGACTTAAGAAAGTGATGGAGAAAATGTTAATCATTCAGATTAAACTTGAACATGTGTTCTACATATGTCTTCCCCCTCAACGCGCCCCCCCCCCCCAGCCAGTATTACATATTTACCAGCACACTTCTGACCATAACCCTATAATGCTCCTGCACCGTTGGCTAGAAATGCACCAGCTTCAGGAATTGTGGAGTTCAAGCAGCTACTCAATTTGCTTTTTGCTTTGTTGTGTCATCCCTGGTGGGGTAGTTATAGTTGGGGATTCTCCCCCTCACTGAGGACCTTCAGTACCATGGAGTAGATAGCAAAGTAGCTCGTTTTTTATTCTTTCAACTCTTTCCTCCCATATGTTCTTGGTTCTGTATGTTAAAGTGGAAAAAAACTGAAAACAATGGATCTTTTTAGCCACAGGTGTATATATAGAATTTTTTTGGGGGGGAGGTGAGGCAATTGAAGTTAAATGACTTGCCCAGGTTAGATGACTTACACACAGCTAGTAAGTAGTGTATCCAGTCTGCAACTTTCATTTTACAGATGAGGAAGTTGAGGCCCAGGCAAATTTTGAACCCATGTTCTTTGTTATTTCTACTGTATCACACCTAACTAGGATTCAGGAAATGGATTCCAGTCTGTGTTTGGCCAGTTGCTAGAGGTGAGATTCATGGACAAGTTCTTAACTTCTTTCAGTCTCATTTTCTTCATGTATGAAATGGGAATAATGATTCTTGCTCTGCCTACCTCACAAGTTTATTTTGAGACTCAAATAACATACATTTGTGAAAGAAATAGTAAACAGCATACAATTGTCGGGCAATGATTTTTATTGTACCCTTAAGCAAGGTCACACGAAGCCATGATGAAATGCAAGGGGGCATTTCCAGAACATGGGCCCCAAGATCAGAGAAGAGAGCAACATGGGTGAAAATACTAAGGGAAGAAAACTGAAATTGAAGTCAGAGGATCCAAGTTCAAATGATGACTTTGCTACTTATAGCCTGTGTGACCTTAGAAAAGTCATATAACTTCACTGGCCTTCAGTTTAATCATTTGTAAAGTGAAAGGGCTAGATTAGAATTAGATAATCTCTAAATGCCATGAAAGCCTCGTTTCTTCACTAAGGAAATGTTAGCAGTTCTAAAAAGGCAAGGACTCAGATAGGGTGCATTAAATGTAGAAATTACTGCTCTATAGATTTGTTCTGGCTTACTCTCTCTACTTTGCACAGAGTGAATGTAAATAGTAAATAGTAACTGTTTCTCTTTTGGCCAGGAATCCTGAGATTCTTCTGCAACAATAACGTTGCTAGCAGCTGCTGTGGGGGTGTAAGACCAATAACACCAGCACACAGGAAGGCTGCTAGCTCAGATTCTTTGATCTACTTTTCTAAGGAAAGTAACTTTAAGGGGTTAACAATCTTACTTTAATTAAACATACATATATCATTTACTTAGTTCAGGGGAAAAAGTCAATACCCTGAACTTCAGAGAAAACACAAACAGAAATTACAAGCAGAAATTATATGAACAGAGCAAAATAACACAAATCAACAGCCAGGCTTCTAGCTGTCTGACCAAGATAATATGTACATAGTTACCAGAGAGAGAAGCACCAATGTCTGGGTTTCTCAAAGCCGGGCGGAGGGGGTGTGCTCCTTGTTGGCTACCCAGAGTGTCATCTGGCCAAATCACAGGAACACTCTTCCCATGAGTGAGCACCCAAAGGAAAATGCTAACCTCAGAGCATATATACCCTATTTAGGGCCCTGGGGTTTAGTGCCTACTTAGCAAAAGGGTATAGGCCTGAGGCTTAGTGTCTACTTAGCAAAAGAGTGTGGGAAAGATCTCTGATCACGCTAGTACCACATCATATATACTGTTTCCAATCAATGACTCTTGATTCAAACAAAGGCAAGACTCAAAGGCATTTGCATTTGATTGCCTTGGTGCTGAGAAGCACTCTAAAACAAAAGACAACAAAAAATCTCACTTTGCTTGCCATTACATCTTCCCCTCCCAGTTTTTTTTTTTGAGTTTTGATTAAAGGGGCCATCCCTTGATTAACTTCTTAAAGAGGCCTATTCACTGAATGGGTATTACCTCAAAGTGAGAACCTGAAAAGACCTTAGCCTAAAAGGGCCAGGGTCTCCCAATGCACTCTGGGCCATCTCCAGTCATCCTGGTGAATATCAGGCCACTGGAGGAGAACATGAGGCTGGTGACCTTGCATGGCCCTCCCTCACTCAAATCAAAGTTAATTGCAAGTCATGTTATCATTTTTCTGCTGTCATGGTACTCTGCTAGAGCAAAGGACAAACACAACAACAACTTTGTATCGACCCTCCAGTATTTCTTGTTTACTTTTCTCCTTTAAGCTTCCTCCTCTTTTCTCTTATTTTCTGTTCCATTGTTTGCAGTTTGGGAATGCTTAAAATACATTGTAAATCTGATTAATAGATCTTTTAGATTTTTGAAGAAACGGCAATACTTATGTGATAAGAAAACAATGATAATAGTATTATTTGAAGACATAATTATTAAACATCAAATAAGTAGTAGAAAAAAAATAATACCATTAGGCTAAAATAATACCCCTATATATATCTATATCTATGGCACATACTCTTAGAAATCTTTGACAAGGGCAAGAAAAGTCTAACAAGAGTTGAAAAAAGATGGGTTCTTTCTGATTCACCATTTGATTTCCTTAAGGTCTTATACATATATATTCAGGCACTTACGTGTTACATGTGAGCTCTTAGAATGTGGGCTAGTGATTTCACATAACTGTGCAGTAGAAATGTAAGAGTTAATTAATAAGAGCTACCAATTATGTAGTGATGTAATATTTTCAAAGTCCTTATTTTATCTCATTTGAACATACAGATAGCCCATGATCTCCTTTACACCCAGTTCAAATGACTCTATGTGGTTGGAAGTTATAGAACTCTGTTTTAAAAGAAATATTATATAATTTTTTTTACTAAATTATCCAAGGCTTTCCCCCAATTATTCTGAGTCGATGAAGTCTGACAGTACCTATAATGTTGCAGAGGCAATAGCAAAAAAGTGTATGTATGTATGTATATATACATATATATATATATATATATACACAAACACACACACATATATATATGAATATGTATGCTTATGTGTATATATACGTATATACATATAGACAGAATACACACACACACACACACACACACACATGTATGCATGTCTCTAATTGAGAGCCACTGTGGATAATGGATAGAAAGTTGGCCTAAAAGTACCTGCCCCAACAAGTAATGACTGTGTGTCCCAGGGGAAATCATTTAACCTCTCAGTGACTCAGGAAACTCTCTGAGGTTACAAGTTGCAAAACTGCTGTCCATCTGCATTGACAGAGAAATTTCTCTGACTGGAGGTTTGCTACACCAAGGAAGTAATTGGTTTGGTACAAAAACAACTGTCTAAGTAGTAAACTAGGATTTCTGTAGAGGAATTTATAATATTGAAACAGAATCCTTTATTAGTAAAACAATAAATATCAAAGCTTGATAAAAGTCACATTAACTACAATAAAACAAAGAAAATACCCTGCAACAATTCTTAGTTAACCCATTTTGGCTTAGTTTTATAATTGATAATCTCTCACTACACAGAATCATTTATTTTGATGTTAAAAGGATCATTCATTATTTTGAGATAAATAGGAGTATAGATAAAAGGCATGCATCTACTGCTAATCCTAACTGTGTTAGGGAGAAATATGTTTCACACACAACAAAACAATGAAAGAAGAGAAAGAATACACGACCCAATGGAAGTTGATCATAAAGCACACCTACCTGGGTAACTTTCTCTGTCACGTTGTGTGTTCGATCTTTAACCTTGGGTGCAATAATTGTTTTCTCAGAAGATGGAGGGGACGAGTTCTTTTTTTCAGTTTTGACGTCTGAAAAATTCAAAGTAAGCTGAGGAATCTTGTTGATGGTGCTGTATTTGTTGAGATTCGAATCAGATGTGGATCCCAGTAGACTTGACTTGATATGATTAAAAGGCCCTAAAAAACCAGAAAGCATTTATAGTAGGTGATATTAGGAAGGAACAGAAGAAGAAATGGATGGTTCTAAATGATAAAACTATTTATCTATGTCACATGCATACCTAACTCAGATAAGACTAAATTCAATGACTTATTACCCAAATATAGGGCTTTGGGTCACTTTCTGACATCCTTTATGCTGCATGTATCCCGGGCCAGAATTTGGCCCTGGGCCTGTAACTAGATAGCAGATGGCAGGTTTAGCTCCTTCCTTCATTAAAGGTTGGAATAAAATAGAAAAACCCAGTTGGCTGTTATTGGTCAAATTCTGAATTCAAATGCCCTTTTGAATCTCTCATAATTCATGCATATCATGGATATGATTCAAGATTTGCTTATGAGAAAGATATACCGACCATGGAAGTTGCAGATATGCAACATCCCCAGGCCAGATTCGTATTCCTTTCCTCTTATTATCCCATGACCTTGGTGCTCTGGATGCTTATGTGATATAACTCCCCAGTCAGAGTCTGAGGAGAAGTGATAAGCTGTCTGGACACCTCACACGTTCTCAGCTTTGCATACAGCAAGGCTTCGAAGCACCCCTGACAAGAGGATGTCATCTTTCCAAAGACATACTAGCTCAGAGTAGCCAAGGGCCAGCAGGATGGGTTGACTACAGATGCGGTAGAGGATGGGGTGTGTGTGGAATAATCGGTGTCTCTTTAGAGGAGAAATCTAATTTCTGTGCAGAATTTTCCTTTTCTTCCTTTTTGTTATTTAAGACTGAATCTCCTTGAGGACTTGGGCATCTGAGAAAAATAGATAGATGATGCTGCCATGCATAGTTTCTTATCTTGGGGATAAGATTTAGTAATCATGGAGGATTTGTCTGAGGTGAGTGCCATATGTACCTTCTCTCTTATTCCCCTCGTGCATTCAGACAAGTTGTTTTAGAACCTTGGCTCATTGCTCACTTGTTTCCTCCTCTCCAGTGTGACCACAGACACTTTACTCTGCTATGGAAACTACTATACTATTGCTTACCCAGGATATCACCGGTGGAGTTTTCTGATTCGAAAGGCAGACTCTCCATGCTCCTTGTTATTTTTTTCTTTACTAACAAATTGGCAGGAAGGATTATTCAAGAATATTGCCTTAATGCTATTCAGGAGCATGTATCATTCGTTACAGAATCCCACGATGTAACTATAACATGTATATTTGAGGATAATTCTGAACCTGCATATCTTGCTTTATGTTACTAGCTTTTTCTTTAAGAATTATGGCAAAACTTGGGGGATTTGAATGGATTTCAAGTACTAGTAGGCAATAGTATAAATACTTCTTTAATTTCCAAGACAGTCATTTGCAGAGCAAGTATTTTAGACCACAATGAACAGTTGATTCTATATAGATGTGATATTAAAAATAAAAACAGTCTATAAATTAAAAGCCTATACAAATTATGAGTTTATAACAAAACTCAGAGGAAATAACAAGGTATTTAACTATGAAAGGTTTAAGAAATTTTAACGGGATAGTTGTTTATGGGACTAAAACAATGTATTTCTTCTTAATTGCAACTCTTCACTTACTGAATTTCATTGATGGTGACAGCCAGGTCTGTCACTATGATGTATTCTATTGCAATATCCCAGCATATATTGTCTAGAATGTCCTAATTTGCATATAGATTCTGACTCTCGTTTTCATTCATGTGACAAGGATTGTAATAAAGGGAGAAAATGGCCCCAAATTAATCTAGTCTTATGACAGGCTTCAGACAGTAGTCTCATTCTTATGATCTTTAGAGAAGTTCCCACTACATATTACCACTTTATTTCCATTAGATGCTATAAACAGTACATATATATGTATATATATTTCCATTAGATGTTATAAACAGTACATATACATATGTATATATACATATATATACATGTATATGTATATATATATGTATATGTATATGTATGTGTGTGTGTGTGTGTGTGTGTGTGTGTGTGTGTGTAGCTTTCTAAGGTCAAATTCAAGAACAGTGACAACTTCCATCACCACCCAAATTGTGACATTTGTGGCTTTTGAAACATTTTTTTCTTTGTGACTAATCTCTTCTAGTCCCTTTAAACTTCTAGTCCACAGCAAAATAAAATTTTCAGCTACTGATAAGGATCTTGACCAGGCTTTATGGGAGGGTGGGTGGTCCAAGAAAATATTATCTTTTTACTGATGCTTTTACTAATTTCTAAAATTTTACTAAAATTTTTTACTAATCTCTTTTACTAATTCTTTACTAATTCGAAATTCTTTGGAATATCTATAGCTTCAGTTGTCACCGTGGCTGTCTAGCACCCACTCCTGAAAGGGTTCTTACACATATAAATCATGACAGCACTATATGGATAGAGTTGTCTCATATGTGATGGCTAAAAAGGAGCACGGCACTGTTAATCTTTTTACTTTGTTTCTATAACTGATCCCAGTTCCCCAATCACTACAACTGAAATGGCTATGATGAAAAATGAAAAAGGGGATTGAGCTTTGTTATTTTTTTCTGTTTCCCAGACATAGACTAGAATAAAATAAGCTTCACTTTAGCAATAAGCTAAAGATGGTTTGGCTTATCTTATTTATGGAAGATGTCTTTTCCTCAGTAGTAAATTCTATTTGTTATGGCAGATTTTTATTCTTAGTGCCTCATATACTGATTCCTGATTATAGTCACCTATAAATTTAATTTGTTCATCAAAAATTATAGTAAGGATTTTAAAACTGTTTTGAGTTTGTCATGGACCTCTTTGGCAGTCTGGGGAAGGCAATATTCCCCTAAGAATAATGTTTTTAAATAACTGAAGGAAATGCTAAGAGATTAGTGAAAATAAAGGTACATATTTTTTCCAATCTATGGACCCCCAAAATCTATCCATGGAACCCAGGTTCAAAAACTGAGATATAGGAGATGGAATTTAATATTGCTCAAAAATTAAGATATTAAACCTGTTGTCTGTATTTAGCTCAGGTAAAGAATTCTTGAGTTAAAGAGATTTGTGGAACCTAGCATCAAACAAAGGTTTTCCTATAAACCAAAATTTTATTTAATCTTTTATATTGTAGCTCATTATACTTTCTTAAAAATTAATTTTGCATTCAAATGTTTATATTCCAAAGCTTTTGAAAATCTACAAGAGGAAACGAGCTGGTTTAGAGTATTTTTCAAAACGTTAATGAGAGTATTCCTGCTACTTGAGTCTGGTAATTTCAATAACCCTCACTTCAAATCTGAGAAATCTGAGGTAGAGATCAGGGCCACAAAGCAATTGGATTCAAAAGCTAGAAATCAGAAATCAGAGCTTCCTACTTCCTAATTCTGTTTTAAGAAATGACTTCATTGAGCACTTGAAAAGTGAAAGGCAACCTTACTGAAAGTGATCAAGACCTGAGAGGAGAAGGAAGATAATGAAAGAAAGGAGAGTAACCTGAGAAGCTGAGGAGATGAATTTAAATAAAATGAACTCTTACCAACACAGGCAATAGGAAGATAAGTACATACTTAGAAGACAAAGGAATAGTAGAGAGTCTGGTATTCTTGTTTTGTTTTTTTTGGCAGGGCAATTGGAGTTAAGTGACTTGCCCAAGGTCACACAGCTAGTAAATGTGTCAAATGTCTGAGGCCACATTTGAACTCAGGTCCTCTTGACTCCAGGGCTAGTGCTCTACTCACTACATCACCTAGCTGCCCCTCTGGTATTCTTCAGAGAGATAATTACCAATTCAAAAGACCCAATTGCCCAATGTATTGGGAGATATTGGAAAACAAGAAACTTAATTTAAAAATCCAATAGCTGCATAGAGGCTTGAAATATGGTAAAAATTTCTGATCAAGTATAAAATTAGGGCAGGTTCAAGGGTTTGAATACAAAGACCCATGATACACTTAGAGAAACCAAATCTAAAGGTTTAGAAAAAAACACCTGACAAACTAAAAGGACATTAAAGTTAAGGCTACTTAACTGCAATATTAAAATATTACTTAAATTCACTAGGCATTGAAGGAAGACTAAAAATAATATCTTCATTGTATAAGAAAGGAAACATAGCTGAGGTCATAGCACTGCTTTTAAAAAAACAAAACCAAACAAAATTAGTTTTTCCTCAAGAAATAAGATGTAATCGGAATCAAAGTCTGTGCATGGAGATGGCATAGAAATAAATCAAGCTAGAAGTATTCAGATCAGCAGGTTTAAGGTGTCTCTTAGGAACACAGGATTTTTTCTGAAGTTATCACAGCATTATTTAGCTGGGCAGCCTTAGTATTTGAAAAATGCAAATAGGGCCTTTCTGAAAAAAGATCATGGAAAAAGAACACTTCTAAGCATCATGTACCAATCAGGTTAACACTTGGAAAGAGCCTGGAAGGAACACTTGTGCATTTCTGATAGAATTTTATTCAATGTATGTAGTGTTTAATATATAGTGTAGGCATATAAGATAACAAAGAGCCTATGTCATCAGAGAATCAGTTTGTGACTACTTAGCAGCTTTCGTGAAAAAGTCTAAATCAACCTGCTTCTACTGAGGATAGCCATTCTATTCCTAGTTAGAAAAAAGGTGAAAGCTATAATAACTCACGAACAGGGCTTTTGTTTTTGTTCCATACTAGAGACTTAGACAAGTTTGGGAAATGGCTATTCCATGGTTGGACACTGCATAACAATTAAGAATAATGTCTTCAAAGGGTCTCAGTGGTTCAGTGATAAGAACTCTCAGATCAGATATTTTATCAGTGATTTAGATAATGAATAGACAACACGGGCATTGATGAGGCAGGTACAGGGAAGAAGTTGAATAATTCAAATAGGATTAGAATTTGAATAATCTATGATGTTACAGAAATGGTTATACTATCTATATAGTTATATTCAAAATTAATGAAGTAATCCTTCCATTTGTTTTGATAATGATGAAGCCTTTCTTTATAGACTATGGCCAGTTATTTTGAGGAAATGATAGCATCAAACATTTAAGTTTATTAAAGGGAATGAATGGATCTTATGAGAAATGGTTAAGTAGGAATGATTTAACTTTAGAAGCAAAGGTTGAACACTGATTTAATAATGGTCTTTAAGTTAAAGTGTTATTACATTAAATGGTAGTGTCCAGCTAGTGCTTGAGTACGCTGAGGAGACACTACGAGGAAAGGAGATTAAATTCCAGCAAGAAGGATTTAGGCGAGTTTTGTGGGTCAGAAGATGCTCTAACAAGCTGCTAGAGAAGGCAATGCAATCACTTACTTTGGATAGCTCTGATAAAAGAATATAAACCAACCTCTTCATGGTGTTGTGTATATATCTGAGAGGTGTATCGCCTGGATGGAAACAAATAAGATGAACCTGAAGTTCTTCCAAGCCCTTGCCTGATTATATCTCAGTAAATAAGGTTTCTTTATGATGCTAGGCATTTAAATAATTTAGTCACACTTCTGGGTTTTATTAATGTATCAATATCAAAATTAATATGAGGTAGGTAAGTGTTACCAAAGGCTATAGTGCTGGATATTGAGTCAGGAAGACTTGAGTTGAAATCCAGTCTCAGACTCCTACCAGCTGCATGACTCTAGTCAAGTCACTGAAAATTTGTCTGCCTCAGTTTACTTATATGTCAAATGGGGATAATAATAGCACCTACCTCCCAGGGTTGTTATGAGGATAAAATGAGTTTAAATTTGTAAAGTGCTTTGTAATCCTTAAAACAATCTGAAAATGCTAGCTATTATTAGCTCTCGTTTTTAATTATTATTAGAACTTGTTTTCAATTATGTAATGCCTAAATCCGTTTCTGGGAAGCCAGAAAACCATTTTGCAAATATTTTTTGTGATTGACAATTATAGCTAGCTACTTTGTGGAAAACTTGAATAACCACTCAGACCTTATCTAGCAGTTTTCAGAACTAGTAATATGATGATTCCTCTCCAATAAATATTGGACATAATGAGAATCTGTATTTATATTTACCTTTCAATTAACTTTTAACATCTCAAGATAAAAATTTATCAAAATAAAGTTTTCTATAAATTAATTAAATGAAGAGCTCTTACATGATACAGCTATAGAGAAAGAGAGTCAAAAGCTATATGTGAAATTGCCCATTTTATTTAAAACAGGGAATGAAATTAAATAACACTGAAGAGAATTTGAAGAACAAAACAAATTAGTTGGAAATAGAAACATTATGTTAGAGGTCTGTGGATATTGACTATCTGAACTATTTATTCTTGAAAGAATAATGAACTCATGTTTATTTTTATTGAGGAGAAACACGCGACAGCAAAATTACCCATGAGCTTATTGTTAATTAATAATATGTAAAGGAGATGCTTGTTTTAAATATAGCCCAAGTTGGCAAGCCCTAAAAGTTAGTACTATCTGCCTATATAATGTCGGTTGCAGGCTGATGCCTGAATCATAGTTACAAAAAACCCTTATCACTGTAAATGACACTAATTGGCCTCCTTGTTGACAGTCACAGTGGATAGGCTGTGTGGATAGGCTCTATTTACCATAGAGACTGAAACACCTTCCCACCATTACAGGTGATCCTTTCAGTTCAAATTCTAAGGTCTTTGGATAAAATCAAAGTGAGGGAACTCTGCCACATTTTCTATTTGTTCAAAATTAGCTTTTTTGTAGTAAGGTCTTCAGTCTGCAATGCTGTTTATCCAAAATCTTCACCATCACCAAATACATAGGAGTGAAAAATAAACAAAAGTACATAGTGTACAGAACACCACTGATATTCACAAGAAGCCAAAATAGTGAGTTTTCAGTATACCAGGTATGATTGCTTTATAAAATTTGCACATGCAACACACATGCATCAAAGGAGGAGTTCTTATTACAATATGCACAATATTTAGCTGCATGCATGGCCTTACAGAGAAGATGAAAAAACAATTTTCAATCTGACATTAAACAATGATGTTCTTATCTTTTGTGACACCTTGTATCTAATGGGATATGAAAGAAGGTGGACAAAACAAACTTTAAATTTTTAATCAAATCCAAATTCACTAGAAGGTATGGCAGAGTAGCCTTTTCCTTGTTGCTGTTCCAGTTAATATCAGTGATTTGAGACTAATTTTGGATGCAATTAAAAACTATTTAAAGGTGATATTGAATATCAAGAAATGAATGTCATGCATGCACATTTTACTACTACAGTAAACTTGAAACCATACCCCCTGCCATCCAGGAACGTGAAACTAGTTTTAAGGAGACAAAAGAGGAATAAATGAAGAGACTACCATGGAGCTCTGTTCCCGTCATTTATGTCTACTCAACCATTTTATATGTGAAACAGATCTACGTGCCTCCTTCCCAGTGGAATTAGTTTAAATATCATAATCTTTCAGATGCGCCATTGTCAATTTGTCCTCATACTTCTTCCAGTAAGTACGGGCTTACAGTGACTTAGTGGAGTACATTATAATGTCTCTAGTAAAACCAAGCCAAACTCCAAACTACTTCAATAACATGCCCGTCCTTATAGAGGTCAGCATGAGAATGGAATATTATACAGGTCATATGACAGGCAAGGTAACATGCCAAATAACATGGCGCTTTAAGCATCAGAACAAAATCTATACTTGTACATTACCTTTGACATGGCGACCATTGTCTGTATTCAGCATTGTAAGAATAAAGAAAAGGAGAGAAAGATAAAAAGGAGACTAAAAACTGCATTTTGTTCTCAGAATTACCATTGTAAAAACATATCAAAGAAACAGAATGCAATAGATTAGATTGTGCCATTAATTGGAATTAGCACAAATTTTTTTTCTTTAACCATGCAAAAGGGAAACTAATTTAAATTAAATTCATTTGATATTTTAAACATTCCATTTTAGAGAACATTAAAAAGTCATCTGACTTTATTTTTTCAATGATGTCCAATTATGCTAATATGGAGAATGGCTTCCTCAGCTGGCAATAATTTCAGTGCAAAAATATTAATCCAGTTATGTGCTAAATTCCAATGTTTCCTGAAACAGCACCTAGAAGATATGTGGGAAGAAAGATTATATAATACTACATACGTCAAAATAATTTTCACATTTGGAAGTTATACTTTCTCATTAAGAGTGGATTGAAAACTTTTGTTAAGTCTAGATATATCCATTTCACTTCATATTTGTGTCCATCCATGTTGAATTACTCATCTTTTAAAGAAACTGGGTAGTTTCAATACACTTTAGTAAATGGACATATGTCAAGTATTTAATGTGTATTGTGTTAATAGTAAGAACATATAAAATGCTAGGCTATCTCAAAATATTTATTAAATATGTTTTTCACAAGTCCATTGTGATTACTTAATACACTTGATGTCTTAATACTAATGAGGTTCCCACTGTGTTTTAGGTGCAAATTCAGTGTATCAAGACAACATAAATATGAAAGATTTCAGACTGTTTTCAAAACAGGGAAATCTTCCATTGGTATTGTAGCATTTATTTTGCCTAAGTGTCATAAAATGAGACTTGAAATAATTAGCTATTTCAACATTAGCCAAATATATCCAAGATTTTCAAAAAATGATCAACATTTCGGCAACATCTATACTACTACTAAGCATGTATAAAACCTTGAGATATATTCTGATTGTTTCAATTCACAAAATTGAAACAATTTCAACAGCAAATGTTCAGTCTATTGAACTGTCGAACTAAACATGTCCTTGGACTCCAATATACAAATGGAATTGAGGTATAGCTGCCAACTCTTTTCCTCTCTTTTTGAACCACAAGTTGCAGATATGTAGGACAACTAACAGAAGGTGAGCGTATGGGTCATACAGGATGACCACTTCCATTTGAACTGTGTCCACCCAAGCTGCTGGTTTATATTTAGATTTCCATTATGAAGCTGCTTTAAATTATTGGAAAATAGCTTCTTTATTTCCCCAAATCACATCATTGCTCCAAAAGGAGTGAAAAGATGAAAACACCTAACATATGTAGAGAAGCTCTCTTGTTTGGCAAAATCAGCTATCAGAATTAAAAACCAACTAGGTGATTTAACATTTTCTACAAATTATAGTAAAAGGATAAAACATTGATCCACAAAAGGTGTCGGTTTTATTTCCCTTTAGAAATGAACCAGTTTCTAAAAGATTTCAAAGAACATAGTCCTATGAGGTCTGGTCAATCTTATTTTAATCTACTTGAGAATACCTACAAATGCTCAACAGTACAAGAACAGAATAAAATATCTGTTTTTATCATTCCATCACTACAGGAGTGATGACAAAAGAAAGACTCTTGCAAGTAAAAGATGTACCTTTGAGGAGTGATTGGAAAGTTCTGAAAAGGGGAAGGGAAGAAAAGGAAAGGAAGGTATGAATGGACTGGGGGAAATCTTGGTATTGAGTTTCTGTTAGATCTACCATTCTGTGTTCAAACAATGTTAATTACCTGCTTAGGTAGAGACACATATGAAATATTAAATTAGTTATTAAATAGATAGGTTTGAGTTATGTCAATAACTTAACACTAATGGAGACCTCAAAGACCCAATCAAAGATTAGATGTCAATAAAATCATCTTTTTTTTTTTAAGTCTATGGCTATGTTATGCATTGCTGTTTGCTCAAATTGATAGTTTCTGACACTAGGATTCTAGACGATGAATTTGACTACTATTTACCTGAATATTTTTGTTAACTTTGGTCACTTAATTTACTAAAGTGTTAAAGTGATTGTGTAATTCCTGGCTCTGTGATTGACTTGTAAAGGGTTACTGTGGTTAAGTTTCCACTTTGTGCATTATCTATGATCTTTGCTTCCTCTTTCACTATTCTACAGCAGAGATAAGTAGTTTCAATGTCATTGCTGGAGGTATGGCTATTATCTTTTCTGCAAATTCTGCCTTCCCTCAATTCCTGTGATATTGGGATTTCCTTCTCTTCTTATCCTTTGACTGAGGTTCCTGTCTGCTCTGATTTTCCATTTTCCCCAGCCTTTTCAATGTTCTACAATTGTTAAACCCAGATTTGTTATAATCCTTCTGCTCTTCTCCTTTTACTCCTTGAGGGAGGGGCTGGGGAATCTAATCTATTTAATGATTTTAATAAAAATTTCAAGGGTTGTTTTGCAGGTGATTCTCAAATGGACACTCCATTACTCCAACTTTTCATTTTTTCTCCAAGACTAGATCTCTAGTTTCTTGAACTTCTTTATTTAAATATCTCACAAAAACTCCAAATGTACCATGTCAAAAATGATGCAATGATCAATTTTCTTTCATGACCAGTAATTTCCCCATTACTAGTAACATCACTACTCTAAGTAGTTCCCCCCTCTCCCAAACCCAGACTTGATTTTGAAATTGGAGTCATTTTGGAATCCTCTCTGTCTTCTTCCCCCATCTCCAATTTATCACTAGATTTCATTTATTCCTTATAAACTGAGCAGCTCCATTTTCCCTTACTTTTCTAATCATTCTTATACAGGCTTCTACCATTCCATACCCTGCTAGACGATCAAGCCACCTATAATCATTTGAGCTGTTAGGACAATCTATCATCTCTATTCTTTTCAATGTCATTTCCTTGATTAAACAAATCTAAGCTCATCAGTCTAGTATTTTTGACTCTTCACCATTCTGTGAAGAATCTGAATTTCAAACTATTTTAACAGAAAATAGTTTGAATTTTCTTAATTATATTACTAAGCTAATTATCAGAACCAGCTGTGTTGGTATGTCCAGCAGAGGTGCTCTATGGCCTACTTTAATTAATATAGAAGAATCTTGTTTTTACTAGTGTATGTATGTAAATGGACAATGATAAATTTTTTTTAGCAATTTTTAAAATGTAGACTTAAGCTGGGCAAAACTGAAATATTACATGTAGTGTTTTACTTATTAATTCTTTTCCAAATTAATTAGTGCAAGTTCTGCCTACATAAGAATTATCACAAATTCTAAATTTTTTGAATTGCGACTAATTAGGTTTTAAGCTATTAATTTGCACTTTAGTAGATTTTTGTTGTAGTTATTATAGTTATAATAGTTATTATTATAATGCTATCTGCTATTATGCATTTGTATGTTTTCTGACTTTCCAATTAGATTATAAGCTACTTGCAGGGAGGATAAGCTACATCTTGGATTTTTATATCCCCCTAAAGTAATTAGTATAGTATTCTGGACTTTAGGGAATATTTCCATCTGTCTCACATTAACTCTTTTGAAAAAGTTAGAGTATACCAATAATTAAAAAATACTCATTTTGAAAATGACGGCTTTTTATCCTACTGTGAAATGCAGTATAAATTTTATGGCAGAAGAGTTAATAGGGCTGACATATTTAGGTCATTTTGTTATTACAAACCCAGATTTTCTAATTTGATTAAAATGTATTAATTGCTTATTATGTGCCGGGTGCTGTGTTAGATGCTAGAAATATAAAGATGAAAAACAACTCAATTCCTATCATTAAGGAATTATAATTTAATATGTGAAACATGGCACATATACCATAGACAGAAGATAGACCAGGAAAGGGCAAAAGGAGAAAATAAAGTGTTCTAGGAACATTTAAGGAGGAAGAGATCACTTTTACCTAAGGGTCTACAAGGTTAGTTATCAGAGAAGGTTTCATGCAGAGGAGACACGTGAACCTTGACAGAGGAAATGGACTTAAATAATAGGGAATATATTCTAGGTATAGAAGATGACTTTTATTCATGGAAACAGGAGGAGTATTGAACAAAATTAGGTTTATTTTCAGCTATTTGATTAGTTCACTGGACTTCTTTGTAATTACTATGTCTTTTAGAAATAATTGTTTAATAGAATACCTCCATTCATAGCAACCATCTCTGACCTCTTTCTTTCCACCCAGTTCATACAGCGATTTGCTAAGTGTGATAAAAATGAATTATATTGTGCATCATAGTGTTTATCACCTAAGAGTGTCTTGTAATGAACATGAATTAATTAACACCACATAGGGTAGGGGGATACTTGTTGTAATGTCAGAGAAATAAAAACACAGAAAAGTCAGGTCATCCATTTGGAGTCACAGTAGGAGGTGGTTATAGTTATGAAAGTCAATCTTAACACTTCAAAACTCTTTACCTTTTGTCAAAGTTTTCCCTCCTATCCTAAGGGTCCAACTTAAAATCAGTCACAACAAGGAAATGATCTCTCAGGATATATCAAAATACACTTAATTTTTTTTTCAAACATACCTTCACTTGCATGTCGGTCCCTAAATACATTCTTGGGATGGACACTGAATCCTTCTATATCATGCACTGAAGATGCCCTTCGTATACTACAAATACTTTCCTTTGATCTGGAATGGGTCAGTTGGGAGCTTGACTGCAGCATGTCAGGGTAGAGTCTGTCCCATTGCCGTTTGGGAGAGGAATGATCAAGTGGCCCTGATATATTAACCAAGGGAGAACATTTGCTGGGTTGTATCAGTGCTTTTGTGTCATCTGCTTCAGAGGGGCTGCAGCTTTCCTTTGTAGGGGATTTAAAGTGCTTCATGGCCACTGAGTCATCACTGTGCTTGGACGAGTCAATCACCACCACATCTGGGTCTTCTTGTGGTAAGGATTGCTTTCGGTAGGTCAGGAGCCTCAGACCAGGCAACTTGAACCCAAAAAGTTTGCCTACAGGTAAATGCAAAAAGAAAAGAACATCACAGAGAAAAAAGAAATACACCGTAAGTGTTTTTTTTAAACAAAACATTTCTTCTGTGTGTGTGTATGTGTATGTTTTAGCAAAAAAACAACAACTAAGCATTGTTTATATATGTCCATACCAACGAGATGAGTTATAAATTAATGGGCTGCCAGGTGGCTCGGTGGATTGAGTGCTGGGCCTGGAGTCAGAAAGACTCATCTTCCTGAGTTCAAATCAGTTCTCAGATAATTATCTGTGGGACCTTGGTCAAGTCACTTAACCCTGTTTGCCTCAGTTTCCTCATCTATCAAATGATCTAGAAAAAGAAATGGCAAACCACTCCAGGATTGTTGCCAATAAAACCCCAAATGGGGTCACGAATAGTCAGATATGACTGAAAAACAACTGAACAAAATAAAATTAATACCCAAGCCATGCATATCTAGTAGACGGAACACTGCTGAAGTATTTTATAAGAATGACAAGAAGTATAATTATTCCATGTAGGAGGTAAAAGAGCACATGTTTTTAAATATCAGAGTTGCCTAGTCACAAGAAAGTAGACTGTATTTAATATATTAAAATATGCTATATTATTTAAGTTGAAAACACTTATCAATTTTCTTTCTATAGGTTCCATATGTACTATGGAGAGGCTTTAATGAACTAGGTGGAGATAGGAGACAAAGGGGAGAGGAGAGTACTGAAAGAAGTACAAAGAAAGGGACAGATAGTGGAATGAACTAGGACAGTGAAGAAATAGTAAGGAGATGAACCTGATGGAAGTAGTGGGGATGTTGGGGACTGGTGGGAGATTTGGTTCGATGTGGGAGGGGCTCATCTAGGGCATTAGGTCACTCTCCCTGTCACTACTTTTTCTGCAAAGGTTTTGGACTTTATTTTTTAATTAGGGAAGGAAGTAATGTGACCTATTTCTCTACCTGTGGAGAAGAAATTATACTTAGTATCTTTATCTTTTCTTTGAAGTTTGAAAAAGATTATACTAAAATATACATCTCAGAGTATGTAATATGAATAAAGAGGACAAGGAAGAAATCTGGGTAGCTTAAAGAGTGCAGAAAATGAAGAGATTAAGGAAAGAACCCAAGCCAATATTTCATGATGCTCTGGGGCCACTAAATACTACAGATTTCTCAGGCCATGGTTTCTAACCTTTTTGAATATGATGGTCTCTTTTTAATTTATTTTTTATTGTTAGGGTTGGAGCTTGACTCAGGTAGTTTAGGTTCAATAATGGAATAAGATGAGACTCTCATAAGTAATCAACAGTTAACAACAAGTTTACATAAGCATACCAGGAGAAGGACATTTAACAAGGATGGGCACTGACGCCTCCTGAGTGGAGCTCCTTTGACTAAATTTCCCATTGTGTTCCACCAGCCAAGCATCACAGAGAATGCCCAGAGTTCCTCATGACTTGGTAGTACTCAGGTGACCAGGAACCAATGTCAAAAGCCTGAGCTTTTTGTTCCCTGAGCCACCCAAAGCAAGCCAGTCCTAACAACGCCACTTTTTGGTCTTCTAGGCTTTCCATGGGTAGGACTTGTACAATGATCACTGAATGTAGTATTGGCACCAATGTGGTAGAGCCAATTAGCTTGGGATTAGAGTAAGTGATGGGTTACAGGAGGGCTGCCTTATGTCCCTGTGCATTCCAGTGACCAGTTTTCTCCACTGGGCTACCATAGTGTTGGGAGCCACTCTGCTATCTGTTGCAACTGGGGTTTACATATCTGCCTAGTGCCCACTGATGTCTGCTGTTACCGGGATATACATTTGTGCTCATTCTTTCCTGGCTAGCAGGGCATGGTCTGCATTGTATTCTGCTGCCCTGAGCCAGCACCACTGGGACCTCAGTCTATTCCTCATGCTTGAATTGTAATCTACCAGCCATGCATCAGAGGGAGCACTTGGAGCTCCCTATGGCTGTTTTGTATTCAGGTGACCAGGAACTGATATCAATAGCCTGAGCCTTTAGAACCCTGAGCCGGCCAAATCTTAAGGATGATCTCAATACCTTTTAAGGGAGAAAAACCAGAGAAGTGTCTTAACTTTAATGGGTGCAGGAATTAGGATATTGTTCCTACCACATCCCCATTGATAGTATGTTAGGGTGGGATTGGGAAAACCACTGATCAATCTGATGAATGTTTCAATAGATCTGATGAGATTATAGGTTGCAGACCTTTTCTGGAAGAAGTGTTTCCCATGTAGTGTTTCCACATGCACCTTAGTCCTTTATCTAAGAAGAAACAGAGAACTCTTCTGATTGGTCCCTAGTAACTGGGGCTGTCTCTGAGGGGAAGGGAGGAGAGACTATAGTTTGAGGAGCTAACCCCTCTGTGATCTAAAGGATTTGACCTTTTTTTGTATCTCCTGAACTTTCTCTCTATTAGACTTCCAGATTGGACCACAGCAAGGTGGTAGATGGGATTTCTCCTACTCACTTCCCTCTCCCCACCAAAAAAGGCAACTTTCAAGGAAAGCACATGAAAAGTGGCCTATGCTTTCCCACATTAATCTTGAAAGGATAGTTTCTGAGTCTATCAATCCTGGATCTGAGCACAAGTAAGAGATTAGTGATATTGAGAATGGATGCTTTCAGTGTTATGGGTGATTTATTAGTTCCTGAGTGGGAGTTCCTGAGTTTGAGAGTTAGGTTCTAAATTCTTAGAGGGAAAAGATTTCTTCAAGGAGTGCTTTTTTTGATAAAAAGATGAATGCCACAAAAGAATCCCTCTTTAGTTGGAAGATTGAAGCCATGTCATGGGGTGGGACTAAAAGACTAGATCTTATGAAACTAGCTATTGTGAGTTGCTCAGATGATCTAGGTCTGAGGTGAATAGGGAATATCTTTTCAGCAGTACCCTAAAGTGTCTTTATCTTTCAGAAAGAAGCTATTGAATTTAATGGGCTATTTGAGGGTTCTATGTTTCATGAGTTTGTTTGTGAACATCTATGTCATTGCAGTGGTGTATATTCTGTAGTGGGTGAAATAGAAGTTATTCCTTTCCTCATTTGTAAAACTGGAGGATTAGACTAGATGGCATCTGAGGTCTCTTCTAGCTCTAAAGCTATGTTTCTATGGTCCTATGAACCTTCAATATACATGTTTTATATATTAAGTGCCTGTAGAGAAGTTGGAGAGCTTATCATTCAATTTTGCGGAAAACATAGAAATGCTTAAGCTTTGTTTTAGTGACTTTTCTCTTTAAAGCCAGGTGGGGATATTAACCCCAGATATTTTTGACCACCCCCCATAAGGTCAAGACCCCAGGATATAATGCTGGACCTCCAGTGACTCTGGGAGATGGGTGTCAATAGTAGTTTATTAGTATTTATTGATTGAGGAAACTGATGACAAAAAGGCATTACAAATGAATACTTTTAAATGAATTTGTATTTTGTCAATTACATGGCCAATATGAGGTGTACCGTGGTGTAATTAGTACTGGCCTTAGAGTCAGGAAGACCTGGTTTAAGTCATAGTTTTGAGATATACTAGCTACTATGTCCATGGATAAATTATTTATCAGGGATTTCAGGCAACTCTCTAAGACAGAAATTCTAAAACTGAGGCCATGAGCTTGTTTTTAAAAAATATTTTTAAAACTATATTTCAATATAGTTGCTTTCCTTTGTAATCCTATGTATTTTTTAGGTCTTTGCATATATTTTTCTAAGAAGGGGTCCATAGGCTTCCCCATACTGCCCAGGGACCCATGACACAAAAATGGTGAACGACCCCTGAACTAGATGATTTCTTTTGTCTCTTGAATCTCTAAATTTATGATCCTAAGTTTTCTGTTTTCCTAGCCAGCATTCTAGTCTAGTTCTTCTTCACCTCAAGTCTGATTCACTGCTACAAAAACAGTGATAAATACACTTCCAGCTTTTCTCCTTTTCCAATCTAACTTAGAAGATAATTGCCAGAAAAATATTTATGAAACTCCATTTTAATTATTTTGATCAACTTGGATAAAATCAAAACTTTTCACTGCAGCATTCAGGACCTTTCTTTCTTGTGTTGACTACATTGATTCAACTTTGCCTATTGTCACACTGTAGAATGGCCTTGTTACTCTTGTCAGACCTGCTTGGTCCCACTTCTATGCATTAATTTTTTTTACACTATTCCTTCTCTAGATGCAACTATTGTCTCCTTTCTAGCACCTCCCCTTCCTTTCTTTAAGATCTGGCTAAGACTCAGCTCCTCTAGTAACTTTTTCTTTGCAATCCTTCAACACTTAAATATATACTACTTGGGTTACATTGCTGTGCTACATCCTTGGTCCTCTAGTTATTTCATTTATGCATGATTTCCTCAACTCTATTATCACTTGAGGGAGAAACTATATCTTCTGTTTTTTATTTTTTGTTTTTCAAATGCTCTATAGAATCTAATCTTATGTTGTTTTGTAGTCAATGGATTCCCTGTAAGCATATGTTGAATTAATTCAAGATTAAATTTGCAGGGAGTCCATGAAACTGAGTATGTACTCAATTTATATTAGAAAGAAAAACAGACCTTTTCATCATTCTGATGCATTTACTTTGGTGAAATTACCTTCCAGGAATGTGAAATATTGGGGCAAATTGTCTCAAAATTAGAAATTAACACATTTACTAATATATGATATGAATGCCCACATAGGTTGTCCCAATATATAGATGTGGTTTGTGTGTGGCCTGGATAGATAGGATCTGACACATGGTCTTCATTGAGGAGGATAGCCAAGGGCAGTGTTTATACTGCTTGCATACTAGCTGGGACAGGCAGCCCAAGGAGTACAAAGAGGCTAGATTTTCTTTACTTTAGTCTCCTACAGGGTACTGGGGTAGGCTTATATTCATCTACCCTCTTCATATGTCTCTGTTCTAGGGATTCAGGTCTGAATTCAGAAGGAAAGCCACTTTACTTGTTGCTCTTAGGGGCAAGGTAGATTTTTAGCTTCTACTTATCAGCCTACCTGTTTCCTACAAAACACTGGTTATACAAAAGACCATCAAAATAGAGATTATCAAGTAAACTCATTTATCTAAATCAAAATACCAAATAGAAATCGGAGAAGTCCTACAGATTAGAATATGACGAAAATTATACAGAAGGAATGAATGCTTTGGTTGGGGGCAAGAAAATATCTCGGTTCAAATGGAGAGAGGGTCCAGTCTTGCTTAGGGAGGTCCATTCTAGTAGTTTCTAGGGACGTAAGCTAGAAATCAAAGACATGTTGATGTGACTGTTGACTCTCTTGAGGAGTATCTGGAATCATATGTCTTTTTCAAAACAAAATAAAGACTCTGGTTCCAACTCATTAAATCCTTTAAGTATTGGACTTTAATTAACGCAGCATTGCATCCTGCTCAGCATTTTCTTTGCCAGTTAGGAGTCACATATCCCTTCATACCATTGTGCAGCTAGGTGGTGCAGTAGATAGAGTGGCCGGGCCTGGAGATCCTTACTAGCTGTGTGACCCTGGGTAAGTCACTTAACCCTGTTTGCCTCAGTTTTCTCACCTGTAAAAGAAGCTGGAGAATGAAATGGCAAAACCACTCTAGTATCTCTGCCAAGAAAACCCTGAATGTGGTCATGAAGAGTTGGAAATGACTGGAAATGGCTGAACAACAACATCCCTTCATATCCAGCATGCAGCACAAGGGTGACCCTCTCCCACCTTACTTGGGTAGGAACCTGGTTACACAAAAATCCATTGTTCCCTGAGGAACGGGGATCAGATGGGTATGTAACATCTATATCACAGATGATGTACCCATTCTAAACTGAATTGTTCCTTCTATTATTTTTTTTCTTGTTTTTTTTTCCCCTGAGAGGGGGCATTATTCCTGCTCTGATTGAAGATGTGGCTTTGGAGTGTTTTGAAACAGTGCATTTCAGTGAGTTTCCTGTACAATAGGCAATTTGGAATAATAACCGTTAAATAGGCTATTTTATTTTTCTAATCAAATGCTACACTTTCATGACTAACCTTTTTACTTGTGATCTAACAGCTAAGTTCTGGGCATAGTTGAAGTAGGATGTACCTATTTTATTGAAAAAAAGATACCAAAAGCCCCCACCCCACCCAATCAAGTGTATTCACCAATAAGTGACAGATAAACAAGATGTAGACAATAGCTGGAGGTGCCCATTTCCATTCTGTACAAACAAGATTAAATAGTAGCACATTATGGCAGCTGTTTAGGAAAGTGCTCTTACATATTTCTCCTAACAAATTACATATACTTGAGTCAATTGCCCACAGTTAAAACTTAGTGAACTGCAGCAAAATCATTTGATAAGTTGTTTTTTTAAAATGCATATGAAATTGAGTTCTAAAGCAGTTCATAGATCATTTCAGCAAACTTATTACTACACGTCCATGGTCAGATGCCTGCTAGTATTCATTTGTCATCAATTACATTATACCCCTTTTAAAAGGCATTCTTAAGAGTTCCTTGAATTAACTGCTATACAAAGCTTTTAGCCTGCTCCCCTAGTTTAGCCATATTTATGATGTTACAGATGGGCTTTTCTGCATCACTGAGCTAATATGACCATGTTAGATGGCATTACTGATTTAGCTGTCTAGCTTCAGTTCATCTGGAAAGAATACACAGTGTGAATTTTACTCATTGCTAGCACTTTAAGGCATGAAACAGAAAACATAGATAAGTATTATCTTATTCTTTTAAAGTTAAATGGTAAGGAATAGTGATGAAGTAAGTCCTTATATCCTAGAAGGCCTTTTTTTAAGGGTGGAATCATCTGTGTTTGGATCTCTATGGTAAGCAGAGTTTTTACTGAAATGTTCAATGCAAGAAAAGGAGAAAATAAACATTTATTAGGCAACTATTATGTAACAGGCACTGTGCTGAGCACTTTATATTATCTCTTTTGATCCTTACAACCATCCTAAGAATTAGGTTTTATAATTATCACCTTTTTATAGTTGAGAAAATTGAGACAGAATAAAATGACTTGTCCAGGTTCACATAGCTGGTTACTGTTTGAGACTGGATTTGAACTCATATTTCTGCCTCCAGGCCCAGTTCTCTATCCATCGTTCATATCCATTCTCTAGCATTGAATCTGTTGTTCACTTGTTTTCAGTTGTGTCTGATTTTTTTGTGACCCCATTTGGGGTTTCCACGGCAGAGATACCAGAGTGATTTGCCATTTCTTTCTCCAGCTAGTTTTACAGAGAAGGAAACTGAGGCAAACAGGGTTAAATGACATTCCCACTCTCACAGAACTAGTTTGTATCTGAGGCCAGATTTAAACTCAGGAAGATGAGTCTTCTTGACTCTGGCCTGGAGCTCTAGCCACCACTGAATCTGTAAGGACAGCAAAAATAGAAAGTGGGTATTACATATTTCCACCTTTTTCATGTAAAATTGCAAAAGCCACTTGGCAGTCAACATTATTTTTTCAATCGTGCTCTTCTGCTCACATAAGGTACAGGGGTATTATGACAAATGGAGTCATGCTTTGTAATTCATGCACCACAGCTAGTATTTCCTCAAGGTATGAAACACTTACAACTTTCATCTTCGTATAACCTGGCCGAGACCAGTTCTAGCCTTTTCTTAATCTACTCTCATAAGATTATAGGATCATTGTTGTAAGGGATCTTTGAGACCTTCTAAGTAAAACCTCTTTATTTTACAGAGGAGGGACACATTAAGTGACTTGTTCGCAGTGGTGTGTAGCAGAATCCTCCTTTTCTATGAGTCTTAAGAATCCTTTTCATCTAATTTCTTTTTTGCAAGGGCAAGCAATAAAATCCCCAGTCTGTACAAGAAAAGCTGGAGCACTGCGAAGGTCATAGATTCACAAATTTATAGATTTATTTATAGATATGGATATTTATAGATATTTTTGTATGTATATTTATAGATATAATTTATTTTCCATCTGGTCCAACAATCCCTCACTTTACAGATGAGGAAAATGAGGCCTATAGGTTTTGAGGGCCACATGGGTACCAGTTGGCAGGGCTGGGATTTGAGCCATGTTCATTAGCCAGTAAAAGCAATGCTCTTTTCACCATACCAACATGAAGTCATATAGCAAATTAGGGATGAAGTCAGAAGCAGACCTAAAAGTTTCTCAAATTTTAAGCAATGCTTTTGCTTCTAAGACTATGTGCTACTGCTGTTGCTTGGCTCAGCAATAAAGCACTGACCCTCATATTATTATGTCACATTGTCTAGTAAATGTACAACCCAGGAGCCAGTGACTATATTTCTGGTGCTCATTAAAATTTAAATAATCACAAGACCATTTTCTTCCCTACCTGCTATGGTAATAGGGCTTTAGAGAATGGCTTTGCTAACCACTTGCCCAAATTATATGACCTCAGCTAACTGCAGTGTTCTGATTTCAATAGTTTTCTAAAGCCCTTGACTTCATAGGCTACATAAAAAAAGATCTTTTCCATCTTCTTAAATAGTCTTCCTACCTATTTTACAGCCATGTGCTGGTAAAGTTTAATGATCAGATGTCTGGGTAAACAAAACCAAACAAAAAACAAACCCCAAAAACATGTTCCCAGGATACACTTTTAAGTTGAATTTGTATTATTGATATTTTCTCCCTATTTTCTGATAGCTCAATGTTGCCTTATAAAGATCGATGATGATGATAATTACAGCTAACATTTTTATAATGCTAACTATGTGTCAGGCACGGTGCTAGGCATCTTACAAATATTTTCCCATTAAATCCTCACAACAACCCTGAGGGGGTGGTGCTATTATCTTCATTGTACAAAAGAGGAGACTGGGACTAGTAGATTTAAGTGACTTGCCCAGTGTCACACAGCTCATAAGTGTCTGAAGTCACAATTGAACTCAGGGTATTATAATAAATAATGGATTTATTATATTTAGGCAATGTAATAATAATTAATAATAATAACGATGAATAACAAACCAAGGCCTGATTTGTAGTTTTGCTTATTCCCAAGGGGTAGATGCTCATACTAAAAATCTAGCCATGTGCTTGAGACAGCCCCTTCAAGCTGGCTCCAGCACACATCTGCCTTTGTGTATTCATCATAGCTCTGCTGCTCATTTCTAAGCAAGGGAGCCCAGAGGTATGACTTTCCTGGGCCTCAGTTGGGATCCTTTTCTATAAAATGATCAGGTGCCACCCAAGTGGAATGAGTAACAACTTGGGAGTCAGAAGACCTGGGTCCTAATTCTGGCTCCACCAGTAACTACTGGTGTGCCTTTGGACAAGCTATAATTATCTGGGATTAGGATTATGTGCTTGTGAGACTAGGTTATCTCTGGAAGATTATGGATAATTTACAACTTCACAGGTATTAGAAAGAAACCAATTGATCAATGGAGAAACATTTATTAAACACCTACTATGTTCCAGGCTTTGTGCTAATCACTTTGTTAATGACAGGATAATTGTCTATTTTTTTCCTCATTCTGTTGATTGCCTTCATCTTTAAAACATATGTACTGTCAAGGTCTTTAGAGAAGGAATGGTACATGGGTACCTGTGGGTTATGACCCAACTCAATTACTCAAATAATTACAAAGGCTTGTTTCCTCTCCCCTCTTCACACTACTTGCTTCTTCCCCCCACCATGGATGCTATAAGGGTAAGAAAACTTGGGCTTTATTAATGAGGAGTGAGGAAAAGGTTTTTTTTTCTCCTTCAAACATAGGATTTCCAGAAACATATGGATTAATATATGTTAATATGTATTGACAAGCACCTTACACTTCATCTTACTTGTTTGACACTGTCATCATGGCAAAAACATATCCTGCAATTTTAGAGATAAAAGGGATCTCAGAGACCAACCATCTCCCCCACTCTCTGCCCCCCAAAAGAATTCCCTGTACAAAATACTTAACAATTGGTTATCCAGTCTGTACTTGAAGACCTCTAATGAAGTCTTCAGCTTACTACTTTTCAAGGTAGCCCCATTATACTTTTGTATAGCTTAAACACTTAGCACAATTCTTGGCACAAAGTAAGAACTTACTGAATAATTGGTATAGTAGATAAAGTGCTGGATTTGAAGTCAGGAAGCCCTGAGTTCAAATCCCACCTAAGACATTTATTAGCGATGTGATATTGGGAACGTCATTTAACTGTATTTGGCTTCTTTCCGAATGAGGTTGTTGTGAAAATCAAATAAGTTAACGCATGGTGAAGTACTTTGCAAATCTCAAAGTGTTATATAAATGATACCTATTATTATTATAAACAAATAAAAGGAAGGATAAGATTCCTATTTTCTGATGGCTCAAGGTTACAAAGATTGATGATGACGACAATGATGATAGCTAACATTTTTATAATGCTTACTATATGTCGGGCATCTTACAAATATTATCTCGTTAGATCCTCATAACAACCTTGAGAGGGAGGTGCTATTATTATTGTTATTTCACAAAAGAGGAGGCTTAGGCAAACAGGTTTAAGTGACTTGCCAGGCGTCACACAGTTAGTGAGTGTCTGAAGTCAGATTTAAACTCAGGTCTTCCTGACTCCAGGACCAGTGATCTATGCATTGTGCTATCTAGTAGCCTATAGCTGGTGAACACTGAGCTTGTGATTTTAGTTTGCATTCTGTACAGGGATATTTTTGGTTGTGCTACCTATTTAGCCATATAAATGCTGATTCCTAGACTAAGGCCCTCAAACTTCTCTAGGCAGCTGCTTGGGAGACAGGACCCAGAGCTCAGAGAAAAGCTATTAATTTTTTTTTCATAACTCTGTCCTGCAACCAGGCACCAAAATAAGTCTTATGAATACATATCTAGTTGTCTACTTGTCTTTCTGCATCATCCTGTGAGCACAGAGGATTGGACATTGATTGTCCCATTGGCTGGTGTTCAGAGCAAGGGGGAGCTTGTACTTTCTTGTATTCTTGTACTTTCTTCCTTGAGTGGTGGTGTGCAATTATGGTTGGAGATCCAATAAACATCAATCCTTTTTTTTACATTTGGCTACTCAGTGTCCCGGGGTCCTGGGTGACCCTGAAGACATCTCTACCCAGGGGTGTGCTCATAAATATTTAAAAATTTGGTGGTTCCCCCCCCACCAAAAAATGTGTGCACCCTACACTTTTGACTTTGATCTGAATTATTGACATTTTTCTCTATTATTTTCTTAACTCTAGGTAATTCAAACAACAACAGCAACAAATCAAGCCCTGTTTTGTAGTTTGCTGATTTCCAAAAATATTCACATTAAAAATTTAACAATCTGCTTGTGAAAGCCCCTTCGACCTGGCTCTAACATGCCCCTGCCTCCAATCTTCTTTTCCCACCTCTCCCCCCCTCCCTTATGCAACAATCTATTTGTAAGTGCATTCTGAATCTTGTTGTTTCTTATAAGCTTAGTGGATTCTCTCAAACTTTAGCTGACCACCTACCTGTGATTAATTCACAAGCGTATGTCTATAATATTCATGCAGAAGAATTAAGGGCAAGTAATAAAACTCAAATTACAATAAAAATGAAAAGATACAATTCCTTCCATGAATGTCTCCCTTTCCTGAGGATAATATGTGATACTTTTCTTCCTGAAAAGTATCATGACTCCTGTTTCTATGTCAAATTCAATCTTTTACGAAAAACAAAACATGATGGTGGTAAACATTAATTACATGACAAAACCTTTAATTAAATCTCATCTAAATAATAGATTGTTTCTAAAGTAATGTCCTCTGGGTGGTTAAAAACTCTTCATTAGTACTGCAGCTCTTCATCTTTGAATTAAAGAATAACTTTCAGCTCCAGTGGAGAACACTAAAAATATTATGAACATCCTTTCTATATATCTTTCGTACAGAAAGTTCCCTTTTGCAAAAATCTGTATAGACTTCTACATTTGAGTTAACAATATAGATAATTCAAGTAAAAATATATTTTAGAAATATTCAGAAAACTGAGCTTATTAATAACAATAACATTATTATTATCGGTATTAGTTTTTAGCCAGATAATTGTCTCAATCTCAACTATATTTAGCACTTACAGACTAGGCTTTAGTTGAAGCTTTTAGAATGATCAACCAGTTAAGTACCAAGACATTGTGGTAGGCCCTGGGGATACAAAGGAAAAAAATGACTGACCTCAAGGAACTTATATCAGGGAGATACTATGTACATATTTAAGTGTATTCAAAATATATGTGAAGCAATTACAAAGTAATTGTTTGGGTGGAAAGGCAATCAGGAAAAGCCTCAGTTAAAAGGAGACATTTAAAGTGAGCTTTGAAGGAAACTAGCTAGGGATTCTCTGCAGCAGATAATAATTATTTTAGCAAACAAAAAATGGAAATTCTCTGGATTCAGTGAAAGGGTGATTATGGGTAGTAACATTAATTGCTTTTAGAGAATGAGGAGTAACACTACCAGCTTATGTCTGGTTGCTGTATAGCTTAAGAAAAAACTGTACTTCTGGAAATGTCTGTAAGAATCAAAAATTAGAGTATATAAAGTTTTTAATGCTATACAATGTTTAATTATTGCCTTATATTTTTCACAGCTCCATCCAAGTGTCTCTGCTTGAATTGTTTGCCTCTGGCTTATAGATAGAGGGGGAAAGGGAGAAAGAGAGAGAGAGAGAGAGAGAGAGAGAGAGAGAGAGAGAGAGAGAGAGAGAGAGAGAGAATGTCTATGTGTGTGTATGTCTATGTATGTCTGTGTGTGTGTCTGTGCAATTTCTGATGAATCTATACGGGCCCTGAAATGTGTGACTGAGCCCAAATAGGGTCATTTATTAGTGTGGCTTGAATGTTGCCCTCTTCATGCCTACAGGAAGTCAATATGCCACTCTGTCAATTAAGTGGTAATTATATAGCAATTAGCTGAGTATGATATCTGAATTGGCCACCAGGAGGCTCCTTACTTGTCAGTTACTCCAAGAGACATTTTAGAGGGATAGTCCTTTCCTAAGCATCTGCAGTATTTCCTCAAACCACCAGAGAACGCTAAGCATGCAAATCTTTAGGCTTCAATCCGTTCGGGGTGAGCCCATGAGCCCAAACTCCTGCTTGGTCTAGTCCTCATTTAATCTAGAGTATACATTCATACTTACACATATACATACACATACATATATTAATATATATGCAAATACACACACACATAATACACACATACATACACACATATACACACCAGACTAATTCATGGACCTCAGGCTAAGAACCCCTGATCTAGGGGATGAAATGTGATATTGCTCAAAAAGCTAAAATATTAAATCTGTTTCTATACCTAGCACTTTCTCAGGTCAATTCCCAATATACTTGTGATTCAGAGGCTTAGCCTGCTCTGATAATATAGTTTATTGTCTATAGAGTAAAACAAAAAGAAAACTACACCAGACTCCTGTATGGAGTCATTCACTTCCAATCATTTCTATTCCTTCTGCTGTTTCCCTCTCAGATCCTTAAGTTGAGGTGAGCTGGGATCTCTACCATATATACCTATAGTGTATAGAAAGAAATTAATGGAAGTGTGTGAAATCCAAATTTCAGACTTTTGGATTAATAAAGGAAAGCAGAGAAGACAATGAGTGGCTTCTCTCAGGAACATAGAGACTAAATGAGGAAAAACAACTACTTGGAGTTCACCACATGAATGAGATTCATTATAACTAACAATCTCAGAGGCTCCAGATTTTTTTTTCTTCATGGCACCTGGTCATCTACTTTGCTCTAGGATTAGAAGCTCTCTTAGCTGGGCAAACTTTCCCCTGAATTCACCCTGTTCTCATGGTACCATGGATTGTGCGCAATGATTCTAATGATGTCAGTACTTCTCCATGTGGTCCCTGATTTCCCTGGCCCCTCGTCTCTCTTCTTTCCCCAAAGTACAAATGGGAAAGTCAGAGGAAGGAAGGCATGAAATGAAAAGAAGGGAGAGCAATACACAAAACAGGTCCCTTTTGTTTCCCAAGACCTCAGATAGTGGGGGAAGGGCCAATCTTTTACCTGTAAGATATAAATGCCCACACAAAAAATTGAATAATCTGCTTGGGTAGTGATCAAAAATTGCTCTGATGGCCTGTCCATGAATCAGTCTCTTCAGGTTCAGAGAAAGCAGATTGTTGGACTACATGATATTTCATCAAATAATGAAACATTAGAATCTTATCAATTTGGATGGTATGTATAAGTAGTGAGGGGGACTAGATCTATCAGTGCAGTAAGCACCTCCTCTGAAATTTGTAGTTTTAGAGAGCTATCTAGAACACTAAGAAATGAAGTGGCTTGCCCAGGGTCATATAGTTATTATGTGTCAAAGATAAGACTTGAACCCAGAGTCTCCTCACTTCAAGGCCATGTCTATTTTCTATGCCATGCTCTCTCTATTAACCAATCCATTCAATGGGATCTTGTTTGTAGTTCTGTTGTGAAAAAAAGTGATAAACTTAGGGCAGCTGGGTGATACAGTAGATAGAATGCCAGGCCTGGAGACAGGAAGACTCATCCTCCTGAGTTCAAATCTGGCCTCAGACACTTACTAGCTGTGCAACCCTGGGCAAGTCAGTTAACCCTGTTTGCCTTAGTTTGCTCATCTGTAAAATGAGCTGGAGAAGGAAATGGCAAACTAGTCTAGTATCTTTGCCAAGAAAACCCTAAATGGGGTCACAAAGAGTCAGACATGACTGAAACTACTGAACAACAGTAACAACCTAAAATTAGGCAGCTAGGTGGCACAGAAGATAGAGTGTTGGGCCTGGTGTCAAGAAAACCTTAGCTTAAATCCAGCCTCAGACACTTACTAGTTTGTATGGACAAGTCATTTAACCAGTTTGCTTCAGTTTCCTTAATTGAAGAAAGACAAAAATAGTACCTACCTTCAAGGTTGTTTGTGAGGATCAAAAGAGGTATTTGTCAAGAACTTAATACAGTGACTGGCACATAGTAGGTTTTATATGAATGCTTATTATTATTATTATAAAATTATTCTTTTTTTCTGAAAGCTAAGCCAATTATGGAGACAGTACTCCTGTATTAGAAAATATAAGCAATGTCTGCTTCCCATTCTTGTGAACTCATGCCCTCATAATGTTGGTAAAATAAGTTTAAGCAAATAATTGCTTTTAATTAACAAAAGGGGTATAATTATGACCCAATTAATTTGTTAATAGCTGCCCTGTGCTTAGGGGTATAAACTCAAGGTGAGTCTTTTGGGGTAGCCCAAGTTAAAACACAAGGAAAATATGATCATATGTGATAACTTTGCTTCTATTTATGTTTATATTCAAGGCAAATTTTTTATCTTTTAGTTTGCTCAAACCCTCTGCCTTGACCAAATAATAGCCTATTTGGGTATTTATTAGTTTGCCTCTCTGGCATATAATACCAATTAAAACCTATTTGTAATATTACAAAACCACTTCTCTTTGCTTATCAAGATAGAAGTACTTCTTACAGTCAGCAATTCGCTTCATGATTGCATATGCAAATGGAAGTATATTATGCTTTTCCATTAAAAATTTTTAATGGACAAATATCTATTTTATTTCCCTCTAATGCCTTTATTCCCATTGAAAAGAAGAAAATAAAACTCTTTTTAATGTATATGTATATTCAAGCAAAACAAATTCTTGCATTGACTATGTCAAAAAATTTATTTTTCAGCCTTCCACCTGAGTCCAGTACCTCTCTCTTAGGAGGTGGGTAGCAGGCTTTGTCTGGAGTCTTCTGGAATCATGGTTTGTTTTTACAATGTTGTTGTCATTATATAAATTGCTCTCCCAGTTCACTTTGCATCAGTTCATACGAATCATCCCAGGTCTCTCTAAAATCATCTCCTGTCATCATTTCTTACAGCACAATAGTATTCTATTACAATTACATACCACAACTTGTTCAGTGGATGGACATACCGTAACTTCCCCAGTTGATGGACATTGCCTCAGTTTCTAGTTTTTTTTTTAGCACAGAAAAGGGCTACAAATGTTTTTCGCACACATTGATATTTTTCCTCTTCTTTTGATCTCTTTGGAATATAGACCTGGTAGTGGTATCACTGGGTCAAAAGGTATGTAAATTTTGAGGTATCTCACATTGCTCTCCAGAGTTCTTGGACCAATTCACAGCTCAACCAACAGCGCATCAATGTGCTTGTTTGCCTACAGCCCTTCCAACATTTGTCATCTTTCTTTTTAGTCATCTTGCCAATTTGATAATGATGACGATGATGACAATGATAGGTAGTGTTTATACATTATAGTGCTTTAAAGTTTGCAAAATACTTTTCAAATATTTTCTTATTTGATTCTCATGGCAACTCTGGAAGTTAGGTGTTATAATTATTCCCATTTGACTGTTGAGGAAACTGAGGCCAACAGCTGATAAGCGACTTGTCCATGGTCACACAGCTAATAAGTGTCTGAGGCTGAATTTAAACCCAGGCTTTCCTGAGTCCAGGTCCAGGCTCTATCTACTACATCACCCATCTGTCTTTGATGAGTGTGAGGTAGAACCACAGAGTTACTTTAATCTGAATCTTCCTAATACTTTGAGAAGTGTGAGATGCCTATGTCATGTAGGTTTTGGCTATCCCACACTATTTCTGGATCATAGCTTATATAAGGTGTTACATTGTGGGGGCATTTGATGAAGTGAAGCCCCACTTTTCTTGCCTTATGTCATTATATTATGATATTATAATCTATTTTTCCTCCACAAAACTGTACATCAGTGCTTCAATGTAATAGGGATGGAGCTCTGGGTTTTAAAAAGCTACGCCACTGGAATACAAGCTCTTGCAAGTTTTATGAAGTAGGAAAAGGGAAAGTAGTTTGTGTTTCTATAGTCTGAAAGCCCCCTTGCTAAGTTCATAAAGGGTGCTAATCACCCTCTTCCCTCCAAATTAACTATTAAATGGAATATTTTTCTGCTATAAAAATTTATGAAGATCATCTACTTAACAATGTCTACTTTGATGATGATTGGACCTTTACCCAAGGGATCATGGAACCTTGAATCAAGGATCAAGGTATTCACATCATTTAGTCCCAACATCTTGTTTTATGGCTATAAAAACCTCAGAGATTATGACTTGTCCAAGGTCATGAAGATAATTAGGTGGCAGAACTAGGATTCCAGTCATCTGAGGCCAAAACCCAGTGTCTTCCCAGGACATCAAACTGAAGAATAATAGGAACTGTTCACATGTGTGCAGTGCTTTAAGGTGTAAGACATTTCTTTATTACAGCCCCGAGAAGTTTGTTGAATCAGTATTATCAGCACTATTTTAGATATGAAGCAGAACTTGAGACTTGTGTCCTGTGACCTGTTCATAATCAGAGCTGAAATTTGCACCCAGATTTCCTCACTCGAAAGCCAATGCTTTTCCCATTATATCACAATGAAAAAAATAAAACAAAATACCTACACACAGACTGCAGGTATGAGGACTGCTGGCATTTTATTATTTTAATAGGTATTTTTATTTGGGTGGAAAGGCAGCCTGGCATGGGGGCCAGGGAACTGGTCCTGAAGTCAAGATGACCTGGGTTCAAGTTCTCTCTCTGACACATACTGATCAACTTGGCGTAAAGTCACTTGTCCTTTCAAGTGAATGCTCCAGGCATCTTTCTAAAACCACAAATTGTGTTTCCCCATTGAGATAGGAATGAGATTACAGGTAATCAGTAAACAAACAACAACTTTCCATGTATTCAATGTCTATTATTTAAAATAGTCAGTATAAATATTTCATATTCATAACAGCAGAAAGCACTGGTCCTAGAATCAGAGACCGAAGATCAAATCCTGTGTCTGACACTTGGTAAGTACTTATTTAATCTTAAACAAGTCACTTAATGTCCCCTGTCTTCAGTTTCCTCATCTAGAAAAACCACGGATTTGGACTAGAGGAAATCTGTGGTCCCATCCAGCAATAGGTCTATGATTCTATTTGAATAGTGAAGATACATTACAAAAATAAATGAATTAATAAAATAAATAGAACTATATTTAAAAAAGAACTTCAATGATAAGGTTTTAATAGACAAAACAACATGGAGTAGAAACAAGATTGTATTAGAGGTGACCAGACATAATTTGTCTCCCTTTTATTTTTCCACTTGATATGAAATAAAGATGAAAGGAAAGCTATCAGCAATTTCTCTAGCATGACAGGGTAGTCAAGGGAAATTTTGAATAAATGTAAGCCTGCATCATATTATGATTGAAGGATGTAATCAAAGGCAATGCACCGGTTGTAAATAATAGGGCTTTTATATAATGCTCTGGAAAATGTTATCTCCACATTTGTACTCACTTCCAGCTACTCCTTTACAAAATGTGTTTCCCTGATCAGAATGACAGCTGAAGTACAGGGAAACCTCTTTTGTTCACAAGCTAAGAAAGGAATCTTTATCAAATCTGCAGCCACATTGGCAAAAGATTTTATATTTTTAGTGCTGTTTAATTATAACAGAAATGCACAGAAACCATGCTTTCTATCCTGGAAGACTGCTGTGTAGATTATGCCCCATTTAGAGGTTGAGGTTCCAAGTTCCCATGTCATACTAGGTCTGAAATTAGTACTTTACTAACTAGGAGGCATTTTTCCAAATCTTGATGGACTGGGCAAGAAGACTGCTCCAGGGGGAGGAGATGGGGATTTTAAAAGAAGAAAACCTCTCTTCCTGACAGCGCATGCTGTGCCAAACCAGTAGCTGGCATTACCAGGGCTTTCCTCTGGGGAATCTCACTGGAATGGCTGCATTTGACTGGGGAGTATTTTGCAGTTAAGGAAGGGAAAACAACAAATGAGTTAAGGGAGCAAGCTTGGGCTTCAGCACATTCCTCCTTGGTGACTTAATAATTCATTTCCAAACAATGTCACATGGAGGATTGATGAGTTAGAAAATGTGATAGACATTAGCCCCAAGTGTGGCATTGTTTAGATGCAAAACAGTCAAAATATTGGAAACCAAGCACATTAGTAAATGTGGCCCAATATTGCTTTAATAAGCCATTAAACTGTCGCTTATATATAGCTAAGTAAATGCCTTAGACTAAACTAATATTTCCAACTATCGAAGATTTGATTTCATGGCCTTGCACTTAATCTTAAAAAAGGGCCTTTTGGGACCAGAGCTGCTTTACATGTTTGCAATTTCAGTTTAGATATTTTTATATATTATGCCATTCTTCTCTCTCTCTCCCTCTCTCTCTCTCCACCCCACCTCTCTTTTTCTGTCTCTCTCTCTCTATCCCCTAACTTATTGAAATGCAAATGTTGGTAAACCATAATTAAGCAAAGAGCTTTGCATCTGGCTGCAGAAAACCTGGGTTCAAATGCCAGTCCTGCCCCTTACAACCTGCTTGATGTTGGGCAGTTTAGGCAATCTCTAAGACCCCTTTACATCCTAAAACTCATGATTCTATGAACTGGGAATTGAGAAAGAGAACATCAAGTGCAGTTTCTTTTACAAGGAAGGTGGCATCTTTGTGGTCATTTAACAAAATGCATTCCTCTTTAGGTTGCACTCTGAACCTTCTCTGACATGCCCCAGAAACCTTAGGAACTCACTACAGCTCTGGAACTAACACTTCAGAAGCACCCTCTTCCTGTGTGGCCTCTCGCTCTGATTGAATGAGCTTTCTTTGAAGGAAAATACCCGGAAAAGCTATGTCTTCTTCTCTAAGCTGTATTCCAGACTTCCTCAAGACAACGACTGTCTTTATGTTTGTATTTGCATTCCCAGAGTTTAGCACAGTCCTTGATCCATAGAAAGCATTTATTAAATGCCTGTTGATTGAATGTCAAAATATGTAGAACTGAGGTATTTCCAACTGTGGGCAGCTAGGTGGCACAGTGAGTATCAATGCTGGGCCTGGAGTCAGGAAGACTTATCTTTCTGAGTTTAAATCTAGCCTCAGATACTTACTAGCTGTGTAACCTTGGGCAAGTCATTTAACCCTGTTTGTCTCAGTTTCATTATCTATAAAATGAGCTGGAGAAGGAAATGGCAAACCATTTAGTATCTTTACCAAGAAAACCCCAAATGGGGTCATGAAGATATGAACACAACTGAAAAGGACTGAACAACAAAAAATTTTCAAATGTCCCCATCATTGTTGGCACCTGTAGTTGGGCACCAGAGCCAATACATCTATCACTTTTTAATCATTCAGGTTTTTTTAGCAGCATTAATTGCATAGAATTATATATATATATATATATATATATATATATATATATATGTATATATATGTATAAATATACATATACATATGTGTGTATGTATATATATATGTGTGTGTGTATACACATATCTCTCTCTCTAAGAGATATATGTGTATACACACACACACACACTGTATGGTGATCTGTATTAACCAAAACTAAAACACAAATTAAGAGTTACACAATTTTTAAACCAGTTATTTTTGCCATCTTTTGCTGAGGTACTACTTCAGTACTTCACTGTAGCATGTGGAAGTGACCTTATATACTTTAAAAATTATCTTATTTTTATTGATACCTTTTATATATCACATTCATTTTTGAATATATTTCTCTTCTTCCTCTTTGTTACTTCTTGCAACAAACATTAACAATAACAACAAAAGATTTACAAAAAGAAAGCAGTTCAACAAAACTAGGTAACTCATAACATGTTTGACAGTATAAGACAATGGTCCATATCTATACTTCCCCACCTCTGCAATGAGGAGAGGGAGGTGCATTTTCTCAGTTCTCCTTTGGGTCCAAGTTTTGGACTGACTTGAAGGCTATTTTAATGGAATAAAAATTTTGATAGGTCCTATAAAGTAAGGAAGTTTTGGAGTATGCACCCAGTACCTTCTGCCCTCCTCTTCCATCTCCTTCCTCTTATTTGTTGTCTTTCCCAATTGAATGTAAGTTTCTTGAGTGTTTGTTTTTATTGCTTGTATTTGTGTTCCCAGCCCTTAGCATAGTACCTGGCACGTAGTACATACTTATTTAATTCTTGTTGACTAACTAATTGATTGAGGACAGTCTGGACATTATCTAAAAATTGATCCATCTAGCTAAATTTTAGAGAAAGAAGTTGGTCATGAAGTGATGAATTGTTTTGGCCACAGTAATTAATCCAGACGGTACGCTGGTCTTCATTGGTAGAGGGTATAATTACACTGATGACATTCCAAATCTTTGAGGTTCTTCTCTCCCCTCATGTACCCTTCTTCCTCAATCCAGTATAAAGTTTCTTGATATCAAGCATTGCTTCATTTTTATCTTTGTACTCCAGTACTTAGCACCATTTTGGTTTTGTTTTTAACAAAACAGATGATTGATAAATGTTAGTTGAATTTAGAGAAGTGTCTGTCCATATGATATATAGTATCTGCCTTTGATCAATGTAGAAATGCTATAGTAGAGTTTTAGCCCTGAATGATCTCATTTGGCTATTTAGGATGGGGATAATGATTAGACTTTCCATTTCATTGGTATAGGGAACCCCCAGGTAAGGAAACTTCCTTGACAAATTCAGGGCTGGGATACTCCTCTGTGTAGTTCACAGTCTTAGGGTGGTTCCTAGAGCATTTAAAGGTTTAGTGATTTGCATGGGGCCATTCAGCCAGCAAGTTTCAGAGGTGAGACTTGAACCCAAGTTGAGGTCAGCTCTACATCCACAAGGCCATGCTGCATTTCATTTGAATATTTTCCTTGATCAAATTACCATAAAATGTCCATATCTCTAGTTCAGTTTGTGCTGTATGGACATGGATAAAGTAGAGTAGATTTGCAAACTGAAAGAAAATCCTGTTATTTTCAGTAAAGTGTTAATTATAAAAACAGTCATGTCCTAGAGCAGGGGCTCTAAAAATTTTTTTATGTCATGGACCCCTTTGGCAGGCTGGTGAAGCTCATGGATTCCTTCTCAGAATGTTTGTTTTTTGTTTTTTCAAATCAAAATTGACAGAAATGCTGAAATTAAGTTAAAGGTTTGTGAAAATAAAGATGTATTGTTTTTTCTCTTCCAGGTCCCCAGTTGGTTTGGTTGTTTTCAATTGTGTCTGACCCTTCATTACTCCATTTGGGGTTTTCTTGGCAGACACTCAAGTGTTTTGCTATTTCCTTCTCCTTCTACTGATGAGGAAACTGAGGCAAATAGAATTAAGTGACTTGCCTAAGGTCACATAGTTATTAAGTGTCTGAAGCTGGATTTGAACTCAGGTCTTCCTGACTCCACATGCAGTGCTCTATTCGCTGAGCCATCCAGCTGCCCAGACTAAGAACCCCTGATACAGGGGTTTCATAAGAAATTTTGTTTATCCACAAATTAAAACATAATTTGAAGTTTTATCAGAGATGACAAAGAATGAAATGATAGGGAAATAATGATAAAATTAAGATTTTTCCCCCTTGCACTTACGATTTACAGGCTTTGTTGGTAATATTGGGTTGAACCTCTCTGGGGAGGCAGCGTACTCCTCGTCAGTCACATATTCAAAATTGATGATGAACATCATAGCCACTCCTTCTTGGTTTTTCACTGGAATTATGTGAGTGTTACAAATGAAGGTTGACCCTAAGGAGAAGAAAGAACACATTTTAAGCCCCTAAATATGCAGAACTTCAAGGTCATAAGAAATCTCTATGGATTTTCCCTCTGAAATAATCACCTCAAACAAAAAATACTGTATACTATTTACAATTTACCATTATTCTGAATTTCATTTTATAGTATACAGCAAAAATTCATATCTGAAAAAACAGATTTTTTTGAAATATTGTGTAGACAAATCTGTCATCATATCATGTAGGTAATGAATATTAAATTTCACTTGCCTTCTCTCTTTCTATTACTAATTCGTTTTCCCCAATGATAATAGCCAGCATTGTAACAACAATGTAACTTCCAGCGCTGTGGTGGTGTAAGACCAATAACACCAGCACACAGGAGGGCTGCTAGCACAGGTTCTTTGAACTGCTTTTCCAAAGGGAAGCAACTTTAAAGGGGTCAACAATCTTACTTTAATCAAACATATGTATATATACATATATATATATATACACACATATATGTATGTATATATATGTGTATATATGTATATGTGTGTATACACACACACACACACACATATATATATATATATATATATATTTCACTTAGTTTAGGGGAAAAGTCAGCATCCTGAACTTCAGAGAAAATACAAACAGAAATTACAAGCAGAAATTACATAACAGAGCAAATACAAACAGCTAAGACTAACAGACAGGGCTTCCAACTGACTGACCAAAAGCAATGCATACATAGTTACCAGAAAGAGAAGCACCAACATCTGGGTTTTTCCAAGCCAGGGGGGCTCCTTAACTGCTACCCAGTTTCATCAGGCTATATCACATGGACACTCTTTCCATGAGCGAGCCCCAAAGCAAAATGCTAACCTTAGAGTATGTATACATTTCTTCAGTGTCAGAGGGCATTACAACCCTTGTGACCCAGGCTCATGTGACTCAGGCTTCCATGTGACTTAAGCAGGTCACAGGGGCCTATTAATGGATGGGAAAGATCTTCCCATTAAGCAAAAATACATTAACAACACAAGCGTCTATGTAGTGCTTTAAGATTTGAGAAACTCTTTAGAAATATTATCTCAATTGTTCTCACAACAACCCTGGGATGTAGGTACTATTATTATCATCACTATTTTACAGAGAAGGAAACTAAGGCTGAGAGAGATTAAAATGACTCGCACAAAAGTGTCTGAGTTTAGTTCCAGTGTCCTATCTACTATGTCACCTAACTTACCCTTTTCCCTAAAAACAAAGGGATTCTAAACTTTCAAAAATGCCTTTTTAAACATTAACATACATATTTATAAAACCCAATTTCTTGAAGGTAAAATTTTAAGGAGAGACATTCCAAGAGCCAGAATTATCCCAAAGTGAAATGGCTACTTTGGGAAGAAATGAGTTCCTCCTGAAGGTTGGGGGTGGGAGTGTGTGTGGGGGGGGTGGTATCTTCAAACAAAGACTGGATTACTATTTGTTGGTTTTGATGTAGAGAGTATGTTTTCTAGAGGCCTATAGAGGTCCCTCCCAACTCTGAAATTCTGTGGTTACTCATTCGGCTCACTGTCTAAATTTAGTGCCAAATTTATGACCATTATTAGTAGCTTACCTTTATATGTCACCTTAACATATTATAAAATGTTTGAATGGTTTATTCTCTAAGTAGAAGTATCATCACCCCCATTTTACACATGAAATGGATCTGAGAGCTCACACAACTACTAAAGGACAAAGCAAAGACTTGACAAATAGACTGATAGATATACTCAATGGCTACCCAGCAAACCCACTTCGTCCCCTTCACCTGTTAAAAAGTAATAATGAATTTGAAAGTTCTAATGTGCTAGCTATCACAATTCTTTCCCAATTTTTTCCCTAGCTCTATGTAGCCTTCTAAAAGTCATATCATCTAAACTATGGGGATTGGGAGGTGGGAAAGGAATCCTTTATTAAGTCAGAGGGCTATATTAAATTGTTGATTACATTCACCGTTAATTTAAAATAAAGATGCTAATTTGATCTCTTCAATCAACGAGATAACCTTCTGATAGAAGCTTTACACGACGATGTAATTGGGAAAACAAAACAATATTTTTATTCTCATTACCTAGTACTGATTTAATTTTCAGCCAGTCCTTTACATACAAATGGGTGCTTTTATCGCTGCCTCAGACCAGTCTACTGAAAGAACCCACTATTAATGTCACAGTAACCATTGTAGGAAAAGAGGGAAGATACAGGAAATCTTTTGGGTCAAAAACGGAAAGAGAGAAGTAGCGTTGAAACACTTGAATGGCTTGGGGAATCTGTCTCTGAGGGAAGGACTTACATGATTACCATCTTCACCCCCCAAAAAAACCTCTTCCCTGAGGTGGTAGTTTTTTTTTGTCACTTTCCTGTACTGCCTAAAAATTCAAACAATGAAAGATTCATTTGGGTTAACAAATACCTTCTTTAAAAAATGCAGATTGCCTCTAGGAGGGTTATGGTGCTATCAATCATCCATATATTATTATGTATTAGTTCAAACAAATTATGTTTCTCCTAACTCTAGCAGAGATCAGTTGTACTAAATGTTTATGGGAGTTTTGACTGAGGGGAAAAGAGAGGTATACAAAGCTCGAGTAAGAGACTTAAAGATAATGTGTGGGCGCTTAAGAACTTGGGGAGAAGGGCACTAGGGGGTGTTAGAGGAGCACAAAAATGACGTGAGAGGACATCAAAGATAAGTTTGATTTATTTGAAAATTTTTCCTGGGGCGACCAAGCCCACAAGACAGAAGAAACTCTAGCTCCTATTTCCAGGACCCCAAATCACAAAATCTCATTGTCAGAACAAAGAGATTGTAGGATTTATCTAGCTCATCTTGATCCATGGGCAACACTCACCTTTCTTTTTCTTTCTTCCAACTCACATAATGGAACAGACTATGACAAAGGCCCCTCAAATAAAGCTAACACCCTTTTGCTTGGGCCTCATGGAGGAAATCATAAGATAATTTAAATGCAGTGCTTTGAAAATATTAAAGTGTGCCATAAATATCAGTTATTATAGCATTGTTTCAGGCATGTTCTACAACTCCTTGGCCTGGCTAGTTGCCCCGTATCTCCAATACACAGTTGTCATTTTAGCCTAGGAAATCCATGTGTGCTTTGGACAATATAAACTGAGTCAGGTTAGTATCACTAGTTTTATGCTTCATTTCCATTAACAGAGCTGAATTTTGTGAGCTAACCTAGAAACCTAGCCCTCATTTATAACATTGTCTCTATGAGAAAATGTGTTCTGCATTACAAGTGATGAGTTTAATAATGAACTTTTGGAACACAGCCTCTATATAAGTTGAGAATTGCTGTCAATTGAAATTTAGACAGTGAAGTACTAGAGCCTCTCAAATCCAAAATATAGAGAACTTCCTTTATAACTAATTTCATATTTTCTATAAATGTGAATATGGTACTTATGGAAGGTAGTGCTATATGTATTAAAAATGACATGCTACACCTTCAAGTTCTCCAGCTGTATCTTCGATACACTTAATAAAACAGTTAGCTATGGCACTTGTCATAGTTTCCATGGTAACAAATTGGATGACTTTAGTAAACAGAAAATAAGCAATTTAAGACTGTTCCATTAGAGCTAAAAATAGAAATGCTTCAGGCCAAGCATTGCTACACAGTCTGGTTAAACAGAGGGTCTGAGGAGATGCTAGAAATAGCCATTATGTACTTGGCTAATGAACCAAAATATATATATTGATTTTTACCTCCTAAAATGACATTTCTTGGATAATTTAGAAGAGCATTATGACTCCACATGTGTTATTGAGTAGTTCTGATGTTTTCAACATGTGGGGCATACTGCTGACTACGTATGAAAACAATAAATAATAGCATTAGGAGTGTAGGCCTAGACAAAACTGTGCCCCCCTACCCCCATGACATTTTAAATGGAATTAGAATATATGAAGATGTAGCAGCTAGAAGTTTTTTCCCTCTATAGATTCTCAAACAGGAAGTAATCCCAGAATTTCAGAATTAAAAGCAATTTCAAAGGTTTTTTACTCCCACCCACACCTTGCTATAACATTTCCATCATGACACCATTCAGCTTTTGCTGAAAGACCTCTACAGACAGGGCACTAAATTACCTTCTCTGATAACCATTCTAATTTTGGAGGGCTCTAATTATTAAAGGAAATTTTTGCTTACATTTAGCCTAACTCTGTATATCTGCAACTTTGATTCATTGGTCCTGGTGGCTCTCTGAATCCAAGCAGAATAGATTTCAAACTTTCCCCATATGATTGCTCTTCAAATACTTGATGGCAGTCATTTAGTTCCAACCCTATTTACTCTTCTACCCTCCCTGCCTCCTTTGCTAATTCTCTTTTCTGGGATAAATATACAGCCTTAACTAGCCTATAGAATACAATTTACAATCTTAAAAATTGGAAAAAAAAGTTGTCTGCAGCTCTAATGTTAATAGAACTATTTAGCAGTACCAAAGTCATAGGGTCATAGAAACACAGAGCTTGAAGGGACCTTAGATTGTCTAATCTAGGGGTGGGGAACCTTCAGCCTTGAGGCCACATGTGGCCCTCTCGGTCCTCAAGTGCTGCCCATTGACTGAATCCAAACTTCACAGAACAAATCCCCTTAATAAAAGGATTTATTCTGTAAAACTTGGACTCAGTCAAAAGGCCATACCCAAGGACCTAGAAGGCCACATGTGACCTTGAGGCCACAGGCTCCTCAATCTGGTGACTCTTCTCATTCTATAGATTAGGAAACCAAGGTCAAGACTGGTTTGGTGAATTGCTCAGTCACAAAGCAAACTAGTTAGCAGAACTCAAGCTAGAACCCAGATCTCCCGATTGCCACCCTGGTGCACCATCTCTATTGATGAATATTTTATCTGTGAAAAGTTTACAAGACTGAAAATGTGAACTGCCTAGCCTGCTGAATAATAGAATTAAATGTGGAATGTTTCCCTTTCCATATTTACCTTGTTTTGTGTGTGTGTGTGTGTGTGTGTGTGTGTGTGTGTGTGCACGTGTGTGCGTGCAGCAAATCCCAAACTAAAGTCATTAGAAAAATTTCAGTGTTTTTAAGGTTTATTTTCTGAGACCATCATGTGCTTTGTCTTTGGGAAAGATGAAATATAAAAGAAACATAGGATTAATAGGATGAAATCAAAAGAATTCTAGCTGGGCATTTAGTTCCATGACCTCTAAAATCAACCCTTTTAAGAGAGGCATAATAGTAAATGGTCTTAAGAGTTTTATTTTTTCAAAATCCCAGATCTAAGACCACTAGTTGAGTAGCACTGACCAAGCCTTAATCACTTCACCTTGTTGTGAAGAAGGTGTTTTATATAACTTTAAGTATTATATAAAATCCCTAGGTCTCTCTCCATGGGGGAAGTCCAGGGTGCAAACTCCCTCCACTCTTACAGTACGAATCTACAAATCTTCCATAACTCATTTTCTTAGAAAGCTGCCCAGGGCAGTGTGGCTAAGTGATTTGTTTGTGATTATACAAGTGGTATGTGCCAGAGACTGAACTAGAACTTGGGTCTTCTTGACTTCAAGGTCAGGTACTCTATTGGCTAACCTACATTGTATTATTTTGAGAGATTTAAGGAAAAACTTTCCTACAGAGATATTTAAGAGTACAATGGACTACCTTAATGAGATTTTTATGCAAAAGAAGGAAAAAGCAAAAAGTAGGACCTTTTAGCCCATATGCTACAGTTGGGCTTCTTTTCAAGTATGGGTTGGACTAGAATTTAGGGTTTTTAAAAAATTGACAACTATATTTCAATATAATTTGTATCTTTTGTAATCTTGTATATTTTATGCATTTAAAAATATTATTCTGAGAAGGGGTTTGTGACACCAAGAAAAGGTTAAGAACCACTGCAGTAGATAACCTGTAAAAAACATTCCAATATTGAAAATTTGTGATTCTGGTACTGAAGTCAATGGACTTGCACGACCCGAATGTCACAACTACACCAACCTAAATGTTTATATTGGAAGTAAAATTAGTAAACAGTAGAAGTACTCAGAATCCTACCAACAGCTGGCAAATTCTATAAAGGGAAAAATATATTGATAGGATTAACTAAATCTGGAATAAAGCATAATGGTTGTTAAAATTAATTCAGGATTCAAATGAAGTTAATGGTGTTTAAATAAGCCTTCGGCAAGAACTTATTTACAATAGCATTATCCCATATTTATAGAATTAGGCATGTAATTATATTAATATTAGTGAGACTTAGATTCATTTCCATGTTATATCTCCTAAGTGAAAAATGGAAAAACCCTCTTATGAATGTCGTACATTTTAATCAGGTTTCTGCATTGTGTAATTCTTAACCACAGCTAAAAAATAAGCAAAAGGGAGATAATCTGAATAATTATGGAAATTATACCTTTTAATGAATTGATAAAATATCCTTCTTACATTTAAAAACAGAATTATAAACTGAAAGACCAGTGCTTATCACGCTGAATTTTGAGAAAAAACCTTTTTCTCCCTGTCTAACTCTTCTTGTCAGGGTACAGCAATACACCTCTGAGGTACCCTGCCAGAAAGAAAACTCTCCACTTCTTATACTTTGTTGATTGAGGGAATAGGATAAAGATGCTGCTTCCATGTTCCCAACTTCTGTCTCCTGTCAAATTCCTAACCTTTCCTGCATTGGCTTATACCAGTCTATCCAGTTCCTAATCCTTGACTCAAGCTTTATTTGTGGTACGAATAATACTAATATTAATGCTATTACTAATAACAGCTAGCATTTATATAGTAATTTAAGATTTGCCAAGCACTTTATAAATATTGTCTTATTTTATCCTCATAATCACTCTGGGAGGTAGGTGCTATCACTACTCTCATTTTATAGATGAGGAAACTATGAGAGATGTTAAGTGACTTGGCCAGAGTCATACAGCTAAGTAAGCATCTATGCCAGGGCTTCAATTTAGGTCTTTCAGATGACCAGTCCAGCAGTCTTTCTACTTTTTCACCTAGTTGCCTCAGTGTGTGTGTGTGTATGTGTGAGTGTGTGTGTCATTCACATAGATAAAATGTTATTACTTTATAATATATAGTATGTGTGCATCCATATATGTATATATGCATATATTTCTGTGTTCATGTGTGTATCTATACATTCATTAAACACACATGCATACATACTATATTCTAATTTTAATGCATAACAACTTCAGTAAACACAGTCACTACATAGTTACAACCTCACTGGCCAGCCTGGCTCTTTCCCTATTCACTGATTCAGCAGATAATAGAAAAACTGGAATTCAAAATCTAGTAGTTTCATGTCTCATATTTGTCACCTAGATCTTTGCTGCCTCATTGATACTCATACCATTTCAGGAAAAAAGGTGGACTTGACAGTGAATGATGAGAGTCACTGAAAACCTACTTTGGGCAGGTAATTTTAGGTATTGTGTGTACTTGGAGAGGATGGAAACAGTATGCAATCAAGATTAGAACTAAAAATCTAGTGAGATCAAACTACCTATACATATAGATATCTAGATTTTTTGGGGTGGTGTGATTTCATTTGGAATGTCTCTACTAATGCAGATCATCACTAGCTTGGCAACTTAGAATTTTAGATACTTGCCCAGGCACTGACAGATGAAACGATTTGTGCAAAGTTGGATATATACATACATGTAATACGTACATATATACATACATACACGTATACACAAACACACACTCAGTTGGGTATAGAAATTTATCTTATCCAACAAGGAAATAGGAGGGGAAGGGAATAAGAAAAAGGCGTGGGAGATGATAAAAAGGGAGACAGATTAAGGGACTAGCAAAACTAACTTTTGAGGATGGATAGGATAAAAAGAGAGATAAGGACAAACAGAAGAAAATAGGATAAAGGGAAATACATAGAAATCATAACTGTGAACGTAGGTAGGATGAGCTCATCCATAAACTGGAAGCAGATAGCAGAATGGATGAGAATCCAACAATATGTTGTTTACAAGAAACAGACTTGAAACAGAAAGATACACACAGAGTTAAAGTAAAGGGCTGGAGCAGAATCTAATATGTTTCAGCTGAAGTTAAAAAAAGGCAGGGGTAGCAATTATGATCTCAGACAAAGCAAAAGAAAAAATAGATCTAATTAAAAGAGATAATCAGGGAAACTACCTTTTGATAAAAGCTATCATAGATAATGAAATAATGTCAAAAATTTTTACCTCTTTTCTCAAATACATAGTAAACAGGAATCAAATTTATACAAAGAAGAACATTCCCTAATTGATAAATTATCAAGAGATGTGAACAGGCAGTTCTCAGAAGAAGAAATCAAAGCTATTTTTAGTCATACAAAAAACCACTCTAACTACTGATTAGCGTATTAAAATAACACTGAGGTACCTATAACCTCACAGCTATCAGAGATGACAAATGCTGGAAGGGATGAGAGAAAATAGGTATACCAATGAATTGTTGGTAGAGTTGTGAACTAGTCCGAACATTCTGGAAAACAATTTGGAACTATGCCAAAGGGCTATAGAACTGTGCATACTCTTTGACCCTGTAATACCACTACTAGATCTGTACCCCAAAGAGATCAAAGAAAAAGAAAAAGACCAACATGCACAAAAATAAAAAAAAAAATTTTTGTATTGGCAAAGAATTGGAAATTAGAGGATGCCCATAAATTAGGGAATGGTTGAACAAGTTGTGGCATATGATTGTGTTAGAGTATTGTTGTGCTACAACAAATGATGAGCAGGATGGTTTCAGAAAAGCATGGGAAGGCTTATATGAACTGATGCAAAGTAAAATGAGTAGAACCAAAAGATCATTGCACATAACAATAATATTGTTATGATGATCAACTGTGAAAGACTTGGCTGCTCTGATCAACACAATGATTCAAGAAAATTCCAAAGGGCTCATGATGAAAAATGCAATCCACCTCCAGAGAAAGAACTGATATAAACTCCGAGTGCAAACTGAAGTATAGTTTTCTCACTTTATTATATTTTTGTAATATTACTAATATAGAAATGTTTGTATGTTTTCACATGTATAACTGATATCATTACTTGCCTTCTCAGTGGGTAGGAGAGTGGTAGGTAGAAGGGAGAGAACTTGGAAGTAAAAAAAGTGTTAAATATTTTTTAAAAATTAAATGAAGATAATAATAGCATTTGCTTCCAAGTGTTGTTGTGAGGATCAAATGCAATAACTTGTGTTAAGCTCTTAGGAAACCTTAAATTCTAGAAATAACCACCCCACCACCACAATAATAATAATAACAGTTTCCAAACTATTGGGCCATGAGCTCAACTTCAGTTCATGGAAAAAATGATAGAATCTGTTATTAAAGAGATTAGTGAACACTTAGAAAAGGAAGCATTAGTCACATCAAGAACAGGTCATTATGGATTAAGCATTTATTTACTTTTTTCACAGATCTGTTGGACTGGGGGATCAGGGAGTTGATTGCTCTAAATGAAGTTTACATGGATTTTAGTGAAAGAGTTGATCAACTATTCTTATAGGAACAATATAGAGACGCTGACTGGTTGATAGCACAGATAGACAGGCCCCAAACTGCTTGTACGGCAAGTCTCAAAGAGTTGCTATTAATGCTTAAATGTTAACCCAGAAGGATGTCTCTAGTGGAGTGACCTATAGATCTGTGCTTGGTCTTGTACTGTTTAACATAAATGGCATGTTTATTAATGCAACTGTCTGGCACATAGCAGGCACTTAATAAATGTTGATTGATTGATTACAAAAGTAGGAGATATTGTAACATACTAGATCTCGGAATCAGGATTCAAAAAGATCTCAAGGCTAGACCCTGGACTGAATCTCAGTTTGCTAGGGATAAATGTAATGTCTTACATGGATTCAAGAAATCAACTTCGCAAATATAAAATGGAGAAAAATGTGGCTAACAAGTAGTTCAAGTGAGAAAAAAGAAAGTAGAGCTTTTAGTGGACTATAAGATTGATGTGAGTTAACAGTGTGATCTGGCTTCCCCCCAAAGCTACCGAGCTCTTAGACAGCATCAAGAGAGGCATTAGAAACTGGACTAGGAAAGTCATAGTCTTGATGTATTCTGCTCTGGCTAGGCTACACTGGGGGTAGAGTGTTTAGCACAGTACCTGGCACACAGCAAGAGCTTAATAAATGCTTGTTTCCTCCTTTACTTCCCGGATGCTGCATATTAAGATATTTACAAAGTTGAGAGCATACAAAGGAGAGAAGTCTAAATGGTGAAGGGCCTTAAGATCACGCTATGAGACAGTTAAGCTTTTGGAGGTTTAGTCTGAAGAAAAATTTGATAGGAGGGAGGAGGGATGTGACATCAGAAAATTGCACTAAGACTTTTGGGACATCCTGTATATGAAAGACTCTCCCCTGGAGGAAGGATTAGACTTGTTTTGTTTGGCTCTATTGGGGCAGAATTAAGTGCTTAATAAAAGCTGGTTGACTGATCCACTCACTGATAAAAGGAGAAACTCCTGAACAACTAGTCAAAGTGTAATGGGTTGCCTTGAAAGAAAACAGATTCTCTCTCCTCAAAAGTCTCTGACTGAAGATTACAGGACAGGATATGTCATAGAAAGGTTTGTTTAGTTTGAGGCTGGGCTAAATGGTCTCTGAGGACTCTTCTAACTCTGAGATTCTCTGATTCTGTAACTGAGAAAGATCAGGGGTCATAATGTGGCTAGCTACGTAACCATGAGCAAGCCATTGGACTCCTTAGAACCTGAGCTTCTCCATTTGTAAAATGGGATAATATTTAACTCAGAGGGTAGTGAGAGGATCAAATGAGGTCATGTTTGTAAAGAGCTTTTTAGACCTTAAGGTATTTTACACTCACACTTTGAAATAAATGGTAGGGCAGCTAGGTGACACAGTGGATAGAGTGCTGGGCCTGGAGTCAGGAAGACTTGAGTTCAAATCTGGCCTCAGGCCCTAGCTGTGTGACCACGGGCCTCAGTTTCCTCATCTGTAAAATAAGATGGAGAAGGAAATAGCAAACCACTCCAGTATCTTTGCCAAGAAAACCTCAAATGGTGTCACAAAGAGTCGGCTGCAACTCAAAAATGACTCAACGGCAACAGGGTTCAAGATTCTCTATCTCTACATTCAGCTGCCTCCTTACAGTAGTCACTTTTCTGGAATGCCTTAAAGGTTTGTGCAATAGTCTTCTGACGATGTTCTTATGAAGTGTGCAATACAGATATTGTTTCCCCCACTTTGTAGATGGGGAAGCTGAGGCTCTGAAAATGGAAATGGTTTGTCCAAGGCTATATAGTTATCATGTGGAAGACCTGGAAATGGAACTCAGGCCTTCTGACCCTAAGTCCAAAATTCTTTCCAAGACAATGATGTCTGTCTGTCTGAAATGTGGCATAGTAGATATGGGGTTGGTTTTAGTCAAGAAGACCAGTGTTTAAGAATCACCTTTAACAAGTAAAATTTATGTGACCTTGGGCCACTGTCTCAGTATGACTAATTCCCAGGACAGTTGACCAGCTGTACTGGAAGATTTCTCATCAGGGTATTCTCTCTACCGATGCAATTGTGTACTACAAAAAGAAAGCTATGTACCCATTTTTATCTACTGTTTACCTATTCCATGTCAGAATTTGGTCTTGGCCTTATGAGAGGGGTATAAGTAATCAGTGGAGTCTCCCTACTTAAACTCTTAGGAGAGGCAGATGTGATATAGTAGAAAAAGCAGAACTGAATTATAGTCCTGGTTCTACCAACATGACCGTAGAAAAACCACTTAACATCTCTAAACTTTCCTCATCTGTAAAATGGAATTATTTGTACTAATTGCTTCACAGGATTATTGTGAGGAAAGCATACCATGAGTGCTTTTAAGAAGCTTTTAGTATTTCTTCAATTACCTGCATACTGAAGCCTAGTAAGTACAAATGGGAGGAAATCATGTGAGCTAATGAAAAAATGCTTTATATATAGAAGCATTATAAACACATGGACTAAGCTGGCAAATTTTTGGCAGCACATCTCAAAACACATGAGTTATCCCCACCCCCCAAAATGCTTACTATGATAATCACCATCTTATCTGGGGATTTAGAGTAGGAGTTTGATAGAGCGGACGGACTAGAGCAGAATTATTCCTTCACTGTTCTCAGGGAAAATATATGCAAGCCTTTCTTTTAAAATACAGAGAACAGAGCTGTTTTAAACAAGCCTGATTGTCATGTTTATTCTCTGTGTGGTAGAATCAGTATTAAGCAGGAATGCCAACATTGTGAATGATTTATATAAAATGACATCTAAGTCTTTTTTTTAAGTATTCAGAGAAAGAGGAGACGTGTAAGCTAGTGGAAAAGTCATGAGATATATCATGTGGCCATCTTTCTTAGCACGGTACCTCATGTATAATTCTTAGAGTTTCTGAACTCCTGGCCAGAGGTTACCATCCTCCTCCCTCCAGGTCTGTCCCCAGTGTTGGGGAACAGCTTGCGGTCATAAAGATACTTTGCCCCTGATAGGCTCCGAGAGATACTGTGGTAAGGTAGAAAGAGTACTGGCTTTGGAGTTAGAGGACCTGGGTTCAAATGCTGCCTCTGATGCTAGTCGCAATTGGGAGACTCAGGGGAAATCATTTAACTTCCCTGGACTTCAGTTTTATCATCTATAAATTAAGGGGTTGCACTAGATGGTCTCTGATACACACTCTAGATCTATTTCTCTGATACTACGATTCTATGAGATAGGATGATTGCATTTATCCCTACTGTCTTCAGGAAAAAATGATTGTGAAGTATTTCTTTGCATCATTTGTTGGCTAAATCTTCTAAATTTAGTAGATAAAATATAATTCTCCTATTTTGGTGTGCTCAAGATAATTTTTTTTTGTCCTTGGATATTTTCATTGTTTTCCCTGGCCCCTGAAACTCCTGATTAACTTTAAAACATAAGTTATAAGCCAAACCTTCATGAAAGAAAATAAAGAATAAACCCCTTTTTGTAAGCTAGAGATCCATGGAATTTAATATTTGATAAACAACCATTTGTTAAAGGTAGGACAGTAGCCTTTGTTTTGATGCTTGCTACAGTGGGAAGTATTAGGACTTCTGTTTTCAAAGAACTTGCTAGAAAGAGAGAAAAGCTTCAAATCATTTCCATTTTAGGTGATTTACTCTAAGAACATCTCAATTGCCATACTGTGCCCTGGGTTCTAATTCCTTCCCTTTATAACCTCAGGCTACAGCATCCATATTTCCTGATCAGGAAAATGTCGAAGTTTGTTTGCCTTCTTCAAGCCGTAGTTCAATGACATTTCCTTCTGGGGCCTCTCTCTTTCCATTTTCCATTCCTCTTGTATTCAGGGATAGGGTAGGATTCCTTCATGTTGCTATCTGGGTGGCACAGAAGCTTCTTGAAACTCCAACTAATCCTTGTCTACTTACAACTAGTTTCTTTCAAACCTCTCCAGTGAGTTTTGGCTCACTCCCTTATTTACTCTTTTTAAGGCTGTCATATCCTTCAGATATAATCCAAGAGGTAGGAAAATAACTATCCCAAATAACCCAGTGGCTCCGGTTCTGGCTGGATATGGACTGGATTTTAGGGGTACTTGAATCATCAGCACCTCTGGCCCCAAAATACCATTCTTACTTCCTGTCCTCCCATGATTAAATAAATTAAATTAATTTTATTTTGTCAATTAATAAGCATTTATTTTTTTCCCTCTCTTTCTCATTGGAAAAGAAAGAAAATCCCTTTAACAAATATGAATAGTTAAGTAAACCAACTTGCCACATTGGCCATGTCCAAAAATGTCTCATTTTTATCTTGAATCTGTTAACTCTCTGTGAGGACGTAGTTATTACATTTATCATCTGTTCTCTATTTGATCTTTAAGAGTTTGTTATTCCCTATAAAAGGCAACTCTGGATGGGTACATATTTTTGTCTCTGAAGAGCTGGGACGTTATGTATGATTAATATTTTAAAAGTTTCTCTATTTGAACAGGAATGGGAGGTAGGCTAATTTCCAAGGTTGTGAGTGAGGCTAGAAGGACAGAATGGCATATAATAGGAGAGGTACATTTCATTGGCTTTATACTTTTTCTAAGGATTATTCTTAGATTAGACTGGCCTGAGATGGCCTTGGTTATGGGGCTTCAATTATTAAGGCATTAGGTGCAGCAGTAAACAAAGGTGGTCAAGAAGGAAGGAAGACCTGAGTTTAATTCTAGTTTCAGATACTTACTAGCTGTGTAACCCTGGGTAAGTCGCTTAATCTTCATTTCCATCAATTTTCTCATCTATAAACTAAGAAAATAATACCTATTCCTAAGATTTTTGTTATTATACAGTTGTTTCAGTAGTGTCTGATTCTCCATGACCTCATTTGGGGTTTTCTTGGCAAAGATACTGGAGTGGTTTGCTATTTCCTTCTCCAGCTCACTTTACTGATGAGAAAACTGAGGCAAACAGGGTTAAGCAACTTGCCCAGGGTCACACAGCTAGTAAGTATCTAAGGCAGGATAGTATCCATTCTTTAAGATGGTTGTAAATGGGTATTAAATGAGATAGTATTTGTAAGGTGCTTTTAAAACCTGAGAGTGCTATATAAATGCCATCTATGTTGTTGTTGCTGTTAAAGCTCTCAACCATATAGTTGAGCACAATCTTTGGAAGGACTAATGTCATTTCCTATTAAATTAGACCACGGATAAAATGCCCATTCTGGACAGAGTACACTTACTGGAAGTCTTCAAATGAAGGCTAGATAAGCACTTGTGGAAAAAGGAATACTGTAGAACTGTCCTTTCTAAAAAAAAATATTGGTTTTAATAGATGGTTGCTGAGGTCCTTTCCTACTCTGTGAATCTGATTCTTAGTTTTTAAATCAAAGCACTGAACATGCAAATATACCAGTTGTACAGTAAAAATGCCCTAATTAAAAAATCACTTTAAAAACTTGCAGAAGAAAATGCATTAAAGAAGTATTTTTAAACACCACCCAGTAACATTCCCCCTCTCTCTTTTTAAAAAATGAGGTTTTAGTGCCCACTGAGATCATGTGCTTACTCATCCTCCCTGACACATTTGCTTTATCATTTGTGTTCTGCTTCTAAGTTGCCTCCTATAAACTTAATTACAGAAAAGAATTATTTTAATTTTGCTTTCCACATTTGGCAAAATGTGTAGGGGGTTATTTTTAGGTCCTACAGTTCATGAGAAAAACAAATCTTAGAATCTGACTGACTCAGAAAAGAGATCATCTCTTTCTATGTCAGGTTGTGATGGCTTTTTCCATTTGAGGATTCTTGAGATTGATATCTTGTGCTGGAATAGGTAGGACCTGATCTGCAGCGGCCATACGTAGGCTCCTGGAAGCTTGTGGCACAGTGGATAGAAAGCTAGGCCTGGAGTCAGAACCTGAGTTCAAATCCAGCCTCAGGTATTTACTAGCTTTGTGACCTTGGGCAAGTCACTTAATCTGTTTGCCTCCATGTAAAATGGGGATAACAGCATCTACCTCCCAGTGTTGCTGTAAGGATCAAATGAGATAAAGTTTATACAACACTTAATATAATGACTGGTACATAGTAGGAGTCATATAAATGCTGATTCCCTTCCTCCCTCCCCTCCTAATGAACTTTTACTTTTAGGGTCCTTGCTGTGACCTTTTATCATTTTTACATATTTTTAATATGAAAATTGCTTTTGATAATTTATAGGTTGATTCCCACTACTAAAAGTACGTTATATATGTATATTATATATGTATCAGTACAAATGTGTATGCTTGTACATATGTTCATATAAGCATGTATGTTTGTATATATGTTCATGTATGTATATATGCAAGTATATGTGTGTATATGTATACGTATATGTGTTGTTGTTCAGTTGTTTTCAGTCACGTCCAACTCTCTGTGACCCCATTTGGGTTTTCTTGGCAAAGATAGTGGAGTGGTTTGCTGTTTCTCTTCCAGCTCATTTTACAGATGAGAAACTGAGGCAAACAGGGTTAAGTTATTTGTCCAGGGTCACACAACTAGTGAGTGTCTGAGGCCACACTCGAACCCAGGAAAATAAGTCTTCCTGACTCTAGATCTGGCACTCTATCCATTGTGCCACTTAGATTCCCACGTGTATGTGTATGTGTATGTGTATTCCCACGTGTATGTGTATGAGATCATGTGCTTACTCATCCTCATCCCACGTGTATGTGTACATAGGTGTGTATGCATGTATAAGTGTGTGTGTGTATGAAGTTAAACCCTATTTAACATTAAACTAAACCTACTTCTTAGTGCAAACCAAAGCTTAAACTCTGGTGTAGTGGAAAGAACCTGAATTCCAAGTTGGAAGACCTGTGTCCCACCCAGTGAGGCTCTGCCCCTTCCTATCTATGTGACCTTGTGTAAGGCAAACAATTCCTTTCATGTTCGTTAACTTTATAATGAGGGAATTGAAATAGATGAACTCTAAGCTCTCTTCCATCTTGGATGTTTTGAAACTCTATAAAAGGAACATTCACTCAGGGGTGAAGTGATAGAAGGGAATAAAAATATAGGAAACCATAGTCTGTATAGCAGAGGTCAAAATGTGATTGAATTGTGGGGTCAATTGCCCCCAGGCTGGTAGAATCGGCATCTGAATAGTGGTTATGCACCAACACAAAGATAGCCAGATTTCATTTATAGCTGATGCAGGTTTATTGGAAGGTCTCTTTGTTCTTACTGTGTTTATAACATTAAAATGTTTCATATATGGCCCTGCACTGTTTAACAGTTTTTTTAATGAACCAAATAAAGGCAGGGATAGCATATTTATCAGATTTGAAGATGAGACAAAGCTTAGAAGGATAACCAAAACATTGGAGAACAGAGTCAAGATTCAAAGAAAAAACAAAACAAAGCAAAACTAAATAGGCTGCAATAGGAGGCCAGATTCAATAAGATGAAATTTAAAAGAGATAAATGAGAAGTCTTTCATTTGGTTTGGGGAAAAAAGAAAACAAATCTTTAACAGCATGAGGGGGTATGTCTATAAAATAGTGTGGCTGAAAAAGATCTGGAGTTTTTAGAGGACAGCAAACTCAATGATACATTCTACTCTGCTTTGGCTGGGCCATATTAGAAATACTGTATTTAATTCTAGGTGTTGTTATTTTAGTATGAGCACTGATGGTCTGGATAGCATCCGAAAGAGGATAACTAGGATTATAAATGATATGAAGCATGACTGAAGAAATGACCAATGGATGGCCTGAGAGAAGAGAAAACTTGAGAGGAATAACACAGTTGACTTCGAGTGTTCAAAGGGCTTTTATGTTGAGACAATGTCGTGCCTGACACCATCGGGCAGAACTATGAACAGTAGGAAGATGCTGCAAAAAAAATCAGACTTAAGCAAAAACTTTAATAATTAGAGCTATTCCAAAGTACTGTAGGCTGTCTCAGGAGGTAATGGTTCCTCTCCTTCCTATTCTCCCCAGGTTCCTTCCCCCCACCTCACCATATTCTTCAAGCAATGGCTGGATGACCGGTTGTTGGGTATGTTGTAGAGGGTATTTGCAATCAGGTACAATCTGGAAAAAGATCCCTTTGAATTCTAAGATTCTATGATTTTGAAAAATTCTGAATGATACAATTTTGTTCCATAAGTTAAAATAATTATATGTGACTCCTCCTTCTATCCCAGTTATAGGCAACCACACGCACACACACATGCAGAAACATACACATGCACAAACATGCAGAGTATTCAAATACACTCACAAGCAACATAGCTTTGGATTCCTTAGTAATTAGAATTAAGCATAACCTGGTATAATTAGCAAGGGCAATATGTAATATTGGGTTGAGCCAATGCACAAACACAGTTAAATTGTTAAACTATTTAGAAGCTATGATCGTGACATAGATAACGAATTTCTGTATTCAAAATAATAGCTAGTATTTATGTAGGACTTTACAGATTGCAAAGCACTTTACACAGATCAACTCATTCGATTCTCACAACGATCTTGCGAAGTAGCAAGGAAGGAAGGAAACAAAAATTTATTAATCATCTGCTATGTGCCAGGCACTGTGCTAAGCACCTTACAAGTATATTCTCATTTGATTCTCACAACAAGACTGAGAGGTAGATGCTAATTTGTTATCCTTATTTTACAGATGAGGAAACTGAGGTAAACAAATGTTAAGTGACTTGCCTGGGGTCATACAGATAGTAAAAATATGTGAGGCTGGATTTGAATTAAGGTCTTCCTGACTTCAAGTTCTGCACTGTATTAAAATACAGTTAAAATGTTGGCCTTGAATAGAGCAAGCATCAGCAATTTCTGGTTATAAATCAGAGTCCTCCTTGGGGTTGTTGGTCTTCAGAAATCTAGTAGTATAAATTTACTTATGCTGGCTCTTGGGTCAAAAATTCAAGTGTAGTTATGCAAGATAGTTATCCAGATAACGCACATCAAAACAATGTTTCACTCCTGTTTGGTGCTTAAAATTTACAGGTTTTGTAAGTATAGAGAATTATAGAACAGTAGAGAGAGATGGAGAGGGAGAGAGAGGGAGGGAGGAAGGGAGGGGGAGAGAGAGAGAGACAGAGAGAGACTGAGAGAGAGAGAAAGAGAGAGAGAGACAGAGAGAGAGAGAGAGAGAGAGAGAGAGAGAGAGAGAGAGAGAGACAGAGAGAGAGAGACAGAGAGAAAGAGAGAGAGACAGAGAGAGACAGAGAGAGAGACAGAGAGAAAGAGAGACAGAGAGGAAAAGGAGAGAGGAAAGACAGGCAGACAGAGAGACAGCAGAGCCAGACAGAGAGGAGAGACAGAGAGAAGGAGAGGGAAAGGAGAGAGTGACAGAAGGAAAGGCAGACAGAGAGAAAGAGGAGAGACCTAAGAAGAAGCTCAGTAGCAAGAGGTCATTCATGTCATCAATGGTTCCAGGGTGAACAGCTGCAATGATGACAGTGACACCCTTGATGCTCTGGGGGCCTCTGCTCCTACAGATATTCTCTGGTTGAATGCAGAAGCCTGGCATTTGTTGTGATGAGTTACGCTGTCAGAGCCTGCTTTGCAATGACTTATTTTTATGTCCCTCCCCCCTTGTTCTATACACCCACATATGCAAACATGATTGTATAAATAAATAAGATCGTAAGTTCAAAGGATTTAAGACTGGTGAGGCAGCATGGTAGGATGGAAAGAGTAATATATTTGGAATTAGAGGATCCAGTTTAAATTCCTTCTCTGACACTAGAATCTAAGTGAAGATGGGCAGATCATTTACCTTTCTGGCCATTAGTTTCCTCATCTGTAAACATTAGGGGGTGGGTCTAGAAAGTCCCTTCCATTACTAAATCTATGTTCCTATGACCTTAGAAATTATATATTCCAAACCTCTCATTTTACAGAAATGAGAGTATTTTCATTTCATGATAAACCAGCTCGTGTCCCTTAAGACAAAAATATATTCTGCCTCCATGATGATGATAAACCTGTTCTTCAATACTTCAAACGATCCATTATTTCATCATTTGGATGCAGACAGTTACCCCTTTATGCATTTGTAAATGGTTTCGTGAGTTGTTATAATCCCCAGAATGTGGGGCAGCTGGGGGTGAAATAGAGTACTGGGCCCGAAGTCAGGAAGACACATCTTTCCGAGTCCAGATCTGCCTCAGACACTTCCTAGCTGTGCAACCCTGGGCATGTCACTTAACCCTGTTTGCCTCAGTTTCCTCATAGGTAAAATGATCTGGAGAAGGAAATGCCAAACTATTCCAGTATCTTTGGTAAAAAAAAACCCCAAATCCAAATGGGGTCACAAAGAGTTGGATATGACTGAAAATGAGTGAACAAAAGACCAGAATATAAGCAGCCTCCCAGGATGGGCTCCTCTGAACTCAGGTAGGCTGCTCCTTGGATGATAGACATAGATGCTGTAGTAGATTCATTCTAGAAGCTTTTTTAAGCTTGGCAAGACCTACTAGCTCTTGTGTTTCACTAGGACTTGTCTTATAAAGCTAAAATGTATTAGGGTTTTAGTGGAAGAAAAGCATTATTGAATTTTCTAATAAAAGATCTAGTGGCCTATAAACTAAGAATGCGATTTGAAGACCAACGGCACCAGGAATCATCTAACATTTTGGGCCCAGCTCCCATGGGAGCGCTCATCTGGCCCTGGGATGAACTTTGTTCCTATGGGATTACAAGGAACTACTGAAAACACCACCAAATTTTGTATCTGAGGATAAGGCAAGCATGTATGAAATGTAGGGTCAACTACAGAAAAACAATTAAGTGAGAAGTGAGTTATTTTTCGTCTTTCACTTTTCCTATATGCATTTAGTATCCCCAATACTAACTTCTACCTTCCCATGCAATAATGCTGTGGGCCTTCTCTGACGCTCACCCCTCTTATCTTTGCCCTCTGTTCCATTACTTCGGATTCCTCTTCAATACCAGATGACAGTGCCAGGAAAGACGTGTACCAGAGAAGTACAGCGGGAGGACTTAGAACTTTATATTGCTAGGCACAATCATCGGATCATAGAGGCAGACCTGGAAGGGCCCTTGGAGGACATTTATTCCAAACCTCTTATTTTATGGATGAGGAAACTGAGCTCACTGGAGATTATGTGACTTGCGCAAGATCATATAAGTAGTATATGTCAGAAGCTATTTAAATGCTGGTTATTATCTTTGTATAGCATTTTAAGGTTTGTAAAGAGTTTTATGTGTTAACTCATCCTGTCCTCACAACAACCATGTGAGGTAGGTTATTATTTTTTACCATTTTACAAATAAAGAAACTGAGGCACGGAGAAGTTAAATAACTTGCCCACGGTCACAAAGCTAGTAAGTGTATAGAAGAATTTGAATTCAGGTCTTCTTGACTCCAAGTCTAGCACTCAATCCACCTTGACCAGGTCACACTAGCTCTCCTTAGCCAATAATAGGTCCCTGCCTAAGCACCACTTAATGGTTACTTTTTGGGCCCTGATAACTCAGAGGGAATGTAAATGGTGATTGTTTCTCTTTTGTCCAGAAATGACCCTGAGGGTCTCCCTCTCTCAGTTTGATTTTTTTTTTAATTAAAGGGGCCATCCCTTGTCTCACTTCTTAAGCAGCCCTATTCACTGAATGGGCATTGCCTCACTCAAAGTGAGAACTGGGAGAGACCTTAGCTTAAAAAGGCCGAGGTCTCCCACTGCAGGTGGGGCCATCTCCAGTTGTCCCGATCTATATCTGGCCACTGGACCCAGATGGCTCTGCAGGAGAAAGTGAGGCTGGTGATTTTTCATAGCCCTCTCTCACTATAATCCAGTTCACTTACAAATCATGCATCATCTTCCTGATGTCACGGTCCTCTTCGAGAATGAAAGACAAACCACAACCACAGCCACACACAACCTTACCACCTGAACCAACAGATTACCCAACTACTGACTCTACAAATTAGTTTTTAACCAAAAATTGAGGGAAAGGCAATGAGTATATAAGAGGACAAGGATAAGTTTAGCATACATATCAGAGAATTTAATAGCATGTTTAAGGAAAGTGGGAATGATTGTTGACAGGTGTAGGAAGCAGCAGAAGAGCCAAATTAGAATATGAAAATACTTCTATGTTAATGTTAGCAACCTAAAAAACAAGCTGAATGAATTGGAATGCTGAGTGGCATATGAGAACCTTGATAACATGGGTATCTCAGAGTCATGGCAAAATGATAATGGATGAGAATTGGTTCTCTGAGGATGCAACCTCTCTAAGAAGGATAATTTAGGATTAGTACTAAGTCATTGAATATAAGGGCAAGCATAAAAAAAAAATAGTTCAGAAAACAATATCATTGGACAAGGCTATCACTGTAGAAAGCCCAGGCTAAAATAACCACACAAGAAAAATAACACAGTGAAGTTCAAAAGATCTCTCAACTGGTGCAATGAGATTGAGAGGAAAAATACTTATCAAGTTTGGAGAAGCAGAGAATTTTGCTGGGTACTAAGAATAATGACTTTAGTTGTGCATGGAGAGAGTTTCAGAGCATCCCATTATTACGAAATGTGGCAGTCGCATTTTTGGATAAGATATATGATTACTTCTAGAACATGTAACTTTAGGGCTCATAAGGAAATGTTATTGAATAAACTTTGTTCCAAGGAATAGAGAGGACATAGTGCAGAAAGTATCTGTGGGAATGCTGTGTGTTTGATGTAGGACACATAGGAAAGATAACAACAAATCCACTGTAGAATTTTTAGGAAAGCATGCTATGAGAAAAGTATAGGCAGTCTTTCTCATATGCAATCTATTCTTCATATAACTTCTGAACCGATACTCTTAAAATCTACATCTATGTTATTCTCCTACTCAGGAATCTTCAGCCATTCACTGTTGCCTATAGCATAAAATGCAAAATTCCTAACCTAGCATTTAACATCTTTCACAGCCTGGCTTCCGCCTAACTATTCAGATTTATCTTATATTACTTTCACACACTCTCCATTTGAGAACTACTGCATGTTCGTTCCTCTTCTATAATACATTCTGTTTTTTAGCTTCCTTGGCTTTCAAAGATGGCTGCCCATATCTGGATTCTAATCCCTCCTCTCCATTGCTTCTGATAATCTCTATCTTCCTTCAAAGTTCAGTTACCTCCCAAGGAATCCTTATCTATCTCCCCACCCACCTTGGTAATAATACTCTCTCCTTTGTGAAATTACTTTGTATATGCTTTGCGTTTACTCTTCAGTTTCCAAGTTGTATCCTCCTTGTAGAATATAAACTCCTTGAGGGCAAGGACAATTTGACCTTGGCCTTTGTTTTCCCAGGGCTTGTGAGGCAAGATGACACAGTGGGTAGAATGTTCTCAGAGTCAGAAGGTCTAAGTTCCTCTTCTGATACGTGCTGGCTGGGTGACCATGGACAAGTCACTTAACTTTCCAGTGCCCCAAGTAAGACTAGAAATCGAGGAACAGTTGCCAGTCTGCATTGTCAAAGGGGATTTTCTTGCAAGGAAATCACAGACTTGAAAAAAACAATTCCTAATGCTTATTACCTGACACATAGTTGGTGATTCAGAGTGGGGCCTACCATCTGATGAAAGGATTGCTAAAATAAATGCAACTGAAAAAACACAAACCTGAATAGCCTAACCTAATCTTTAAGCTCCTTAAAGTTGTTTTGACCCTTTTTCCTTCTGGACACTTTGCAATATTGAATATAACAGCACCATTTGAAAATAATTACATTTTAAAACCATTTATTAATTGGATAATGGCTCCTTTTCTCACAAATTTGAATCATGCTGTCCCCTGTAGAGAGGTGATAGATTTGGGTGCAGAATGAGGCATACTTTTTTTTTTTTGTAAATAGCTGTTGAGGAAATTTGTTTGGCTAAACTATGTATATTTGTTAATCCCTACCCCTTTTTTTTCAATGGAGTTGGGGGTGGGAGGGAAAGAAAACAGATTTCTGTTAATCTTCTTAAAAAAGAAAGAGAGAAGGGAGGAGGTACTACCTCTGTAGAAGGTTGCCTGTGCTTTCAGAAGAGATCATTGTATTGAGTTTTATTTAACCACTTTATTCTGTTACAAGAGAAACTCACATGAAGTAAAAGTGATCTAAATGTTTGTGATATAAAAACAAAACCATCAAAAAACTTTTAAAAAAGAAAATAAAATTATATACGTTTCCTAACATTTTGCTTATAAATCAAAGCCTGAAAAATGATTGACTCCAAATAGTTTATTAATAAGTTAGGAAAAATATCTTTTAGAAGTGGAAGGGACTTTGATTATATAGCCTACCCCAGTTATTTTATCGAGGAAGACACTAACATGGAGTGATTTGTGCAAGGCCATATAACCTGGTGGAGCCACAATGAGGACCCACCCACCTAGGACTTGGAAATTCTAGTCCAATATTTTTAGTACTAGTGTACTACACGGCCTCATTTATAAACTATATTGCTGTATCAGTGAGGCAATAATAACAATGTAGATGATAATTGTCAAAATGCCTGTGTGGTTCTGTATCGCAAAGTACATGAGACTCTCCACATAGAAGGTAAAAGAAATAAACCATCTATTCAGACACCAGAGAACCAGATCCCATAAGCCATCTACCCAATTTATCACAGAAGTAAAGTGTTCCATACATAATATCACAACATGGAGTCTAACCATCCCCAAACCTCTCCAACCCCCTACTGGGGTCTTCCCACAAAACATTCAAAACTTATAGTACAGCTAAGTCAGCCTGTTCAGTTCTAACTCTCACGATGGCCATTAGTGGCCATTAGCAGTCATAACTGCTCTCGCTCTCTCTCTCTCTCTCTCTTCATTTCCTGTGACATAATTTCCTTTTCCTATCGGGAAGCTCCTCCTACCACATGTGACTTAGGCTTTCTGTATAAGCATGTCACATGGCCTATTAAAGGGTGGGACAGATCTTCAAATCTAAAATTGCTACTAAGAATTGCAAAGAAGAGATTCTCACTAAAAATCCCTCCTGGTTAAGTGAGGTAGACAATCACTGGAGAATTTTTTCTTTTTAAATAAAGGTTTGTGGTAGCAAAGAAATGGAAATTGTGGGGATGCCAATTAATTAGGGAATAGCGATATAAGATGGAGTATATGATTGTGATGGAATACTACTGTGCTATAAGAAATGATGAGCTCTATGATTTTAGAAAAACATTGATAGACATATATGAAATAATGAAGAGCAAAATGAGCAGAACCAAGAGAACATTGTGTACAGTAATAGCAATATTGTTTTAAGAACAACTTTGAGTGACTAAGTCATTTTGAGTGTTATAAACACCCGAATTAACTACAAAGGACATATATATGAAGGAAGATGCTATCTGCCATCAAGAGAAAGAAATGACAAACAGAAGTATGTATAAAATGGTTTTACATATATATTTGTATATATATATATATATATACATACATATACACATACACATATATCTACCTACCTACCTATCTATATACACACATATTTGAGTTTAATGGTAGTCATCTCTAGGGCAGAGAAGGGAGGAGGGAAGAAAAACATTACATGGTAACTTTATTATATATTTAGAAGGAATGGCAAGTTGTACATAATAGATTGGCAGTTTCATGTGCAATCATCTTTTTTATTCTACCATGTCATGGAAATGCTTGTTTTATTTCTTAAGTTCAGAATAAAATAGATAAAATGTGAATTAAAAGGTTCATTGTTGAGGCTGGGGAAAGCCATGAATTGTAGGAAGACAAGGTGAAAATTACATGAATCTATAAAAAGAATGTAAAGAAGCACCTTGCATGGGAATATAGAGATGATAATTAAAAGATTTAAATATATCAAAAGCAAACAGGTATCTTGAGAATCTGCTGGACCATTTAATGACGATAACAAAACAGGGATGTTCTGAGATGAAAGGGAGATTGTCAAGAAACTTGAACAACTCTGAGATTTTTACTGAGAAACATGTAGGAATTTTCCACTCCCAATTTATCTTTTGAGACAGACAGGTCAGATATGGGGTTAGAACAAACAGTAGCAATTGTACAGGATGTTCAAAGCCTAACAGATAAACCAGATGTAAAGAAATCATCAGCCCATTACTAGTTGTGACAGACCTAGAGTAAATTCAGAAAACTGTTTCTCAAAATATGTTGCATGTTGTCAAAAATCAAAGGAGACACCACAGGTGAAGTGCTTGCACACTTTAAAGCACTATATAAATGCACTGGTGAGGATGCTGAGGAGGAGGAATGTGCCCTCTTTCCCTGAAGACTCTGTAGTGCCAATGAAACTCCCATACTGAAAAATCAGGGGTTCAGAGAGAATGATGGTCTGGAGTCTCCTCTCTGTTCTTGGCAAGCTAGTAGCAAGGAGGTTTGTTTTACTTTTCTCTTTGTATCCTCAGGGCTAAAAGCGGTGCCTTGAAAATTAGAAGCTCTTCATAAAAGTTTGTTGATTTATTAGGGGCTATTACTAAGTCAATCTATTATCACGAAACAAGGTTGGTCAGTAAGAATACTCCACTGCTACCCATGAAATGTCAAAAAAATAATTTTTAAAAAAGGCCCGCATAGATGAAGACCTCCAGTTTGTTTCATGGATTCGCTGTGGGGAAATGGCAGAGGGAAAAATAGCATTAAAAAGAATTACAGAGCATGAGAAAGCATGTGTGTGTGTGTGTTGCTCTGTATTCTTCATTTTTTTCAACCATAATAAGCAGCTAGCATTTATATAGCTCTTGAAGGGTTACATGGTGCTTTACAAATATTTTCATTTTATCCTCACAACAACCCTGGGAAGTATGTGCTATTATTATCCCTGTTTCATAGGTAGGGAAACTGAGGCATTTGCTAAGGGTCAAACAGCTAGTAAGTGTCTGGGGTTATTTTTGAACTCAGGTCTTCCTGACTTCAAGTTCAGTGTTCTACTGCTGGGTTGCCTAGCTACCTTATACACACACACACACACACACACACACACACACACACACACACACACAATCAACATATTATTCAATGTCAATGAAATCACATATCCATAGAAATATTGAAGTATTGCTAACTGCACGAATGAACATAGGCAGAAAGAATCCCATCATTGGTATCCATGTTCTCTGATTTACCACCTGGGGAATCAAGAAGCCAGAGTTTTTTATAGAGGGTATTTATCTAGGGCCCTAGAGGTAAGTGACAGAGAATTCATTTAGATTTTTCCTTTGACAAGTTTGAACCACAACAACAAAATTTAAGTAACTGAGTTACAGCAGGATCAGAGAAATGTTTTGTCATGAATAGGAAGCTGACTCAGAAAAATAAAACTATAGTTAGGGAATGAACAAGCACCTATTTTCGTTATAGTAGACAGAAGTACTGGAAATGGAATCAAAGTGCTATAGATTTAGAGCTGGAAGGAACCTTAGAGACCACTGAATCCAATTCTCTTATCTTAAAGGAAAGGACACTGAAGCACAGAGATATCCGGGGCCATAAAGGTAAAGTATCTGAGGTAGGATTTCAACACAGATCTGAATCCAAGCCCAGGAGTCTAGTCACTATGTCCTCTTCCAGAAAGAACTGGGTTCAAATTCTACTTCTGATACTAGTTGTATGACCCTGGGCAAGTCACTTCACCTAAGTCTCAGTTCTTCAGTAAAATTCTTGTCGTTCAGTTGTTTTTCATTTGTGTCTGACTCGTTGTGACCCCATCTGGGGTTTTCTTGGCAAAGATCCTGGAATGGTTTGCTATTTCCTTCTCCAGTTCATTTTATAGATGAGGAAACTGAGAGAAGTAGAGTGAAGTGACTTGCCCAGAGTCCTACAGCTAGTGTCTAAGGCTGGATTTGAACTCAGGTTTTCCTGATTCCAGGCCTGGCATTTCTATTTGCTGCACCTTCATAACTGTAACATTTATTTCACAGAAGAAAATGAGATAATGTAAATGAAGCAGTTTATAAATCTTAAAATGCCATATGAATGTTGCTTGTCTTTATTGCTGGAAATATTAAGAGTAGGAATCCCTATCCAACTCCCTCATATTTAATGTTTTTACACATGATCTAGAGGTGTGCAGTGAAATCTCCAAGTTTTCATATGACACTAAGTTCCCTCGGGTGCTGAAATGCTGACCCAAGCGTGATAAAACTGCAAGGAAGTCTTATGAGGTTCTGTGAAAGGGCAGAACAATTGTAAATGAGTTTCAGTGTGAGCTGAGGGAAAGTAATGCATTAAGTGAAAATTAATCTGAATTCTCTTTATCATATGATAATAGGCCCACCAAGTTAAATCTCAGTGAAGGTACATGGTAGTCAGTGTTCATCATCCCCTGAAGATACGGATTCAACATATGACTGTGGACCAAATAGACCAACAGAATTCTGAATATTGCCAGGAGGGGTACTGTAAACACAACAAAAAATATGTGAAATGGTTACAAAATCCTTGTTGGATTATGCCTGGAAAATTGTATATAGCATTGTGGTCTCTGCCCACCTTGAGGAAGCTACAGCAGAGCTCAAGGAAGTCAACGGAAGGGCAAGTAAAGTAATCAAGTCAATTAAAAAGCTTCCACCTGAGAATACATTTTTAAAAATTAGATTTATTTAATACAGAAAATCAAAGGCTCAGGAGAATTGGCTCCAAGTATGTAAAATTGCAAAGGGTATGGATATGCCAAATTATTAGCTGTGTGACACCGAACAAGTCACTTAACATTATTTTGCCTCAGTTTCCAAACCCGTGAAGCACTAGCTACCTATTATTATATTTGTGGCAAATGAATGCAGAGTGTAGCGTACACACACACACACACACACACACACACACACACACACACACACCACTTTCCCATCCTGTGGATATTATTGGTAAATCAAAGAATACTGGGACTGCGAAGATCTCTCCTGCATACTGAGAGAGTAAATGATAAAATAAATAAAACTGAATACTGTTTTCTCAGTGGGTGGTAGCAAACTTCTTACTCTAAAAACTGGTTATGACTAAAACCAAATATGACTTTTAAAAGTTGCATAATGGTTAGATACTAAATTAACAAGGGAAAATTACAGATATTTGAGGCTCATTCCCAAACTTCTCAAGTTGTATTGGGAAGGGGAGAGTACCAAGTCCTCTCATGAAATGTTCTTTGGTGCCACTGAAAAAATGTAATGTTTTACACTACCACTTTGCTCTATTTGCAACACAGTGTTGTGCAAGGAACACCAGATTTGGAGTCAGAGGACCTGGGTTTAATTCCTGTCTTTAATATCTGTGCAACCTTGGGCAAGTTAGCCTCTCTCTCTAGACCTCTGTTTCCCCAGTAAAATGCAGAGATTGGACCAGATGATGTCTAAATTTTCTTCCAGGTCTGCATCCAAGTATATATAATTCTATTATTCATTCCACAAATAATAACTGAAAGCCTACTATATTCTAGGCAAGTTGCAATGTCCAAGAAAGATCAATAAGTTTACTGGACCATTAGTCTCTTATAGTACACATTTCTAATTTATTAAGTACCTAGTATATGTGAAGTTTCTGCAAAGTACTGAGGTTGCAAAGACAAAACCAGGACAGATCTTGCCCCCCAAAAGCTCCCATTCCACTGGGGAGGAAACAGCAAGCATATAGATAATCAGTGTGGTATAGTGGAAAGAATGCTGGCTTTGGAAGTAAATGAACTCAGAATCCTAGCTGCCACTTCCTATTCCATACGTGACTCTTGACAAGTAATGGCCTTTACCGGCCTCCTTTATCTGTAAAATTATTGACTTGGACTAGATGATATTTGGTAGGTAGGTGGCACAGTGCGTGGAGTGCCAGGCCTGGAGTTAGGAGGACTCACCTTCCTGAGTTCAAATCTGGCCTCAGTCACTCACTAGCTATGTGATATTGAGCAAGTCACTTAACCCTGTTTGCCTCAGTTTCTTTATCTATAAAATGAGCTGGAGAAGGGAATGTCAAACCACTCCAGTATTTTTGCCAAGAAAACCCTAAATGGGGTCATGAAGAAAAAGATATGACAAATGACTGTACAACAAAGATGACCTTTAAGATCCTTTCCCATCTCCAGACTTACAACTCTATGAGACATTGATATAATTTATGGAGGGGAAGGAAAAGGAAGAGTGCTAATGTGTTTATGTGTGTTTGTGTGCATATATATGCACATATATATGTATGTGTGTGTATGTGTATGTTAGGAGATAGGGAGGGGCATTAGCAAAGGATTCCTACAGGAACCGGTACCTAAATGGAGTCTTGAAGTTCTAAGAGATAAGTGGAGAGTAGATTCAAGGCATGGGAAAAAACAGTGTGTAGTGGCATGAAGACCACTGCCTGAGGCAGAACTGGTAGGGTGGTTTGTTCAGAATGTGGGTTCTATGACAAGTAATGTGAAGAGCTGTTAATGGTATGTGGGAGAAAGATGGTGGGAGACTTTCAAGGACGGGCTATGAAGTGGGTATTTTTCCCAAGTGTCATTAGGGAGCTCCTGAAGAGTTTTGACTAGTATCATTCTATGATTAGAACTATATTTTAGGAATATTAAGTTAGCATCTGTATAGAAAATGGATGGAGAAAGAAAAAAAACTGGAAGTAGGGAGACAACTCTAAAGGCTATTGTAATAATTCATGGAAGAGGTGATGAATGCTTGAAGTGAAGTTGTGGTTCTGTGAATGGAGAAGAGTGAACATAAATGGCCAGATATGCTCATACTGTAATGTGTTTTTCCTTATTCATCATTAAACTGATAATGATCGTTTCTAATTACCAAAGGTCTTGATACAGTACATGCTTCTTTGATTTCAGAATTCTCCTAGGAAATTAGCATTAGCACCTTAATTGATTTAAAGATACAAAAAAGGTAATGGTGTTTCTTACTTAAGGAGGCCTAACAAGACAGTGACAGAACTAGGTCTAATGTGTGGAAGGTTAATTGACTAATTGACCATGTTACTCTTTAAGAAACCTCCCTCACATGCTTGCATGGGCAAATGGAAGAAGAATGAAATAATCTCAATTCTCAGCCCCATTTGGTTTCTTTCACCTTTAAAATGGATTTAACAGATGGTTATGATTTCTTCCAGCAGGGATTCAGGAATAAAGGTGAATATTGAACAAATCCCACCTGAGTCCAATTATCCCTCTACTCTGCATGCCCTCAGAACTTATAGTTTAGTTAGCATCTACTGTGTTATTTTATGCCAGTGGGTAGGTTGCTTTTTAAAGTTATTGTGTCATTATAGTGTATGATATCTCCCAAGGTAGGGAGCTCATTCAGGGCAAGGCCCATGTCTTGTTCCTCTTATTACGCCAGTAGTGACTTTAAAAGAGATCTGTACACAAAAGGCGTTCACGGAACACTTGTTGAATTTGTAGTTAAAGGAACTGTCTTCAAACCCTCTCCTTGATCTTGGGTGAACCCGTATCAGTGAATTCAGGTATCAAAGTCCCCAAATCTTATCCTTATATTTGTCCATGATTTATTAAGCCCATCACAATGTGGCAGAGCGGATAGAGTGCCAGGCCTGGAGTCAGGAGGACCTCACTTCAAATATGGCCTCAGAAACTTACTAGCTGTTTGGCCCTGCACAACCTCAATTTGCCTCAGTTCCTCATCTGTAAAATGAGCTGAAGAGGGAAGTGGCAAATCATTTCAGTATCTTTGCCAAGAAAACCCCAAGTGGGGTCACGGGAAGTTGGATAAAGTTGAAATGACTCAACAACAACAAGAAAGTTTCCTTTGTGAATTCAAAATGTAAGTGAAATTTTTTTGAAGTTTGATTCTTTTGGCTCACTTATATTCTATATTTTAAGTTTCCATGTTGGAAACAAGATTACTTTCAATATGTTGTCAAGCAACAAGACTGATTTCTAAATATTGGTCTATTTCTTATTACAAGGTAGGTAGGTAGTATATAGTGAACAGAGTTCTAGGCATGGTGTCAGCAAGACCTGAGTTCAAATCCTGCCTTAGACACTCATTAGCTGTGTGACTCTGGTCAAGTCACTTAATCCTTCTTCTGTCCCAGTTTCTTCATCTTTAAAGAAGATGTTGTGCTCTTTCTGTTGTAAATCTCATAAGTTAATTTCACCCATGTATAGTTTTTCAAAGGCTAGATGAAGTATTCCATGTCACCTACAACTATTCAGATGTGACAAAGTAGCTATAACAGTTTTTTTTTATTTTTTTAAAAATTTGTTTATTTAGTATTAGTTTTCAACATTCACTTTTATAAGATTTTGAGTTCTAAATTTTTCCCCCTCCCTCCTCTCTTCCCTTCCCAAAATGGCATGCAATCTGATATAGGCTATACATATACAATCATATTAAATATATTTCCATATTAGTCATGTTGTGAAAGAAGAGTCAGAACAAAAGGAAAAAGCCATGAGAAAGAAAAAAAAACAAAAATAAATAGAAAATAGTCTGCTTTGATCTACATTCAGGCTCCATAGTTCTTTCTCTGGATGTGGATAGCGTTTTTCCCTCATGAGTCTTTTGGAGTTGTCTAAGATCATTGTATTACACAAAAGAACTAAGTCTAACAAAATCAATCATCTCACCACGTTATTATTACTGTGTATAGTGTTCTCCTGGTTCAGCTCACTTCACTAAGTTCATGCAAGTCCTTCCAGGTTTTTCTGAAATCCATCTCCTCACCATTTCTTATGGAACAATAGTATTAAATTATATTCATATACCACAACTTATTCAGCTATTCCCCAATTGGTGGGCATCCCCTCAATTTCCAGTTCTTGGCCACCACAAAAAGAGCTGCTATAAATACCTTTTGTACATGTGAGTCCTTTTCCCTTTTTTAGGATCTCTTTGGGATACAGGCCTAGTAGTGGTATTGATGGATTAAAGGATATGCACAATTCTATACCCCATTGGGCATAGTTTCAAATTGCTCTCCAGAATGGTTGGATCAGTTCACAACTCCACCAGCAATGCGTTAGTATTCCAATTTTCCCACATCTTCTCCAACATTTATCATTTTCTTGTTTTGTCATGTTAGCCAATCTGATAAGTGTGATGTGGTACCTCAGAGTTGTTTTAATTTGCATTTCTCTAATCAATAGTGATTTAGAGCATTTTTTCATATGACTATAAATAGCTTTAATTTCTTAATCTGAAAACTGCCTATCCATGTCCTTTGACCATTTATCAATTGGGGAATGACTTGTATTCTTCTAAGTTTTATTCCGTTCTCTACATATTTGAGAAATAAGGACTTTATCAGAGATACTGGCTATAAGAATTGTTTCCCAGCTTTCTGCTTCCCTTCTAATCTTGGTTGCATTTGCTTTGTTTGTGTAAAACCTTTTTAATTTGATATAATCAAAATTATCTATTTTGCGTTTCATAATGTTCTCTGTCTCTTGTTTGGTCACAAATTCTTCCCTTCTCTATAGATATGACAGGTAAACTATTCCTTGCTCTCCTAATTTGCTTATACTACCACCCTTTACATCTAAATCATGTATTCAATTTGACCTTAAATCTTGGTGTATGGTGTGAGATGTTGGTCTATGCCTAGTTTCTATCATACTATTTTCCAATTTCCCCAGCTATCTTTGTCAAAGAGTGAGTTCTTATCCCAGAAGCTAGAGTCACTGGGTTTATGTAACAGTAGATTACTATAGTCATTTACTGTGTCTTGTGTACCTAACCTATTCCACTGATCCACCAATATTTCTTAGCCAGTACCACGTAGTTTGATGATTGCTGCTAGTTTTAGATCTGGTACAGCTAGGCTACTTTCCCTTGCATTTCTTTTCATTAATTTCCTTGATATTCTGGACCTTTTGTTCTTCCAGATGAATTTTGTTACTTTTTTTAGTATATAAAATAATTTGTGTAATTTAGCTACAATAATTTAAATTTCACAACTTACTAGTGAAAATTACCTTTAGTAGAACTGAATCTATAAATTTCAAGATAAGGTACCTGCCAGCAATTTTTTTTAAACCATGAAATATTTTAATCCAAAACAAAATTTTGATGATGGAACTGAGTTGAACACACCTGTTTGTAATTTACCCAAAATGATAAATTGCTTAAAATGAAAAGAAGCTATCATTTGAAGAATATATTTTAAAATAGATTTCAAAAATCTACATTTTTTGGAAAATAAGCAAAGAACCCAAACAATGCTGTTATATCTCTTTAGTGTTCCTGTGCAGTTTCCACATCATCATAAAGATCGATTCCCATTGTAAGCTGGAGACAAGATAAGGTAATAATTGGACTAATTTTTCCATTATTCAGTTTGTATAACAATCTAAAAAGAAATCCTTAGACACATTGTAATGAAATAATCATATAATTTTGTGTAAAACCTTCATTCTGTTCAAATTGATTGAAAATATTTATAGCAGAAAAGGAGAAATAACACAAGCTTTGGAAAAAGAATTGGCATATTAAAGTATGCTTCAGTTAGTCAATGAAAAATTTGTTATATACCCAAAGTTAAATAGATTAGTGGGGAAAGAATAGTGAACTTAAAGATATGAAAGCTTGACTGCCATGTCCAACTTCCTTATTGATCCAAGACCTTACAAGGGATTCACACTTAATACGTGATTTCATATTTTTTTTTCATGCAGTTGCGATGGAGCGGAATTGAGAAGAGGCTCAGACTCCAAAATTGAGAAGGCCTAGAGAAGTTTTTCTGCTCTGATCATGAAAAAAACACCATTGGCATGGTGTTTCTGTATTGCAGAGCTAATTGAAAAGTGAAGGAGACAACATTATTCCTTCTATCTAATAAAACAACCCTGAAATATCACATTTGAGCACTAAACCTACTTAGCAACTGAAGAAAAAAACCAAAAATGAAAAGCAGAACTGTGAAGAGGCCAGAAGCAACACAGCTGTGTGAAAAATGGAGGCGTTTACTGAGACTAGAAAGGAAATTCAGTTACAAAACCCCATTCCCAATTCCATTTCACTGGCACCTCAGGCTCAATATGTGCGGATCCATAGGTGTCATCGTCCTCTCTCTACCTCCTTCTCTTCCTAATTTCCCTATTTCCATTAATGGTACTTCCATTCTTTTCATCTTCTCATTCTCTGGGCTCAAAAACTCAATCACTTTTGACTCATCTTCACCATCTCTAAGAAGTTGCCAAGTCTTATCTACTTCTGCAATCTCTCTCCCACCTGTCCCCTCGTGGCCATTCCCACTATCGCTATTCTAGTTAAGAACCTTATTTCATCTCATCTGAATTATTGTAATAGCTTTCTAATCACACTCCCCACCACCAGTCCCTCTCCTTTCTGAGGTGTTCTAAAAGTCATTGCCAGATGTATCTTTCAGAAGAACATTCACCTGTTAAAAAATCTTCAGAGAATTAAAAATCAAGAATTTATTGGGCGTACTAAATATCAGGAACTGTGCTAGATGTGGAGGACATGAAACAAAAACGAAACAACTCCTGCCTTTGAGAAGCCTATAATTTACACTGGGAGACAACACTCAAGTATCTAAGTATATGCAAAACATATTCAAGGTATGCAGTTTGTGTGTGCAATATTAATTAAAGTGGGTAGAAATGCTAAAGTAATTAAATGCCCTTGACTAAGCCTTAACCAGGTGCTAAACCCCAGGCCTACACCTTTTTGCTAACTAGGTGTGAATCCTTTGAACCCTGAACAGAGAATAAAAGCTCAAAGGTTAGCATTCTGTCTGGGGCTCTCACTCTTGGAGGAGTGTTGGGCAGCTGTAGTTAAGAGCCCTCCAGCTTGTGAACCCAGATGTTGATGCTTTACTGGTAACTATGAATTGTGATCTGGTCTGTTTATGTTGTGTATGTTTGTAACTTGTTTGTATTTGTTCTGAAGTTCAGGTTGCTGGCTTTTTCTCCTAAACTACGTGAGTTATATTTGTATGTTGGATTAAAGTAAGATTGTTAACCCCTTAACATTACTTTCCTTAGTAAAGCAGATCAAAAGAACCTGTGCTGGCAGTGTTTTTGTTTTTGGGCTTGTGTTGGTCTTCCACCCCCACAACAGCTGCTAGCCGAATTGTTGCTACAGTGTGTGTGTGTGTGTGTGTGTGTGTGTGTGTATGTGTGTGTATGCACGTGCACGTGTGCATGTGTCCTCAAACTCATACTGTGAGCATGTTTAGGTGTGGGTGTATGGGTGGTGGGGATTCCCTGGGGAAAACTTTCAGTTCAGTTGTTTTTAAGACATGTCTGACTCTTTGTGACCTCATTTGGGGATTTCTTGGCAAAGATATTGGAATGCTTTGCCATTTCCTTCTCCAGCTCATTTTACAGATGAGGAAACTGAAGCAAACAGAGTTAGGTGGCTTGCCCAGGGTCAGACAGCTAGTACCTGTTAGAGGCTAGATCTGAACTTACAAGGATGAGTCTGACTCCAGGCCTGGTTCTCTATCCACACTGTACTACCTAGCTGCCTCATACTGCGTACTTAATAAATACTAATTCTAGCTTTCATGGCCTTCCTCAATTTTTCTCTCATCTTGTAGTACTTCACTTACTCTGTTGGATTATTCCCCATTCCCTAAACTCATCCTCAGTTTTTCTGCCTCTGCTCACACTATCCCTAGTGTCAGGAATTCACCGTTGCCTTCCCTCCTCAGTCTGCTTGTTAAAATCCTAGCCATGTTTCAAGTTCCCGTTATAGCGTCCCCTCCTCTGTTAAGCTTTCCCTGATGGCCCTGCTTTCCTTTCTCTCAGCTCTGATAAGTACCATGATACCTTTCTTGGGCCCTTACATTGCATTTGTATTACAGTAACTTATATACTGGACTAGTAGTAAATGCTAGAAATTCATTTTTGTCTTCATATCCCCAGCACCTTGCACAGTTTCTCGAACATAACAGATGCTGAATAAGTGTTTGTTGAGTTTAATTTAAAAATGGATACTATTTTAAAGAAACCAGAGGCCAATTCTCTTCGCTCTCACACCACTCCCACCTTTACTCCACCAAAATGACTATATGGAATTTAAAGGAAAAGAAATAGTGCGTGTTTTATAAATAATAATCCTGTACATTTATACGATGTGTTATCATTTTCAAAGAATTTTCCTATGCGTTATATCATGTAAAATAGATATGGAATTATATCCAAGATAAAAATGAATAATTGATTATCATAGCAAGACTTACAAATACTTTTCTGGACATTTTTTTTAAACTGAAACTGACCTAAGAACTGCCTATGATGAAACTACCTTTATCAATACAGATTGTCAATTGGTCTACAACTTACAGCTTTTCAGAGTTATCTTGGGACACTAAGAGATTAAAGTGACTTGTAACCAGTATATGGCAGAGGTGAGATTTTGATCCTTCTGACTCCATGGGAAGGAGAAAAATGGGAAGGAAATACGCATTTATTAAGTGCCTACTATGTGCCCACTATTGGGCTAAGCACTTTACAAATATCTCATTATATTCTCATAACAACCCTGGTAGTTGTTATTATTATCCCCATTTTACAGATGAGTAAACTGAGGAAGAGAGAAGTTAAGTAACTTGTCCATGGTCACACAGCGAGAATTTATCAGAGGCTGGATTTGAACTCAGATCTTCCTGACTTCAGCCCGAGGGCTCTATCCATCATGTCACCTAGCCGTGGCTGACCTACTATCTATTACATTAGTCAGAATGATTTTTGGAGGAAATGTTCTTTGATCATTAAAATTTTTTTCCATTTTCTATATTTGTAGTATGTAGGCAAGGCTTCTACCCGAATGTTCCAGGCCTGAACAATTATCATTCAGTTTTCGTATAAGTTCAATAGGCAGGCAGTAGAGACTAGATATCCTGGGAAAACAGCCACAGAACCAGTTACTGTTAGCTAATTTGCCCACTGCCCAGTTTAGTCATTTCATTAAGAAAACTTACTGTGACCCTATTAATCTTTCTTGACCTTGTGTTCTAACTTTGAATGCTACACTAGTAAAACTACAGAAATAAATGACTCCAACTCCTCATTTGAACATATGGCTCATGAGTGCTTACAGATTTCACTTAGCTCTATTCCAGATTGAATGTATTTAATAGCAGGAAATGTGAAATTGAAAACTACCTGAATCAAACTTATTGGTTCTTTTTAAAATTTAAATTGCACTGTTTTAGGTAAATATGGGAATTATGAAGCTGAAACCCTCTGAATTAAAATTCCATAAGAATTCTTTGGTGTACAGGCTGGGGGTGGGTAGACAGAGTGTTCTGAAAATGTAATTTGAAGTTGTTAACATCCTAGACCTAGAATTAGAAGGGCCAAAAGGGATCAGAAATCACATATACACCTGGGAATACTTGTTATAATATAACATATTTTGTTTTGATATATGAAGATGATGATTGTGCTAGTCTATGCTAATGTTATCTTTCTTTTTTGGGTGAACTTCTTGTATTAAATGAACATTCCAACTTTTCTATAAGGGCTATGATCTCCAGAAACAGTTGAAAGGAGGATAAAATACAAGACACATAACTCAAATATTATGAGGAAATAGGGGATAGCATAAAGTCAAATGACCTTGGTCTAATTTCTAGCACTGCCGCTTATTAGTAATAAGTCAAATAGCTGAACTAGGTCTCAGTTTCCTCAGCTGTAGAGATGAGAAGATTGTGACAATCTAGTGTACTTATTCAAAATCATATAGAAAGCAAGGTTTCTATATATTAGACTGTATTTTCATTATATACTTTAGAAACAGGTTTGTGTCAAATAAATCGACCAACCCTCCCCAAAAATAAACAAACATACCATCAGCCCCAAGAGAAGCAAATCAGGGGTTGGAATGTGAGATATTCCACCTTCCTGTCTTAGGTTTTAACCTTATGATGATTACTATTCACCCAGAAATTACTTTGGCTTCCTCAATCCTTCTCGCCTAGAGATGCATTGTCATTATTAGTACCTCAAGGAAAGGAAATAAAACTGAACCTTGGGAATAGAAAGGGAGCAAGTGAGTCATTGTGGTGCTCGGAGAGCCTTCTGCCCATTCTGGGACTATATCAGCCTCTATATTTAGTCAAGGACTTTAGAGCTGCATGGGGCCTCAGAGGTTATTTAGTCCAAAACAAAAGAACCAAAACCTAGATGATGAAGTGACTTGTCCAAGGTCACACAGGTCTTACTACTGTATTCTTCTACTTACTTAGAAAAGCCAGAATTAGATCCTCTGCCTCAAAATGGTGGAAATGGAGAAAAAGAATACTACAATCATTTCTAGTATTTGCTTAAGCCACATCAGAGAAATGGGGAGAGAGGGGAAGAAGAGTAGAGAGGGGGGAAGAGAAGGAGAGAGGGGAGGATGGGGGTAAGAGGAAGAGGAGAGAGGGGAGACTGAGGGGGAGGGGAAGAAGGAGAGAGAGGGAACACCAGTGAGGGGGGAAAGGGAGGGAGAGGGAGAGGGAGAGGGAGAGGGAACACCAGCACTGCTGAATAAATACAATGCTGGTATAAATGTACCTTGCTAGTTTATCTTCTAGAACTATGATCTTCGTGTGCCTAGGAAAGTCTCAAATTTGTACTATTATTAATCTGTCTTGAGGTCTAGACATGTGGAGCATCAGTGAGGCTGTAAAAGTGTAAGGAGCATCTGACTCAAGGCCAGCAAAAATGGAATCCCTGACTACTATTTTGGACCACTCCATCTCCTGAAGATCATGCCTAGTAGGAGTTCAGAGAGTCATAATGTTTTTGTTGCTGTCCAGATGTGTGATTTCATCATTCTTGGGGATTTCCTGTGTGGAGACTCCCTCCATCAATACAAAGCAGCAACTGCTCCAGAATTTGTAGTCTTAGAGAGTTGTCTATGGGTACTAGCAGGTTAAGTGACTTGCCTATAGTCTCACAGATATTAGAGGCTAGATGTAAACCCATCTTCTTGACTCCAAGGTCCACACAGTCTTGAAAATAGTTAATAATGATGATAGAAGCTTAAACTGTTTGATATAGTACTTCCCGGTTATACAATTCTCTATATACTTATCTTCATTCATCTGTCCCCCAAAATCCTGTGAGGTAGGTAGGAATTATTATTCCTCTTACAGATGAGCAAATTAAGACCCAAAGAGATTAAGTAATTCAATTAAGGTTATAATGCTAGGGATTATAATGGCAGAGCTAGGGATTGAAAGAAATCATTTGACTCCAATATTATCCTTAAAAAATTGATATAATAACATCATGGATCTTTTAAATTAAGTCATTATAAGAGGTGATCTTAACCTTTTTTGTGTCATAAACCATCTTTGGTAGTCTGGTGAAACCTAAAAACCTCTTCTCAAAATAATATTTCCAAATGCGTAAAATGATATGACTACATGGGATTTCAAAGAAAGCCAATTATATTAAATACAGTTATTTCATAAGTGCATATATACCCCTTTTATGAGGATTATAAAAACCCTAACTTAATACCTGCGTTGCATTTGTTTATCTGTGTACATGTTATACATCCCCATTAAAATATAATCTGAGGCAGGAATGTTGTGTTTTTGTCTTTGTATCTCCAGCATTTGGCATAGTGCTTGGCACATAGTAGGTTCTTTAAAAATGCAGGGAAACCTCAGCTGTGATTCATTTTACTTCTTATATTGGAGCCATCTCTTACTTGTTCTGGAGAAATTTCCTCCCAGAGGTCCCAACTCTCATGATTGGTGACCACCTCTACTGCTCTGACCATTATTTTAGGAAAGTCCCATCCATGTATCACTGAACTCCCTACACTTGACTCATTTCCTCAACAGCCACCTTATTACTGAGCCCAAACCCTTTTCTCCTTATTCCCTAATTCCAGTGATGGAATGCTAACAAATCATGATCAACTTTGCTATTTTTTTTGATGTGGTATGCCCCCTGTGACCACTCATTGGTCTATGTAAATTTCTGACCACTTGTGTACTGTCTCCTTCCCTGGACTGTAAGCATCTCTAGGGCAGAGAATATCTTTGCTTTTGTATTCCTATCTTTGTATATTTGTATATCAGCACTTAGCGTATTCAATTCAACATTTAGCCTGGTATTTTACACAGAGTACACACTTAATACTTTTGCATTCACTCAGGCATTCAAATGAACTGAATACTTTCCTTCTCAGATTATGACTACTTCATCAACACTTATTTGGGAGCTCTTTCCACCAACTTAGATCTCATACTCTCTGTCCTGCAAAAGACTGCTTTGTTAGGTGCAACATCTCCCCACCTCCCAAATCTGTTAGCTAATGGTCACCCTTTTAGTAGTTTACTTCTTACATAACAGACACAGCCCATGACTGGGCCCCAACTTGAAGCCTTTCCAGCTCTCTAAGCCTTGCCAGAGCTTGTACTCCACTGACAAAGCTTTTGAGAGCCCAAGGTCACCTCTATGCAACAATGAGGCTGTGGAAGGATTCTTAAATGGTGGCACTTCATCAATTAAGAGAAGATATTTACTGACTTCAAAGAAAAATAGGGTCCATGTGCAGATTCTTTATCAGCAAAGGTCAAATGTCAGTGTTCATTTACCACAGAATGAGATAGCATATTTAAGTTAACAGACAAGATAAAGTTGCTGTCCTTAAAAAGCTTTTTGATGTAAAACATCTCTTCTCATAGACTCACACAGACTTTTGTGCCTGCTTACTGATTTGATATTAATCTATAGAGAAATAACAAAAGATCTGAAGAAAAAATACAAAACAATTAGACTTAATTAGAAAAAGGTGTAGAAAAACCTCTAACTAGTCCATATTTAATATTTGCTTAATGTTACAAGTTAAATAGGGAAGTATTCTTTTTTTCTTTTTTTATTTCCTCCTCAGATACCACTCTATACCCTCATTAGCCATTGAGCACCTCTTGGGCATACAGCTGAAAAATGTCTTATTGTATTGAAAAGGAAAGAAAAGGAAAGGAAATGGAGAATTGTTGAATATTGCATTGTTCCCTATGGTGAAGAATGAGCAAATAAAGATATTGAGAGCAAACAGCTTTTTTTCCTCTCTAAGGGTACATATAATTGACATAAATACAATTCAACATTTACCATGCTCCAGACCAAGAGTATGACACACAACACTACATATGTGAGTATAGAACTAAGTTATTATTTTCTATGTAGCTTTCTATGTTTTTGGCAGTGAAATGGCTTAGTACGTAACATTCTGGATTTGAAGTCAGACTAGTTTATTGTTATTACTATTATTATTAGGAATGGTGATTTAGTCCATCACATATAAGGGATTCTTGTTTGAAGACATTTTCTTAGATTAAGATACTGCCTTTTTTGTTAGTTCCTTTGAACAACTGACTTGTTTCTAATACTTGTGTGAGTGACATTGGGTAAATCTCAGCACCTGTTTTAGCTGTAGTCACTGTATCTTAATCTATAAAATGAAACAGCTGCATTTGGTGATCTCCAAACTCCTTTCCAGATCTAAAGCCTGGGATTCTGTGAGAACTTTTTCTATGTGATAAGAATGTAAGCTCACCGAGAGTGGAATTGTGTCATTGTTTGTCTTTGTACCATTTAATGCCTAGCACAGTGCTGGCACATTGATCTACACACATATGGAGCTCCTGTATTAATTCCAGTCTTGGGTCAGACTCAGATATGTGGACTCATTGTCTTGGATGTTCCTTTGAACATTGAAGATTACATCCCATTTGTGCGTGCTCATCATGTGTGATTTTTATCCCACAATTTTGCAACTGAGGGTACAACCAACATGTTGGAAGCCCTTCCTCACTTTTTTTTCTGATTATGTTGAGGATACAATGGAATATCTTGGCTGCCCACATGTCATTTTTTCCCCCGTCACATAGCCAGCCTATCTTCTCTTCTCACTACCTGATGCCATCTTTAGAAAGGATCCCTTCCTTCACCTTCCCCTACTCCTGCACTAATGCTTCTGGAAAGAGCTTTCAATCAACTCCCCTTTGTCTCTACTCTCTATCCCTGCGACCTGCTCGACTAAAACTCCCTTCTCTGGCCACAACTCCCCGTTTATACACATTGTCTCTCCTTGTTTTAATTTAAACTCTCTGAGGGCAAGACATATCTTGTTTTTGCTTTTTCACCTCTAGCCCTTAGCACAGTCCTTGACATATACAAAATACTTAAAGGATTTTACCCATTTACTACTTATAAATCCACAAAGCTATATTGAAATATAAAACCAAAGGTTTCCATTGACTTCTTAGTTGCAACTATATCCATACACTGTTAATGACATACAATAATATACAAAAGATCTATGCATTCACTGGTGTGGGAACTTCCTCCTCCTATGCTGATTACAACCAAGTTCACTCTCTAAGACAGTTAGCTGCCATGTCCTATAAACTAAACAAACTGATTGGTAATAGAATCATCATGCAGCTTTGATAGATACTGGTTATAGAAGTAATAGTTTGCTCATTTATAATATATGTCTAAAAGTTATTGGGGTGAATGCTAGTATGGGCAAATTGGATTTTAGCTGTAAGCTAATTCATCTTTACTACCTGTCTATTTTTCAGTTAAAAAATGATTATTTTTCACTTCTACAAATACAAGAAATGCTGAAGCACTTAGTCTTTCGTATATCTGGCTAGAGTGAGTGAATTAAGGAGTCATGTTAGTTTTAGGCAGTATCTATCACCTACTCATTCACTCATCCAAAAAATATTTAGTAAGTGCCAACTAGGGACAAAGCCTCCAAAAATGCTTCATCGCGAGGTGTGGATGACTTTGGGCTCCCAAAGGTCACATTAGCAGAATTCAAGCTTTGGCAGTTCTACCAAGTTGGAAAGGCTTTGAATCTAGTCCCAGAAACCATATGTGTCTGCCATCTGAGGTCCAGCCTAGCTAAGAGAGGAGAGATTCATCACCAGAAGTTTAGTCAATGATGATGATATTTTTTGGCCATAGAGATTCATAAAATAATAGAAAAATCTAGTACTATTCTTGGTCTTGTATTGATGATTTCTGCTTCACAACAACAGCGGTGTAAGCAGCAGAAAAGGAGTACCATAGTTCTGTGAATCACACAGTTGCCCCTATATGTAAAGGGTGGTCACACATTCTTGGAAAAATGAATAGTTTAACTATAAATAAATTTAGATAAATAGTTTTATTTAATAGGTTTCATTGTGTATCCCAAGGCATCAAGAAACAGCATTCATAAGATATTTGGTTAACTCACATTGCAATGCTTAAAAAAGCAAACAGATTATTATGAAGATAATTGTAATTAAATTACCGAAGAGGATGGAGACATACAGAAGTTCTACAAAATTCTTTACTTCTAGCCTCTTACTTCCCCAATCTATCCTTTTTAAATCAGTTTTGGTATATAGCAAATGTTTAATAAATGATTATTGAATGACTGCCAAAATAATTTTGATTAGGCACAATTCTGTTAAAAGGCACAAAGGGAAGGCACCAAACACAATGAGGGGGATTCCTTAAGTGGAGGAGAAAACAGGAATAATTATTACATGAGATGAGAAGGCATGTGGGAGTGAATATCTGTACTGTTGGAGAGAGTGCCCACATTGACAGGATCCCACATCTATTGCAATATCATCATGTTAGAAGACTGACTGTGTCACTCATCTGATGAAAAATCTTCAGTGGTTCTCTACTATCTCTAGGTTAAAATTCAGAATTTTTAGCCTGACAAGGTCCTCTACAATCTGTCTTTCCAGTCTTTTCTCACCATTTTGGTATTACCTGCTTTGTGATGATGCTCCCAGTTTCTTGCTCATTCTCGTAAGTTGTTAATTCTCTCTCCCTTCTCAAATAGCTTTGTATTTACTTTTCCATTTACTTCCAATACATTTCCAATATTTCCAATAGAATGTAAGTGGTTTGAGGTATAGCCTGTTTTTGTCTTGTTTTTTTATTCCTAGCACAAAGGACAGTGACATAGTCCTTGCTTTAAAAATATTTGTTGGACTGAGTTGAAGAACCAGACTAAAGCCTCCAATTTAAGAGAACACATGCTTTGACGCTCAATGACTTCAATGGGAATGTGGGTATAGGAAAGAAAAGAAAAACAATATTAGAAAATATGGCTCAGATTTGAAAAAATGAATCTTATAGACTTCATAGAAATGTCAGGCTAAAAACTTCTTTGAAGAGAGTTGAAACACTCAGTACAAGGAGAGCACTGAACATCACACACACACACACACACACACACACACACACACACACACACACACACAAATGGAATGGATACAAAAGTTACCTGTCCTGAACAGAAAGGAAATAACTCATTAGTGATATGGCAGTCATTTCAGACTCAGTTTTTTGCATTTAGTAAGATCGCTAATTGATAAGAGCAAAAGTTAGCATCAATGCCAAATCAGAAAAAAAGGACAGAAAAGTCAAGATAGGTAGTATTATAGCATCTCCCACTCAGCCTATTTAAACAAGCTACTGGCACTGATTTCTTAGAGAAGTTTAATACCAGTAACCTTACCTCCTCCAACCAGCAAACACTTGATTTTCTTGCCAAATGGGTTGAGTGAGCAATCTAGGGCAATACTGATTTAGAATACTCATTCATTTGATGAAACATTGAGAAGGAGAATGATAGGAGATCATTAAAGATCATAAAGATCTCAAATATCAGGAAAGTTGTCAAGGGGAAAGTAAGCCAGCAGAAAATTTAGTGTGAAACCCAGCTGAACCATATCATCCTAAACGTACACGTTGCAGCAAGTCACAAAGGACAACAGATATGATACTAGATCTGTTCTTGCTGTTGCTATTTTTCCAAAAATGATTGATCTTAATAGGCAACAGTGGTGGGACCATGGTACTGGGCTAGTACCACCTCAGTATCTGATGTACTTCATGAAGAAGCATGTAATAATGGCACTTAAGGAGATGAAAGATGGAAGAGCTGTTGGGCCTGACATACTCAGAAGAAATCCATTGTGGATCCAGAAAAATTTCAGACACTTAGGGAATGACATCAGAATTCTAATTAATGCAGTGATCAACCATGGCTTTAGAGTACTGATTGTAAAGCATTGCTCTCTCCTTTCAGCAGAGAGGTAGTGGAGTAAAAGGATAGAATGAGGCATACACAGTCGACTTGTAGATTTGCTCTGCTTAAATGTTCTTCTTTGTTATAAAAGGGGGATCTAGGAGTGGGTCTGGAAGTAAAAATGATGCTAAACAAGCATCAGTAAAGTGTTAAAAAAATCTCAAAGAGGAGAATATTTCAAAATGATACAAAAGATTATAAACAATACTTTTGCCATTACCCCCAGAAGGAAATTAAGATGCTATCAAGAACTACAATTTTATATGGATATTTTTAATCTTCATAAAATCTTTATGAGAAGAGTCAGTGCAAGCATTTATCAACTACATGAGAAGGGAAGAGGAAGGTTTTTTTAAAAAGATAATTTGCTTTGCCAATATCTTCATAGTCCCACAACTGAGAGATATAGTGAACACCAAATTTCTCTTTCTGCATTAGGTTCTTGTTGTTGTTTTAAAGGTTTTGCCTTCATTGAACGAAATATTACCTTGAAGCTTTCTTCAAACAAGGTATTTCCAAATATCTGGTAATACATTAGATAATGTAAGATTCTATGACAGAGTAACAATTGAGCTAACTTTGGGCTATAGTCTGCTCAGTGTCAACATCAAATGAGGCATAAAGTAAAGAAACAAATTCTTACCTAAGTGCCTAAGGATTATTAAGGATGTAGGGGCAGCTAGGTGGCACAGTGGATTAGAGTACTCGTCCTGTAGCCAGAAGGTCCGAGTTTACATCTGGCCTCATTCATTTACTAGTTGTGTGACCCTGGGCAAGGATGTCCTGCACAAAGTCCAAGAGAAGAGAATGGTGATAGCTTGGGTGCTATTTTTTTTTGGGGGTGGGGAACAGAGGATTCTCACAATCCATGAATCACAGAATTTTGAGAGACCATTTAATTGAATCCACATGCCAAAAAAATCCCATCTATGGCATATTAATGAGTGATCATTCAGTTTCTTCTTGAAGACCTCCAATTTGAGGCAGTTCATTCTACTTTTGGGAAGGTTTAATTGATAGGAAAGTTTTTCCTGACATTGAGGCTAAAGATTCTTCTTTGCTGTTTTAATTCAGCAAATTTTACCTTCTGGGGTAGAAAAGGAGAAGTTTAAATCTTTCCCCACATGACATGAAGGCAGCTATCCTGATCCCTCTGATTCTTTCCTTCTTCAGGCTAAATATCCTTATTTTCTGCAAACAATGCTCATATTTTATGGATTTAACAACAACAACAGTTAGCATTTATAAAGTGCTTTAAAGTTTATAAAGCACTTTAATTATATTTTCTCACTTGATCCTTAAAATAATCTTGTAAGGCAAATATAATTATGTATTATTCCCGTTTTAAACTGAGGCTGAGAGAGATTAAGTGACTTGCCTAGGGTCACACAGTTAGTGTTTGAAGCTGGATTTGAACTCAGGTCTTCCTGATTTCAGCACTAGCAGTTCAATCCATGGTGCCACCCAACATACCAGTCCCATGCTATAGGAATACAAAAATGAATATGATGCATTTCTCACATTCAGTTTGTAGCTATGTGGTTCTTGAAGGGACCAGAGGTCAATAATATTCACTGACCTCTATTCTCTCATGGCAGTCCTAAAATGAGATAGGCCTTGGTGCTTCCAGGTTTCTACCTAGAGAGGAAGTTGAGATGAGAATATAGAAATTTTAGCAAACTGAATCAATCAACATTCCTCCTTGTTTGGTATGATTCAGTTGTGACATATCTGCATGACTAGAGAATGGGGAAAACTAAGCAATTTCTAGAAATTTATACATTTAGGGAAAACGATATTAGCCAAATAATAAATATGTCAGGTTAGTAAAGTTGTTTTAGCCAAGGCCCAACGTTTTCCTGGATCATGGCCCTTTACTTACAAGGTCTAATTTCCTGCCTACTATAATTTTACAAGCCACCTCACCAAAAACCTCATTTGAAGATATACTCATCTAGAGAGAAGTGATTTAAATTGGTAGAGTACAATACTTTAAAACATACTAAAACTGAGTCCCAAGTTCAGAATATGGGCACTAAGGATTAAATGAGAGTAGAGCTGGCATAGACAGGTTGTCACAGATACTGCTATATCAGTAGAGGCACCACAGGGGTGTTATTTTCTATTTATGTTTATAAAGGTTTCTAGAAGCTAAAGATGTTTCCTCACCAAACATACAAATTTGAAGTCTTTTTGCTCTCTCATTATTCCTTCCAAGGCTTAGAGTAATAATATAGTATAATATAATGATATAGCAATAAGTCACTATAGGGTTTATACCATGTGCATATATGAACATACACAGCATATGCTGCCTTTGCTGACATGATTAAACAATATAAGATTATGGCTCTGAGAGGCTGTGTAGTTTGACCTCCTCATTTGGACTTTAAGACTCTGATCTTGTTAAATATATAATGAAGTTTTCATGAGGGGTAGGAAAGGAGAAAAGGAACAAGTATTTAATAAACACTACAATATGCCAGGTACTGCACTATGTACTTTACAAAAATTTATCTCATTTGCTTATAGTGGAATATTCACACAAAAATAATAAATGGGAAAGAGTTGGGGCCCATGATTTTATTGATATAGGGAACTCTAGGATAAGGAAACTCCTTCCCCAAATAAAAAACAATTAGAGAAATGAAAATTAGAACAACACAGTTTCTTCTTCATACTATCAGATTAATAAAGATAATAAAGGACAAAATAATAATTTTGGATGGTTTGTGGGAGAACAGGCACCTTGTTGGTAGAGCTGTGAATTGGTTCAAACATTCTGGAAAATAATTAGGAACTATATCCCCAAAGTCACTAAAATGTACATACCTTTTGACCCAATGACACTAAATAGGCATATATCCCAAGAAGATCAAGGACATAGGATACAAGAATATTTGTAGTTGCACATTTTTATAGTAGCAAACAACTGCAAACAAGATTCATCAGTTGGAGAATAATTGAACAAACTATGGTTTGTTCATGTGATGGAATATTGTAGAGCTATAAGGAATGATGAATATGATGGATTCAGAGAAATATCAGAAGATTTGTACCAATTGTTAGTAAAATAAGAAGAATCAAGATAACAATGTATGTAATAATAAAAAAATAATGTGAAGCAAAATAACTCTGAAAGTCCTCAGAACTCTGATTGAAGCAGCAAACAATAGTGAATTCAAAAGAATGATAATGAAATACGGCACTTATGGACAAAGAGGTAATGTGCTTGAGATACAGAAGAAGATATGCATGATTTGATACGGCCATATTGAATGGCATATACATATTTGTTATAACCCAGGGCTCCTATTGGATGTGGCGGTATTTGAGAAAGCACCTATTAAACTTTTTTTTTTTTAATGCATAGAAGAAAACAAAAAAAATTCATCACATAACCAACAGTTTTTATGACTAACTTGCTAAATTGAATACATGTTTATATATACATTTCTTTAAAAAATTCATAACAAAAGTTCAGCTTCTTGTACAAGCCTCTTTCTTGTTCTTTTTTTTTACATTGAAGTATTTGCATTTGTTAAGTTCATAACCAAAAAAACAATTAAAAAAAAGAAAAAAAGAAAAAAAGAAAAAGAATAGCTGAAAATTAAGGAGAAATAACCCTATTTTGGCATATATGGTATTCTCTTATGTATATAATTTTGATCTGAAGTTCATCTGAGGTCATAGATTATAAAACTTTTTCTGATATCAAATAACTTACTAACATTTCACAGACTTGGAAACTTCCATGATAGCTCTCTAAATTCCCTCCTAAAATATAACTTTCTCTCAAGTCTAAACTTGGTCCTGATGTGGTATTGGAAACCATTTTTATTCGTGATGAATAATCCAGCTCAGCAATGGATTAGCAATGGTGTATCCCCTTAACCTTCACAGAAAATCTGTTTTCATGTTCTCAATTTGGAATCGTGCCCTCGCCATTCATATTTCATACTTAACAAGTAGGGGCCTAGATATGCCCATCTGCTAGACTGGCTCAGTGCCCTTCCACCATTGTGTGAACACTTTTCCTAGGAATGAATGGTGCCTTTCAACAGGCAGCTCTCTAAAACTGTATTTAAGACCCTTAAAAATACTTTTTTGGCAACAAATTCATTTCCAACAAATTGGATTTTTCTACCTTATAAATTACATGGTTAATTAAATTCTTAGGATAAAAAAAGTTATGCTGTGACTATCAGTAGGACAAGACCAAAATGACACATGCCAAATCATTTAAGTTATTTGAATATGGGTACATATTCAATATAATCCTCAGTGTTAATACTATATTTAATGCACAGGTATCAAATAAGTGAAAGACCAACAAAACTCTTATTATTTATACTTCTAAGTTTTAAAATCATTAATTGAGAATTTGTTTCCATTGTAAACTAAGTTCCAACCACCATGGAAGATATTCTTCAAATAAAGCTTAGATAGAACACCACAGTGCTCTAAGACATGTCAATGTCAGCTGTGCTCCACTGAGTAGCCATTTGCTATATCTTGTTATATCCAGTGGAGACTTAAGGGTTATACCATTGGTTTCGAGACCCTATTGTGATGTTTCTCCAACCTACTATCCCAAATCCATAAACTGTTCCTGGACCTATTACCCAAAACGAAAGTGTCAAATTCTCTTTCTAAAGTTCCAAGCATCTGAAAAGTCTTCTGGAAATACTATAAACTAGATAGTACAGAAAGATTGCCCAATGTTGAATATTGTACGTGTCTTTCCATTGCTGTCTATGAAATACTATAATGAAGGACAAGAACGCTTTGGGAGAAATACAACTAAGGAGGCCATAGACCCCAGGAGAACTCAGGGAAATCAATCTTTTTATTTCAAGTCAGAATCTTTGTTTTCCTACAATCCTGTTTCTCTCCATCATGGGGTTTAGAGAACAAGCCTTACATGGGCTTTGTGAAATGACTATATTTTTGTATAATTCAATTTAATTGAAAAACATTTGCTAAGTGCCTAATGATAAAACACTGTGAAAAGATAAAAAGATGAACACACAGAGGAAGATGATGAAATTCCTTTCCTTCGGGACCTTGCAAAATTATAATCATCTCTCTCTTCCCCACCCTTGCATCCATAATAATCTATAATTTATTGGGGCATATGCCTTGAATATATTACACACCCAATGACTCTCTGTTGATGGTGATCCATTTTTATAGCCAATTATAAATGCCCCCCTTTCCGTAAAGCCTTCCTTCATCCCTTAGCTGGAATTGTTCCTTCCTAGCATGGAACTCTCATAATACTTTGTTTGTAATGCTCTCATGAAATAACTCAGTTATACTATATTTTATTTGGTTTTATAAAACCATCGTCTTTACTGGATTAGAAGGTGTGGAAGACAGGGACCCTGTTGTAATTAACATTATATCCCTTTCAGACACCATTAGAGAGCTTTGCCCGTAGGTGGTGTTGTTTAGTTGCTTTCAGTTGTGTCTGACTCTTCCTGACCCCTTTTTTGGGTTTTCTTGGCAAAGATACAGGAATAATTTGCCATTTCCTTCTTCAGCTCATTTTACAGATGAAGAAACTGAGGCAAACAGGGGTTAAGTGAGACTTGTCCAGGGCCACACAGCTAGTGTGTTTGAGGCCCAATTTGAACTCAGGTCTTCCTGACTCTGGGCCTGGCACTCTATCTACTGCAGCTAGCTGCCCATAGATAGGGATCAATAAAAGTTGATGCTATTGCTCAATTTGGCGATGGTATACTCCACATGAGGCCCAGCTCACAGGTTCAGTTTCTTTGCTCACCTTCATGGCTGGTCACACACTGCACCCTTAACCTAAACCAGCTGTCTAACAATTATGTCCATTCATCACAAGGTGGAACTGAAGGCAAATGTGGATGAGTCAGCAGAAGTCCAGCTCCATCACTGGGAAAGAAAATTCCTAGTACATAGCCTAGTGCAGGAAGGTATGTAATGTTATCTTTGAGGTGAAAGAGAATGTTAGTATTATTAATAAAGTAGGGATGTACATAGCATGTACCAGGAAACTGGAGTAATGAAAAACAAAAAGAAAATATATAGGAAATCCTCACGAAAGTCAACAAACAAATGTAATCATTCATGAGTTTCAAGACACTGCTGCTGCTGACGATGATGATGATGAAAGTAGCACTTTAGCTAAGAATACTGTTCTAAACTACATTTTCCTATATTATAATCACAGTGCTTTGGAAACTAAATTTTCAATTAGCAATTTAGATCAGCTAAGGGTTAAAAATTATTCAGAAATTATGAATATTCACATGAAATTATGAGTCATCTTTATTTCAGGACACAGAAAAAGGTGTTAAATTATATGCTTCAAATATTTTCCATCTTTAGTTAATCAAACTTTTCTTTTGAAAAAAGCGTAACTATGAAGTAAACTTTAATGGAATCTTAGTAAACTCTTTCACTTGGTTTAATATTTTTGGGCAGCATAGTCAAAACCTTATTCAGGTAGGGGTGCATTAAAAAAGCGGAGAAGCATCAAGCTGCTCAGATATCTAAAAATAAAATTAGAACCGAGGGATATATATCAAAGGGAAAGACCTTAACCTTCTTCAGAATAGTACTTAGAATTTAAGTACTTCAGGATATGTTCTTCAGTCTTTAGTAAATAACTACAAATCCTTATACCATAATGGGAGGTCAGTAGGTGAGGTTCATGTATGATTTTTGACTTCTTGTAGAGTCCACATTTTTTGGGGGGTATACAACCCCATTGGATGTAAATAAAATTGTAACTGAAACAGAAGCCTTGAGGGTCCGTTCTGAAAAGCTCTGTAATCATGAAAAAACACTCATTTCATCCAGTGATTTGAACACCTGATGTTCATATCCAGAGAAGCTCTGATCATCGTAAAGGGTCTTATCAAATTCTTTTTAAAAATCACGACTACTCATGAGTGGACACTGCATTATATTTTAAAAGAACATTCATATACATTATCTTAGGGGATCTTTGCAACAGACCCGCGAGGTAGATAGGATGGTTCTTATTATCGGTATTTGTGGTTCAGAGGGGTTGTGGCTCACAGGACCACAGAATGAATTAACCAAGAACTAGAAGGGACCTCGGAGGTCATGTGGTCTAACCCCTTCATCTTATGGAAGAAAAAAGTGAGGCTCAGGTAGGTCAAATGCTTTACCTAAGGGCATACAACTTGTAAGGAGCTAAACATAGGTTTGACCCCAGGTTTTTTGACTTTGACTAGTACCTTTTCCCTTCCCTCTACTCAAGCCAAGAAGAAAGGGACTGGAGACAAGTGATAGTGATTTATAAAAAGCAACCCCTCCCCCCAAAATAAAACCCAATGATTTGGATTTTGTAACTTCCAAAGGGCAAAAAGTTCATGTAACTAGAAATTTAACCTATAACACATTGGGATCAGACAGAAACGTTTATAATTAGATTGCTTCATGTTTAATGTTAATGAATTACATTTTGTTAAAAAAAAGTAATATTATGAAAATGTCTATCACTTGACAGTAGCTGCATATTCAGTTCCTTTGATTTTGCTGTCTGTTTGGTGAATACCAAAGATCTCTGCCTAGCTTTTATTGTATAAGACGTCTTTGAATTAAAAGTGTGAAAATTGCTTTGGTTCCTGCTTTTGAAGAGTTTTTCTACATGCTACTAGGCTAAGGAGAGTGTTTGTACCTACCATTTTATAGCAATATCGCTACATATTTTATTGATAGGCCAATTCTATTTTTAAACTGTAACAGAGAAACCCAAAGGGATTTTTGCTTCATAGTTCAATATGGGTGTAAATGACTTGCTTCATATACCCATTAGAAAAAAGAATGTCCTGTGACAGTGGGTTATTCTATAAAATGCATGTTACATAAATAGCAAAGTTGAGATGATCCTATATCTTATAACTGTAAATTATGTCTTTGACATTACTAGTTGTCACTGAGATTGCTTAATTCTTCGAGGGTTTTTTCTTGTGATATGAATTTGATGCGGAATCTTTGTTTTTTATTAACTTAAATCATGATATGCATTGAACCAATAGACTATGGCTATATTCTGCATGCAGAGGCATGAAGTGTTTTTTTTTAAATTTAAACTGCAAAACAAATATGCCAAGGCATCATAACTGCATCAGAATCTGACCAGACCACAAATGCAACCAATTTCAGAGTTATTGTTCAGATTTCAGACTACTCTTTTACCATGCTGGTCCAACTCTTAATTCTATGACTTTGCTGGTTTCAACTATAATAAGACTGATCCTGAAAGTTCTTTTAATGTGGAGAATCCTGTGTCTTAATTTTTTGTCTTTGTAGTTTAAAAAAGCAAACAGGAACAAAATCTTGATCATGTTAGTGCAACAGTTGACAGAATAGACCATAACTGTTACTATATTATAGTCTTTTAATGCAAATGTATAAATGGGTTTGAAATGTAAGCCATTTAATAGCTTATAATGCCTTTCTTGGAGCTACTGAAGGTCATATTATCTCACTTAAGCATAGAGTGCTACAAAATCTCGATGAAAATTAGAGCAAAGTAATTTCTGGCCAGTTCCATAATTAAGCAAAATAACACCTGGGGCCAACTCAGTTTGGGTGGGAGGCTCAGCATGGCAGTGCAGAGAACAATTTGGAGAGAGGACAGGAGGATAGTCTAATAGGGAAGGGGGTAGGGTGGTAGAGTACATCATGCACAGTAGACCCCCAATACTGAGAGGGAGTGGTCTGCCCCTAGAAAGTCTTGAGGAGTAACTGTTATGTCTCCGAGGGACAATGAAATGAAGTACAGGGATGATGGCTGCCTTTGGGATGAAATATTGTCCCACATTCTTCTGGGAAGGAGACACTCCTGTCCTGTCAGTGCTTGGAGCAAAGCCCCATTCCCCTTTGCTAATTTTGTCTCTAGTCAAATTCTTAACCCAGAAAGGGGCGGTGCTGTTTCAAATACTTTTGAAGATGTAAAAAGCTGTTGGCCTTTAGTTTGAAATCATTGTTTTAGAGGTGTAAGGAAAGGGGTTGGTGTCTACCATGTCCAACAGCTTAATTTGAAAGCTGAAGAACACAAGGCCCAGAGAGCTAAGTTGCTGAAAGTCACACAGCTAGTTATCATACACTTAGTTATTGGCAGACAGGAACTTAAAAAAGAAGTTTTTTGACAATTTGTTTATTGACACCCAGAGCTTTTCTCACTTTACTATGTTGTTGGTGTAGTTTTGTAAAATTAAAATATCATTTCCTGTCATCAAGTGATATAATATTGCTTCGGTTATAAAGGTGATGATATGAGGCTGAGCATTATACATGCTGTCTTCTGTATAGAAGCATGAGAGTGATTCCTCATTAGAAAGGGTCACACATCAAGTTCGTAGTAGTGATGATACATCCATATTTTTGTCCTGTATTTCTTGAGAAAAATGTTACATTTGAGGGAAGGGTTGTTTTAGACAGAGGTGTAGCTTTTGGCCAGGGAATTGGATAAATTGGGCCTATGTGAGGGTCAAATGGAGAAGATATATATATATATATATATATATATATATATATATATATATATATATATATATATATATCTCATAAATCTTAAAAGACATTCACATATACAAAAGGAAAACTTTGGTCCAGAAATCTCCCAAGTGTATCACAGAAATATTTGACTCAACTTCCTTCTGTTTTTATAATGAATTATATGTTATATATTATAAAGAATAACCAATTTATTCTAGGAAATAACATGTGTGTGTGTGTGTGTGTGTGTGTGTGTGTGTACACACACATATACATATATATTTTTAAAGCATTTCTCGAAGCCTTCTGAATGATCTTCAAGAGAGCTGACTCACTATCAGGAAATAGGATTTTGCCAAGCATAAACAACTCAGAGCACTATCTAATTTGGGTTTGATTTAAAATTGAACCCATCAATATTGGAGGAGGTCTAAACTTGGCAAATGTGCCTGTCTCTAATAACAACATCCATTCTTGTCTTTAGTCAATAGTATGGCTGCACACCAAGTGACTTGCAGATTTTATTGATGTGAGATGTTTGAAAACTCTTATAGAACTTTGTCCAACAACTTTTTTCCTGTTTAAATTTCTGCTTTTATTCCTTGGAAATGGGGGTGGGGCCAGGGCACAAACCCATAATTTATGTTAAGGATCAAAAATTCTTGGTGCAATTTAAGAAATGCTTTGACTTTTATTAGTTTTGTGACCTTGGGCAAGTCACCTTGCTGTTCTGTCTTAGTCGTCTCATTTGGCAAAGGATGGGATTGGATTTGATTATATCTAAAGTCCCTTTCTTCCAGTTCAACTATCCAGATGATAGCACATATGAATTTAATGACAAGTCTGTATTATAATAACATGTATTTATATAGCACCTTGATCCTCACAACAACCTTGTGCCTTTATTACCCTCATTTTGTAGATGAGGAAACTAAGGTAGACAAATTAAATGACTTCTCTCAGGATCACACAGCCTTTAATTATCTGATGAGGATTTCCTAACTCCAAGTCCAACACTCCAGTCATCTAGCTGCCTTAGTATATTACAATAGAGAATGAAATTTGACTTCCCTGAAATAAATGATCAAAAGTCTCAGCAATTGGTGAATGATTTGAACTCATGATCCCAAAGAGCAATACCATTACTGCTCTCCAAAGAATAAGAAATCAAGGGATTTAAGACCTCCCTTCCACCTACCTCTTTTATGGTAGGGGATTTCTCTCAAATGCAAAATAAACACAATAAGATAGTAAATGCAGGGGGAAAAAGTCCCTCGACTTTGTTCTCACTTCCTCAACCCTACATATTCTTTTTTTTAAATTCCTTTGACGTATAGGACATTAATTAGACAAGAGGATTGTGAAGGAACTGTAAGGAACTTGGATTATAGAAATAAGAGAAAAGGATAAGAAGATAGAAAGATGAGGAAAGGGTGAGGAACGTGGGAAGCCTGAGGCTATTTCATCTGGCATAATTTACAATCAAATTTTAAATTACTGCTGCTGCCCCTTCCATCCCAAACTCTGCCCTCTCTACTCATCTCAGGCCAAAGCTAATTATTCACAATGTCATTTCAAGTGGAGGGGAGGAGAGTGAAGGTGAAACTGATGAAGTCAAAGGAAGCTTCCAGAGCAATGAAGGAATGATAGAAGCCTTTACCAAAAACTTACTATATGCCAGGCACAAGCAGTCCCTGCCCTCAAGGAGCTTATACTCTAAATGAGGAAGATATCACATTAAAGAAGAACTAGAAGTGCAGGAGGGATAATGATGGTGAGGTTAAGTTCTAATCAAGATAAAGTGAAAACTCATGTGTTAGGGCCAGGATCCTAGAGACAGAGTTCACTGTTGGTGGGAAGTAGATTAGGAGATTGGCAGCATGGTTAAAAAATAGTTGGGAAAAGGCTAAGTTGTCCTGTTGTCCCTATATCTGGATGCAACCCACTGGCCTTGCCCAAATTTCCAACAAATCTATCCCTATTAAAAAGAGGGATAAGTGCTAGAATTTTCCCAAAGGAACACATTAAATTATATGAAATAATTAGGATAATTCCTATCATATTTACATATTCATTTGTATGAAATTTATGTATGATTCCCATATACCTATTTGGATGTGAGTTTTGTTCTTGAGATATTTTGAACATTTTGTGACTTCTGCCTGAAGGCATTGGCAATTCCTGAATTTTCTCTGTCTTTATTAAAAGAATTAGAGGAATGTTTTCAGTGCAGTGGGTAAGTATTCTGTGGAGAACTTATCAAAGGACAGACAAGAAAGGATGGAGAGAAGAAACATGCATTTATTAAGTACCTACTAAGTGCTTTACAAATAATCTATCATTTGATCTTCACAACAAACCCATAAAGTCAGTGCTATTATTGAAGCAGAAAGAGGTTAAGTGATTTGTCTGAGGTCACAGAGCTAGCGTCTAAGGCTGGATTTGAATTCAGAACTTCCTGACTCCAGGTCCAGTCCTCTATCTACCATTCCACTAAGCCAGATAGTCAGGTATTCAATAAACATTTAAGTACCTACCACGTGTCAGATATTATGCTAAGTACTGAGAATATAAAGAAAAGTAAATAAGACAAAACCTGCTCTCCAGGAGTTCACACTGTAAAGGAAAGGACAACATGTAAACAACTATGCCCAAACAAATTACATACAGGATAAACTGGAAATAATTAATAAAGGGAAGACACTAGAATTAAGGACATCAGGAAAGGCTTTTCGTAGAAGGTGAGATTTTAACTGGGACTTGAAAGAAGCCAGAGAAGCCAGGAGGTGGAGATGAGGAGAGAGAATATTCCATAAATGGGGAACAGTCACTGAAAATGTTCAGCACCAGGAGATGGAATGTTTTATGAGAGGAGCAGCAAGGAAGCCAGTATCAGTGGATTGCAGAGCATGTCAGTGGGGGGAGGGGTGGAGAGTGGAAGGTATGAGAACACCAGAAAGGTTGGTAGCGTGGGAAAGGTTATGAAGGGCTTTGAATGCCACACAGGATTTTATATTTGATCTTGGAGATGACGGGGAGTTTCTTGACAGGGGAGAAGGCAGGGAGTGAGGAAAACATTGTCAGGCTTTTGCTTTAGAAAGATTACTTTAGCAGATGAGTGGAAGATGGATTGGAGTGGGGAGAGACTTTTGACAGGCTCTTGCAAAAGTCCAGACATGAGGTGATAAGGGCCTGCACCAGGGTAGCAGTGTCAGAGGAGATAAGAGGCATATACAGGAGATGTTACAAAGGTAAAATCAACAGGGTTTGGTAACACATTGGATATGGGGGTGGGAGAGAGTGAAGAGCAGAGGATAGCAAAAAACGGTGAGGTTGTCAGCCTGGAGGACTATGGTACTTTCAACAGGAATAGGGAAGCTGGGAGAAAGGGAGGGTTTGGGGTGAAAGATAATGAATTCAGTTTTGGACATATTGAGCTTAAGATATCTATGGGACATCCAATTTAAGATGTCCAACAGGTTAGGGCTGGATAAATAGATTTGAAAATCATCAGCAGAGAGAAGATAATTGAATTCATGGAAATGAAGACCGAGTCAAATAGTTTAGAGAGAGAAGAGAAGAGGGCCCAGCACAGAGACCCATGTGATACACCACTAAGGGATGTGATCTGAGTGAGTATCCAGCAAAGGAGACTGAGAAGAAGAGGTCAGAGAGGTAGGAGAACTGGGAGTGAAACAGAAACTTAGAGAAAAGAGAGTGTCAAGGACAAGAGGGTGACTGACAGTGTCAAAGGCTGCAGAGAGGCTAAAAACAACGAAAGGGTTGAGAAAAAGCCATTGCACGCGGTAATTAAGAGATCTGAGGGGGTGTGAGCAATGATGAGGGTCAACTCAAAAAGCAATTATTAAGTAGTTGTCCAGCTGCCTCAGGCTCTCTCCTAGGTGCTGGGAATACAAAGAAAAAAATAAACAGTCTGCGATCTCAAGGGGCTTACATTCTTTTGGGGGATGAAACAACACCAATGTTGGAAATTTATCCCAGAATGCTTTCAAAATGATTTCATGAGTCCATCTAAGCATTTATTTTTATGGACATATTCACTGTCATTGACTTATATTCCTTTTTCCATGATTGCATGAAGCCAGGGAAAAGGGTTTAGGGAAGATGGGATGAGAGCCAACAAATGAAAGAATAGGAAGAGAAAGGATAAATTCAGCTTTAGGCAACTTTGTGAAGAGGTTCAACCCCTCTTGTACAACAGACACTCTATAACTTTCTCCATTCTCTGCAATATTCACCGCATTTCAGAAGTCCAATCCTCTCCTATTAAATTATCAAAACCTTCTCTCAAAAAAGGCAGGATGACTTAATGGAAACAGCAGTAGACTCGGAGTCGGGAAGTCCTTGATTCAAATCCTGTCTGAAATCTAGCAGCTGTGTGATTCTGGGCAAGTCACTGAATCTTTCTCGACCTCAATTTCCTCCTCTATAAGATGGAGGTGATAACGGCAGCTCCCTCATAGGATTGGTGTGAAGATCAAATGAGGTAACTTACATATACTAAGGTTTTTGTCAACCTTAAAGTACAATGTGTATACATTAGCCATTATTAAGACCTTGGTAGGAATTTAAGGCAACCAAGGTGTAATTTTTGACCCTTCCTTACATTCTCTTCCCATATCCAATCAGCCATGAAATCCTGTCAGTTTCATGTTGTCTCATCTTTAATCATAGAATCAAAAGCCTTGTCCTGTGTTAAAGGAATTTCTAGAATCCACGAATGGAGTAAGGAGAAGTAGGAAGGGAGCCTTTCGCTTCTTTTCCTGAAATTATTCCATATAGGGGGCTGTCTACCCTACCTATAGGGGACAGAATTGGAATAATTTCTTCCTTTGCCAAGATCCTCTCATTTCTCACTTTTTGGACCCAAGCGTCTGAAGAAAGCAGCTTGGTTTAGCGGAGAATTTATTGCCTTGGAATCAGAAGCCTGCCTCTGCCACTTACTGACTCTGTGACCTTGAATGAGTTACTTTGCCTCAGGATTATAATAAGAGAGTTGTGCAGCTCAAAAGCTTACTATCTTTGTCCCTAAGTGCACACTTTCCTTCTGACTTCACTCTTTCTTTCTATGGTATCGTCATTCACCCAGGTGCTATTGTCTTGGAGGGTCACCTTTGATAGCACTTTCTCTCCCTTTGCACAACCAATCAGTATCAATTTCACCTCCACAATATCTCTCACACCCAGAATAGAGAAGAAATTCTCTAGTCTAGTTGCTACCATCATAGGATAAGCAACTATTTCCATGTGTCCGGACTACTGTAAGAGCTTCTAAACAGGTCTTCGCTTTACTTCATCACTTATACCATTAGCAAATTAATTTATCACATGCACATACCTAGTTGGAGCAGTCTTTTGCTCAAAAATTTTCAGTGACTCCCTATTGCACAAATTCCATACTCCTTTGCCTGGCATTCAAGGCCCTGTATTGTGCTCTATATTCAACTTTCTCTTGTACTAGTAACCTATACATACTATTTCATACAGCAAAGAAGACTGTTCTTTCAATGCCACCCCCCTCTTCTGGGTCCCCCAACATATCCCACAGCTGCCCAAGTACAAACAAAGTACTTTGTGACTGCATTTAAAATCCTCCACAGTCTGGCCCTAGGCTATCTTTCCATATTTTACTTTTCAGTCCAATTGGCTTCCCCTCCCCCTATCTTTCCCCTGAGTCTTCACACAGAATGTAGACTATTCTTAGAATGGCCTTTCACCTTTATGTCTTAGAACCCCTAGCTCCCTTCAAAGCTCAGCTCAAGTGCCACTTGGAGCCTTCCCTGGTTCCTTAGCTGTTACTGCTCTCCTTATTCCCCAATTATTTTAATGTTTCCTTTCTATATATTTTATGTATCCCTATTCATACATGTACTATGTTTTCACATCTCTTCTTCTTCAATCATTAGAATAAGCTCCTTGAGGACAGGGATTGTTTTGTTTTTATTGTTGCATCTTCAGTGCCACACATACAGTATATATTTAATAAATGATTGTTATTGCAAAACCACATAATTTTCAGTTACTATTATGTGAGGGTCTATTTTAAGTGCTTGTCCATTATAGCAATAAATGAATTCATTAGCTTCCATATCCATTGAGAGACTGGGAAAGCCTTCCCTACTTGCTTAGAGCAATCTACTTTTCAAGCCCTTTCACATTTAGGGCCAGTTCAAATTTCATAACGAGGTAAGTAGGGCTGAGACTATGATCTCATGGAGACACACGGAGTAAATTAATGAATTTTCCCCAGGTCACCTGACAAGTTATAGTCAAGTCTAAACTCTTAATTCCTTGACTATCAACCTCTTTCCACCAGGCCATATTGCCTCCCAAATATCAAGGAGAGATTGGAATGGTGACACAGTAAGGATCGATAGATAGAGCAGATGTAGGCATGCCATTGTAGAGGGAATCCAAGGAGGTGGTGTGAATGCATTTGATCTCCCATGGGGAGGGGAGGGAGAGTGAGGAAGTAATGAAAGGGAAGGGATATTTGTCTATTTCATAATTTTATTTAGACCCGATTTTCACATTGTTTCATAAATGCCTTATGGCCTGAGTTTAGAGAACATTGATTTAAATAAAAAGAAAGCAGAGAGAAATCCCAAGATGTGTGGGTGGCATGTTAACTGTAACATTTGCTAGACTGAAAACGAATGTATGTTATGTCGAAGGTTCCTCCAGAATGCAAGAATATTAACATTATATATTTATTTTTGTTTTCAAATCTTATATGAGAGAGTCTATCCACGACTGAACAGAAGCCCAAAGATATAATCGGTAATATGTCCTGCCCACTGAGAGAAACACCTAAATGTAAATTTACTAGGCTGTAAAATAATTCTATTTATTAGTGAAATCCTTGCAGAGTGTAAAGAAAAATCAGTGCCAATGGGCTTTTCCTTGTGCTCATTTCCTGGGTCCTTGAGGGCTGGGTAAGTCCTTAAAAGTTCTATAAATAAATTGTATGGAATGCCATTTCATTTCTCATTTGTGTTGGCTCACTAAGTGAGGGGGTAAGGGAAGAAGGGATTTGGCTGTTCCAGGATAGGAAGCTGCAGATCTCTACCCAGGGGGTGAGAAGCTCATTAAAATGATCACCTAGCTCTCCTGCAGAGCGGGCCAACTCCTTCCTCCCTCTGGGGAGGGAACAGGCAGTTTAAAGATTGGATTAATTTACCCTTGGTGACTATAGAGGGAGATGCAGCTTTTCTTGGCTGACACAAGCAGCCTATAGGAAGCAACTCAGTGATCACATTTCCAAGGGGTGGTAGCTTTCTCTGCTTCAACAGGAGAGATCTGTTTACTTGGAGTTGCTAGGAGCATCTGGCTCGTCCTGGACAGTTTCAGAATACAAAGCCGAAGGACTTCTTGACCCTAGGGTATGAAAAGCTAGGGATGGTGTTCATGGACACGGACATAGGACTGAATCATAAAAATCATAAATTTGAAGTAGGGAGAGACCTTAAAGATCATATAATCCAACTCTTACCTTCCCCAGAAGATGAGGAAACAGTCTCAGAGGTTGGCAGGTCAAGTTTATGATGCTCCTGGGACTAGAACCAAGGACCAGTGTTCTTATCATTAAAGGATACTGGGAAGGGGAAAGGGAAAAGATCCTATTGTTTCTTAGTTAAAAACTACAATTTAATATTTGATCTTTATCTTCATTGAGACTTTCACTAAACTCACCCAATGAACCACCTATTTAGGATTAAAAAACCCCTAAATTTGGGGTATCCATGCCGCAGATATGTCCTCATTCCTTTAGAGCAGGGGTTCTTAACCTAAAATGCATAACTTGGGTCTTCTTTGCAGTTGTATTTCAATATAATAATATTGAATAATATTTGTTTCTTTTGCAGTCATGCATTTTTTAAAAATGTATTTTAATCCAAATTGCCTTGCAAAAATGCATTTTAAAATATTATCCTGAGAAGGGGTCCATAGGTTACACCAGACTGCCAAAGAGATATGAGACACACAAAAGGTTAAGAATCTCTGCTTAGCCACATTCATAAAATGGGATAACTACCGTCAATCTCACAAGGTTGTTTTAAGTCACCAATGTGTGTCTATCAAAGTGCATATGCCCTATATAGTGGACATAGTGGATGTCACTAAAAAGTTGTATAGTGATGTATGGGGGTCTTTAGAGTGTTGACTCCCACCATACTGCATGACACTTATTATACAAATACTTGATTCTTTATTATAAAATTACATAATAGGAAAGGAGAATCAGTAGAACATCCTGAGTTTTATTATGAAAGCTCAGTATCATTTCCTTTCTGTGGTGTGTTTTATAACCTCAGAGGTAAGATGCTAACAGGGACTTGAGAAGCAATCCCTTTCCTCCCCCTCACCTCCCACACTGGGTTCTGGGCAGGGCTCCAGCTAAACCAGACTAGACATACCATTATCTACTCTGTTGTTGTAAATATTCAGATAATGCAATTCTATAACCTTCATGGGTAACGCATTTGAATGTCTCACCCCTCAGAATTAAAAAAAATTCTTCCTAAGTTATAAGCCAATCGGGTCTTATTGAATAACCCATTTACTTTTTAACTATCCTAATATGTAGAAAAAGTAGAGAATAGCTGCTCATCACTAAAAGAAAATAAAGGACTATGTTTACATATTATACATTTTCAGGCACCATATTAGTACTTTTAGTTAAGGCTGTACAGACAGTATGAAAATTTCTGGTAAATTCTAACTCCACCTATAAAAGAGCTTATTCAAAATTTTTATAGCATACAATTGAATGGAAATTGAAATTAAAATATAAAGATGACTAGCAATTATGTAGTGTCATAGTCTATTGCTTATAAGACAGCTAAGTTTAAGAGTTAGAAAATAAAAAAATCTATTTTTTATGTTTTAGTAGTAATGTTAAAGCAATTTAAAATTGGAAGGGATACTGCTTTTAAGAGTTGTTTTCCTGTATTTCCTTTTAGGCATTCACATACTGTCTTGTAGGAATTATTAGAGTGCCCAACCTGAAGTCAAGAAAATGGAGCTCAAAGCTAGCCTTAGCCACTTACTAGAAGGGTAACCCTGGATAGGTCACTTTATCTCTGTCTGTCTATTTCCTCATCCATAAACTGGGGCTAATAATAGCACCTAGCTTCCAGGGCCGCTGTCAGGATAAAATAAGATAATATTCATAAATTTCTTTGAAAACCTTAATACTACATAAAGATTAGTTATTATTATTGACATTATATTTGGAGAGATCTTACCTATAAGAAATGGGAGGAGGAGTTTTGTTTCCACAGAACTGAAAGTATACTTCCCCCGCTCCCCCACCCCAGCTTTAGCAGAAACCAGGCCTCAGGTCAGTCAAGTGAAAGGTCAGAGGCTTGTACCATGCTTAAACGAGCTATTTGAGGAGACCATGAAGTAGGCAGTCAGGGGAACTAGAGAGGCCAAACCGGTTGAACCAGTTCAAGCCTATCAAGGGCCTGGTCTTGGTCAAGAGCCCAGGCCTACTGATTTACATAATTTGCATATGCTAAAGAGGGAAGGTAGGGGAAATAAAGAATGTAGATTAATCCTAAACTCAGACAAAGAAAATCTAATTTACTTCACTTTTGCTTCTGTGGCCTTATCATCCTACCTATATAAACTATATAACCTAGGAAAACTATGTAAAAAGTAAAGAATGTAAACTAACCATAACCCTAGCAGGAGTGGAGGGAATGGTTTCCCCCCCCTTCCCTGCAGCTGTATCAGTGTGAGTGTTCCAGTGAGCACTACACCCACTCTCTCAAGGAGCATAATAAATGCCTTCCTCTGCGCACTCTGGCCCTGAGTTCTTTGGGTAAGAATGGGAAAATCACATGGATCTTCCCAAGGTCATGCCACCAGGAAAGCAATGAGCTATGGAAGTATGTCTCAGGCTAACTTCCTGACCCTGCCTTGGGGAGTCCTGTGATCCCCACTGTGGTGTTAAGAGGGCTACCACTTGGGATTTCCTTGGGGAACTCTGTGGTCTGCACAGCCTTCTTAAGGGGTCATTACTTGGGACTTCTGGCCTTGTCTTGGGAGCCTTGTGATCTTACTGCTGTTCTAAGGGGCCATCACTTGGGTCCTCCTTAGGGTCTGACCCCTAGGAGGCCCTGTGATCCCCACAGATTAAGGGGGCTACCACTTGGTCTTCCTCTGGGAGTTCTGTGGTCTGCACAGCCTTCCTTAGGGGTCATGACATGGCTCTTTCCCGGGGTCCAACCCTAGGAGGTGCTGTGATTCCCATTCTAAGGGGCCATCACTTGGGTTCTCCTTGGGATCTGACCCCTAGGAGCCCTGTGATCCCCACAGATTAAGGGGGGCTACCATTTGGCCTTCCTCTGGGAGTCCTGTGGACTGCACAGCCTTCCTTAGGGATTATTACAGAGTTCTTCCTCAGGACTTTGGCCCTGCCTAGGAAGTCCAGTGATTCCCCAAAACCACATTTCTCACAATTTGGGGAAGGAAGTCCAGTGATCCCTAAAACTGTGTTTCTCACACTACCTATTTTCATTTCCTCCAGAGTTCTAAGTATAATGCCAGCCTGATTAATAAATATTTATTGACTTTAATTCAATTAGCTACCCAATTAGAAGGCAAGCTCCTTGAAGGCAGTACTATGGTTTGTACTGCTTTTTATTCCTTCACCTCCTTCCTAAGTACAGTCATTGATTGATTGCTTTTAGAATATACAATTCCTTTGAATAGATTGCACCTTGAAATGAAATCAGTCTATCCACAGAGGCTGTCTACAACTTAGTAAATTGTAGATTAGACAGGAGGAATCAACAAAATGTTAGAATGAAGAGGATTCCCTTAGCTACTCCCGAACCTACATTTGGGAGCTGAAAAATGATTAAATGTTCTAAATCACATTGTTTTAGGTTTCTGTCAAGGTTCTTATTTGTGGCAAATGGTAAAACCAAGTCAAAGCTTCTAAAAACACATCATGCTGTTGCAAACGTAATGGCATGCAGAGTCTGCATTGCTATTAATTGGACTGGTGTGCCCATGAATGACAGTAGAACCTTTAAACTTTCTAAAAACAATGGATAGCTATTTCTGGATGAATTGCATGAAATATGCAAATGACAGAATAATGCAACAATTACAACTCTAGCTGTTGGGCCAAAATAGATTCATTGTTCTATGATTTCCATTATTGTGGTATTTGGGACATGTTCTTCTGGAGGTAAAAGCCTATTCTTCCATTTATTACAACAAGATGCCCTACAGGCCACATCAGTACTTTCCCATTCTGTCAACCAGAAATGCTGTAGAGTTGGTCATTTGAATGCAGTTGTCTGTCTACCCAAATAGACTATAAGCTTCTTTTCCCTCAAAGCAACTCTATAGGGTTTTGGATATATATTTTCAAAACCTAAATCTCAATCTTGTCTTTCTGAAATTCAACAAATTGAAATTTAACAAACATTTATTAAGCAACTACTGTATAGAAAAATGTACTAGGAACCAGGGAAGGCAAAAGTTTTAAATAAAACTTGTCCCTACAGTCAAATATCTTAGTCTTGTAAGTGACAACCACTTCTCCAAATTGTCCTAATGTAATGTTCCTATTTAATTGGAACATAGATTTAGAGCTAGAAGAGACCTTAGAGGTTATTCAACCCAAACCCCTCATTTTGCTGATGAAGAAACTAGTGAGGAAATTATAGTAGTATCAGAGGATCCTACTAGATCACCAAATTGATCTAAAATTTATATTTGTTCTGTTGAATATGTATGGAAAATAGCTAGAGGAACAGAAGTAGGCTAAATACAGTCAGTTAAAGAAAATCAAATTCTATTACAATTTCATATACAATACTGTATTTGGAATGAGTAGGATTGGGAATGATTAAGGTATGAGAAAAGGCAAAATAATCTAGAGAGGTTTCTTAAGAAACTTCCTTCCATGGGAGGGAGGCTGGAGAAATGACACTCTCCCTCTGCCAACCAAAAGCTGTGAATCTTTCTAGTCATGTGCACAACGTTGAAAGGTATTAGATTTCAATGTGATGAAGAGTGGGAAAAGTCCTTTGGCAATAAAGTAGCCTATACAACAACATTCTCTGAATGTAGAGGAAATGTACTTTGGGGTCTTTTAAAAAAATTAATTTATGGAATAAAACAAGCATTTCCTTAACATAGTACAATAAAAAAAGATAATTGCACATGAAATGCAATTCTACTATGCACAACTTGCTATTCCTTACAAATATACAACAAAATTATTGTATAAATTTTTCCCTTCCCCTCCCCACCCTAGAAATGGCTACCATTAGACACAAATAGATGTGTACACACAGACACACACACAGACACAGATATGAAATTGTTCTATTTAATCAGTTCTTTCTCTGGATGCAGATAGCATCATTCTTCACATGTCCTTTATATATGAGTATTTGTAATAGTTAAAATAACTTATTTGCTCAAAGTCATTCTTAAAACAATATTGCTGTTACTGTATGCAATATTCTCTTGGTTCTGCTCATTTCGCTCTTCATTATTTCATGTAAGTCTATCCATGTTTTTCTAAGATCATGGAGCTAATCATTTCCTATAGCACAGTAGTATTCCATCACAATCATATACCACAACTTGTTCAGCCATTCCCCAGTTGATGGGCATGCCTGGCATTTCCAGCTCCTGAGAGGTTTCACAAATAGGGCTGCTATAAACAGGTCTTTGGGTTTTTTAAAATGTAAGACAAGTTGTTGACCTGGATCCAGATATACCTCAATATCAGGCCTTATGGGGAGATAACTGCTTATCTGCTCTGATTATTAAGGGGTACCAGACAGAGGCCCTACCCACAAATTTCAACGTTTAACATTTTTCATTCTACCATTATAACAATAATACCATTTTATAGAGAACACTGAGAATTAGAGAGATTAGAGGTTATACAAATGTGAGTGTCAGAGCTGCAACTTAAACACGGGTCTGTCTGTCAACTTCAAGGTCAATGATTTTTCCTTTGTAGCTTTGTCCTTTTGAGGCTGGGAAAGTTTTTAGTCAGCAGGAGTCCCTTATTAAAATAGAGACACTCAGTGGGAGATGTCACACCTGAAGTTGTTATCAGCTAACACTTTATTTATCAATTAACACTTTAGTCCTTTTTGGCCAATCTGATGGGTGTGATGTGGAGTCTCAGAGCTGCTTTAATATATATTTCTCTAATTATGAGTGATTTGGAGTATTTTTTCTTATGGTTGTTGATAGCCTGGAAGTCTTTCTTAGCTGCCTGTTGATATTTTTTGACCATTTGTCCATTGGGGAATGGCTCTTGTTTTTATAAATTTGAATCAATTGTCTATATATCTTGGAAATTAGACTTTTATCAGGCAAACTTTTTTTTTTATACGCACCATTGGTAAAGATAATATTTTGGAGCAAAGATAAGGATGGAAATAATTTGAAAGTAAAACAGTTGAATAATCAACCTACAAAAACTACTTTAACTTGATTAAGTAGGAATGAGACAGAGGATTGGGGACCAATGGAAGAGAGAAAAGAAGGAAGACAAATACTAGGAGAAGGTGGAAATGTATATTTCAATTTTGACTTCTTTTTCAATTTTGACTAGTGCCAATCCCTGTCCTCTACTTCCTTACCCTCCCCTCCCAGGATAGTGGACACACTGTAAGAGATCCTGATTTACTCAGAAACTTCTCTCTCTGTAACTCAGCTTCTGATAATAGTTCTATTCTACTCATCTTTTCTTTCCTTAACTAGTGTACATGTTTCCTTTCCCACAGAACATAAGCTTCTTGAGGGAGGAACTCTTACATTTTTGTCTTTGTAACTCTAGTCCCTAGTACAAAGACTGACACATTTATTTGTGGGCTTGGCGTAGATAAAATCTTCTCTGTACATTGCTGACTGTCAAATCTACCTCTCTGCTGGTTTCTAGTCTCATATCTCCAGCTGCCTTTTGGACATCTCAAACCAGACTTCCAATAGACATCTTAAATGCAATGTCATAAACTGAGCTCATTATCTTTCCCCCTAATCCTTTCTCTGTCCAAACTTCCCTACTGCTGTCAAGGGTACCACCATCCTTCCTGTACCCCAAGCTTGCAACCTAGCTGTCACCCTTGACTCCTCACTATCTTTCCCCTCCCATATTGATTCTGTTGTCAAGGCCTGTCAATTTCACCTTTGTCATATTAGAACAAGTTACTGAATATAAGTCAGGCATTTGCTAGGTGCCCAGGATACAAAGATAAACAAACAAACAAAAACCCAGAATGGTTCCTGCTCCCAACAAGTTTACATTCTACTGGGGAAGCAATATCTGCACAGATGAGTTGATATAAAATATCCATATAATATAGTCTCAGGGCTCATTATCACAAACCCTACTTAAACTGGCAGGTCAGAATCCTGAGGGAGTATGCCACTTCTCCTCTCAGAGTTCAGGGTTGGGGGTGGTTTCTCTAGTAAAATAGCTCATGAACTTCCACCGGTGGGCCTCCCTCATTACTAGTTAATATAAATTGTATAGTCAAACTTAACTAGCTTTTATAAATGGGTATCTAATAGGGTGACACAAGAACAGTTGATGTAAGACATCCTCCAGAGCAGGAGTGTGTTCTTCCACAAGTACAGATAGTTATACACTTGTGAAGAGAATGCGATCTTTTAGAATTGGAGGACCTGGGTTCCCATTCTTGATCTGCTACTTACTACCTGTGTGACTTTGCACAAGCCATCTCTATGGGCCTCAGTTTTCAAAACTATAAAATGAGCAGGTTGGACTAGATGATCTCTGAGGACTCTTACAGCTTTAAATCTAAGAGTCTATGATGGAGTTTTATAGATGAGCTAAGGAGCTAACTAATATATACACAGTATTGGCAGTCAGCACACAAGAGAATGCCAGTGTGTTGACTTTTTTGTTAAGCTGTCAACTAAACTCTCTTGTAGAGACTGTGAGAGTATTTATCTATCTTTGTGAAGAAATTATAAAACCATAGAAGGTTCCAGATGGGAGAGACTTAGTTATCTCTTTCAACTTTTTTCTCATTTTATAGTTGAGGAAATCAAGTCAGAAGCAATATTCTCAAAGTCAAGATAGCTAGCTGGCTGCAGAATTAGAACTGGCTTCTGCTACTTCCCATCCTCTCCTCACTGACTCCCCTCCATTCCCGCCAACCCTGCTTCCCAGCCCCTAAGACTCATGTTCTTCCCATGGAAAAGGATGAAATTAGGTGATATTTGCCCTGAAAAACCATACAAGATGTATAACTTCTTTTCATTTAAATTTAACAAAAAGCAAAAGGCAATTTGTCTTAATTATTCATGATTGTCCTGATACTTTTAATCTGCTCTAAAATGCAGAGCAATGTAGATGAAAGGTTATGAAAAACTAAATGAAAAGTAATTAAGACTGATGAAAATCCAAATGCTCCCCTACAGCTTAGTGCTGCCTATCCTTATAATAGTTTGACACATAATATACATTCTGTCAAATGTTCTTTCTGTAGAAGAGTTAGGAAACCTAAGTTCTGGTATTAAAATAAATGAATGCCGTAGTTTCATCATTTGTACAAATAGGCGGCTATGTGGTATAATGGATAAAGCATCAGATTTGAAGTCAGGAAGTCCTGAGTTCAAATTCTATCTCAGACACTTCGTAGCCCTATGACCTTGGGCAAGTCATTCAACCTGTTTGCCTCAATTTCCTTATGTGTAAAAATTTGGGATAATAATAGATATTACCTCCCATGGTTATTGTGAAGATAAAATGAGATAACATTTGTACAGAGTTTTAAAAACTAAAGTGCTATATGAAAGTTAAGCTATTATTATTATTAGGGAGCAAAATTAGATTACTCTAGGGTGTTCTAAAATTCTATAATTGGGTCATATTTTGCATAGCACCTATGTCTAGGCACTGATGTGAAACTTCCAACCTTGTATGTATTTAATAGAATTGCTTTCTTTTCTCATTTAGTAGTATTTTTTAAATATTGTTTTTGTAATTGGTTGGTAATAGTAAGACAATTTCTTAACTTATACTGGAGGAAGGATAATTAAGAAACCTTTTGCGGCAAATGCTAAAATTCAAATTTTTATACATGGTTTTATTTCTGAAGTTTTTAAACACCTCAGACCATTTAAACAGGTTTGTTTGGCTAATAGCTGCAAATTGTTTGTAATTAGTTGCTATATGTTTAGGGTTTTTTTATATCCCAGAATTGTACAGCTGCCAAGGGTGTGGCAGAAAGCCCTCATTTGACACTACCATTCCCTCAAACAATCATATCACTTCTCCTTTCAAACTTCTAGAAAAAAACACAGCTGTTTTTCTCTTGGCTCTACTTCCTCTCTCCTCACTTAGTTCTCATCATCTTGCAATCTGTCTTCCAACAACATCGATGGTTAATTGAAACAGCTCTATTCAAAGTTACCAATTATAAAATGAAAACAAAAACAAGAACAAAATTACCAATTATCAAGTAAATGCTAAAAGTGATGACATTTTCTCAGTTCTCATTCTTCTTTACCTCTCTCTCATTTGATCTTGTTAACCACCCTCTCCTCATTGGATTTTGATGACCCTGACCTCTCTTTGATTCTCCATCTACCTGACTTACTGCTTCTTCTCTGTCTCTCTCTGCAACTGAGTATACCTCAAGGTTCTGCCCTTGGTCCTCTCCTCTCCTGTCCTCTCCTCTCTTCTTTCTTCTAACTTCTCTGTCAATGTTCTGATTAGTTCTTATGGGTTTTATTATCTCTGTGTAGATGAACTGAAAAATGTAATATCCAAACTTGGGCTTTCAGAGTTCTTATCTATTGGAATGCCTATTGGAAAATTTGGAGGCATCTCAAACACAACTTGTCCAAAATGGAATTTTTTATTCCCCCACCCTCTTCACTCTACTACCAGACTTCCCAGTTTTTTTTGAGAATAGCACTATTCTTCCAGGTGTGCATGTTAGTAATCTTGAAATCCTCCTTATCTTTCTCCTCTACCATATATCTAATCAGTGACCAAGTCCTTTTTGGTCATACCTTCACATTTCTCACATCGTTTTCTTTCTCTATGTGTTTCTTTGTCTCTCTGCTTGGCAAATTGCCTACTTTGCCAGGTTTATTATATATTACTCTTTTCTCTGTTTCCCCAACATACTTCTTGGTATAGCCAAAATGGTGTTATTCACATAACATTGCATCTTCCATCTTTGTGTCATTGCACTGGCTACTCTCCATGCCTTCCTCCTCTTAATCTGTAAAAGTTGAAATTCTACCAATTATTCTAGACCTAGCTGAAGTACATTTTCCAAAGGAAACTCTGATGCCCAACAGCTTAAAATGACCTCTTCTTTTACCAGATTTTTGTAGTTCTTTGTTTTATATTTCTCCTAGCTCTAGGGGACCTGGCTAAATGACAGTTCATGTGTAAAAGACCTTGGAACTTTAGAGGATTGCATGCTTAACATGGGCTAACAAAGAGGCAACCAAAAACACTAAACCCATTGTAGTCCACATCATTGGTGTAAGGAACTCTCAGGATGGAAAATTCTTCCACTGACACAGATCAACAACTTGTATATACCTTATAGTCTTACAGAGCTAGCTGCCTGGATCACCGAGGGGCTAATTATCCTATTTATAGTATGTGTCACAAATAGAACTTGAACACAGGTCTTCCTACTCCAAAGACTATCTTCTTTGCCAGAGGCTCTTAACCTTCTTTGTGTCCCAGACCCCTTTGGCAGTGTCTCCTTCCTAGTCTCTTTCCTAAATAGCCTCTCTTCCTTGTTAAATGAACAAGATAGGAAGCTCAAATTTCTTGAGTGACACTCTCTATCATATTTTTGGTAAGAACCAAAATAACCAAAAGTACCTTTTTCTAATAGTGGGTGGTTTGAATATCAATTATCCTCCAATTACCTAGGTGTTTCTCTCTTCCCCACCCTCCATCATCAATCAGGACCAGCTTCTGAACCCTACAAACTCCTCCCTTCTCCCAATATGTAGTTCTACTTGATGCAGATAAGAACCCTATACAAATTTTTCAGGTTTTAGAGATTTTGTTCCCCCTTCTACCAGGTACCCCATTAGACCTAGACTATACCCATCCTCCCTGACTGCTCCTCTGATTATTTTCCCTCAATTAAACTTTCCTATTTTACTTTCTTTTTGCTATTTCCTGTCTTGTGTTACGGTCTGCCAACAGTCTTGAAAATATCTCTAACAGCCTCTGAAGTGTACTCTTTAAGAGCTACAACCTTTGCATATTTCCTTAGAGTATTAATTAAGATACACAGAATTAAAATCATAAAACGAGCAATGGAATATATTTACATGGCCTGAGACTCAATATTCATCTGACAGAGAACTAACTCCAGGACTAGCTCTCTCTCTACCGTGTCACATACTGCCTTTACAAAATGAAACCAAATCAAAATTATTGCTTGTCCAAAGTAATTTGCACACTAATATAACTAGCAGTAACTAGTAGATGGAAAGAAAGGGGGGGTAAGCATTGTTTGAACCTTACTTTCATTGGATTTGGCTCAAAGAGAATAACATACATACTCAGTTGGGTAAGGCAATGAGAGATTAAGTGAATTGTCCAGGGTTACATAGCCAGTATATGCCAAGGGTAAGACTTGAACCCAAGTCTTCTTGACTCCAAGGTTAGCTCTTTATCCACTGGACCAGGCTACCTTTTTACCTCATATTTATGTTACTTTAAGGTTTACCAGACATTTTCCCACCATCCTGTGTGGTAGGCAGTATAACTGTTGTCATGCTAATTTTACACAGAAGAAAATGGTTGATCTACCCAACTTCTTCCTTCATTTTTGTGAAAGCCTAAGTACTGACTCCCTGTAAAAGTCTTCTTTGTGTTCATTCCTATGAATTTTAAACTGCAAAGTACAGGTGGATGAAGTCAGAAAATAATTTCTTGGGCATCTCAAATTATTATTTTTAAAAGTTTGTTGGAAGCTAAAATGGTTTTTCATAAATCACTTTCTTTTCTAGAATTATTCATATTTTCAGAGAGATTTGTTCATATTTTGATCCATTGGTATAGACTTTTCTATGAGTTGCTTAGGGATGCCTCATTAATGTTTTAAGTGTCTTAAAAAAGAATCTTAGAAATGTTTAGTAAACTAATGTTTCCACTAATGTAAAGATGCTGGAGCTGAATCTGTCAGTTGGGAATTGAATGGAAAAGAGCATGAGACAGGGAATTCAAAGGCTTCTATCTCAAACTTAGTATTTATTACTTTGGATATTTCACTTTACCACTCTGGGTCCCAGTTTCTTCATTTGCAAAATAAATAGTTTGGACTTCAAAGATTTCTTTCAGCTTTGGCATCCTAAGTAGAATTACTATGGTTTGTTGAATTAGGAATTTGGGTTTTGGAATCAAACAATATTGAAAAGAGGTACTTTTCACATAATTTGGTTTCAGATACAGACATAAGGAATGTGGCTCACATAGGAAGAAAAGAATAGGTTTTTTTTCTTTTGTTTTCGTCACATCGATTTCTATATAGATGGATTATCTGAAAATTCTTTTAAATCATGAAATGAGGGTAACATATGATTTTGAACTCCTACAAGTCTATATGAGGTATGTCTCTATTCTGAATGCATGTACTCTGACCAAAAGTTAGTCTAGAACTCTAGTTGACCCAGTTTTAAGTCATGGTATATCAGCTACCTCTAGAGTCCCATCTCCATCATCTTCTAGAAGAAACAGGCACAGGTTTCATCCTAACTTGAAAGTGTTCTAAATCTAGTGCTAAAAATGCACTTATAAGCAATGGTTCTAAATTTATTTCAAAATTTGTGTATATAATCAATAACTATTCCTATGTAGCCTTCATTTTTTCTAATGTAATTTGTGTATTTAATTTTCTCCTTTTTAATTGGGTTTTTTACTTCATGTTTATCAGGGATCAGCTATGTTAGTTAGAAAAACTGGTGTCTTATTCTTCAAACACAGTGCCCTGTACTTGTTTTTGCTAGGCAGATAAATTTGCTGCACAGATCTCATTTTGCTATGAATAGGATTTGCATCTGAGATTTCTGATTCAGGTAAGCCTTTGGAAAGAAGACATAACAAAGTTTCCCTTAAGGACTCTTTTTCTTTCCCGCAGACCTCTATGATAGGCAAGCTAAATACTTTGCCAGAGATACCACAAATCATTATTACTTGTGAAGGAATCACTGTGATGCAAAAGGGTGGAGTGGGGAGGGGGGGATATAAAGCAAAACACTAATTTCCAAGAATGCTTTTTTAAAAAAAATCACAGTTTTATTTGGAAGTGTTTGTTCTTATAGGATTTTGGAAGGATTTTTCAAATGAAATAACTGTAGAAGAAAACATGGTTTATTTGTGGAGGAGATTAAACACTTCTGATGGTTGTGTTTCTCTGTCTCTGTCTCTCTGTCTCTCCCTGTTTCTCTGTCTCTCTCTCTGTCTCTGTCTCTCTGTCTGTCTCTCTGTCTTTCTCTGTCTCTCTCTCTCTCTCTCTCTCTGTGTGTGTCTGTCTGTCTGTCTGTCTCTCCTTCTGTTCCTCTAGTTTTCTGATCCTTTATAAACTTAATAATTTTTTCTTCTTCTTTTCCCCAGCTGTGTCAAGGAAAGCCATTCATGAATGTAATAGCAAATAGCAGATAACAAAGCGGCACACTTGTTGCATAGTCCTGGCTGGCTATCTCCGTGCAGCAGTCAGAATAGTGGTTCAAGTATGGCTAGATATCATCATTCATTTGCATTGCCTCGCCTTTTGTTGTTTGCAAAATGCCAAAATCATCCAGCTTTGTTTTGTGGTTTTTCGCACCCTAAGGACACATGAGGATACAGCAACATAACACAGCCAAGACACATGGAAGGGCTGCCACTTACGCTGAAAAGAGCATTTCCCAAGGAACAGCCTTGCATCTGTAATTGCTGCCAGCATGGGAAACCAGTCATACTATTGAATAGCAACAACGGTTGCACTGGCAATCTGTCCGCTCTTCCTCCCACTGCTGTAGCACTGAGTAAGCTATTAAAAGACCAAGAGACAGAGGCAATTTAAACTAAGGAACATTCAATAGGTACCATATGTAGAAGAGGCAGGAGTGCTGACAACTCAATTCCTAACCATCAATCCTCTGAATCAAGCCCAAATTCTGACTCTGAGGAAGAAGTTTGGGATAAGAGAGAAGAAAAATGAGAAGAAGAAAATTTGAAAAGAAAAGAGGGAAAACAGTATTGAAAATCAGCTGTTGCTTTGGTGAAATGCTTTATAGTTTATGATTTGATGTGGAGCCTAAAGTGCTTGATTGATAGAGTTAATGTGAAGCAAATTTAGCCCTAAATACACCTAAATACACAAACATACATTAAGAGATCATTTCAGCATTTTTCTACACATGGTGAAACAGGCATTCGAGATGGGACACGTCAGTCAGTCAATAAGCATTGATTAGGTGCTTTCTATGTGTTATATATTGCAGATACAGAGAAAAGCAAAAAAAATATGGTTCTGGTCCTCGAGGAGCTCACAATCTAATGTGTGACAACAGGCTAATAACTCTGTGTGAATAGAAGGAAAGCTCAGAGTAAATATGCTGGGGGACTGGGAAAGGCTTCCTGCATAAGGCAGGATGTGAGGTGAGTCTTGAAGGAAGCCATGGAAATTATGAGGTAGAGCTGAGAAGGGAGAGCATTTCAGGCATGGGAGGCAGCTGGCATAAATCCATGGACTTGGGAGCTGGGGTGTGGTGTGTATCAGTAAAACTGTCAGTGTTAGAACAAACCAGAACCGGTATCAGAGATTTAGGAACTAAATAGGGTTTATTGAATTGCCTAGGAAGGGATCTTCACCCATGTGAGTGGAGACTCTTCAAGGAACAAAAGTTCATGATTATATAGGTTTTGATTAGGCAGGAGGTAAATAGGGTATGGGCAGCTAGGTGGCATGGTGGATAGAGTGAAGGACCTGAAGTAGGGAGGACTTATCTTCCTGAATTCAAAACTGGCCTCAGATACTTATTAGCTGCGTGACCCTGGGCAAGGCATTTACCCCTCATTTATAAGATGAATTGGAGAAGGAAATGGCAAACCATTCCAGTATCTTGGCCAAGAAAAATTCAAAGAGGATCATGAGGAGTGAGACACAACTGAACAAAGACAAATGAGCTACAGGGCACCTCCTGATTGAACAGGGCTTGTCTCTGGGGGCTTGTGGAGAAGACTTGGGATGTGTAGCAAGAAAGGCAATTGTTTGAGCTGACTGCTTTTCTAAACCTGCCCTAATAAGACATGAGTGCTATGGATACTTGTTTTAGCAGTAAGGAAGGTTGAAAGGGAGGGAAGGGCTGCAAAAGACTCAGAGACAAAAGAGAGGAACTACAGACAGTTATTCACATGTTTGAAGAACATGAGGTAGGCCAGTGTGACTGGATCATAGAGTACACAGAGCAGAGTACAGTGTAAAAGGTCTGGGAAGGACGCGAAGGGCTTTAAAAGTCAAGTAGAAGACTTTAGATTTGATCCTGGAGGTAATGAAGAATCACTAGCATTTGTTGAGTGGGGGGAAGTTGTTAAACCTAAACTTCTGCAAAATCACTTTTGCTACTGAGTGAAAAGTGGATTAAAGTGAGGAAAGTCTCCAGGGAGGTGTTTGTAGACCTATCAGAAGTCTATTATAATGGTTCTGGAAAGAGGTAATATGCGACTCTACTAGAGTGGCAGCTGTGTCAATGGGATGTGTATGGGACAGATGTTGTGAAGGTAGAAATGACAAGATTCGACAATAGATTGGATATAAGCAATGAGTGAGAATGAGGAGTCAAAGATGACTCAAAGGTTGTGAGCATAGTTGACTGGGAATGATGGTGTCCTTGATAATAATGGGAAATTTGGGAAGATGGGATAGTTTTGGCAGAAAGATAACAAGGTCTCTCTTAGACATGTCAAGTTGGAGATGCCAGATTTGGGACAGCAAGTTAGAATGCGTAAAAGGCTTTTCATGTTGTAGGACTAGAGTTAAGGAAAGGGATTAGGATTGGATTTTAGAATCATCTGTAAAGAGACAATTGAATTCATGGTAGTTGATGAGATCATCAAGTGAGATAATAGAAACTAGGAAAAGAGACTGGGGTCTAGGGCAAAGGTTTGGAGGACATCCACAGTTAGTGAGTGGCCTTGATCTGAACGAAAATTTAGCAAAGAATATTAAGAGAAATGGGAGAGAACAGTGTTACTGCAACCTAGAGAAGAGAGAATATCAAAGATAAGAGGATAATCAACAGTATCAAAGATTGTAGAGAACTCAAGAGCAAGATAAGATATGAGAAAAGGCCATGAGATTTGTCAATTAAAGGATCATGGGTAACTTTGGAGAGGATGGTAGCAGTTGAGTGATGAGATTGGATGCTAGATGACAGAAGGTGTGAAAACAAATAAGAGAGTAAATACTAGGTACCTTTCTCAAGGAATTTAGACCAGGATAGAATAGGAGGAAGAAGGAAGAACATTATGCACGATGACTTTTAATGAAATCAAATATTTTGCAATGCAAACATCCACCTCTTCAAGACAAATATTCCTTTGGTCATTCTTTATGGTAGCAAATCTTAGAATAACATAATCTCTGAGGAAGCAGAGCTGTGGGTAATTGAAAGCAGTGTGAGGATATTCATGGTGGGTACATATGTGCTGCAGCATATTGCCAGTGATGACCTATGTTCTCAAGAAATGGAGTAAGGATGTGCACGGCTCCACAGGGCCACCACCATCTGCTGCCTTCCCTCCTACACACACACACACACACACACACACACACACACACACACACACACACAGAGACGCACACGCACACACCCTGGCTGGGTCTGCTATAAGTTTGTTTTTCTTGTTGTTGTTCAGTAGTTTCAGTCATGCCTGATTCTTTGTGGGTTTTCTTGGCAAAGACACTGGAGTGGTTTGCTGTTTCCTTCTCTTCAGCTCCTTTTACTGATGAGGAGCTGATACAGAGTTAAGTGACTTGCCCAGGGTCATGCAGCCAGTAAGTTTTGAAGCTAAATTTGAACTCAGGTCTTCCTTATTCTAGGCCTGGCACTCTTTCTGCTGCGCTGCCTACCTGCCCCTATTTTGTATTCCATAACCTGAATTTGGCCCCCACAACAAGGCAATTGTTTAAGATTTCCCTAATCAATTCACTATTCCACTTACTGCAGAGGCTTTTCTAAACTGTGTCATCCCTCCTCAAACCTCCCATATTTCCCTTCCCCCAATGCTCTTAGGTGAGCTTCATATTTCAATGAAAAAATTGAGGTCATTCACCCAAAGCTCTCTCTTCTCCCCTATTCCTCATTTCACATTATTCAGATGCCTTATGCCACCATCTCCTCCTTCACTCCTCTTCTACCTCCTCCTTGCCTAGGCTAACCCCTCTACAAGTAGGAGTTATCTCATTCCATCTTATCTTCTCCAGCCAATTATCCCCTTCATCATCACTACTCTCCCTCACCTTCAATTGTTCCCTGGCTACTGACTGCTTCCTTACTGTCTGCAAACATGCCCATATCTTCCTCATCCTCAAAAAAAGGCCCTCACTTGATGCTTCTGTCCTTACTAGCTATTGTCTTATATCTCTCTTCCCTTTTGTAGCTAAATTCCTGGAGAAGGCCATCTACAGCAGGTGCCCCCACTTCTTTTTCCTCACTCTCTTCTTAACTCTTAGCAGTCTGACTTCTGACTTCAGACTTCATTCAACTGAAAATCCTCTCTCCAAAGGTACCGCTAATCCCTTAATTGCCAGAATTAATGGCCTTCTCATTGCTTATCCTGTTTGATCTCTGTGGAGTCTTAAACACTGTCAATTATCCTCTTAGTCCTTAATATTCTTTTCTATCTAAGTTTTGGTGACACTGTACCTTCTCTCTCCCCCTACCCCTTGCCCAGTTCTCCTTCCACCTGTCTGACGGCTCCTATTCATCTCCTTTGCTGGATCTTCATCTATTCATGCCTACTAAAAGTAGAAGTCTGCCAAGGCTCTGCCCTGAGCCCTATTCTCTTCCCATGAGACTTGAATGAAGACTCTTGCTAATTATCATCAAAATATCTATCAAAGTACAAAATTGGTTGCTCCTCCTGGTGTGAGGATGACTTTGAGTTGTCTAAGGTTTCTACCAAGCTAGAAAAGGGTCTAAGTATAGTCCAGGCAGGACATCATGTGTTGTTCAAGGACCAACCTGGCTTAGTAGAGAGATGCTTATCACAAATGGGCTGACTTATAGGTGATGAATTCTTTAGTCAAGACAACCCATGAGTATGAATAGATTGGAGGGAATTCATATATCGATGAAGTCATGGAGCCAGTGGCATATCAAATAATTCTTCTGGATAATCAATGAGCACTTCTTTGAGGGACTGAGTTGCTACACACAGCTGCCACTGTGGCAGCCAAATCACAATTAGGAACCATTTTTAGCAAGCTATACTCTCAAAAAGTGTTCACAGTGGATCATCATGTTTGATTTTGATATGCAAATTTCAGTGATGGAGATAACACCTTCTATACCATGGGAAACTGTGCATACCTGCCTGTGCCCTGAAGCACTGAAAATGTAGTCAGAGCCTTCCTCTCCTCCCATCCCCAAACCCTCAGTACTCAAACAGCTAGAAGTCTTTCTCCTAGATACTGAAATTTAGGACACATCTTTGACTGCTTTTTTTGCCTCTCAGTTGAATTATCTTAGGCAGCTTTTTCTTCCTGCTAGTATCCTTTCCTCTTCTCTCATATTCTCCTCCTTCCTCCATGTCAGTACTTTAATGCCACTATAGAAACATATGGTACACATCCAGTTAATAATTTGCAGAGGAATTTGCTTAAAGATCAAAGGTATAAACTAGTTTTCAATTTTTTTGCTAATCTATTCTCAAAGTAACTGGGGAATTCCTTTACAGATCTGGTGCATGAGACTCTACTTTTAGTATTTCTTTCTAATAAAATGACCCCATAAAGTCAATGGGAGGGGGCAGGGCTGCAATTGTATCCTTTTCTTTTGATTTATTTTTTAATAGTTAAGAATAGTGTGCCAGGGTGGTGAGGTGATTAAAGTCTTCCACAGCTGGAGCTTCGACCAAAAGGTTACTTAATTCAGAGCTATACTGAGTTCAGTGATCTATTCCTAGACTCTTAATAGACAAAGGCTTCACCCACAGTCTACAATCAGCACTAGAATTATATTAAGCTGACACATGGGTAACACTACCCTGGGTGGGTATGGAACTAAAGCTGATCAGTACGTGCCACAGGATTCTGTGCCTCAGTTGAAAGTCAGCCCAGAGAACATTGTCCCTAGCCCTGCCTGTGGGAGAATGAAAGGAAGAAGGCACACGAGGTCTTCCACAGCCTCTCCCTGTCTCCTGTTTCTGTGTAATCCAGGATGCTTATGGAAACAGGAATCTTGGCAAAGGGGAGTGGGCAAGCTCAGAAAAGTAACGGGGGCAACAGGTGTCAGGAGTTAGGTGATCTGGCCAAGCTTGCATAAAGCCTGATAAAACCGCACAATTTGGCAGCCATGAATGCATTTAGTCTATGACTGACTAAAGCCAACTCCTTTCACTTAGCACAGGTTTCAATTCCAGTTTATTTCATGGTATATTCTTTCTCTCATAAAATTTGTTGCTGTTGTTTTTTTTTACATTACAACTCCTGTTATTGAATATTCTGGTAGATAAAGCTTTGCTATGCAAACTCATTTTACTTCAGTTGAACTGTCTTATGTTTACAAATAGAAATGTTTCTTCTCTCGTATCAAAATATTGATGTGTTTTTGACATCTCATCTTTTTTTTTTAATATTCCCTTACTAACTCCAAAGGGAAATTTATGCTGTTAACTTCATAAAAGTAATGAGATAGATTCAGTATCTTGTGTCTTCTTCTGGGTCTGGATGTGTAATCATTACACATCTGTCCAGCAAAGTAAATTGTTTAATTCTGCAATATATCATATTTTTAGGTAACATAAGTGAGGAATTTGCTATTCAAGGACTTACTTTGTGAGCCAAAGGTATACTGAGCCCTTCCAACTCTCAAATTTTATAGTTCTAAAAGACAAATACCCTAACTTTTCCTCATCTGTATAATGGGGATAACATACAGACAGACAGAACTGACAGGCATGTTTGTATTATAGCAAACAGATGGCCTCTCTTTGTCAGCATGTGTGTTAAATACTCCAAAATGTCATAGAAAGTATAGCCAACACCAGGAAAGTGTAGCCTAAGTTAATATTTGTAAGAAAGTTTTCCATCTTTTGAGGAAGCACCTAACCACAGCTTAAAATTCCACCTCTGGTAGTGTTATCTTGTTGTTTGGGTTAGAGTAGTTATAAAAGAAAAAGGCTAAATTGCTACATTTTTATATAGTTATAACATAATTATCTGATTTTTCTTCCTGCCTTCAGGTCAGATTCATTCTAGACACCTGGTAGTGGTAGTATTAATAATGATGATAATACCTTTAATATTTATATACAAAAAATGTGACTGGCATAGTGCATTCTCCATGGGAAACTACATTCCCTATAATCCATGGTTGTGGGTTAGTTTTGTTGTGTGTTATCTACTGATCAGCTATGGTAGTGATAATAAATGATAATGTAGCCAAACCAAGGAATTTCTGTTGGAAGGGACATTAGTGGCCATCTAATCCAATACGAGAGGAACCTCTACATTGCCAAGAGAGAAGGATTTTTGAATGTAGTTGAAGGGTATAAGACAGGCTTGAACAACATACGCCTCATGGGTCACTTGCAGCCCACCAAAGGATCTCAGGCACCCCACAACATATGTAGGGTTGCCACTGCTCACTCTCCTGTTTGCCACATGACCCATGGCAACCAACCATTGCCAGCCTGTCGCTAAGAGTCTAACTTATCTGTGGCCTGAAGAAGTTATAGCCTATCTTAATTTTGGCCCCCATCTACTGCCAAGTTGTGCATGTCTGGTATAAGAGATAGAAATGAATGTGGTAATGGTGGCAGAAGTGCAAAGTGACCAAGGCTTAGGTCCTGAGCAGAGCATGCAGAGATGTGGGCAATAGATCAGCCAGGTGTAGTGACTATAAGTTCATAATCATTGCTAGAACATACTGAAAAACCCAGTGCTTTAAAGAGCTGCAATATAGTTCCTCTCTATCTCCTGTAAGTGACTGAGGTACCCTTCCTAATCCCCCATAGTGTTCAGGAGACAGAAATGTTATTGAGAAATGGTGAAATTGCCCATGCGTCTCTCCAGTTGTGATGCAGATAGAGCCAGGAGTGCAGATGGAGTAGAATTATCCACCTTTCTCCAGATTCACAATTTAAAGCAATAGGAATGAGTGGGCTCATGGCTTCCAGTCCCAGGGGGCTTTGAATATGGTCAAGTAGTGGTGAGTGTGTGTGACTTGAGTTTATTCTTTGTTATTTATGCTGCATTGTTTTGAGTAAATATCCATTACCTTACTAAAATGCCCATTATTTCATTCTGGCTGGCTAGGAGAGATTCAGAGGAAATGAGAGCTAAGTTATAAATTGGTGAAGGTAGATCCGTATAGGTTTCCGTGAATCTGAATATAATAATGGGGAGATACACATATAGCAATTTACAAAGAATACTCACTTGCATAATCTCATTTCTAATCTTTAAAATTATAAATGTAGATGATTTTACCAACACCTTCCTTACAGGTATGTTTAAATGTCTGATCATTTTTTTTCAGCTAGAGTTTCACGGAGGCTAATTCTCTCTTACATGGGGAAACTGGGGTGCTTAAATGTATACCGTGTCTAGTTCCTAGGTCTTCAGAGGCTGGCCTGGGAACTGCTAGGGCATTTGGGTGATGCATCCAGGGTGTCAACCAGATTAATTTGGACGCGGCAAAAAAAACTGGGTTAGTTTCTATGTTTAGAAGTTGGAGATAATGTAATACTGGCAGCTGCTCAGGGCACTAACTCTCATAAGACAGGATTTTGTAGCCAATAAAGAGGCAAATTCCCTTTAGCTACCCCAGTAGTCACCTGAAGGACCCTGGTTCCCACTATGTGAAAATTTACAAAGATTTAAAGTCAGAGAATGCCTTAGAAATCTCATTTCAAGGCTGCTTATGGAGAAATGGCTTATTTATATTTGACAAATGTACTTTTTAAACCTCTAGTAGCAATTTTGAGTGGCCAATATTTCAATGATGAATTTTAGGTGTACATATTTATGTTGTACATTGGCTGATTTGGTCAGTGAATGAAGTTTGTTTTTTTGGAAGTGAATTTTTTTCACCTGGAGATCACTTCTCCAATATTCCCCATTTCAAATGAAGACATTGACATCCTTCTACTCACCCAGGTTTACAACCTTGGAGTCATCTTCCCGTGAATCTTCTCTCCCTCTCACCCTGCCCATCCTGGACACATTTAATCAATTGCCATGCCTTGTCGATTCTCCCTCCACAGTATCACTCCCATCCATCCATTTCTCCAAACCCTTATCACTTCTTGCCTGTACTATTGTAACAGCCCCCAAATTAGTCTGCTTACTCCTAGTCAACAATCCAGCTTTAAAATAGGTGCTAAATTAATCTTTCTACAGCACAAGGTCTGAACATTTCACCCCCCACCCCATTCAAAATTTTCTCGTGGTTTCCAATTGCCTCTAGAAGAAAATACAAACTCTTCCATAGACAATTAAAATTAGCTCTTCTTTGGCCTTTGCTGAATTATTTAGCCTCCCTGGGTCTCAATTTCCTCATTTGTAAAATCAAAGGATTGAACTAGATGACCCTTAACTTCTGTCATAGTTCTGAGTCTATGATGTTACATTTTCAAACTTATATTACTACCATTCATGAATCTTACAAGAATATTCAGAAAGGTCTGTGAGCTTGGGAGTTTTCTTCAGTGGTACAAACTGCAGCCTATCTATGCCAGTCTATTCTGTGTGACTCTTGTCCATGCCCACTCTGTCCATTGTAATCAGATTTTCCTACTTACTCCTCTAGACTCCTAAAATCTAAACACCTAAAATCTAAACTCCTAAAATCCTCTAAACGCAGCATTGCAACCCCTGACTCCATACGTTCCCATAGGCTGTCTCCATGCCTTGAATGCTTTGTGTCTTCTTCTTTTCCACCTCTTAGAATTCCCTTCTTCCTTCTAGGTTTGGAACCAGTGGACCCTCACATGAGAAGCCTTTCCTCAGCTGGTTAGTGCTGTCTCCCTCCTCAAATTATCTTACTTTTACTTATTTATTTGCATATGGTATAACCCCTAGCAGATTGTAAGCTCCTTGAGGGCAGTGCCTTGAGAGTAATAAATGCTTATTGCAGTGAATGGAGTATACTATGTCTTTTATTAGTAGTATATATCCATTCAGAAAATATTCCATGTCTTGAATGCTCTTCCCCCTCACTTCTGACTGCTGCTTCCTTCAAGATTCAGCTCAAATGCCACTTTTGGCAGGAGGCCTTTCTTATTATTCCTTCACCTCTCTTCCCTCTAAGATTATCTCCAATTTAGCCTACATATATCGTGTTTGTATGTAATTGTTTGCATCTATCCCTGCTGTCTATTAGAATGTGAGCTCCTTGAGATCAGGAACTATATTTTTCTTTTCTTAGTATCCTAAGAGCTTAGCACAGGCCTGGAACTTAACAAGTCCTTAATAATTGCTGGTTAACTGACTGACTTTTAGGTACTTGGCGTACAAAGACAAAAAAATGAAAAACAGTTACTGCCTTCAAGGGATACTGAATCGGATACAGAACTACACTGGGACATTTAGGGTAAATGCCTCTTTTGGAAGTTTAATCATGAACCATCCCATTAAATCTGTCCCTGGGTATCCTGAAGCTAATTGATAACTGTCAGTAAATAATATTGTTGGAAAGGAGATGTGGTTGGTTTTCTGTTTTTGAATTATTTCCCGTTAGTACTTCTTATGAGTACTTCTAAATTAACTATACTTATTCTTTAACTTTATTATTAATGTCTTAGAAATTTTAGTTAAAATATATAGTGTCCAAGTTCCCTTCTAGCTCTGAAGTTTTATGGTTAAAATAAAAGACATACCAATTTGTGATACTTTTTGAAAGAAATATTGGTATTGTGCCACTAAAGTCATCCCATAAATAGCTTACGTTGTTCTTTCAATGAATTGTTAAGAGGCTTTCATTGTCTCTGATTATTCAAAACAATTACTTTTAATTATTTATTTTAAAATTCACATAACTACATCCTCAGAAATTATCATCCTACGAATAGAAATCTAAAACTCTAAGTAACTGTTATATCTATACAGAATCATTGAATTATAGGGCTTTTCTTTCACCCTTGAATTTAAATAATGAAACCACTTATTTTTCCTAGACAATAACTCAAAGGAATAAATAAGGTTCTGTAACCTTTACTAATAGCCCATTAAGGTATCTTATAACCTTTGCAGTTTATAAATTGTTTATTCCTAACTGAAATCCTTTCTGTTGCAATTTATTTGTCTTGTTCTCTCTCAAGTGGGGATTGTAACCAATTTGTCATCCTCCCTTCTACAATAAAGATTTCTCTAGCTGAACTATGCCTTTAAATTCTTCTTTTGCCCTTTCCTAATAGGTCCTAATTTATAACTTTTGAATTGATTTCATCCTCTGTGGCTCTCTCCAAGTCTTCCACCTCTATCTTTAGTGTTACAACCTTTTATCCAATTTGGTGGTTCTTACATTGTTTCTTCATTCATCCATTCAGTATACATTGGTTATGTTATATACAGTTGTATTAGGCTCATTATATCTTATAATAAATGTATCATAATGTACATATTATACATGTAATATATTAAGCACTGTTACATAATACATAATATATGTGTATATATGGTGGGCATAGTGTGGTCTTCTTCTGTATTTATACAGAACAGCAATTGAGACTAAAATATACCCTGGGATTCAATATAATGATTAGACCTTTTCTGCTATACCTATTCATTTCTAACTGAAAGATGGAAAGTCTCTTTCAAGTGTATTACTCAACAGTTGAATTGACTGAACTTGCTTTTCTCGACTTCTGATCATTTTTCAACTTGTCAAGGTCATTCTGAATTCTAATTCTGTTTTCCAAGGTGCTTACCCTTCCTACTAATTTGATGTACTTGGCAAACTTAATGAGTACTCTTGGAGGTCCATCATCAATCACTTAAGGAGATATTAAATAGTAAGACAGATAAGACTGAATGAAGAATATAAGCTATTATATACTTTTTTTGCTTCTGGAATGGTGGCTTCAGACAAGGATGTGGGAAGACCCATTGCTGTAGTGGGTATGGCTCTTTAAGAACTCCTCTCTTTAAAAATAAAGCAGGCCTGAGCCAAATAAATAAGTAAATAAGAAGGCCTTTTAAAAGAGCAAGGGATTCAATCAGGATACCTGCCTATTATGTCACTGTACAAGGAGAAAAACTGTGACCTCCACTCTGCGACTACACTTATGAATTGATTTATCTATTTGATCCAGGACTGTGATAGGAGAAGACCTTGCCAAATAAGACTGATTTCTATTAAAGGTAACTTGTCCTAATCACAAGAATAGAGACACTGGGACAGTTTGCCAACTTGGTCTAAGATTGCAAGAAACATAGACAGGATCCTACACTGAGGTTATCTATATATAGAGTTTACTGATAATATACACACCAACATGTAATCTGGCTTTTGAGTTTGTCACTCAAATGAAACTATTCTCTCCAAATTTACCAATGATCTTTTTATCATAAAATCTAATGGACTTTACACAATCCTTTTCTGTCCTGGTCTTCTGCAATATTTGAATCTGTTGAACATCTCCTCCAGAATACTCCCTACTCTCTGCATTTTATGACATTATTCTTTCTTGGTTCTCCTCTTATCACCTTTTACCTAGACAATCATTATTTAGTCATTTCATTCACGTCCAATTCTCTGTGACCCCATTTTGGGGTTTTCTTGGCAAGGTACTGGAGTGGTTTACCATTTCCTTCTCCAGCTCATTTTTTTAACCACTGAGGAACTGAGGCCAATAAGGTTAAGTGACTTGCCCAGGTCACACAGCTAATAAGTGTCTGAAACCACATTTGAACTCATGAAGATGAGTCTTCCTAATTCCAAGGCTGGTGCTCTATCCTGACCTGGACAATAGCCTCCTACTTGGTCTCTTTGCCTCGTGTCTCTCCCTCATCTAATCCATACTCCATACAATTGCAAGATTGGAGCACATCTAGGCCTGTCACTGTCCTGCTCAATTAACTCCCTTGGAGCCGTATTACCTCTAGGACCAAATATAAACTCTTCTTTTGTTTATTTCAAGCTCTTCAAAACCTGTCCCCATCCCAAGTTTCCAAGCCTTTTTACACATTACTGCCCTTCACTTATGCTACAGCCAAGCAGGCTAGCCTAATTCCTGTTTTTCATACGTCTCCCATATCTGAGTCTTTGCCCTGGTTATCTTTTATTCCCGGGATACTCTTCATGCCCCCCTTCTTTCTTTCCCTTGAATCACTTGTTTCCTTCAAGACTCAGCTCAAATGTTACCTTCTACCTTTCTTGGTTCCTCAGGCTTCCAATGCCTTCCCTGAAACAGTTACATTGCACTTTATTTTAGTGTGTTTACCATATACCTGTATATTATATAAACATCTATAATATATACATATAACATATAGACATAACATGCATATACATGTTGTCTTCTTTATTAGTATGTAAACTCATTGATGGCAGGGAATGTTGTAGTTTTGTCTTTATATTTCCAGGGCCTATTGCAGTATCTGGGACATTCTAAGCACTTAAAAAACTCTTACTTGTTTAGTTGCTTAATAATTAATAACACCATTATCAGCAAGCTTACATAGTTTTTTAATGTTTTAAAAAGTGATTTGCATATATTAACTCATCTAAATCTCCCATAGCAACTGGGCCTATTTGGTTAGGTATATCCTAGACTTATATTATCCTCAGTTCACAGGAAAGACATGTAATTTGCCCATGGTTACACAGCCAATAAGTGTCAGAGGTGAAATCAGATATATAATTCAGAATATAAGAAACTCACAGGACAGAATGATGCATATACCCACTCTACTTTGCTGCCATTAGGGTCTCAGTGTTGGTTCTGATTCTCAGAAATGAAGTAGCATTTGTGACTACCCCTGGCTACCAGACTGCTCAGAAATTTAGGCTGATCCCAAATGACGCAGGTCAGCACTTATTATACTCAGGTAGACAAGGAATGCTAGTCTTTAAGAATACCGTATAGTTCAGGCCCTCATCTCTTTCCATTTCAGTGATTGTAGTAGCTGCCTAACCACGGTTCTGGGTTCCATTCTTTTCCCACTTTATGCCATTTTCCAGGAAGTTACCTTAACAGTATTATTAGATTATGTCTGACCATACCACTCCCTATTCATGAATGTTCAGTGATGCCTATGGTACCCATTTTAGGCGTATTTCATATCATTGCTTTTCAAGTATTCCATGAACCAAGCAAACTGGTCTTTGACTGTCCATAGACCTAAAAATGTCTGTTTCTCTTACATTAATCCTGATAATGAGTGGGTCTTCAAACAATCTCGTTGACTGAGTCCCCTAGAGCAGCTTGGTGGCACAGGGGATAGGACACTGGCCCTGGAGTCAGGAAAACCTGAGTAAAATCTAACCTCAGACCCTTACTAGCTGTATGATCCTGGGCAAGTCACTTAACCCTGTTTGCCTCAGTTTCCTCATCTGTAAAATGAGTTGGAGAAGGAAATGGCAAATCACTGCAGTATCTTTTCCAAGAAAACCCCAAATGGGGTCAATGAAGCATTGGCCATGATTGAAACAACAGAACAACAACAATATAGGATCCTCGCATAACCCATGAGAGGCCTTTTGGACTTTTAAATAGTACACTTTTTCTGGTAATTTACAGAACGCAGATAAAGTTTTGTCCAACTCTTGAAAGGTTTAATCTCACTTCTGCATAGCAACTCTTCAGATGCTGCCTCAGACACCTGTTAATGACAAGTTCATCTTTTAGAACTGGCATTCTTAAAAGTTTTTCATCTTGGACCTTTTTGGCAGTCTGGTAAAGCCTATGCACCTCTTCTCAGAATGTTTTTAGATGCATATAATAAAAATACATAGGATCATAAAGGAAATGGATTTTATTTAAAATACACATGTAATTTTTTTTCCTATACAAGTTTATGGACCCTTTGAAATCTAACTATAGGCCCATACACAGTAGGTGAGGAATGCCTAATTTAGAAGAAGCATGATATAGTAAATAGCGCATTAGACTTGTCATTTTTGGCAGCTCATAGGCACAGTGGTTAGGATTGTGGACTGAGAGTCAGGAAAACCTGAATTTAAATCTGACCCCAGAAACTGTGTCACAGTAACTGTGTGACTCTGGACAAATAATTGACCTCCTGTCTGCCTCAGTTTTCTCATGTAAAAATAACTACCCAGGTTTGTTATGAGGATAAAATGAGATAATATTTATAATGTATTTTACAAACTTTAAGATGTTATATAAATTCTAACTATAATAACAAGCTTATAGTAACAGGTTATTAATATAATAATAGTAATAATAATAACAATTATTATTATTACCAAAAGGAGACAGAAATTCAAATCATACCCCAGAGTCTCTTCCCCTTACCACCCCCCCAAAAAAAACTTCTCGGTCCCACAGTGCATGGTTTTTTTTTTTAAATTTGCTGTTTTTCTCCCTTTCTGTTTAGTCTTTTCAAAAACTACATTATTGCTTGGGAACTTCTGAGTCTGGTCATCCGAATCCTCTGGTGATATTACCATTAGTCACTTTGTATTTAAATAACATATCAACTAATGACGTATGTGATAAATCTGTTTAACATTTTGTTTTGGCTTTTGTGCTAAGTCTTTGTTTTGTTTATTTTTAAGGCTTTTTTGTATGTGTATGCATATTATTTAGGCACCAAAACATCACAAAAATCAAAGAATACTAGATGTAATCCATTCTGACTTTTAAGGGTAAGGAAACAGGTCTATGATACACATACATTTAGTTATAATTAATCAATCTTTGGAGACATTTTTCTTTGAGGGCTACCTGACATAGCTTTACCTGTCTCTCTCTCTCTCTTGCTCTGTCTCCCTCCCTCCCCCTCCCCACTCTCTCTCCCTCCTTCCCTCCCCCTCTCCTTTTCTCCCTCCCTCTCTCTCTCTCTCTCTCTCTGTCTCTCTCTCTCTCTCTCTCTCTCTCTCACACACACACACACACACACACACACACACACACACAAACACACGTTTTTGTTCCCCCTTCATTTGCTACTCTGGGTCTTGTTTGTTAAATGAATATGTAACCATTTAGTCTATGCTAAGTATATGTATTATCTGAGGCTCTCTCATCAAATTGATAACTGGAGTGAACCTTAGGGATATATTAATACAAGATCGTCATTGTATAGATAAAGACGACAAGGTCCAGAATGGTAAAATGGTTTGGCTAAAGTACATAGTCTGTGCTAGTGGCTAAGCTGTGACTAGACTCCAAATATTCTCAAAGGACTCTAAGTAGTTAATAAACAAAAAGCCTCTTTTCCTTTTAACTAGATGATCAGTGAAAAAAGTAAAAGTTAGGAATCTCCTTAACTTTAGTAAAGTATCTGGCACTCTGGGCTATAATATTACCCTTCACCGACAATGTTTTTCAAGCACCAGCATCCAGCCACCCAGCTCGACCACTTTTAAACTAGTGGATGAATTGGTTAATTCTCATTGGCTACTATTGGGGAATAGGGTGAGAACCAGAATAGGTAGGCACTGGATACATGGAATCAAGCCTTGCATCTTCCCCCTTCAAACAGGCCTGCCTTGTTCCCTGTCCTTAGGGGACTAGTGGGCAGCCTGACTAGTCCTCACATTTCTTTCTTGTTTTCTCTTGCATCAGGCACAGTGCCTTGCACAGAGTGGCACTCTTTTTGTTGGTATGTTTCCTGTGATACGAATAATCCATTCCTCCCACCACATTTGTAATTAACTGAGGTTGCTCTTCAGAGTCAAGATCAACAGAGGTTTGTCCACGATTCAGAACAGAACTAATTTAGTTTTTCTATACTTCTTAGTCCCCATGCATTTTTAGCTAGACCAATAAGGAATTATGCCCAAAGGGTTATTAAACTACACTCTTTGACCCAGAAGTACCACTATTTGGTCTATTTCCAAAGAGGATTAGGGAAAAAAGGAAAAAAAAACCTATATTCCCTAAAATGTTTATAGCAGCTTTCTTTGTGGTGGCAAAGAACTGGAAATTTTAGGGATGCCAGTCAATTGGGAAATGGTTGAACAAGTTCTTGTATATGATTGTGATGGAATACTACTGTGCAATAAGAAATGATGAGCTCAGTGATCTTAGAAAAACATGGAAAGACTTGCACAAAATAACAAAGAATGAAATGAGCAGAACCAAGAGAACATTGTATACAGTAACAGCAATGTTGTTTTAAGAATTACTTTGAGTGATTAAGTTTTTTGACAATTACAACTATCCAAATTAACTATAAAGGACATGTGAAGACAGATGTTATCTGCATCCAGAGAAAGACTTGATAAGTAGAAGTATGTATAGAATAATTTTATATATTATATATACATATATGTATGCACACACACACACACACACACACACACACACACACACACACATATATATATATATATATATATATATATATATATATATATACGTATGCCTATTTGTGTCCAATTGTAGTCATCTCTAGGGTGGGGAAAGGGAGGAGGGAAGAAAAAAAGGGAAAAAAAAGGAATTTATATGATAGTTTTTTTGTATTTATGAAAGGAATAGCAAGTTGTACATAGGAGATTTGCAGTTTCATGTGCAATCACCTTTTTATTGTACTGTATTATGGAAATACTTATTGTATTCCATAAATTAAAAATAAAATAAATTTTAAAAAAAACCCTTTGGTGGCCACCTATTGCCTTTAGAGCAAAAAATCTTCTGTTTAGTTTTTAAGGACTCTCACAGACAGCCCCCAACCTATCTTTCCAGGCTCATTCTATCTTATTGCCTGTCTTATACTCCAGATCAGAGATTGACAGTTGGCCTTCTCTTTCCTCAGCCATGGCACTGCATCTCCCATCTTCTTGCCTTCACAATGGCTATCTCTATGACTGGAATGTACTCTCTGCTTACTTCTGTCTCATAGAATCCTCCTCTTCTTCCAAGACATAATTCAAGTGTCACTTTCTATATGAATCCTTTTCTCCCCAACAGCTTCTTCCAACAAGTTACTTAGTATTTAAATACTCTATATGTATGCATATATGTACGTGTGTATGTATTTATGTGTGTTTATATGTATATACATCTATTATCTATCTATCTATCTATCTATCTATCTATCTATCTATCTATCTATCTCTGCCTGTCAGAATATAAGCTCCTTGAAAATAAATTTGCTTCATTCATTACGCATACAAAATGCTTGTTGATTGATTTATTTCCCATTGTCTCTTTCCACACTCCTTTTTATGTAACTCAGCTTTAGCCTTTCCCAGGTCCTATGCTCCATTCTTTCTTTCCATCTGTCTTCTAGGATCATCCTCTATTGTTAACAAATGTTCTTTCATTCTTAATCTCATCTGTTCACATTTCTTCCATCTTCTTGTGCTAACGGAAACCAAGCTTTCTCCTTAAGACACAACATCTCTTAGCACCCTCTTCAAGGCTAACTGTTCTTCTCTCACACACCCTGGCTCAGGGGTGAGGAGGTAGAGTTGTCATACTTCTTGCTCTTGCCTGCAACTCTCCCTCCCTCTGCAACTATCACTCATTCAGTAATCATATTGTCTTCTTTAAAGCTCTCCAGGTCACTCTCTTTTCTCCCCAATAAGTTTGGTATCTATCGTCCAGTGGTCCTTATCACTACCAAGCTCTGGATCTTCAAAGACCATGACATCCTCAATATCAATCATCAGCAGGCTTAATCCAACCATAGACAGTGTTCCCTGACCCCCCCTCACCTTCCCAATTCGGCTTAATTTGTTCTATGTGCCAGAATTCCTCGTTAAGCCCTAGTCGGGAATGCAAAGAGAGTAGTCTATATGGCCCCTGCCTCTGAACAAATTGTAATATTATTTTTGTCACACATTTATCCTCTAAACAAATATATACTTTTAATTAAAAAGATAAAAATGTTAGTTTGAAGATTATTGTGTCATTAAAAACATCAAGCCAGTTGTGATTGTACTCTGACATTCAGGGATATGTCATTTTTGGTGGAAATAATCAGACCTAAATTATTTTAGTAATATTCATTTATTCCTACTATGTCATAGCTATCCTTTTTTCATTTTGTGGATATGATAAAATACACATTTTTGCTATGAGAATACTATTATGGGATCCTACAGCTAAACGCGATTGTCACAAATCATTTAATCTTTCCCCTTGCCTTAGGGAATGGTCATAGAATCGTATAATTTTTGACATGGAAGGAACGTATGAGATAACATGTAGAACATTTTAGGAATACAACTCTGCTAACCAAGACAGACACTACTTAGCAAGCAGATCAAACTATAGCTGAAAGATTATGTCCAGCCATTGACAGGCTGGAAGGAGTCAAGAGAAGGGCAAGCAGGATAATGAGGGACTTTGACATCATGCCATACCAGGGTAAACTGAAGTAACTGGGGACATGGAGCTGGGAGAAGAGAAGACAGGAGTAGGTAGGGCAGGGAAAGAGAGTTTGCACATAATATAATAGTAGCTAACATTCACAGAGTACTCAAGGTTTGCAAAGCACTTTACATATATTATCTAATTTGACTCACATAATAACTGTGAGGTAGGTATTTTATTATCCAGATTTTACAAGTGAGGTAACTGAGGTTGAGTCAGGTTATGTGCCTTACGCAGCCACTCAACTAACAGGTGTCTGAGTCAGCATTTGAAGAATTGCTACAAAGAAATGGGATTAAAGCTCTTCTTTTCTTTGTAAAGCATAATAGAGTTAAGACCAAAAGGTGGCAGTTATGGTGACTGTGACTTTAGCTTATTGTAAGGAAGCAATTTTCTTTTTTAATATAATTAAGATTTTTTATTTTTAGTTTACAACACTCAGTTCCACATAATTTTGAGTTCCAGATTTTCTTCCCCTCCTCCTCCCCTCCCCACTTCCCTCCCCGAGACGGCATGTAATCCGATATATCTTCTATGTGTAACTTCTCATTGAACTTATTTACACAATAGTCAAGTTGTGAAGAATAATTATGACCAATGGAACGAATCAGGAGAAAGAAGAAACAAAGCAAAAGAAAGAAAAAAAAAACAAAAACAAAAGAAAAAAAGAAAAACAAAGGGAAAAAAGGAGAGCTTACAGGAGAGCCTCAATCTGCATTCAGACTCCGTAGTTCTTTCTCTGGATGTAGATAGCTCTCTCCATCATGAGTCTTTTGGAGTTGTCTTTGCACCTTGTATTGCTGAGAAGAGTGAGGTCTATCAGGGTTAGTCATCACAGAATCCATATATCTGTGGTTGTGTATAATGTTCTCCTGGTTCTGCTCTGTTCACTCAGCATTATCTCGTGTAGGTTTTTCCAGGTTATTATGAAGTCCGTATCTTCCCTATTTCTTATAGCACAATAGTATTCCATTACCTTCATATACCACAAGTTGTTCAGCCATTCCCCAATTGATGGGCATCCCCTTGATTTCCAGTTCTTTGCTACTACAAAAAGAACTGCTATAAATACCTTAATAATGTAAGCTCTCCTCAAATAGAATGAATGATCTCGAGAGGTGATGAGTTCCCTACCACTGGAGATATCTGCTTGAAAACAAAGTCTTGATGACTATATTTTGGTGATGTTGTAGAAGAGATTCCTGCTTCAAGTAATGGTTATGCTACATGGCTTTGAGGTCCTTCTAATTCTTGAATTCTATGAGTTAATGACTCTAGACTCTATGCTGTTGCTAAAGACACCTGTGGGGCATTAGATTACTTCCTTCACTGCTGAAGCCCAGGGCTCAACATTCAGCAGAGTTCTTAGTAAATGGAACACCTTTATTCTGTAGCTTTAATTGATTTCTTCTTTTTCCCATTGGACATACAATATCTTTTCATATAATTGCAATATGACTTAAGTCTTCTCTTCATCTTTTAAAATAATTACAACTTTCAAAGCCTGTACTTAGGTTCTATTTGGCAACCCATAATTTTTCTTTAAGTGTAAATCTGACAATGTGACTCCTACTCAATTAACTTTGGTGGTGTCCTCCATGATAAAACACAGAATTCTCCATTTAGCTTTTAAAGCCCTACATATTTTAGCCTCAACCTATCTTTTCTACCTCATTGGACATTGCTTCCCTCTCATGCACTTGGTAATCCAGCCAAACTGTCCTTTTCTCCATCTCTCATGCTTGATGCTCCTTTTCCCCCTCTGTGCTTTTGCACTAGTCATTCCATGTGTGTAGAATATAATCCCTCTGTATCATATAGACTCTCCCTTCTTTAAGACAAAACTCAAGCATCATCATCATCATCATCATTAGTAGATAACATTCATACAGTGCTTTAAGGTTTATAACTTGTTTTATAAAATATCTCACTTAATCCCCACAACAATGAGGTAGGTGCTATTATTGTCTCTATTTTACACATGAGGAAACTGAGGCAAATAGAGGTTAGGTTACTTGTACAGGGAGAAGGCTAGTGTCTGAAACCAGATGAAGCCTTTCCTGATTTCCTCTAACTACTAACACCCTCCCTCCCCCAAATACCTTGTATTTAATTACTTTGTATGAAAACTAGTTTTATATGCAAAGTAGCTAATATATACATAAAATATAATATATATTACATATACAGATGTTCTTTTCTTTATTTTGTACTTATTGTGCATGTATATATATACATATGTGTGTGTGTGTATATATATATATATATATATATATATATATATATATATATATATATATGTATGTATATATACTTGTCTCCCCTATTAGAATATAAGCTCCCCATGTGTAGGAGTGTTTTATTCTTTGTACTTATATTCCCAATTGTTGCTGTTTAGTTATATTCTGGTGGAATGTTCAATGGGCTCTCTATAAAGTAGCTTGAGCTGGTCTTGGTCTTCAAATTCAGAACTTATAGCCCAATGTTTGGAATTAGGTAACATGAGAGAGTGAAGTAAGCACGGAACTGTGTGATTCAGTTGAATCTAGAACTTGAATGCTAGTCCCAGCTTTCACTAATTATTGTATTGCTGTGGGCAAGTCACTTCATCACTTTTGGCAGCTACTTCTTGAGTTATAAAGAGACAAAGTTGTACTCAATTAGGGGTTCTTAGTTTGGGAGGCACAGACTCCTCTGGATAAATTTCAGGGGCTCTTGAAATTGGGTGGAGAAAAGTTACATCTTTATTTTCACTAACCTATAACTGAAATTTGGCATTTCCTTTGATTATTTAAAAATCGGCATCACCAGGCTTCCAAAGGGAGGAGAGAGAGAGAGAAAGAGAGAGAGAGAGAGAGAGAGAGAGAGAGAGAGAGAGAGAGAGAGAGAGAGAGACAGAGAGAGAGAGACACAGAGAGACACAGAGAGAGAGAGAGAGAGGATCCCCATTCTAGTTAATCTCTAAATCAACTTGCAAATCTAACATTCTGCAATTCCAAGTGGAACAAAATTGATTTTAAATGGGGAAAAGAGTAAGAACTTCTGAAATGAGAATAAAAAAGTATTGGCTGTGGACACGAGAGGCAACAAAATCTTTGTTTAGAAAATGAAAGGGGTTTCAAAGATTTTGATAAGGTTAAGAAAGGAGAGTTGGATAGAGTGAGTATCCCCATATTAGGTATTCTAGTTAACAGATTTCTTGTCTTTGTAAAGTTGACAAGCACTTATTTAGTACTTTCTATGTGCCAGACATTGTGCTAAGTTATGGGAACACAAACATAAGCAAAAAGAAAGACAGCCCCTGCCTTGAGAAACTTATATTCTAATGAGAAAAGACAACACATCTAAGGCAGATGAAAAGGGATGGGGAGGAGATACTCTATGGGGTGCTTGGTGGTGAAATCCAGAGAATCAGGAGGTGGGCAGGGAAGGAACTGAAGGATGTCTGGCAAGGAGATTTCCTCAAAAGCGGGGTTCTGGGAAGAACTCATTAATGGCAGGGAGGAGTTGCAGGGGTGGAGAGATATTCCAGGGTAAGAAGGCCACAGGATAGGTGGGAGCTTTGTATTTAGAAACAGATTGAGATTAAAACAGACAAACTTGTCTTTAATTATTTCTTGAAACTGTCCAGAACATATCAAATTATCCATATTCAAAAATTTCCATGAACATCCTTCATGAATTATTCTTTTGGTTTTACTCGAAACTTGGAAATCTTTACATATCCTTTCTTATTCTATACTGACAAGAGAAAAGTACTACGGAATCATAAACCGGGAATACCTATCAGAACTCTTTCTGTGAAGAGCTGAGAGTGTGCAAACATGCCAATCTCCCAAATCCTATGTCTCTATAATAAAATCAAATATAGATCTCTCATATACTTGAATTACTGCTGTTTCTTTCTTGGGCTCTGCTTGACAGTGAAACTAAACCATACTAATTGCATCCACAGCTTACATGGCAGATTCAGGCTCTCAAAATTTGGCTCTAGAGAGATAGATAGCTTCTAATTTTTTTCAATCAATCAATAAACATGTATTAAGCATCTACAATGTGGCAGGTACTATGAAAAGTGCTAGGGATACAAATAGGGACAAAAGACAATCTCTGTCCTAAAGGAGTTTGCAACTAATTGGAAAAAGGTAAAGAACCCTTCCTGGTCTAAATATCTATAAGGGCCTTTCAGTTCTAAAATTCTATGCTCTATAATTATCTGATAGGCAGATAATTAATAATTTTGTAATAGATTGCATGACATGGGAGACACTGGCACAGGACTGCTCAGTATGGCATGGCCACATCAGAGAAGGTGCTGTGCTTTACGAACAAAGAAGAATTGAATCAGCTCAAAGGAAATGCAGGATACGGAAATTTAGAGAATCCACTGCAAATGTTCACATGGACTATTTTGTGCCTAACCTGTGGTAGAGTATTTCGAGCTTGTATTGGTCTGATCAGCCACAGTTGGGCACACTGAAACTTGACTCTAGTATAGCAATGTCATTTTGGTCCTCTTTGCAAATGAAGGACAATAACCAACAAATCAACCAACCAGATGATGGGTATTCTATATAATAAATAAATTAATTAATTAATACAGAATTCAGGAATGACACTCTTGGGCCAATTCAACCCTGAAGCTTCTGTTTTTTTCAATGACAACTCTGTAGCTATGGCAAGGTGAATTATTCTAGATGTGTTCTCTGAGTCTGGTAAACATAGTGGCCGTTGGGAAGGCAGATGAAATTTTCCCCAAGAATTTCCTCAAATGCATCAGTCACCAAAGAAAATGAGAAACTGGAAATGCATGGGAAAGCAAAGAAGAAACTTCTATTTTAGCTTTGGTGTAATTTTAAATTTTACTTGTAGGAAAAAAAAACCAACAAACACCTTCCCACACTTCCCTTTGTAAAGAAAACAAACAAACACACCAATTGCCATTTTCAGGAATTGAAGTGGTAGAAATAAATGTAAGAATTGGAAGTTTGTGTGAATTTTAAGAGTATCTTTTCATCCATGCATACTTTTGCAAAAAACCAGCAGACCTGAATAGTTATCTATTTACTAATAATAACCATAATCATAACAATTAACATTTATACAGTGTTTAATATGTGTTAGGCACTTTGCTAAGTGCTTTATAAATATCTCATTTGATCCTCACAATGACTCTGCAAGGGAGGTACTGTTATTATCCCCATTTTATAGATTAGGAAACCAAGGTAAACTGAGGTTAATTGACTTGCTCACATGTTGCAACAATCCGGCTAGCAGCTGATGTGGCTGTGTAAAACCAACAACAACCAGCACACAGAATGCTGCAAGCCCAGGTTCTTTTGATCTGCTTTACTAAGGAAAGCAACATTAAGGGGTTAACAATCTTACTTTAATCCAGCATACAAATATCATTCACTTAGTTAAGGGGAAAAAGCCAGCACCCTGGATTTCAGAACGAACACAAACAGATTACAAACATCAACAGACAGATCTTGTCTGATTCAAATCTCAATGCATAGTTACCAGAGTTTAACAAAGTCTGAACATCCGGGTTTACAAGCTGGAGGGCTCTTAACTACAGCTGTCCAGAGTCACCACATCAGCGCACCACCCACAGTTAGAGCCCTAAGCAAATAGCTCTATCTTCTCTTTTTATGCACTCTTTAGCTGTCATCAAACGTCATCTGAGTGACCAGAACTTAAGCTCTTACTATTGGCTCTGGTCTTAGCAACTTCCCTTAGGACCCATGTGACCTAAAATTGTCACAAAGATGGGATTTAAACCCCCATAGTTTAAAAGCCTCTGATGTCACAAACACGTCACTCAAACCCATGTAAACTAGGCTTTCTCTTGAGGCAAGGAGGTCATCAAAGACTCCTAATTTAATCAAGGAAACAAAGGCCAAACTCTTCAAGGGTACTTGGTTGAATAAGTGCTAAGAGCCCATCTTGATTCCCAATACACCACACAAGCTAGTAAATGTCTGAGGCAAGACTTAAACTCAGGTCTTCCTGACTCCAGGCCCAAGCTCTATCCACTGTACCACCTAGATGCATTTTTAAAAACCCCACTTTACTCTAAACCACCCACAATTTCCTGTAACTGAGTTTGATCATTTGCTGTCATTGGTAGTCTAGGATCATTCAAACAAGTCAACACAATTTCTATTTTTTCAAAAGGTCTAAGATCCCATTTATATTTGAGAAGCATTTAAGAGTAAGGATACTTATCCAAAACTTTAAAAATTAATGTATCAGAATGAGCTTTCCCCCCAAAATTCACCCATAGTATTTTTAAAGTTCATTTTAATTTGTTCCAGAAGATGGAATTCCCCACCCCCCATTCATTCAACAATCATTTATTAAATACCTATTATGTAGAAGGTAAAGTAAATAGAATTGAATTGAAGACACTGGGGAAGGTAAAGGATATATGAAGATTTAAAAAAATGTTCCTGCCATCAAGAAGCTTACTTTCAGGAGAAAGTACTTTCACAGATAATAAATACAAGTTAATTTGCAGAAGGAAAACACACTAACAGGTGGGGGGTGGGGTGGTAGAGGAAGGTGAGAACAGGAAACCTTTTCCTCCAGAGCTGTCATTTGAAGTTATGGCTACCAACATGGTGTAATTTGAAGGCTAATAGAAAGACAAAGTGTCCAAAAATATATTCCCCTATCATACTGAAAATGTATCTCAAGGGATTCTATTCCATTATATGTGTCTTAATCTCTCTCCCCCCTCCCCCCAGTTTTTAAGAGTCCCCTAATAAAATGCAAACACATGTTAGAACCTTGAAGAGAAAGGCACACAGGCAAAGGTGGCCCTGAGAGAATAGAGAAGAGGGGCGTTGAATGTGAGAACTTGGCTTACTTCAGTAAAAAGATTGATTGGGGATTAAAAAAAATAAAGTTAATTTTAAAACCTCGGCAATTGAGTTAAGAAACTATTCTTTTAATTAAGAAGGAACTACATTGAGTTAATTGGCATAATTAAAAGACAATAAAAACCTAAACATTTACTTCAAAAACTAATTAGTATTTTATTACCTTAAATTATTTAAAAATTCATTATTTTCCTCTAATTCGTTTTCCCCCCATCTCTCCTCTGCTTCCTCTCAGCAGAAGATCTTCCCTTCTACTCAACAGAGAAAGTTGCAGCCATCCATAGTGAGCTTCCTTTTCCCCCAGTTCTATACTTTAAATTCTCTTAACATCACTCTGCCTTTGCTCTAGTTTCTAAGAAACATGTGGCCCTCTCTCCTTGATCTCATAATTTCTTAACTCCTCATTTTCTGTCTTTATCCATTGGTTCAGTTTCCACTGCCTACACACATGCCCAGTTTTCTCCCATGCTTAATAGCAGTTTCGTTTGAATCTACCCTCCTCTGAAATATCATTCCCCACCCCCCTTGCTGTACCCCCCCCCATGACATGGCTTTCTCCTGGTTTTCTTCTCAATCTTTTTTTGGATCATCATTCACGTCCTGCACTCTTTGAATAGGTGTACCTCAAGATGCTATTCTAGGCTCTCTTTGTCTCTCTATACTCTCTTAGTGAACTCATTAGCTCTCATGGGCTCAATTATTATTTCTATGGAGATGACCTCTAAAGAAGGAGAGAGAAAAATCATTAGGCGAGGTAAAGGTTTCACAGATAATAACCTAATTCTTCTACTCCAATCAAATTGACCTCTTCATTGAAGAAAACTTATACTCTATGAAAACTTATACTCTAACGCCTTAGTGACCTTGTAGGTCATTTCTCCTGTCTCCTAGTTTCCTCTCTACTGATATAAATCCTACTTGTCCCTCAAGGATTGAGTCAAATCCCACTACCTTCAGTGGGAACGCTTCCCTGGTATTCACTGCAGTGTTCCCTTTAGTCTCTGAATTTATAACATTTTACACTGTATGAGCTAACACTTAATCACACGCTGATTTATGACATCTGTACTGTTTTGAATTTTGTCTCATATTATTTAACTCTTGAATTCTCATTTAATGTTTTCTGTGTATAACGCCTGCTTCTTAAATCTGATAATAAGCTCATTGAAGGCAGGGCCTCCAACCAACATTTTTTTTTCTGCCACAACAGAGTGCCTCCAACTTAGTTATTGTTCAGTTAATATTTGCTGACTGATTTTATTTTAAAAGACAGAATCTGGGTTTCCTCTGCATTTTTGCCTTTTTAAGGATTCACTGGTATTTCCTTTGGATTTCACCGTGAAGGTATTTTAGGTATTTTGGCCTGGAGGCAAGATAAGCTAGTTAGGGGAGAAGGTGCTAACAAGGCATAAGTGATGATATGTATGTTTGGCCAGTCCCTTTGCAGCTTTTTTTAAATTCCATTTCCTTTTAGTAGTTAGGAATTTGACAGCCTCCCAGCTAGGGCTATTCTCTATGGCTCAGGGTGATCCCTGTGTGCCCTGTGGCCCAGGGCACATCACCTTTTCAATATGTTTATTTACATGAAATGACATTAGAAGAAAGAAACATCCATTTGCCTCTGACCCTCACTACCCATGCAATTGTAAGCAAGTCATTTAACTTCATATGCTTCAGTTTTCTCATTTGGAAAATGATAGAATTGGATTAGATTGCCTTTGAGATACTTGCCAGTCCTAGATCTATGACCCTATGGTCATAAGGGAATAACTAAGGAATGGAATAACTAAGGGCATCCTTGAAGGTGAAAAGAAGTCATAAAAACTTCAGCCCGAGAAGAATTTGGGAGCAGGATGAGGCAGTTTAATTTATTTGGCTAGGTGTTGGTGGCAACAGGAGAAGATGAAGGCGTACAATTCAATTCAGTTATGTGCCTGTGTACCAGTTGTTATCACAGATACTGGAGATTCAAATACCATTCACAGGTCCTTTTACATTTTTGGCATCAGATGATGGACATCTTCTTACCCTCCTCTCCCTCACCCTACAGCAGCAACCTATCTACATCCCTGCCTAGTCATTTTATTGTGGGGGTCTTCAGAACACATGGCCTGAGATCTCCTCAGTTCACTATAACTTGCATTAGCTTTGGCTCCAGAATTCATGAAAGGAAGTGGTATATTAAATGGCTAAAAACAAAGCTAGCAGTGAGCTGCTTGCATTTATCAGATCTCTGGCTTAGTACAGCTTTACAAGAAAATAGGTGCAATCAACATTATTCACCAGGGCTATTGGGATCCATATCATGAGAGGAATATCAGCCCTGTGCAGAGATTTGTAAAGGGGTAAACTGTTTGGGGACACAGCCATAATTCAATGATACCACTTATTATTGCATTAACATGTGATCTGTCACTTATAATAGTAACTTCCAAACTGGTACATCAATGAACTACTTAATAGAAAAATACTTTTTTGTGTTTTGATGAGTTCTTTTATTCCATTCATTGCTGTCTTTGGTAACTTACAAACCAACATGATTCAACTATATTATCTAGGAAAGTCATTCTTGAAGGAGGAGGACGATGATAAAGATGATGATGATGATGACAATGATATTGTGGGTACCTTTCAGAGCATTACTTAAATTTTTCAAACATTCCACCCACTTGGAATAGAATAGATATTATAGCTGAGAAGATGGTATTTGAGAATGAGATTTGGATTTCTGCACCATAGTTTAAAATATAAGCCAAGGATGGAAAAAGAAGAGGGAGAAAACTGTTCACATAAATCAGATTAACCTGGCATAGAGAGTAGTAAGTACAACACAGAAGGAAAACTAACCAAAGATGGTGCCTATAGTTCAGGGGAGATAGGTAGATAGCACAAGGGACATAGTACTAGATTTGAGTCAGGAAGACCTGAGTTAAACTCCCGCTTCAGAAATTACTTAGCTATATGAACCTGGTCAAATCACTTGACCTCTCAGCCTCAGTTTCCTCATCTGCAAAATTAGGCTAATAATAACACCTACCTTACAGAGTTGTTAAAAGTTCTTCGAACAGTCTCTGGCAAATAGTAGTTCCTTAATAAATTTTATTTCCTCCCTTTTCTTTCCTTCCTTCCTTCCTCCCTCCAGCAGTATCTGCTGCATGGAGACCTTCCAGATCTTCCCAACAGCCAGTAACCACCCCTCTAAACTACCTAATATTTAACTACTTTGCATATATTCCTTTTATATTTATGCAATATGTTTTTATGTGTACTTGATTACCTTATTAAAATTTAAACTCCTTATCAGTAGAAATTGTTTTATTCTTTGTACTTGTATGCCTTGCGTCTAGTATAGTGCATTATCTAAGTGATTAATAAATACTTGTCGATTAATCTCTTGCTTTAGGGAAATCACTTTGATAGCTTTGTGAAGAATGGATTAGAGTAGGGAGAGACTTGAGGCAGGGAAGGGGATATTGCAATAGTCCAGAGGTAGAGATGAGGCACTGTACTAGAATGGAGATAGAATATGGAGATATAAATGGTGAGATCTGGCAACCTATTGGAGATGTGGAGTAGAGGAGAGTAAGAAGTCTAGAATGACATTGAGATTTTAAAACTCATTGACTGGGAGGATGGTGGCAACCCTGACAGTCATAGTTCAGAAGAAGGATAGGATTTGGAGGAAAGACAATGAGTTCTGTTGTAGATACTCATGTTGGATATGCCTATGGGAAAGCATTTATATAACCAATAGCTAGTTTTTGATGTGGAAATTGAGATCATGCATGAGCCTACGTCTGGATATATAGATCGTGGAGTCATCTGAAAAGAGATAATACTGATCTCTTTGGAGCTGATGAGGTTACTAAATGGAAGACTATAGAGAGAAAGAAGACGAGACCCCAAGACAAAGCTTGGGCTATACCTACATTTCATGGACAATACATGGATGATGATTCAACAAAAGAGACCGAGAGGTAGCAGTCCAATAGGTAGGGAGAAGAATACGAGATATCCATATCATAAAAACCCAGAGAGAAGAGAATATCAAGGAAACAGAGGTGGTCAACAAAGTCAAAATCTGTTGAGAGGGTGAAAAGGAAGAGATTTTAAAAAAGCCATTAGATTTGGCAATTAGGAGAATACTGGCAACATCGGAGAGCAGTGTCAGTTGACTGATGAGATCAGATGTCTAAAGGTGGAGGGATTAGAAATAAAGGAATAGTAGAAATATCTGGTTTAGAAAGTTTTTTCAAGTGATTTTACTGAAAAAGGGAGAAGAGACATGTTAGCAGGGTTGGGCTGGAGCCAGCTTGAACCAGCTTTGCTGATTGTTAAATTATCAGTGTGTACATTTATACTTCAGAAATCAACAAATGCTATGTCTGGGCTTGATTTATTGTTTTGCTGATTGTTGAGACTTAATAAAGTGATGGAGTAAATATTAATAATACAGATTAAGTTTGAAGGTGTGTCCTGTACTTTTTTTTTTCTGGAGAGCTGGTTGTTAAACTTACCACCATACCCCTGGATATAAGGCAATAGCTAGCTTTGATGGTAGAATCTATGGAGGGTTTTTTTATTTTTTTTTATGTCTCCAGCATATAGCTCAAGGTTTTATTTTAAAGCCAGACAAATCAAACACCACAAATTACACAGGTGCATGTAATGTTAATAGCCATTAACATTCAAAGTCTAGTAGTACATTTAGTCACCATATTTTTTTAATTTATTTAACATATTTAGTTTTCAGCATTGATTTTCACAAGTGTTTGGATTACAAATTTTCTCCCCATTTCTACCCTCCCCCCCACTCCAAGATGGCATATATTCTGGTTGCCCTGTTCCCCAGTCAGCGCTCCCCTCTGTTACCCACTCCCCTCCCATCCCCTTTTCCCTTCCTTTCTTGTAGGGCAAGATAAATTTTTACACCCCATTGCCTGTGTATTTTATTTTCTTGTTGCATGCAAAAACATTTTTGTTTGTTTTTGAACATCTGTTTTTAAAACTTTGAGTTCCAAATTCTCTCCCCTCTTCCCTTTCCACCCACCCTCCCTAAGAAGTCAAGCAATTCAACATAGGCCACATGTGTATCATTATGTATAACCCTTCCACAATACTCATGTTGTGAAAGACTAACTATATTTTGCTCCTTCCCAACCCATCCCCCTTTATTGAATTTTCTCCCTTGACCCTGTCCCCTATCGAAAGTGTTTGTTTTTGACTACCTCCTATGAAGGGTTTTTTAAGGAGTTAGGGTGGAGAGGGCTGGACGTGTTTGCAGGCAGCAGGGAAAGAGCCTAAATAGATAGTAGATAGTATCCCTTGATACATTAAAATTTGATGGAAATTAAATGACAATGTGAGAAAAAGTATACAGAGAAGAAAGCATATGGAATTTTCAGGACACAGTGGGCAGAATGATTTGCCAGGAGTGTAGTATTCCTGAATTCAATTCATTTTCAGTTCAACAACCCTTGATTAAGTGTCTGTTATTTGTCAGGACCTATGTTAAAGCTAAGGCTATTAAACGAATATGACATAGTGCTTGCTCTCATGGAGCTTACATTCTACTAGAGGGTAGAGGAAGGGGGAAGAAGAAAGTGAAAAGTGGAAGATAAGCCTGGAAGCTTCCCCATTTTCATCATGAGTGCAATTCCAAATTGTTTGCTGTTGTCCAATATCTAGTTATAGCTGCTGTTATAGTTTGTGACATATTGTTATATCATGCATAGCTTTTGCCCTGTGAAATAAACATATGCAAACAAATATATATGGTATAGGGGTACTAGTGTGCCATCAATGGTAGACTTTGGAGCATTAAACAACTGTTAGGTATTTGATGGAGGTAAAATTCACTTTTGTATTTTACCTCATCACCACAGGGATTTGGGTGACCAGAAAATTCAATTTCTGGGTTGACACTTCCAAAACTTTCTACATAGATGTTAATTATAAATAAATGGGGCAAATATTGTGCTTTGATGTGTCTGCATAAAAGAAAAGATGTTAAAATATGTAACTCAAGGAACTTAAATAAAAACTAAAATCTAGTCAGGTTTTGTCTCGGTGGTCAGATGGGTTTGTGAATCCTTTGGCAATTTCTTCTGTAGCTTACTAATTGATAATGGGCCTCAAGTGCCCAGCAGCCGAACAGTCAAAGTCCTACCTTAAGAATCCAGTAACAACTATGTGCACAGTTGTAAGTATTGTTTATCTATCATTACCTTTTAATTATAATTATTGTTTATGAGACTGTGCAAAGCACTTTACAATAATTTTGTTCATTGCTAAGGTACTAGAACAACAAGGTTATTAAAATCTTTTTGAGTGTTTAATTATATTTGTTTTTTTCAGCATCTCTAATAATCAGCAGGAATATCTTAGAAGATGCTTATGAATACAATTATGCTCAGGAATGAATATGGAAAAATGAATACCAAACTATTTCCCCTCCTCTAGGATTTAGGCTCCAGCCTAACTTTCCAGCTTTATGTTTCCTCTGTTTCCTTGCAAACACCCTATGCTTTAGCCAAACTAGATTACTAAATATTTCCTGAATATGCCTTGCAATTTCCTGCCACTGTGTCTTTGCTCACACTATAACCTCAGTTTAGAATGCACTCTACCCTATCCTCTTGCTTCTACTTGCCCAATCCTACCCATTTTTAAGGCCAAAGTCAAAAGCTTCCTTTTTCAGGAAGTTTTCTTTATCTTTCTGTTAGCTATCTGTCTTCTGAACTCAAACTGTACCTCTCTTATTATGCAGCATTTTATATTATTGCAATTATTAGTGTCCCCTGTCTCTTCTCAGCTAAACCGTTGAGTGTTTTTAAGGCAGAGTCTATCTTCTTTGTCTCTGTAAGCTTATAGCATTTAGTACAGTGCCTTGTACATAGTAGGGATTCAACAAATGTTTGTTGAAGAGAATAAAAAAAAATGTCAGACACTTTTAAAGAGACTGCCAATGACATTTGCACCCACATGCTGGGGCTACTTCCTAATAATTTTTCCTGTAACTTACAAATATATTCAAACCAAATTAGAAATTCAGACACCTGATCTGTTTTGAAACAGAAGGAAAAAAGTTGATGCAATTCTCGAATTCTATGATCCTCCTGACCCCAAAGTGTTTCTAGAATGACAATGAGATCATTCTATTCTATTCTAAATGCCAACAATTCCATTCCCTGGCTGTGGCAGGCAGAGCATATTGCTTTGAATTTTAAAAGAAAAATTCTCTGCTTTTCCATCTTCTAATTTAGCATTTGGCCCACTAAAATGAAGGGGGCATAATTCAAGAAAACAAATATGTATCAAGTACATAGCATTTACCTAGCATTCTGTTAAATGTCCTGGGAGCGGGGTGGAGAGTGGGGAATTGGGACATGATTTTTGTCCTCACCGAGCTAATGTAAAGACAAAACTTAGACAATGAGTCGAGAAGTACTTATCAAGTGCCTACTCTGTGCTAGGCACTGGGCTAAGTGATCAGGATATGAAGAAAGACAAAAGATAGCCTTTACTCTTGAGAAGCTTACAGTCTAATGAACATCACCAAACGAAAGAAGCTATAATTAAAGGTCCACGTCCTTGATATGGGCCAAAATGCTGAGGGAAGGGGAAATATTAGTATGGGTTTCATGTAAGTGGTAGAATTAGACCACATGGAAAGAAAACTGATTTGCCTCAGAGGGTCCCAGGTTTTGAATCCTGGTTCTCCTATTTACTATCACTTCTCTTCTGGTCTTAGTGTTCCTCACCTGTAAGATGAGGGTGTTCAATTATCTAAAGTCCTTACTAATTCTCTATCTATAAGCCTGTACTCCTATGAGAGGGGTACTAGGCAGCATAGTGGATAGAGTGCCAGGCCTAGAGTCAGAAACACTCCTCTTCCTGAGTTCAAATCTGTCTTCAGACACTAGCTGTGTGAACCTGGGCAGACTTAATCCTGTTTGCCTCAGTTTTCTCATCGGTAAAATGAGCTGGAAGAAGGAAGTGGCAAACCATTCAGTGCCTTTGCCAAGAAAATCTCAAAATTCAATGGGGTCACGAAGAGTCAGACATGACTGAAAAAGAACTCTTGTTTGAAAGGGGTCTTGAAAAGTCAGTTGGTTTCAGACAGGGAAGGCAAGAATGATAAGGAAGGCAATTCCTGTCTAGGCCAAGGAGGGAATGAGCATGAAAAGCGTGGGAGTAAGAAAACAAAGAGGCCTCATTCATTAGGTCAGAAGGTACATGTTGTGAGGGGATAAGGGGAGCCTTTCCTTTGTATAATATAGTCCTTTCCCGGCTTTATTAACCATCAGAGAATGTTGTTTGGTTCTTCTATATTGATGGGTTTGTAGGAAAATGGGCAACAGATCTATCTCTTAGTAAGTCTGTTTGCTCATGTATAAAGGGGATAATTGGTTGTAGATATGGTTAGTACACCCAGCATGGTTTATCAAACTCTTTTTGAAAGTATGTGTGAGGGCCTTGCTAGAATCAATTCCCAAATATTATATTATCCTATTGCTGGTTGAACATAATTTGTGTCCTTTCCTTGTACAGCTAAATTACCTTTTTCCCTTCCACAGCTGAAATACTGTAACTTTTATATAACTATATCACAGGAAAAACATGGGAAAGCAACTCGTGAAATAGAAAGTACTGATGAGAGCTCTGGCGGTAGTTAGGAATCTCCCTGAGTGGCTAATCGTGGTACAGGTTTCTAGCAGATGGAAATATACTTGAGGACTGGCTAGGCCTGTTGCTGATAGACAATTTTAGGACTTGAATAAGCAATCTTTGTACCTTAGTTTCTCCAGGGCCCTTGTGTGAGTTGATAATTATGTTGGAGAGGCACAAGATGTATGAAAACATTATTGTATTTGGCTTCCTAAGACACCAGCTGAGCATAACTATGTCCCTGGACAAGTCTTTGAGTCTCAGTTTCCGATGTATAAAAAAGGATATAATCTTTGCCCCACCTAGACCATAGCTGTAGTGAAGAAAGGGCTTTGTAAACCATAAAGTGTTTAAAAATCTGTAATGGCTATGCCATAAATACAACAAACTTAGAGTGCTATTATGTCAAGGCATTGTGCCAGATGGGGGAGTGTGTGCATAAAGATAATAATAACAACAGGGGAAGGAGAAGGAAATAGGCATTTATGTAGCCCATAGCAGGTCAGGCACTGTGCTAAGTGCTTTATATAAATACAAATATTATCTCATTTTGTCTTCACCAAAATCTTGGCATGTAGGTGCTATTCACCCCTTTCTTTATTAGTTAATTAATTATTTTTTTTTTCTGTTTGCAACACTCAGTTCCACAATATTTTGAGTTCCAAATTTTCTCCCCTCTTTTTCCCCCTCCAAGTTGGCATGTAGTCTGATATAGGTTCTACATATACCTTCACATTAAACTTATTTTCCCAATAATCAAGCTGTAAAGAAGAATTATAACCAGTAAAATGAACCATGAGAAAGATGAAAAAAACTAAAAGTAAATAAAATTTAAAAAAGAGAGAGTAAATAGTTTGCTTCAATCTGCATGCAGACTCTGTAATTCTTTCTCTGGATATGGATAGCCTTTTTCCATAATGAGTCTTTGGAGCTGTCTTAGAACCTTGTGTTGTTGAGAAGAGCCAAGTCTATCAAAGTTAGTCATCACAGAAACAATGTGTCCGGTTGTGTATCGTGTGCTCCTGGTTCTCCTCCCCTCACTCATCGTCAGATCGTATAAGACTCTTCAGGTTCTAATGAAGTTCATCTGCTCCTCATTTCTTACAGCACAATAGTATTCCATTACATTCATATACCACAATTTGTTTAGCCATTCCCCAATTGATGGGCACCCCCTTGATTTCCAAATCTTTGTCACCACAAAAAGAGCTGCTATAAATATTTTTGTACATATGGGTCTTTTTCCCCTTATATGATCTCTTTGGGATACAGCCCTACAAGTGGTATTGCTATCATCCCTTTTATGCAGTTAAGGAGATTGAGGCAGAGGGGTTAAGTGACTTGGCCAGGGTCACATAGCTAGTGAATGTCTGAGGTCAGATTTGAACTCAGATCTTCTGATTGCAAGCCCACAGCTGTCTCAGTAATAACACTGACAACAACAACTAATAATGGTTGGCATTCATGGCACTTTAAAGTGGAAAGTCAATAAACGGTGGGGTTTTTTTTTGAACAAAAGTGAATAGTGCACTGAACTTGAAGTCAGGAAAATCTGACTTTACTTCCTGCTTCAGACACTTTTCTTTAACTGTGTGACCCTGGGAAAGTCACCTAACATCTTCTAGCCTCAGTTTCCACCATCTGTAAAATAATGAGAATAATAGGAACCACCTTATGGGGTTATTGTGAAGATCAAATGAAATAACATGTATAAAACACTGCAAACTTCAGACCACCATATATAAATACTAACTAACTACAGAAGTGACATAATGGGAGCAAAAAATTAGGAAGATCAGAATTCAGCCAGCAACGCAAAGAATGGATCAGAGGAGAAATGGATGGGAAGCAGGAAGGCAAATTAGGAGACTACTACAATAGTCCAGGCAAGGGGTGATGAGGGTCTGAACTAGGGTGTTGGCAGCATGTTTGGAGAGGAGAGGGCAACTCTGACAGAGGGAGTAAAACTGGCACAAATTGGCAACTGGGTATAGAGGGCAGGTAAGGGTTGTGGCAAAAGGATTCTGAGGTTATGAACCTGAGTGGCTGGTTTAATGGTGAACAGAAAAGAGAAGTTAGAGAAAGGGGAAGGGTTTTTTGTTTTCAGTTTTTGGATGTGTTGTTTGAGGTGCTTAGTGTAAAGTATTAAACCTTCTATAGATGAGCAGCGTTGTTACTGAAAGGCTAAAAAACCTCCACAACCCCCCTCCAAAAAACCCCCCAAAACCAAACAAGTTTTGTGTAAAAAAAAGGATTAAATCAACTTATGAGTGATGTAAAGTATAGTCTCTTTCATATATGATCAGTTTGGCCACCAAAAGAGAAAGAAAAAGAACAGAAGGCTGCCCTGGAACCAGTATACGGGGGAAAGTCTTGGTCTGAGTATATAGATTGAAGAATCACCTGAAAAGGAACTATTTGAAGTCATCATATTATATGAGAATGTCAGTGGACACCGTGTAGCCAGTGGTGTCAAGCTCAAATAGAAACAGAGGCCACTAATCTATGCATAAGGATTCCTAAGGGCCAAATAGTGACTTGATTTTAAGATGTGATGTTATCTATATTTTATAGTATCTTTATTTATTTTGCTAAGTATATTTAATCTGGTTCAGGCCACATTCTGGGAATGCTGTGGGCTGCCTAGGCAGGCCATGCGTTGGACACTTCTGGTGTACACTATTCTGGATTGTATCTCTTCCTGTCTCAAGAAACTTGCTCCCATTTTCAGCAATTCCCTATTTAGAGACATGAAATCTGTCTTTGTTGGCTCCACTCCTACCATTAAGGACCATTTTTTGTGAGGGGTGGTATTCTGGAAAATATTTTATTGACCATACTGCTCTTTCATTTAATTTCTTTTTTTCTTATCTTTCATAACCAAGACATACCAGCTACCTCCACCACTTTCCACTCCCCTTCACATACCTTGCCCCCAGTTCTGCCCTTATTAACCCTTTGAGATCTCCTATCATGGCACCATGGACAATGTTTTATTACTTTCTTCTGCAAAAAAATCTACTTTGGTATTTCCTTTCTCTTCAGTTATATCCACCCTCAGTGGATCTCAGCTCAGTGCACCTCCTGGGTTCCTCTGTCTCCTTTACCAGTTAACTGTCTCCTTCCTTCTTTTCACTTTTTTCTTTTTTGGCTCAAGCCTTGGATTTCTGTTCTCCTTTCATTTGCTGATCCCATCAGCAACTTATCCATAAACTAGGTTCAATGCCTACCTGAGCTGGTGGAGAATAAAGTCTGGTGCATTTGACCAGAAGGGTTTTCTTGGCCTTCCAGATATTTAGCTTGCTAACTCTCTCTGTCCTACTTCCTCTGTCCTTATCTATTGAAGGATGTGACAGGCATAAATTAAAGGACTTTTTGGCAAGGTAATTCCTTCACAATTTTTACTTTACCTCACCTTTTGTGACTTCTAAGAGGTTTAGCATACTCTCAAGCTTTAGTCCATGATACAGTCAAGTATTTAAGTGCTACAGTTTCCTAATTCCCTCAATTTAGAGCCTAAATTCTCTGTATTCTTCCATCAATCAAAACAACAAGCTTCATTAAGTGTCTTAACAGGCCATTTTTATTTGAATTTTATTTTCTTATTTTGCCTTGGAAATTCTTCCTTGAGCATTCATAACATGTCTACATTTTAGGATCTTATGACCTTACCAATTATAAACTTGTTATTTACTGTTACATTTTAAAAATTATCTTATCTTAGTTATAGTATGTTTCGCTCTTAGTTTTTTTTTATTATATTAGAATGTTGCTGTTTCTACCTCACAGTAGGAATTTGTTTTATCTCAATTTTTTTTGTATTTTAGCTTTTTTTATAAAAAAACCTTTTGCTTTCAGTGCTTTTATATTTATAACTCTTTTGTAATGTTTTAAGACGATTATTGACTTTTTTTTAATGTTTCCCAAATTACTTTTTGATTTACCTTGTACTTGTTTTTGATACCTACTCTCTTACTGTTAAAAAACAAAATAAAATGAAACCACTGCAGGGAGTCCTTAACAGTTAAAAGTCAAAACATATTTTAGATCTCCAAATTTTTCCTCAAATAGCAAAGACTGCCCTACTTCCATCAAATAGTTATGGCTGACTAAATGGGAAGGAGGCATCCTGAATTTAAGATAAGTATATAGAGAATGCCATTAAGGAATACACTCCCAGAGGCTTTATTGAAAACTTTGATTAATTAGACTAAGGCTTGGATATTGGTTGTTGGGACAAACTGCTTTTGTATGGTAGCACAATCTCTTTAATTATAAAAATTTAATTTATTGCAGATTATATTTAGCCTATCACCATTCAATTAACAATGCTAGCAGGATAGGACCTAATTTAATCAAACCTCCTTCAGGTAAGATGACTCATCTAAAAGAGAATGATGAAAGGAAATTAAAGACCACCTACTTGGCCCCCAGAAAATATGAGACAGCATGACTTTGCCACAGTGAGTGGTTTTTGGCAGGGCATTTAATGTTTCTAATCCTGTTTCTTTACCTATTAAAGGAGGATAACAGAACTCACAATTCAATCAGATCAAGTACCTACTATGTTCAACACATTAGTGATAGGATAGCAAAACCAAAATTTGTCCTGGGCCTTATGGACTTCACATTCTATTTTTTTTTACTTCTCGGGGTTGTAGTGAAGAAAGTGCTTTGTAAAATATAAAGAGTCACAGACTTGAGGGTTACTATAATACTAGTGCCAAATCTACTGACCATTTCTAGTCATCATCTTTGACCTCTTTTCAGCTTTGGATACTATTGACCAGTTCCTTTCTCCTGGACCTTCCATCATTCCTTGGTTTCATAACAGTGCTCTGCTGTTACTTCTCCATTGGATATACCGCATTTTCCTTTGATGGATTATTATTTCCTTTCTCTAGAGTTGGGATGTTCTTCAGGGTTCTGTTCTGGGTCCCTTTGTTTTCTGTCTCTATATCCCTATTCTTGGTGATCTAATCAACTCAAGTAAATTTCTATGTATATAATTCCCAAATCCCTCTCTTGAACTGCAGTCATATATTCCTAACTTCTTACTAGTCATCAACATCTGATTTTAACTTCACATTTTTCACATACATCTTTACTTGCATAGTAGCTACATAATTTAAGCTGTCAACATCATTGGGTTACTGAATGGCTTCCTAAGTGATAGACCTTTTTTTCTAGTCTCCCCCTTCTATAGTCCATCTTTTGATTAGTCAATCAATCAACAAATATTTATTAAATGCCTACCGTATGACAAGTACTGTGTTAGGCTCTGGCAGTACAGATACAAAGAAGGAAACAAGCTCTACCTGCAAGGAATATATTTCTCCTGAAAGCAAGGGATTAAGAAAGTCACTCCTACAGTCAAAAATCTTTAGTGGCTACCCATTGTCTATATGAGAAAATATTGTCAAAATGAGCTATGCCTAGAAAATACTTTCTTCTCATCTCCTTATCTTAGAATATTCTGCTCAAAGGAATATAAATTTCTTGAAATGGAGCTCTGGGAATCTAGGCTTTGATGAAGGCCTTTTACATTCAATTTGTGCCATTTGGTTATTCCTTGAACTCAAATCACTCTGGCTCTCACTGATTGGAAGGCAATGGGTCCAGTCCAAGCCTCTTTTGGTCCTTGTTTGGGTTTTGATGACTCAGAGTGAGTGTAAATAGCAATTGTTTCTGTTCTGGCCAGAAACCCTGAGGGTCTTTCTTTCCTAGACTGATTTTTTTTAACTAGGTAAAAGAGGACATTTTTTTGCCTCATTTCTTACCTATTCACTGGATGGTTGTTGCCTGAGAAAAACTGAGACCTAGGGAAGGCTTAGCTTAAAAAGGCCAATGTCTTCCACTGCATCCAAGGCCATCTGCAGTCATCCTGATCTATGTCTTGCCACTGGACCCAGATGACTCTGGAAGAGAGAGTGAGGCTGGTGACTTTGAACAGCCCTTCCTCACTTAAATCCAATTCACTTGCAAGTCAATCACCTTCCTGATGTCATTGATCCTCTTCAAGAACAAAGGACAAATAACACAACAATCTTCAAAGTTCAGGTCTGGTAAGACCTCTTAGGAAAGCCTTCCTGATCCTATCAGTGATCCTCATTCTTCAATTTTCCCTGTCTTACACTTGCAAGGACACAAATTTTACTCCTTCCCTTTAGTAGGATGTAACCTCTTTGAGGGTAGGGACTATTTACCTTTTGTATGCTTTATCCCCAGTACCTAGTACAAGGCTTTGCACATAGTAGGTGCTTAATAAATGTTTGTTGAATTGAACAGAAAGTTGAATTTGGGAGGTGAACAGTTATGTAAGCAGGTTGCATCTGAGAATGGGATATACGTTTCTGGATTACTGCTTCAAATAGACGGGCCTATGGCCAAAGATGGAGTACACATTACAATAGAAGAATTTGCCTTATAGTCTTAGAAAGCTAAACAAAAGGGTTTTAAATTGAAAAGGAAGGATGAAAGGGAAAATTACCTACATTTGTTCATGAATACACCATATAAAGAATAACTACAGTAAAATGTAAGAAAAATAAGAGCTAAGATACCCCAGAGCTAAATGAGTTCAAAATTCAAGAAAAGAGCCAGTTTTATTTATAAAGTCTCCATTGTTATACACAGGTACACAAAATGGAGGCAACAAGTAAGAACTAGGAATCCTAACATAAGAAGGCAAGTTTAGCTTCACAGGAGCTAATGATTTGGCAGGACATGCCCCATGACTTGAATATGGCCCTAGCTGGGTAAAGCTCATTCAAAAGAATTAGATTACATTAAAGTCAAGATGGGGTGGGTGCTGATGGTGGTGAGAATCCTGAAGTAAACATACTCATGAGGAAATCCAGGAAACACAGGGGGAAAACACAGTGGTATGTAATAGGATAAAGACCAACAGAGACAGAAACAAAGTGATTTTGTCATTAAAATATACCACAGAGCCCCTGAACAGACACAAAATAATCAAAGAGCTGGCAAAATATCATCAGTTTGTCACAGTGGCATGATCTAGTAGCAGTGAGGAGTCCCAATGATCTGGAGGTCAGATAGAGTTTTCCAACTGCCAAAATTAAATAAGTGAAACATTTTCTGACATGACAATTGTAATTTCATATTCCAAAATGCAAAAGAATCAACAAAGGGAAATTCTTTTCTCTATTGTCTTCATAGATATACATCACCTCATGTTGATACTAATGTAGCAGGAGGGCAATACATAAACTTGGAGTTTCCAAACTGCTTGCAAGCTTATTGCATGGTCTGATTCTCAACAACAGGAAAGAACTTGCTGGAGGGAAAGTGATGAGAACCGTAAGATGGAAATGACCAGGTCCAATCAGAGTCTGTGATTGAGGAGAAGAAAGCTGGACAATCTTAACATGAAAATTGGATTTTGGGGGAGCAGATTTCAGAGTCCAAGGGAAGAATAAATTAGATCCCTGTGTCTCATAGACTGAAATTCTATAGGTAAGTCAGCCCAGAAGGGATGAGAAGTTGTTAGAGATACAAAGATAAATCATTTTAGTGAGGCACAAAAAAAATTGTATGAAGAGATCATTCTGGACGTATGTGACACTCCATAACCAACTGAAATTTTAAACAGACAAATACAGCAGATTTAAGCAAAGGCAGAGGGTAGATACAAAGTTTGTCATGATACTGTAAGAATACTGTCAGAAGTGTTAAAACTCTTGATGAGCTGAGATTGGTGAGGCCAGCCAAAAGGTGATTTAAAAAATATATTGAAGAAAAGAGAATGATCAAAGGAGAAGACCACCACTGAGGAGGAATGCAATGATGAGAACTATTAACAAGGAAGGTAGAATTGCCTCATTCTTACTTTTTCCCAGTTTCTTTGTCAAGGAGAACATCCATCACAATGGAAAGCACAGTACAAAGAAAAGTAAGGAAATAGTAAGAGAGCATCTAGTGGCTCTCAATTCAAATTACCTGATCCACACTTGAGTGTAGAAAGAACTGGCAAATGTGAATTTTGCACAATGTCTGTGATACGTGAAAGATTATGGATGGAAGAAGTATCATAGGATTAGAGAAGGGCAAATGCCATACTGATTTAAAAACAAAAAATGTTATCTGTTGACTAGTTTATACTAGTGAATTAAAATTTAAGTCCTAGGAAAATTACTAGAATTGATTATTAAAGTGATCGTTAGTGGGGTAGCTGGGGGATTCAGTGGATAGAGTAGTGGTTCTGGATTCAGGAAGATCTGAGTTCACATCTGGTTTCAGACACTTACTGGCTGTGTAGCTCCAGGCAAGTCACTTACACTTTGCCTCATTTTCTTCATTTATAAAATTGGAGTAATAATAGTACCCAGAGTAATTGTAAGAATGAGATAAGATGATATTTGTAAAGTATTTAGCATAGTGTCTGGCACACAGTAAGTAATACATAAATGTTAGATATTTTTGTTATGATCAAAATTAGCTTGAGTAGCTTCAAGAACAGGGAATGCCATACTAATCTTATTTCCCTTTTTGTAAAGGTTACTAGACTGATAGATGTAGCTTACCTTGGGAAATACTATAAATATTGTTTACCTAGATTTTAGCAAAATGTTTGATAATTTCTCCTATAAAAAGTCAAAAATGTGGCCTAGATAATAGTACCATTCAATGGAATTAAAACTGCTCGAATAGAAGGCATAAGGTAGCACATTAATGATTCAATGTCGACTTACAAGGAGGTATTCAGTCAAGTACACTAGATTTCTCTGATCGATCCTGGAATGTTGAATAGTTATTATCATTACTTGCATACAGGTAGAGATGGTGTAACAGGGTTTGCTGGAACCAGCTCGTATTGTAGATTGTTAAGTTCTCCATGTTAGGTTTTACACCTTGGAAATCGGTAAAGGCTACAATAAGGCATGATTTTTTGTTTTATTGTCTAGACCTTAAGAATGTAAGGGAGAAAATAGCAATAATGTGGATTAAGCTTAGAAATATTTTTTGCATGCATGTTTTTTTTCAGACAGTCAGTCACTAACCATTTGACAGAATATCCCTCTAATGGGTATCCTTATAGTCCGTCCAAATGACACAGAGCTGGAAGGGATGGTAACACACTGGATATAGTCAGGGTCTACAGTTATCTTGACAGGATAGAACATTGGACTGGGTTACTGGAGAGTGGATTTCAGAAGTATTCAGAGGAAGAATAGGTAGGATCCTTATGTCCTGTGGAATAAAATTCTATAAGGGGAATGTCAACTCAGGAGGATAGGAAGCTGTCAAGAATGAAAATTCTCAGCTTCCCAACTTCCGGTCTTGTTATTTCCAGCACAGATGCCTAGATTCTTAACAAGCAAATCATACGACATTTTTCTCAAACATGTTTAAACCCCTTAACAGGAAAAGATGCCATTTTAATCAGATTAGTTCTTCAGAATCAGCTCTCAAGAAAACTTAGAAACTCCAAACTTATTTCAATTGTTTAAACATGATATGATGAATGTCTAGAAACAGAGAGAAGGAGTGGACCAAAAAGTACTTGGTAGTGAAAGAATTGACAGAATTCAGTGATAGCTTGTAGATGGTTGGATCTGGTAAGGAGTTAGATATAGGGGTCTATTCTATGATTCAGCTTGAAAAGCTAAAACTCCAGTAATTTACCTTATACCTTGGCAGAATTTCTTCCTATAGAGAATTCAGTTATCAGCAAATATAACAAGGACAAAACAATTTACTATGTTTTTAAAATGGGTCCTTAAAATTGGAAATTGCCAATTAATATTTGAAATCCCAAACTTGAAAAAATTCTTCTATCAGTTAATACAGCTAAACATCCAGAATGCACCTGATAAAGCTAAAATTTTAAACTCCATAGATATTTGAGACCATTTATCTATCTTTAGGGGCTATCCTGAAAACCAGTTGCTATTGCTGCACTGGATTATAGATAGATTTAGATGTCAGAATTAGTATTGGCTCTTCAGGACTTGTGGAAAAAACTACCTGTAAGAGGATGACTTCCGAATTAACCTTTCCAGGCTTGATTTCTCACCATTTCTTTAGTTCCTGTCAATCAAAGTGATCACGTCCAGTTTGAGCTTGTGATAGAGATTGAGGAAATACAAAAACTAGGGCAGGTAAGCAGAGCTTTGCCCCAGGGAAGACAATTTAGAGAATGTAATTTAGAGAATGCTTACAGTATTATTTTGCGTTATGCTTCTTCCCTCTGGCAGCTGTATTCTTTTGGCTGGTACATTTTCCTCAAATATTCTTAAATCTTCCCCCCCCCACACATATATTATCTATATGTCTGTCTGTCTATCTATCTTCTTCTATATATCTATCTAATCTACACATATAATGTCTATCTTCTATTCTCTATCATTTATAGATACTCTCTATTTTCAAACTAGATTGTAAGCTACTTTAAGGCTCTAAATACAGTAGATGCTTAAAAAACTTGTGAAATAACTAGAGGACAATTAAGCATGTATAAAATACTATATTTAATCATAATTCTTGGGTAATTAAATCTTTTTATTTTTTAATTTTTAAATTAATCTTTAGTATGCACATTCATGTCAAACCTTAGAGTCTATTGAAGAGTTTATTCAGCATGTAAAAGCTTTAAATTTATTTTTTAAAAGAAAATTGAATCTTAATTCTTTCTTTACCTTTGAATGGAAATATTTTATGGCTGTGGAGATCAAATATATGTGCACTGTAAATATGCGTAAAATATGGTAAAAATTCACAGAAATACTAAAGGATAAAATTGCTTCTAAAGGGTATTTTTCCTCCTGCCCCTTCTCATGTGTGTCTTTTAAAGAGTATCCAGTCTAATTTCTCTCCTGAGATAGTTTGCTATTCTATTTCTGCAAAATGAGAACATTCTGTTCTATTCATTCTCCCACTTACTTTTAGAAACTGCAAAAAAGCTTAAATTAAACTCCTAATGCAATTAACTGTCATTCCTAGGCATAGTGATCAAATATACAATGCTCCTGTGTCTGCTGCTCCCTGGAGTTATGCATTTCTGATCATTGTAGCGGCTATGCATTCATCTAAAATATCATGGTGGAGGGGGTGTGATTGGATAACGTTTGGCACTGCCTTTATCTGAACAATCTAGTTTAGGTTGCATTGGTTGCAATCAATGATAAGAGGACTGGGTCAACAGAGAACATGCAAAAATGTAAGAGAATGGTGTCTTGGCACTTTGTCATTAATTTATCTTGCTAGTCATACACACTTTAAAACTTTACCATCACCAGGAATTATTTGACTTCCAAGATCCTTAACTCTGAAATACCCTAATAAACCATAACAATTCTCATCTCTGAAACAGTCAGACCAGTGTTTTGATGAGCGGTTTGCCAGTTGTGTGAAAGATAGATTGAGGAAGGGAAAGATGAGGGAGGTGAAGAGGAATCAGGAATCTACTGGATAGTCCAGGCAAGAGGTGACAAAGGCCTGAAATAGGGTGACCTTCATATGACTGGAGAGAAGGAAGCCAAAATTACTTTGCATTTGCTTGGTATATAGTTTGTATTCACGTATCTGGATTTATGTTTTCCCAGATAGAGTAGAAGCTCCTAGAGGACAAGGGCAGTTTTGTTCTTGATTTGTATCTTCATCACCTAGTATGGCGTCTTGCACTTAATTTTAATTAATAATTGCCCATTGAATTAATGAATGGATTTGGGTGTTGGGCACAGTAAAGAGTTGAGGATGACTCTGAGGTTGTGAATCTGGGTGACTAGAAGGACTGAGGTGCCATCGGTGAAATAGGGAAGTTAGAAAATAGGTCGATGTTGAGGAAAAAGGATCCTTAATCTTAGGGAGTGCCTCTCCCTCCTCCCCATGTGCTCTTATTCTGCTCCTGGGATGTGCTGCTGATAGTTGGTTTTTAAAAAAAATCCTAAAATTGTGTTATGTCCAGTTTTTTTTCCTCTAACGTCAGTTACCCCTTCCACTGATAGATCAGAGGAGGTTTTAAAGGAAGTGTAATTTAGCTGGGTTCTGTAGGATGGAACAAGTGACTATGGGAGGATAGGAATAAGGGAAACATGGGAAATATGTGGAAGCAGGAAAACAAGGAATATAGTCTCCAATTTAGTTCTGGGATAGAAAACTTGGAAGGGTCTTTTTCGAAGATATTGGACTTGCCAAGGAGGGTGAAAGGAGCCAGGATAGAAAGGAAGATTTTAAGCTAGGTGCTGAAGGTAAGAAGGGAAATGGAAGAATGTCTTAAAGCTGCCTAGGAGCCAACAACAAGGTTAGTTGGGTGGCATAAACTTAAAAGAAGAAAGTAATGAATTATAATGGAAGAATAATAGTCTAGAAGTGTCAGTGGGAGCAGGATTATACCAGCCTTTCTCCTGGCTTAGTGAGGTGAGGAGGAAGGAGATGGCAAGAGTGGTAGGAATACTCTCTGTTAGAATTGTTTGGGATGGGTTACAGTGTCATCAAGGAGAAGTTAAGTCAAGGGAGAAGAAGGAGTATTTGAGGAAAAGTTTCAGCATGCAGGAGAATTACAACAGATTGGACATTCCAACGATTCCAATGTTTACCTGCACTTACTTTTTTCCCTAAAAGCTTTATTCCATTCTTTGGGCTAGGCTTATTCCCTTCCCCACAGCAGTTTTTTGCTGTCCTTTTGGGTTACGTTTTTCAGTCTCTCTCTATAGCTGCAGGGCTCCTTGCCATAAAGTTCAAGCTGATACTGTTCACTTCTACAAGGGCAAGGTCACCATTTGCCCTTTCAAAGATCACCATTATCTTTTAATTGTTAACCAAAGACTTTGTTCTGAATACTCATTCTTCTTGACATGGCTGCAGCATTAGCAGTGTAAATTATTACTTCCTTCTTAAAGCTTTCTTTCCTTGGACTGTATGATACTACATTATCCTGGTGCTTGGTCTACCTTGCTTTCTGTCCCTCCATCTCATTTCCTGGTCACCAAGTCTTTTTTCCTGCCACTCCTAACTGTGGACAGCCCCCAAGAATTAAGTTGTTGGTTCCTTTCTACTCTTAGAGTGTATAATATATATATATGTACATGTGTATATGCATACACATATATACTTATGCATGCATATGTATGTATGTATAGGTATGTATGCATATGTATATATGTACATGTGTATATATGTGCATGCATATACATATATACATACACATGTGCACACACATGCATGTATATACACACAGGTGTGAATATTTAGACATATACACACATGTATGAATGCATGTGCATGTATACATATATGTGTCTGTGTTTATATGTATACATAGATGCATGTGTACATTTAATATATGTATATTAATCATGTAGTCAGTACTAAGATAAATTTAAAGATATTAAGGAAGCTGTAAGCTGCTCTCAATGACTTTGTCACTACCATGGTAGTTTGAGAAACCCATGGTCTTTGTTCTGTTTTGCTTGTTTGTTTGTTTTACCTCTGAGACCCGTATGGAACCTGTATCATAGGCTGTCTATGCTCTAAACCTAATCCCATCTTCTGATTGGGATTCCTTCCCCATCCTTTTTCTGGATCCCACCACATCTGGAATCTACAACACATTGAAACTTCCACGTCTCATGGTAGAATAGGGTTTCACTAGCCAGTTATCGGCATTATTCTATCTATAAATGTCAGAGGTGACAAACAAACAAGAAACAACTGCTAGAGGCTTTAATAGATCTTAGCCTGTATCATTAACCTACCAGATTTGTGGTGCATGAAGGAGCCGCATCTCCCTAACCAACTAGAAAGAATGAAGACAATTTGGAATATCCTAGATGTGCCACTTACAGGGAGTAGCCTCTTGGAAGAGGTAAAATTAATTCCTTCCTCTTGCTGTAGCCTGAAGATCATCATGCCCAAGGCTTTCCCCCAACTTCCCAGTTGTGTTGATTGCTTCCCTCCCCAAGCCCCCACGACAGTCCTTGACCATGATAGCCCGGCTGCTTGAGTGTCTTGCCTTTAGTTATCCTTGAATTTTCCTGGGTAACTTATTTTAGGTCTCATGTTCTCTTTTTGTGAATAAAAGCATAATGTTACCAGCATCACTGGACAAACTGCCTCTTCTGTGAAAGCCTCCTAATTCCCCAAAGCAGCTGCAACAGATTGATACATGGAATGCTGAAAGAAATGGTGAATGTAACTGATGAGCCACTTGTGGTGGATTTTTAAGTGACAGGGAACATGAGATATGTGACAGGACTGTCAATAGACACCTTCCTTCCTTCCTTCCTTCTTTTCTTCCTTCCTTCCTTCCTTCCTTCCTTCCTTCCTTCCTTCCTTCCTTCCTTTCTTCCTTCCTTCCTTTAATCGTCATGTTACTCCTCCTCCTCTTCTTCTTCATCCTCCCTTACCTCTTCTCTTCCTCCTCCTTCTTCATCATCACCATTATCATCATCATTGTGGGAAGATAGATCCTTGATACAAGTTAGCTTGACTTAGATATTGGGCAACATTCTAGAATGTATAATTATAAGAATGATTTATATGACTTAAAAAGGAAAGTAGAGATCACAAAAATTCAATGTGTAAGTGTGTGTATGTGTGTACATATATAGGCCAAATTAGTTCTTTGACAAAAAGAACAAATTGAAATAATTCATATGGGAGAGGTTGTGGCACATTAATAATCATTGGTGGAGCTGTAATTTGTATAAATAGTTTGGAAAAGCATTTGGAATTTTGCAAATAAGTGAGTAAAATGTCCATACCCTTTGACCCAAAGACTCCAGTACTGGACTTATACCCCAAGGGGGCTACTTATAAGGAGAAAGTCTTTATTTACACCAAAAATATTTATAGTGGCACTTTTTGTGATAGAAAATAATCAGAAAGCAAATAGATGTTCATGAATTGGGGAATGGCTAGACAAATTGTTATACATGAATTTAATGGAATATTACAGTTTTATAAAATAAATGATGAATGTGATAAATATAGAGAAGCATGGAAAATCTGTATGAATTGATGCTGATGAAGTAAGCAGAAGTTAGAAAACAGTATGCACAATGACTATAACAATGTAATGGAAAGGACAACCACACACATCACAAAATAAAAAGTGATGCGACAAAATTACAAAGATCGAATATAAATCAATGAAGGAGCATGAGAAGATATTTTATTGAGGTTTACAGGTGTTTGCACACACACACACACATATGTATATGCATATGTAATATGTGTATATATGTATATGTATACATACACACCATACACAGACACACACACAAGTTCTACTCATAATTTAAGAAAAAATGAATGGTACAAGTAAAGATGAGGGAGTCTATTGGATAATAGTTCCTGTGGAAAAGGACTGGGTATTTTAGCAGACTCACAAGTTCAATATGAATCAACAGTGTTATAATGGCAGCCACAAAAGTTAACTCAGAGTCACAGTGTCCAGAAAAAAGAGAAATAAGCATTATACTGTACTCTATTCACTTGAATATATCAGGAGTATTGTGTAGAGCTGGGGGAGTCATATTTTAAGAGGGATGTGACAAACTGGACCATATCCAGAGAAAGGTTTCAGGGTATGAAGAACTATAAGGATTAGTTAGGAATAATAGATATATGAATAAGAAGAGGAAGAATTTGGGGTGTTTAGGCCCAGAAAAGAAGAGATTTGGTGCCTATGTGAAGAGGAAAGAGGGTTGGTGCATGCTAGCTATCTTCAAATATTTAAAACATTATCATATGAAAGAGGAATTAGATTTAAAAAAAATGTTCCCAGAGGATGGAACTATGGGCAGTGAGTGACTGGATCGTATGACCTGCGACTGTAAGGGACCTTAGATATCATTTAGTTTAATCCACTCATTTTATAGATGAGAAATCTGAATTGCAGTGAGCTTACGTAATTGGCCCACAGTCATGTAGATAGTTGGTCAGCCAACTAGTATTTATTAAGCTCTTACTATGAGTCAGGCACTATGCTAAGAACTGGAGACACAATGAAGGGCAAAAAAAATAATAGCCCCTGATCTCAAAGAGTTCACAATATAATGGGGAGAAAACACACAAACAACTGCATATCAACAAGATAAATACAGGAGAAATTGGGGGTTATCTCAGAGGGAAAGCACTAAAATTAAGGAGTAAATAGCATAGCTGGGATTCAAACTTGTTATTTCCATGATCAGCAAAATGATGAGCACACAGTAAACACTTAAGAATGTTTAATAATCGATCAATTGAGCAAGAATTTGGTCTAAGTTACCTCTGAGGCCCTTTCTAATAGTTACATTCTATCAATTTTAATGTTTCTCAAAATGAGAAAGTAAACCAAGAATATATTATTTATTTTAAAGAAAATTAATATATGCAAATTATATTTGGCATCAAATAAATTAGGTGATTTATTATTATTATAACTTTAAAAGTGATAAATAATGTAATAAATATAATACTACAATATTATTAAATGGTAAGATTCCATAGAATAGTTACAGATAAATTCAACTTTCAAAAATATGATTCATAATAACTTTTTGGAACACATTTATTATATAAAGTGATTTATTATATAATGTGGACTTAGCAAATGATAAGCAAAGTTAAAGGATTACTTCTCTACTTTTATAGGTTATAACTATCAGAACATAGATTTAGATCTTGGAAAGAACATAGAGATGTCTAAGATAACGCCTTCATGTTAGAGATGAAGAAACTAGAGCCAAGAGAGGTGCATGATAATAATTGATATTTATGCTTTGTTAGAATGATATATATGCATATGTCATTTGATCTTCACAATCACAAATACGTGTGAGATAAATATTTAGCCATTATCATTAGTTTCTCATTTTTTCAGCTGAGGAAACCAGCATGGAGATATTAAGTGACTTGCCTATGGCCACATAATTAGTGTCAGAGGCAAGATTTAAATTCAAATCTCTCCTGCCTCCAAATCTACCACTGTTTCTACTACACATACCCTCACAGAGTAGTTCAGCTCAGACTTAAATCTTGGGCTTTCTATCAAATAATGATGTCATTCTTGTTATATTCTTTTTAATTCACCCTTATATAATCAGAACTTAGTGAGGCAGTGGGTGAGGGGTGGGGTAGGAAGGTAAGAAATATTTTGTTGAATTCAGTATGTGGTTCACTAAGGCTTCTGGATCCTTTTCTGAAGTACTTGTATATAAGAGAGTCACTTTCACACTTGTATTTGTTTAATACCACTATGTGGAACAGTGTGTTGTTTTCCATAAGCTATTCATGGAGACACTTTAAAAACTATCATTTTTTAAGTTAATGAAATTTTCATTCTGAAATTCAGCAAGCATTTATTGAGCACCTATCATATATAATGGCTTCAAAATGAAAGGTTTTTCAAAGTTTATATTAGGAAAAAAAATTACCACTCTAAGCTATAATCACAATTTCATTAGGTGATTGTTTAGTCATGCTTTTTCTTCTTCTCAGAGAACAAACATGCAGATAGATACTCCCCCCATCTCTGTTCTAGCTTAAGATGTGTATACTTAGCAACACTTGATATAAAAGCAAACAGTACTTGACTTTGAAATAGTAAACACACTTATGATATCATTATAGATAAATGGAGCACCCACAGAAAATGCCACATCTAGTAAGCTCATTTTGCGTGTGTGTTTGACAGATACAATTTTATAGGAAAAGAAAAACTCGATTGTTCTTATAACATCTAGAAAGGGAGAAAATGAACTCAGTGTCCCTTAATCTGAATATAGAAATTGATTCTGTAAGCAGATGTTTGTTTGTACTAGGTAATCCACAGCCAGGATGCTTTTAAAGAATAAGAAATCATATTTACATATTTATAACTCAAGCCTCAAAAGAAAATCACCTTCAACTTCCGTGGTACCCAGGGACCACAATCACAGAAATAGAAAGAACATGACTCTCTCTCCACATGAGATTGGAAGAAGATGGACACTAAAGCATAGAGTGATTTGAGTTCTCCAGTGTAGCAGGACTATCTGGCCTCCTGAAGCATTCACTTGGAAGCTGCTTATCTCAGGATCCAATCCTGCCTCTGCTCAGTTGCCAAAATGACATTCCTAAAGCAAAGGTTTTTCATCTCACCCCTTTCCTTTGCTTGATGGTTCCCTTCCCTACCTTTGATTGCTTCCATGTGTTCTATGATCCAGTAATACTGGCCTTCTTTCTGTTCCTTATACATGATACTCCATTTCTAGATTGTGCTTTTCCACTGGTTATCTTTCGTAATGAGAATATTCTCCCTCCTCACTTCTGCCTCATGGCTTCCCTGGCTTCTTTAAAGACTCAGTTAAAATTCTGCTTCTGAAGAAGGACTTTCCTGGTCCCTACTTCCCATCCCCCTCCCCTCTCCTGTAGTGCCTTTCCTTTCAGATTACTTCTCATTTATGCCGTGCATGTATTACATGTACATGACTTCCTTGTAAGTGGACATCCCTTTTTCGCTTTTCTTTTTATCTCCAAAAATTAGCACAGCACATAGAGAGCACTTTAAAAATGTTAGCTGAACAATTGGTTGGGAGTGGGAGGTAAGGCTCAGGATGGCTGTCACCATGAGGAGGCAGTATGCTTTCCCCAAAATGTTGGTCTATATTTGTTTTGCATAAGTTATATCTCTGGCTTTTCTTGCCACTCACCTTGGCCAATGTGATCTCTGATATGTCTGTGTTTAGTCATTTCAGTCATGTCTTACTCTTTGTGACCCCATTTGGGGGTGTTCTTGGCAAACATACTGGAGTGGTTGGCCATTTCCTTCTCCAGTTCATTTGACAGGTGAGGAACTAAGGCGAACAGGGTTAAGTGACTTGCCCAGGGTCACACAGCTAGTCAATGTCTGAGGACAGATTTGAACTCAAGAAGTTGACTCTTCCTGACTTTAGGCCTGGCATTCTATCTACTGTGCCACCTAGCTGCCCCTGATATGTCTTAGGACCCAGATTTTGGGTTAGTTAATCCTGTGTATCCTGTTCCTAATCTTGGTATTTTACCCAGACCTTATCTCCTGTGCGATATCAGTTGGTCAGTTCTTCATATCTTGTTTCTAATCCTGACTGTCTCATAGAATCATAGATCATGAGATCATCTGTTTAGAGCTGGAAGGGAGGTCAAAGGCCACCTAGTCCAACCCCTCGTTTTACAGATGAGAAAATGCAGGTAAGGAGGTTGCACAAGTTCACACAAATAATAACTGTCAGAGGTGGTATTTGAAACCAGGTCCGACGATTCATTCAAGCTCAGTTGGGATCCATCTTCATACTGTCTTAGATGATAACCCTTACCAGCTGTAGCTGCTTGCTTAGGGACCTTAAATTCATTCTCATCTTTTAACTCCTATATGGAATGAATTGCCAAGTATCATCGACTCCATTTCCTCAATACTATTCCAACTCATCCACTTGTCTTTACTGATGCCCCAACCTCCTAATACTCCAGACAAATTGGCCTCCTTGCTATTCCCTATATACAGCCCCTGTTCCTTTGCACAGGTGTTCCCTCATTCCCAGAATGTTCTCCCTTCTGACCTCCACCTTTTGGAATCTCTGGTTCCCTTCAAGGATCAAGTTCCAGGTTCTTCAAGTGACATTTCCTGATTTTTGATGCCTCTTTGAGATTAAACACTGTATATTTATTTTCTATATCTTAGCCAATTTCACGATCTTAAAATGGGTACAAGAAGAGCACCTACCTTCCGGGGCTGTTGTGAGAATCAAATGAGATGGTATTGTAAAGTGCTTAGCACAGTATCTGGCACATAATAATTACTACACAAAAGTGATCATTATTAGCTATTATTCTTATCTTATATATTTCTTATTTGTATACATGTGTCCCTAAAGAGAACGTAAACTCCAGGAAGGCAGGGAATATCTTGCTTTTGTCTTTGTATCTCCAATGCCCAGGACACTGCTTGATACAAAGAGAGGGCTTAATCAATGTTTATTGTCTGTTTGATTGATTGCTTATCACCCCAGATCTTAGAGCTAGAAGGGATTTCAGAGTCTATATAGTTTAACTATAAATGAGGAAGTTGGGTTTCAGTACCTTTCCCAAGGACACATAGTCAATGGGTGCCACAGGTGACTTTTGTACCTAGGTCCTCTGGCTCCAGAACTAGACCTCATTCTCCTACATCATGTTGTCTCTAGGAGCTAGTGTGACAAGGCATAGCAACTGATCCAATATTAAACATACTGAGAGTCAAAAAGGCTTAGGATAGCAACTGATGAATAGCCTGGGACATTATGGGGCAGGGGGAGGTATGAGAGGACAAAAGAATGAAGTGAGGCAAGAATCAGCCATCACCATTTGGTCTCAGGTACATGCCAGTTCAGCAAGACCAGATTAATTATGAAATCAAATAATTTCTTCTAAATGAAGAGATGAGTTTCTTACATATCCCTGTAGAACACATGTATACTACAGAGAGATTGTGTATTGTTGCAATTTGGTTTTGAAGATGATACTGACAATAATAGCTGACATTTATATTGCACTTTAAGGTTTGCAAAGCACTTTACATGTGTTATCTAATTTGATTATCAAAACAATCATGTGAGATAGGTACAGTTATATCCCATTTTAGTGATAAAGAAACTGAGACTGAGGGATGTTCAGTGACTTGCTCAGGGCCACACAGTAAGTGAGTGTTTGAGGAAGGCTTTGGATTCTGGTATTTATGACTCCAAGTCCAATGCTTGCTTTATCCACTAATCTCCATGCAATGTGTTATTAATACTGTCAAACAAAATATAAATCTGCCTCAGGTTCCTCATGTATAGTTTGAAAGTATCAAAATAAATGCCTTTTTTTGCGGAACTTTTTCTATGCATGCATATACTATATATACGGGCAAGATGAGGATCAAGTAATAATAACTTAAGGGTTAAATCTGCATTTAGGAGACTTGAATTCATAGACTGGTCTCCATTTCCTAGAAGCTAGGTGGCTCAGTAGATAGAGAGCTGGGCCTGGAGTCAGGAAGACTTCCTTAGTTCAAATGTGGCCTCATACTCGTACTAGCTGTGTGACCCTGGGCAAGTCACTTAATCCTGTTTGCTTCATTTTCCATCTCTGTAGAAATGAGCTGGAGAAAGAAATGGCAAACCACTACAGTATCTCCACCGAAAAGGCCCCAAATGGGGTCATGAAAAGTCGTTTACAATTGAAATGAACCAACAACAAAATCGATTACCTAATCTGGGCAGATAAGATATGCCTGTAAGGCTTTCAAATAACAAAATTTTCAAATAACAAATTTGCAGCAAAATGAAATTCTGAATGTCAAATTTCAAGCTTCAATTGCAAAGGTAAAGATGGTGAGAAAACCTTGAAAAAAATATTACCAAAATTAAGCTAGTTTTATAATGGAGATCTTACTGTTTAGATCCAGAAGACTCTTACATAATGGTTTGAAATATCTGGATGAAAAATCCTATATAGACCCAACATTTTATAATATTTATAACTCACATAAAAAGGTCTCATTAAAAAAAAACACAACAACATAGTCTCCTAAATTGAAGATGCCTCTGTGAAGACCCCACTGGGAATAATGGTACCTCAGAATGGGCATAGTTAGCATGATGAAGGGAAACACAACAAGATTTGGAATTATTGTGGCGTGCAAGGCGACCTGTGTGCCTGAGAGCCGGGAACATGAAGCCGGGTTGGTGACTAATGATTGTTATGAGGCACATGTTCAGTCATAAGATCTGGAAACTGCTCTCAGCTCTCAAGGTTGTAGAAGGTGAACAGCCCCATCATTATGTGTAAGTTTTAATGACTATTCTCTTGTGAATAGCCAAGTTTAATCCTCAATTATCTCTGCATCCATTATTTTATCAGTATTTATGACTTTCATGTTTGCAAGTTTACTATGTAATAATATTTTGTTTAACCTGCATAATGTATATATGTAGAATATTTTGGGGCAGGGAGGTGACAAGTATACTTTTCTTTATATTAAATATATTATTTATATATTATAAATATATTTCTATATATTATATAAACACCAAACCCAAAGTAATTTCAATAGATGAAACTGGATGACTTTTCTGGTTTTGCTAGGTAAGCTTCATTCCTTTCCTTATTCTCTTTTCCTCACTACATCTAACAAAGTACAGACAATTATAGTTTCCAACTTTTCTAAAAAATTCTTGTAATTATGTGAAAAAAGTGACTAAACATTCACTTCTTTTGACCCAGGGATCATATTGTGGGCACATAGCCCAGGAAGATTAAACAAAGAAAGGTCCAATATACACCAAAATATTCACAGCAGTCTGAGTAACTGAAAAACCAACAATGGTCCCTGAAAATTGATGGAATAGATTCTTGTGCCTTTGAACACAAAGTTGTTGTTCGATCATGTCTAAATCTTGGTGATCCCATTTGGGGTTTTCTTGGCAAAGATATTGGAGTGGTTTGCCATTTCCTTCTCCAGCTCATTTTACAGATGAGGAACTGAGGCAAAGAGTGGTAAGTGACTTGCCCAGGGCCACACAGCTAGTAAATGTCTGAGGACAGATTTGAACTCAGGGAGATGAGTCTCTCTGGCTCCAGGTCCGGCACTGTGCCACCTAGGCACCACTATTGGAAAGAAAAACACAGCATCATATTGTATTTATTGTCAAACTCAGTCACTATCTTTGTTATTTGTGCTTAACTACTTTTCATTCTTACAATGGACTGTTCATTCCTGAGGATGGAATAGGGAATGTCTGTATTTGTGTTTTTAAATTACTGTGCCACAAGAATCAAGCCATGATTTTTTTTAATGGAGTGATTCTTGTGTGACCTTGCAGGAAAGATGCCTTGAGGGCAGATACTCCTACTTGCAAATAATGCTGTTCTGATTGAATTGAGCCCTAGGATATTAGAGAGCATTTCAGTGACATCTGTGGTTACTCAAGACATCTACCACACTGGAAAAACCAGGTAGAAGAAGAATTATGACAACTCAATTATGACATACAGTTTGACAGGCTATCCATTGATTTAGTTGTCAGTATATTTATCATGGAAAGGCCTTATTAAGGCACAATGAGTTGGAGCTATAACATAAAATAAGAGAATTAGATTAGATCACATTTGTAAATCATATGGCACTTTTAGTGATTCCAAGCTGTGTCCTGGTTGAAAAGTTTTTTTTTTTCAAAAGCATATTTGGTAATAATTCCAAATGTGGGGATACATACATGATCTTAGAAAAATTAGAATTGTGGATGACACAATGAGGGTGTGAGTGACTTACCAGCAAGGGAGTTTTCAAAGAGAAATTGCATCAAGGACATCATCAGGGACATTTATGATTGAAAAAAGAAGTAGGAAAATCTTGTATGGAAATTGAAGGACACCAACAGATAGATACTCAAGTGTATATGGTAACCATGAATTATGAAAAGAACTAGGAGAAGGCTGTTAATGTATTGAGTAGATCCTATGCGGAGAATTTACAGATAGGATTCTCCACACAGGATGAGGAGAAATGGATGGGTTTGTGACCTTTAAAAGTAGAAGGAAGTGCTGTACTAGTGACATCATGAATTCATTGAAATATGAAAGATAATTTCTAAAAAGTTCATTCCTAGTAGAAAATTAATGAATTAAACACTGAAGAAATATTTATTGCAAGAAGAGAAAGAAAAAGAAAGGAAAAAGAAATCAAATAAAAAAGACACAAACAAATTCATTCATTCAGTCTTAGTCATGGGCACAGGATACTGAGTCATATTACTTACACTATGTCTATGGGGAAATGTAAATATTTCTCACATCTTTGTTCAAATTTACCCTGGAGGAATATGACACATGAAGCCAAATTCCCTCAGTACCTAAGTACACTGACTGCATTAAACACTATATCATCTCATGGGCCTCAGGGCTCAGGTGTCTTACAATCATGTCAAAGATCTGTGATTGGCTGGTCTGTCCATCTGTTTGTGCTGTAATTGATTTGGCAGGGGCCTGGATATACAGAATGAATCAGAATGTCTGGCGTGGAAAAACTCACTAGCATATTAGTGAAATTTCAGTAGGTGTATCATATGATGGATATGATGAAAAAGTATCCATAATGCTGCTGAATTAAGACATTTTTGTTGGCTTTTCTCAATAAAATTATGTTCTTATTTACTGATTATAGTAGAAATCTTTAAAGCAAGCTTTGAACTGAATATGAACTTTGCTTGTGAATATTAAATATATAAACTAATTTCAAAAGGCATTATGAGTAATAGGTTGCAGAATTAGTAGCTATCAGTACCCATTTATGTTTTCCTTTTCACAGACCAGAAATATTTGTCTTTTTCTAGGAGACACTAAGGGATGAATGGTTTTCTTAGTGGTTAATATGGAAAATATTTTAATTTCATAGTTACATTTTCAGGGAACCATTTTATTTTGAAGTATATGCCTGCTGGCTGACCCAGGTGGGGAATCCAACTGCCTGAAGATGTAGAGCAATGAATCAAAATTGTCTAAGATCCAAACAAGCTGAAAAACAAGTAAAGAATATGTTTTAAACCTCTTTTTGAGTAATTCAATTTAAAGGAAATAAGTTTATTTCTTCTCAGTTGGTTGAGTTGTTTGGTATTAAATCTCTATTTGACCCAGCCCTTTCCTATTCTTCAGTTATCTTCAACATTACACTTCCCCTGCACTCTACTGTCCAATCAATCCATCCATCAATTAAACATTTATTAAGTGCCTACTATGTGTCCTGACACTGTGCTAAGTGTCCATACATACTCCAACTTGCTGTTCCTCACACAAGACACACCATCTCCTCACCATTATACTGGCTGTCCCCCATGCCTGGGAGCCCTTCTTTCCTTATCTCTACTTCTTGGTTTCCTTCAAGACTCAGCATAAGAGCCATCTGCTCCATAAAGTCTTTCCTGATGACTCCAGTTGTTGTAGCTCTTTCTTCCCAAACTACCTTGTGTTCCTTTGATCTAGTTTCTGTATCTACTTCTTACATGTACAAATTCTGCACCCATCCCCCAATGACATAATCTTCTTCAGGGCAGGGCCATTTCAATTTTTGTCTTCATATCCCCAGGGTTTAGCACTCCATCTGGCAAGGGATTTCATTAGTGTAGGGAATTCCTGATTGAGAAAACTTCCTCTTCCATTAAAGTTCAGCATATTCTTTACAAATTATAGTCTTAGAGACCTGACTAGAACATGGAGATGTTAAATAACTTTTCCAGGGTAACTAACAGTCAGGGACAAGACTTGAACCCACAACTTCCCGGCTTCTATGCCACATCTCTATCCATTATACCATATTGCCTATTTCTTGGCATATAATAGACAATAAATGCTTATTGATTGATGGAATGCCACATGATGATATTATTGGGACTTTCATGCTTTTAACAGTCATCTGATAGATAGAAGGACTAAGAGGAAGGAAAAGAATATTTAAAATGAAGTACTTTCCTAATTTCCATTTTTCAAAGTCAGTGATTTGTACTCTGGCTAATTATCATTAGGTCTAGAGGTTCTTTAGTCTCTAGAGCCAGGGCTATAACTAAGAGGGGTGGGGGAGAGTAACACCAATTTTTACTTTGGAATACAATACTTAGAAGTCACCAATAACACTTGTACTCCTTCAAATAGAAACAATAGTCAGTAAGAATGAGGATTGGGGCTGTACTCCTATTGCATATTTAAGGAGCTCTGTTGCCAAATTTGTCTCAAAAATGATATGAAGACATTTTTCTTCCTGCCTTTTGGTGGCACCAGAATCATTTTATATATATATATATATATATATATATATATATATCTATATATATATATATATATATATATATATATATATATATATATATATATTTCTGCTAGAGTTCATCTACTGAGTTGGCTTTTTGCCTTCTTATCTTGAAGGTTGCATAGCCAATATAATGGCTTGGATGAAAAGCTTGGTGAAATATCTCCAGTGTTGGAGTGGCAATTCTTTTCAAGGTTCCCCGATTTAGAGTTGGGAAAAAACCTTAGAGGTCTTCTAGTCCAACCTCTTTTTTAATAGATGAAGATCAGATAGTTTAGGAGACTGCCTCCTAGGTACTGACTGAGTTAGGATTCAAAGCTGGGTCCTCTGATTCCATATCCATTGTTTTCCCCATGTTTTTCTGGGGAATAAGGTAAAGGCTGCTCAGTGAGTAATGGAATCTTCATTCCAATGGTACCAAACCTTAGCTTTTCTGACTCTATAATGGCCCTCTCTGCCCAACAGACCTGCAGCTGTGTACAAAGTTGTGTGGGCAAAGCAGCCTTGCATGATGGGTAAGGAGAACTATTCTTTCCCTTGTAGGACTCATGAGAATAATTTTAAAACAGGCCTCCAAGGATTCATGAGTTAAAAGCATTTGTTTACATTACCTGTTTTAATTGATAATGCACAAAGGATGGAATTTTGAAGGAGACATTTTTCTTTTATTCTTTCATTTTGTTTCAACCCCTCGACTTCTTCATTTTTCCTCTTTCCTGTTTTCCTATTCACTGTTGGGCTTGACTTTTTCCCCTTTCTATCTTTTGTGACATTCTTTCTATGATTCTCTGTGGTCTAGTGTTGTTTCTCATCTATTTTTTTTCCCTGACAGTTTCAGATATTTTTTCTGTTGCTATAGCAATGCCTACCAATGCAGGTGAGCCAAAAATGAATTCAAGTGATTCTATTTCCAGAGTAAGCTTTTGCCTTTTCACATTTGCTTTGTAGGGCTCAATATTTTTAAACAGTATATCCTTTAAAATAATTATTGAAAAGAAAATTGTGGAATAATATCCCATGAATTCACTTTCTGTACTCACTCACAGACAGGAAAGAGTACATTAGCTTATCATTTGAAAAGGTCTACTGTCAATTGGCTCTCCAAATTTACAGAAAAGCCCAATCATTTTTATTGACTTTAATTCGTCCAGTTTTCATTGAGGTGGTATTCAGTGACCACACACCAGTTACTGGCTATGTTGAATTTCTTTCTGACTTACTAACAACGTTAGGTGCTTTTTCATTGCCATTTTTCCTTCCTTTTCATTTTTCATTTGGATGAGCCGATCTCTCACATCCTTTCCAATTCTAGCATTTTGTGGTTCTATGACCTTAATGTTTGCCTTAAAGTTTGTTCTCTAGGGAATCAAATTTATTTTACATTGAAAATTCATCTTTATCTTTTACTCTTTAAGTGCTTCTGTCAGGGTATCTTGACCTTTCTAGAATTTTTTTCTACAAATTTGCTGAAGTTCCCATACTAATTAGTTCTATAGAATAACTCCTTCTAAATTCCAGCTAAGTTTCTGGGGTGGCAAAGACATTGCCAAGATCTGATTGATTTATTGAATTTAAATTTATGTATTTTTCTGAAAAAACACTAAAATTACTGTTTCCTTTTTTCAACAAAATAAAGTCAGTATCACATTCATTTATCCAGTGTATACCAAGGAGTGCATGTTGCTTTAATTGAGAGGAATTATTTCTATATTTCTAGCAGTTTTTTTTTCCAAACTGAGAGAGACCTTAATTTCCAAGGGAGAATTATGATATATCAGTTATCAACCTACAATACAGTTATGAAACTTTTAAGTACATCTCTTTAGACACAAAAATGCTGAATAGGCATTTTCATTACTTTTCAACCTTCTCCTGGTTTTCCCCTCCCCATTTGGACTTCTTTTCAGGCCCCTGGCAATTCCACAGAGAAAGAGAGGAAAGGAAAGGTAGGGTTTGGGAGAAAAAAAAGAGAATTAAAACACACGCACGGATTGGTCAACTGCCCTAGTGAGAATTTCAGAAGGTGAACTTACCATCCCCAAACACAAGTCCTGAGAGCCAAGAGGCTAAGCCAAAAGCCACAATTATTTCCACACCAGAGAACAGGGTGATTAATCATTTCCTTAACCTTCTTCTGTGTGAAACTCTTAAGAATTTCCAGTGCTTGGATCTCCAATCAAAGTCAGAGAAATTTCTCAGGGGAGGGGATGGAAGTGAATGGAAAAGAAGGAAGGAACAATGAATAAAACCAAAAAGTACAACTATATCCTTCAGTTTACATATTTAGTATTGCCTCGTATTGTATTGGGCAGTATCAATGAATGACTCAGTCATTTGAGAACTCAGTTGATCAGTTCAATCGACTGAGAATTCGATCCCAAAATCTTCCTTGAGTTAAATATATATCACGTATCCTCAAGGTCATTCATTTACTTGTTTTGGCAAAGTGGAGGAGAGTTTTTTTTTTTTTATAATGGATAAATTCCACCAAGGCCTAGGATTAATTTTAACATCTAATAATAATCACTTAAGACCAAAACAAAATATTCTGGGAACCAAATAGAATGTGAAAGGTACTTTTATTTTCCCTGATATTTTAATTTCTGAAGTTTCTGATGATAGGGCAGTGACCATAAATGTTACGTATCATTGTATCTAGCAGAGTGAAAAAGAAGTTTGTTGGATGAAAGAAATGTTTTTGAGAGCTACATCAAACAATGCTGTGAAATGATCTTCAATTTTTTAAAAAGAAATACATTTGACTACCTTTCTTTCAGATTATATTTTTCCTTCAAATTATTGCTAGACGAAAGGAAAGAAACAAAGTATTAGGTAAATGAGACTAAAATAGTTGTTCAGAATATATGCATCCTGGTTTCCTCCCAGAAGAGCCATAGTTAACACATTGCATTCAGAAGCTACATGGTGGAGGAAGGGCTTTACACTCAAAATAGTGCCTTCGGATTTAAAGAAACCAGCCCACTAGAATTATTTCACTTCTTCTGGTCCCTTTTCCTGGGCAGCTGTATAATCATTGTCTATTCCAGGTCAGTGTGGGATGCTCTGAGTTCTCAATTATACTGATATTCTGTGGCTCTGCACTCATTTTTGGTCTTTAAGTTTTGAGAATTTTTGTTCTGATTTCCCACTCACCCACACAGACGGAGAATGGCTGCCTTTGCTCTGAACATCTGAATCACCATTTCTACTAATTCTTTTTGGATAACTGTGTCTATGGTGATCTTTAAATGCTACCTCAATGTGGGTTATTGTTATTGTCACTATATTTTCATTGTCTTTATCTGATGAAAATCAGCAAGTCTTGACCAAGAATGTCCCCATTTTTATTTTTCTTCACAATGTTGTTCACTGATAAATATAGTAGCACCTATATGGTATATTTCTAAACTACTTAGTGTTTCTATGGCCACATGGATGAAAAATATCTGGAAAATTTCCTGTTGTTCTCTTAATAAAAGACTTTATTTTCCTTATCTTTTCATCTATAAGTCCTAGGTTTTTCTGGCAACATTTTTTTTCTATCGGAAAATGTTATCAAATGTACCTCCTACCTACTTTTTTCTTCATTCACAGTGAACAGGAACAGTTCTTTTTCCCACATTAAAAAACAAAACCAAAACAATCATTTCAATCTTTCCTGTAAGGTCCATTTCCATTTTATTTTAGCTCCTACCGTTTGGTCCTAGGACTTTAAAAATTCAAGCAGAAAAATATCTTTTTCAGAATTCATATTTTCATTAACAGCTTTTTAGAATTTATATTTTAATAGCAAATTTTAGTCATTGAAGACTAGGAAACTTTAATGGTCTCCATTTTATGTAGAGATTTTTCAAAGTTATTATTATTATTTTAAAGGAGATATTAGAAGCTATGATAGGGTTAAGGATTCAAGAAGAGTCAATACTCACTAAATGCTTAACACAGTGCCTTAAGTACTTAATAAATGCTTGTTTCCTTCCTTCTTAATGTAAGGGAGTGGTTCTTTAAAGCCTAGGACATAACAATACAGAAGAGTCTTAAAAAAAGATCTTAAACTAATTTTAAAAATCACCAGATGATCCTTTTATGAGGTATGGGTTAGTCCCTTGAAAGAACCCAAAAGGATGGACTGAGATGGATGACAAAGGAGGAAGCAATTGCCACAGATAGATAGAACAGGACTCAGGGATCAAGGTTGCTTGGGCCAATCAGGAACAAGGAAAGTAGGGAAGGATGCTTTTTATTTTTTTGATGAAACCCTATTCTACAGACACCTAGGAGGCAATCATGTATCTCCCTTCTTCTGTTGTTCACCCTCATGAAAGCCTGAAACCTTTCCTTCTGTGTACAGTGAAAGTCTGTTTGCTTTTCTTTAATTCAGACATTTACTTTGTCTTTATAAACAGCATTAGCCATAGGGCTTTGCTAGTCTGGGTATACTTAGTTTGAAGGAGGAAACTGAGTGAAAATGTCCCCAGAGAAGAGATATAGATCTCATACTGATGTGTTTGGCCAGAAGCTCTGTCTTTGGTGGGGAGCTCAGAGCTAGCACAAGGAAAAGAGAATAACAGATCCTTTATTATTACTTACAAGAGTGGAGAAGGAATATATATGTCAGGAAACACATTTGAGCCATGAGGTAGTAGTCGGGTTAGGAACAAACAGGAGTGATTGAATAAACCATCACTGCTACACACATTTTCCACCTTTTTTTGAGGAAAAGAAGTTAAGATTATCTAATTCCTTCATCAGGACAGGTATGGCCCCAGCCTACTTCAACTTTGCCTGCTACTAAATTCTAGTTTTGGAACTGAGGTTACTCAATTAAATACTTTAAATCTTTTATGCCTGTTAAATTTTTCTCCTGTATTCCCTAAGTGAATGAAGTCAATTTCCAACCCCTGCTCTTTCCTCGTCTTCAAATCAATTCAAGATCAATGCACTAGAAGACTTGGGTTCTGTCTTGGCTCTGTCACTTCCTAGTCATTTGACTGTGGACAAATTACTTACCTCCAATATGCCTCAGTCTTCTCATCTGTAAAATATGGATGATCATTTTCTGAATTCCCTAACTCACAGGGCTATTGTGATGATCAGGTTGGATAACCGATATGAAAATATTTTGACCCTAAATTCTGCCAGTAGTTTTCTGTTATCAGCTATGGTAAAATATAAACTATTCACCATTGATTAATCAATAGCTATCTACATATTTATTTTTTGCATGCTTACTCTATATGCTTACTGCTGCTGAGCATGTGTGGAAGCGATAATCTTTTCCCCAAAGGAAATTTAGAACAAGTTTGGGCAGAGAAGGCTAAAATACATGGAATAATTAGACACTAATCTGGGGGGGAGGTTATACTTATGAACTAAACTATATGACAATGATTATAAATCAAATACAAATATAGAACAGTTGCTTTCAAAGCTCTACTACATAGCTCAGAGACATACGTTTGCTGTCATCCCTTGTTATATGTCAACTTCTACCCCAGCAGCGTAATGCAAAAAAACCCACTTTCTAAACCACAAAACATTATATAAATGTGAGCTATTACTAGCACTGTGGGCTGTTTTTTCAGTAGGGTGAGAGGATCTGGACCAGTGATTTTATCAATGTAGAGTACTTTCAGTGTGGGAACTTTCCCCTCTGATGTAGATCTGCCAATTCCTATATTATATAGTCTTAGAGATTTGTTTGGGGACAGTTGCTCACCCAGAGTCAGACATCTAGGAGATATCAGAGATAGGATTTGACTCTGAAACCTAAAGTCTATTCACTTTGTGTCACCCTGCCTTCCTAATACTAATATTGTTATTTTAAATCTTGTATTTCAATCAAGCCTGCCCTCTTAATCACCTTCACATTAAGAACTTCATTCTCTGCTTATGAGATGAGATCTTACCTTAGGCTTACTGCCCTTCCTTCCTGTCCCACCAAATGACTTTCCTCTCTTTCTTAAATTGCAGGGAAAGGTCCATCTACTTCAGTAAACTCTCTGATGAAACCAGTCTGTTCTCCAACTCACCAGCACTAATCCCAGCAAAGCCTTGCCTTTCATCCTCAAAAGATTCTTGTGAAGATTCTTGTTTAATACAAATGTTGTATATCAGTCAGTTTTAGCTCAACTCTTATGCTCTGGCTCCTCAATAGAAAAAAGAAGGGGCCTTATCCCTGCCTTAAAGATATATAGTAGAACTCTTCCAACATTCTCTTCCAAACAATTTTAAAATCGAGTCTCAAATAGAATTTTGGAGAGACAAAGTCAATAAGAGAACAGAATAAGTTATTTTTCCACCCTAAAACAATGTAGCAGGTCAGCATGAGAGGTTGGTGATACTGGGGTGGGAGTTAGCCCAGAGTGTGGCAAAAGCACCAGTGATGGACCTTGGAGGCAGCAGCAGCAGCTTTGGGAGCTATCAGCCTAGACACAGTAAGGGGAGGTTGGACAACTGGTCACAAAGAGATTACAGGGGACTCTTTGCTGGCACTAGGTGCAGGACTTGGTGCGGAATAGCAATGTTATTGCTTATAAGCAGTTCTGAGCCACAGATCCAGAGCAGAGAGGAGTGCTTCTCTTCAGTCATAAGGGAGCAGGGGCTCTGGCTGTAGTTCCAAGGCTAAGAAGAGCACTAGTGATTGTTGCTGCAGGATAACAGGGGACTGAGTCACAGTTCCAGGGCCTAGAGGAATATTAGTGCTTGCAGCAGCAGGGGATTAGGACCCCTCCCAGGTAAAGACAAGAGAGTAGACCAGGAGAGCAGTGCCCACCCCTATCCTTGGATCACATCAACGTGGATGCACTGAGAACTTGCAGACCCATAAACCTACTTCTGAAAACAGCACTAAAAAAAACCTGAAGCTCAGGATAGAACCTCCCCACTCCTAAGTGAGTAGAGCCCATCTTTAACATAAAGTTCAAAGTCAAGAAACAGGTTGGATAAAAGATCAGACAACAATAACAACAACAAAAAGAACTTGACCATAAAAAAAACTATGACAGAGGCTGGGAAGACCAAGGCATAAACTCAGAAGAAAACATCAATGTGAAAACAGCTACAAGCAAAACCTCAAAGAAATATGCTAATTGGATCCAAACCTAAGAAGAATTCCTGAAAGAATTAGAGAAAGAGATAAGAGTGGTCCAGGGAAAAACTGGGAAAAGAAATGAAAGTGTTATAAAAATTATGAAAATAGAATTAACATCTTGGTAAAAGAGGCACAAAAAAATGAAGAAAATAGCACCTTAAGAAATAGAATTGGTCTAATGGCAAAAGAGGCATGAAGATTCACTGAAGAAAAAAAAATTCCTTTAAAATTAGAATTGGACACCTGGAAACTAATGATTCCATGAGATATCAAGAAACAATAAAACAAAATCAATACAATGAAAAAAATTAGAAGAACGTGTGAAATATATCATTGGAAATATAACTGACTTAGAAAATATATTGAGGAGAGATAATTTAAGAATAATTGGACTTTCTGAAAGCCATAATAATAATAAGAAAGAGCCTAGACATCATATTTCAAGGAATTATAAAGGGAAACTCTTCTGGTATCTTAGATAAAAAGGATAAAATAGAAATAGAGGGAATCTACTGACTACCTCCTGAAAGGGATCACAAAGGAAAACTCCCAGGAATATTATAGCCAAACTCCAGAGCTCCTGGGTCAAGGAGAGAATATTGCAATTAGCCAGAAAGAAACAATTCAAATATAATGGAACCAGTAAAGATCACACAAGATTTAGCAGTTTCCATTTTAAAGGAGTGGGGGTCTTGGAATATGGTATTCTGATAGGCAAAAGGGCTACAGGATTACAACTAAGAATAACCCAGCAAAACTGAGTATAATCCTTCAGGGGAAAAATGGATATTTAATGAAATAGAGGACTTTCAAATATTCCTGATGAAAAGACCAGAGCTGAATAGAAAATTTGACATTCCAGTGGTGGGATTCAGCCGGTTTGCACTGGTTCCATAGAACCGGTGCCTAATTTTAGGTTGAGTTCTGTGAACTGGTTGTTAGGTCAATGGTGGGAGTGGCACCTGGGCTCAGTTCCATAGAGAACTGGTTGTTAATTCATTTGAATCCCAGCACTGATTTAAACACAAGACTCAAGAGAAGTATAAAATGGTAAACATGAAAGAGTAATCATAAGGGACTCAATAAAGTTAAACTGTTTATATTTCTATATAAGAAGATGGTAAATGTAACTCCTAAGAACTTTATCATTATTAGGACAGTTAGAAGGCATCTGTGTAGACACAGGTCACAAATGTAAGTCAATTATATAGGGATGAGATAAAAAAAATTAAGGGGTGAGAAAGAGTAATGCATTGGGAGAAGGGGAAAGAGAGAGGTAGAATGTGGAAAATTTTCTCACATAAAAGAGGCATGCAAGGAAGAACTTTTACAATGAAGGAGAAAATGGGGGAGTGTGTGGCAGGCAATGCTTGAACCTCCCTCTCTGAAATTGGTTCGAAAGGAGAAGACTATTTTATACATACTCATTTGGGTATAGAAATCTGTCTTAATAGGGAAATAAGAAAGGAAGGTTATAAAACATATGGGGAGATAACAAAAGGGAGGAAGGACTAAGAAAGGCAGTGGTCAGAAGCGCAGTAGACTTTTGACTAGGGACAGGATAAAAAGTGAGAAAAGTATAAAAAGAAGACAATAGGAGGGAGGGAAATGCAGGTAGTCATCAAAACTGTGAATATGAATGGGATGAACTCATCCATAAAATGGAAGTGGACAGCAGAATAGATTCGAAACTAGAATCCCACAATATGTTGTTTAGAAGAGATACATTCAAAGAGAAACCATCACACAGAGTTAAAATAAAGGGCTGAAGCAGAATATGTTATGCTTCAGCTGAAGTAAAAATGCAGGGGTAGCAATCATGATCTCAGAAACAGCAAAAGCAAAAAGAGACCCAATTAAAAAAGATAATTAAGGAAACTACATTTTTCTAAAAGATACAATAAGACAATAAAAAGCAGTTTCAAAACTTTTTTTTGACAGAAAGTATTTTTATTTTGACATCTGAATAAGTATTGACTCCTCAAGACACAGCCTTTGGCATCTTTTCCAACTTATTCATTAGCTTGTACTATGCCTTTTTCAGAAACATAGATGCCATACAAAAATTTTCTGATATCCTTGTTTTTGACTGTGGTGGCCTGTTGGATCAGGGCAGCTGAGTTTGAAACAAGTTCAATATAATTTCCTTCAAGAATTAATTCTTCTTTTTGGGCTTGAGAAACAGTACAAGCAACATCTGGTCTCACATGCACTCTTTGGATATATTTTTCACCCAAGAAATTTCTGCCCTATTTCAACAAGTGAGCCATTCTCTTGAATAACAACATTGATAGAGAAGTGAGCATACACAGACCTCATCTTGTAATGAAAACCCGGGGTAATGCCTTTGATCATGTTTTGTATGTGACTACAGATTGTGCGCACAGTTCCAAGTTCTTTTCAATTTCCCCACCATTTGTCCACCCGGAGTCTTTTTTTCTTCTTTCTAAGAAGACTGAGCTCAACATTGATATGACTGAAATTCCTACAGAGGATTCCTCTGGGCCCCTTCACAATAACTGTCTGACCCTTAAGAGAGATGTTAACATTTTCTGGGATGTCGATGGTCTGGTTGCTTAGAATGATCTTCATTCTGGTAGCGAATGGGCCAAAGAAGTTTCAAAACTTTTTACAGCAAGTTCCTCTGATAAAGGCCTCATTTTAAAATTATATAGGGAACTGGGTCAAAATTATAAAAATAAGAGTCATTCTCCAATTAGTAAATGATCAAAGATTTTTAAACTGGCTGTTTTAAGAAGAAGAATCCAAAGCTACCTATAATCATGTGAAAAAATGTAAATCACTATTGATTGGAGGAATGCAAATTAAAACAACTCTGAGGTACCACCTCACACCTATCGGAAATGATAAATGCCGGAGGGTATGAAGGAAAATAGGTACACTAAGAAACTGTTGGTTCAAACGTTCTGGCGAACAATTTGGAACTATGCCCCAAAGGTTATAAAACTGTGCACACCCTTTGATCCAGCAATACCAGTACACCAGAGAGCTGGAAGAATAAGGAAAAGGACTTTTATATAAAAATATTTATAGCAGCTCTTTTCGTGGTGGCAAAGAATTGGAAATTGAGGGGATGCTTAACAATTGGGGAATGACTGAACAAGTTGCGGCATATGATTGTGATGGAACACTATTGTGCTATAAGAGATGATGAGGGAGGTGGTTTCAGAAAAAAAATATGGCAATACTTATATGAATTGATGTAAACTGAAGTGAGAAGAACCAGGAGATCATTGTGCATAGCAATGTTGTAATGAAGATCAACTGTGAAAGACTTGTCTACTTTGATCAATTCAATGACCAAGACAATTACAAAGGACCAATGATGAAAGAGAAAAGAGAAAGAACTGGTGAACTCTGAGTGCAAATTAAAGTACAATTTTTTCACTTTCTTTTTCTTTGTGATATGGCTAATACAGAATTGTATTTTGCATGATTTTGAATGTATAATTGATATCATTTACTTGCCTTCTCTGTGGGTAGGGGAGAGCTGAGAGGGAATGAGAGAATGTGGAACTCAAAATTTAAAAAGAAAAGAAAGTTATAAATAAATAAATAATTTTTAAAAAAAAGATATGTAGTTAAGCTGAGCTCTTGCTTTATTTGGGTAAATATAGTATTTTAGGGGTACCTAATAGCATAGCACAAGGCTCATCTTGACTCTTTATATAGTGTAAAGTTTTCTTTAGTCATCTGCTGAAGCTATATTTTGCTAATTGCCCTTTATTTCTGAGTGAACAATTTTATGTCCCTACCACTTTTAACTTTTGTGCTGCATGTCTAGAGAGTCCTTGCTCTCTGACAATATGAATCACTCCTGAATTGTGCCTTGAAAATAATATAGGTATGGGGTGCTTTATCTGCTAGGTCACTTGTTTCTCACTATAAAATAGCCTATTTGGTTCTTCCTCTGTGGCCTTTGTGGGAGTCTAGTCTCAATTAACTGTCACATTATAGTGATGGAACTTTCACTTGCATCATTCTATCTGCTTGTAGGACATTCATTATAGATCTGGCCAAGTGGTTGTCAATTGTGAAGTCAATGCTGTGTTGATGATTGCTGTCTTCTCTGCCATAGTATTCCATGCTGTCTTTGCCTGCTCTCTGATTATGTTTCCTAATCCCTGTAAAATCAGACTTGGATGAGTTCTCACAATCTACTTTTCCTACTGCCTTGAAAATAGTTTGTTCTTTCATGATGAGGCCTGCATGATTCAAGATACTAGCATTTTAATATCACAGAAAAAGACAAGAGTTTGGTATTCTTCCTTAGTAGGCATTCCGTAACAAGCAAAGTTCATCTTTAAGTTGCCTGGTCAGAGCTCAATTCAAATTTAGCTTTAAGGATATTTTTCAGGTAGACCAGTGAGGGAGGTGTTTGAGGCTGTAGGGGAGAGGTTTTATATTCTTCACATCATATTGTGTAGGTCCATCTGCTTCACATCATGTCAAACATCCCTTGGCACTATGGAGCTAATGCTTATTGCTTTAAGTGGGATAATTGTCAATGACATTCATAGTTGCATTCAAATGATTGTGTGAGCATAGTACTGATGTGAGCACAAGCTATTGGGGCACAGAGTTGCACAACTGAAAGAGCATTGGCTTCAGAGTCAGAGGTCCTTGGTTCAAATCCTGCCTGTGAAGCTTACTGCCTTTGTTGACCTTAGGCAAGTCACTTAACCTCCCTGAGCCTCAGTTTCTTCATTTGTCAAACGGAGAGGTTGAACTAGATGACCCCTGAGTTCTCTTTCAGTTCTACATCTATGATCTCATGAATTCATATGACCTCTTTGACTGTCAGTCTCCTTATCCATAAACTGAGAGGATTGGACTAGATCAGGATTTCTTACTCTGGGGTCCACAGATCCCCAGACTTTAGGTACTAGGAAGTTGCATTGGAAAAAATGCGTATTTACTTCAGTATATTTTATTTCCTTTGTCAACCTGTTTATTTTATGCATTTAAAAACATTATTCCAAGAAGATATCCATAGGCTTCTCCAGATGGTTAAAGTGGTCCATGACAGAAAAAAAAGGTTAAGAACCCCTAGATTAAATGGTTTTGGAGGTCCCTTCCAACTCCAGAATTCTAAGCTGATGACTCTACGACATTACCAGCTCACCATCCATGTTTTTGTTGCTCTTTAGTCATTTCAGTCATGTCTAACTCTCTAAGGTCCCATTTGGAATATTCTTGGAAAATATACTAAAGTGGTTTGCCATTCCTTCTCTAGCTCATTTTACAAATGAGGAAACTTGGGCAAACAAGGCTAGGTCTCTTACCCAGTATCACATAGCCAAACTGAGGCCAGATTAGAACTCATGTCTTACTGACTCCAGGCCCAGCGCTCTATCCATTGCAACACCTAGTTGCACTTCATGTACACGTACACACTCCTTCTATAGGCACCCCTATTTTACTGATACATAAGTCAGAGACAAAGCATATACGAATGATGGTGGTCAATTGTAGGCGCTTAACTTTTTAAGGTTTGGGAATACTAGATAATACATATGTCCTTGTTATTTTCTAACTGCTGACATCATAGTACCCTTGAGACAGTATTTCTCTGATATTAATTTCTCTTAAAACAGCTCATCATATATAAGTGCAAAAAAATGAAGACTATGAAGAATTCAGGAAAGCATGGAAAAACATATATGAACTGATGCTGAATGAAATAAGACCAGGAAAATTATATTCATTTGGAGTACAACCAGTGTAAATGGTAAGAATCCAAAGTGAAACTAAATACCGCACAATCATAAGGACTAAGTTTGGTTCTGCAGAATCACTGAGGTTCACTACTGGTGTGGAATACTTCATATATTGTCAGACACCGTTGTTTAATTGGTTAGTATTTACTATTCTTCTTTTATTCCTCTTTTCTTTTTCATTTTTGCATCAAGCAATGGCTTGTCAGGTGTTTGTGGGGGAGGAATATATTCAGAAATAATTGTGATATAAAAACAAAAGGCATCAATAGAAACAAGAGACAATTTAAACATCGAACTATTTCTTTGAAGTTCCGTCTTTTCTACACAAACATGACTTATTTCAGACAATTCTGTGAGCTTTCTTAAGCAGAATGACGTCTTAGTAAATGAAAAGGCATGTGGTTTCTGCTCTATGGGTGTGGACCCACTGTTACTTTGTATTTTGCCTTGTATTGCTGTCATCTTCCTTTAGCTTCCTGAAAGGTCTTTTTGTTTTGTTTTTTACTAAACTTTGTCAAATCTCACTACCTAGTGTTTATTTGAAGTCATATAGAAATAAGTGGTCAGTGAAAAGGCCATCTAGTCCAATTACTAATATTGGGGAAGATAGGAAAATGGTGGGACCATGATGAAGCTAAATAAAATAAACCCATTATCCTAACAAAGGCTAGTTCATTCTATGCTAAAGTCTACCTTTCCAAATCCTACCCGTTCTTTAACACATAGCTCAAATTCCAATTTTATGAAGTCCTCTTTAACCGTTCTGTCCTGCCTTTTAACTCATAGAACATATCATTAATACTACTCTTTGGGACTTAGCAAATGCTACTGTGAAACAATATTAACTGACATCAACAATTATTTATCAAATGTTTACTATGTCCAAGGCATTGATTTAGGAACTGTTGTCTCATATTGGTAGCTTGTGTTTTTATGTAATTCTTTTATTATCAGATTTTTCAGGTGTGGCCTTTTCTTCCCAACTGGATTAAATCCTGTCAGGTCAGTGACCTACTTTATATTTGTCAACATGCTTAGCACAATGCCTTATATATAGTGGTTGTTAAAAAAAATAGTAAATAAATGAAACCCTTATTATAAAGGGTTCTTTATAACATTGTGACAGCCAAACAATGCTTTTGGAATCCCTGAGTTTTGAACAGCATCTTTTAAAAGGTATATGGCAAATTTATAGCAATTGCTGAAAGACCCATTGGATTTATTTTGCTACCAGAATCCTAGCTCGATTTGCATTCCAGTAAATCCTGGAAGCCAAGAAAACACCTGGTAGCACAAATACCTGCAGAAGTCTTCTGAAAGCCACATATTTGCTTAAGGCCACCGATGGCAGTGACTTCACTTGATAGGTCATATTATTGGTAGTTGTCACATCATAGGTAACTGAACCATGTAGGGCATTCCAAATAGTCAGCAGAGTGCTAATGGCTGTCTTGCAGATTTCAGTCCAGGCATGTGTGTCCAGTCAAGACAAAGTTTACTAATCAAATCATAGACATTTTGAGAAATTTAGCACAGTAAATAGAGCACTGGGCTCAGAATCAGGAAGACTCATCTTCCTGAGTTCAAATCTGGCCTCAGACACTTACTAGCTGTATGACCCTGTGCAAGTCACTTAACTCTGCCTCAGTTTCCTCATCTGTAAAGTTAGCTGGAGAAGGAAATGGCAGATCACTTCAGAATCTTTGCTAAAAATAGCTCCAAAATGGGGTCATGAAGTTGGCAACAATTGAAACAACTAAACAACAAAACAATGGGAAACTACATTTGGTTTGGGAATTCTGGGGGGAAAATCTTTCCTGAGAGTATTGGGAAAAAAATAAATATTTATGCAATGAGTGAACCCATGTACACATATCCCAAACCATTAGAGTGAAACCACTGAGCAAAAGAAATTGTTTCCTTTGCAGTGCTTTAATATATTTGAACACTATCCCTAAAATGTTGTATACTGATTTTTAAATTAAAAAGTAATGCTTTGTCAGTCTATCTTTATAACGAAAGGAGACACACTGGGTTCATCAGGGCTAACGAGTGCATCTCTCAAACATCCTTGATAGCTATGGCTTACTTCTTAGACATTAGGTTGAATATTTGTCAGTACTCATGTGCAATGTCTTTCCAAAGCATGTCTCATCAGGCACAATTTAACCATAACATACTATAAATTAGATGCACATCTCAGTGGATGAGCATATAAAATTTAACAATCATAATGCAACTAAATTTGTTATAACAAAACAATAAAAAGGATAAAATTGTACAAAAGAAATTTTCCTAATAAGAAGGAGATTGAACTTGGGCTGTCTATCATAGCTTGCTGCTAGTTGAACTTTCACTGTCAAAATTTATTGAAGTTAATGTTTTCACTCCCCAGGGATTCTGGGGAATTTCCAAGGGAATTGAGGGTATGAGAGCAGAAGATTCCAGGCAGCTCCTCAGGGGGAGCTGCAGCATTGCTTGTTAATTTCACTCCCCCATGATGGTCACCACTTAACTATCTCTTCCTGTCCCTAGCTTCCTGTAATGCCTGACACTTCCTTCTTCATCTCTATTCTCAGGTAGTAAAGTTACTTCTTCGGAGTTTATGCAATAGTGATGTTGAATAATGAATAGAGAATTCTCACTATTAAGCTTTATTTTACTCGGGGTGGGGAACAACCCTCAACAGAAAGGGTATTTTAATATAATTGTCTTTCCATAAAAAAAATATGGCTTGCTCACTCTACCTCCACTACAATTTCCTGTTTTGAGTAGGGGACTATGAGATGTAGATATTTGTGGGATGTTTCAGGGAAGATATGCAGCGGTTGATGGGAAACCTTAAAGGTAAATTTGGAGTGAATACAGTATGAACAATTTCATGGTGTCCAGTAATATAACATTTAAAACAAATTTCACTTAAATTCAACAAAAGAGTACCATTCTGAAAGGAAACCTTATTAAAGGTTCATTAAAATAATAGAAAATGGGCTGGGCGTGGTGGCACATGCCTGTATTACCTGCTACCAAAGATGCTAAGGTTTGTGGATCTCCTGAGTTTGGGAATTCTGAGCTGCAGTGGGCTAAGTTTAAAAAGGGACCTCACTCTTTGGCAGCAGTATGGTGAGTTCCTAGGAATGGAGGTTTTCTAATATGGGGCAAACTAGCCAAGGTCAGAAAATTGAACAGACCTCCTAAACTGAACTGAGTGGGATTGGGCTATGATTAGCCCCTGTGCTTTCACCTTTGAAGGGAAGGAAAGAAAGAGAGAAGGGGGAGGGAAGGAGAAAGGGAGAGAGGCAGAGATAGAGAGACAGAGAGACATAGAGACAGACAGAGACACAGAAAGAGGTAGAGGAGGGAAGCAGAGAGGAAGGGAGTAAGGGAGGAAGAGTAGAAGAAAGGAAGGGTCAAAGAAAGGAAAGGAGAAAGAAAGAAAGAAAGAAAAGGAAAGAGAAAGAGAGAAAGAAAGAAAAGTTTGATGTCCCTTTAATGAAGCAAAGTTATTTTTATTTTTCCAAATACAACATTTGATGAATTTAGATGTTTACTGGTAATATCTCAATGGCCATGTGTGTATGTGCGTGTATATGTATATATATATATATATATATATATATATATATATATATATATATATATATATACACATATATACACACACACATGTGTATGTATGTATATATACACATACACACACACTGCATATATATATGCAGTGTATGTGTGCACCAAAGTCCCACTCCCAATATATATGTATATGTGTGTATATGTACACACATATAAAAATACATTTACATACTTAATACACATACATATGTATATAAAATGTGTGTGTACATATGTATATTATATATACACACACACACACACACAACATATACAAATATATTAGTAGATTTTGGCTTTGGCATATGCTCAGACCACCTAATATGGGGCATTCACACAGGAGATGCCAAGGACTTGTTTCTGGGAGAAGATATACCGTGTGGGAGTGAGCAATCTCTTTCCATCCTGTGTCTTTAAACCTGCTTGACTGATTCAGTCTTTCTTCCTTCCAGAGGTATCTAATGGTGAAAGATTAATTCACTCACTGACTGGCATGATATGGTAACTGGAAATAGGCTTGGGGGCACCTTCCCCTACTGTTTGGCTACATGGCTCTGAGTAACGGGTTTGGGGTTTGCATCTTTGTTTGTTCTTTTCAGCTCTAGTTGCAGGGATTAGAGTCCTAGACCTAGGAGCCTGAGCCAAGGGGAACTTGTGGGCTAGGATTCCTGGCTAAGGCTGAAACTAGCCAAGTAGAAGCCAGTGTCCTGGGACACAAATTCAAGGTGTTTTGAATTTGGAACTTGATGGGACTAATGCCATTTAGGAACTGGGTTAAACTGTGAACCTAAACTTCTTCCTTCCTCCAGGCTGGAGCAAGGCATAAGGAGGGCTGGAATGGTTTAGGAGATATTATGCCCTTGAGGGGTTGGGGGGAATATTAGTATGTTTTGTTATTGTAATGCCTTGAAAATAAATGTTGCTTTTTAAAAGCTAATCTGTTAAGTGGTTAAATGGAAGTGTAGTGTTTGGACCCCTAAAACTGGGGAAACATAATCACTAGGGATTTGAGCCAATGGTAGAGATGAGAGACCACCCCGCCCCAGCTCCCTAGAAGAATGAACAGGACTGGGTTTCTACTTCTCTCTCAGAATATGATTTACTATTCTTTTCTAATGAAATAACAAGTCATGCTACCTTCTTATTAATTCACCCTGAATATGGTCAAAAGGGAGTTTTGATGGATTAAAATTTTCTCTGATTTTTGTGGCAATGATAAATGTTTCTTTTGATGACTTTCCTAAATATAGATGAGGGTGATTTGTGTCAGAACAAAGCTACTTCTCTGACAAAGGAAGGAATGTGACTGACTAGAGCCAGGAGACCTGGGTTCTGGTCCTAGCTCCTCTACTAATTAACTGTGTAGCTGGTTGAGTAATCTATCAGTGTCAACCTAGAGGGATCTGACTAACAGTGTTGCATGAAGCCCTGTACTTGCCTTCAGCCTGGTCCATATTTTCTCAGTGATTTGGATGAAGACATGCTTGTCAAATCTGTACATGATACAAAGCTGGAAGGAGTAGTTACTACAGTAGATACAAAATCAAGATTTAAAGTGATCATGATGGCCTGGGCTGATGAACACAAACTAATAAGATGAAATGAAGCAGAAATAAACATGAAGCTCTCGTCTAAGGTTAAAAAGAAAAAAAAAAACAACAGCTGCACAAATACAGGCTGAGAGAGATCTGACTTAACAGTTCATTTAAAAAGACTTGGGGTTGTCATTGACTACAAGTATAATGTAGCTGCTAAGAATGCTAATAATATTACTCTGATGGTTCAGCGTGATCAGCTTTGACTATTACCCTCACCGAAGCAGATCACAATCACTCCATATCTTGCTGTCTTGTGATTCCTTTCCAATATTTTTCCATAAAACTTCCATCAAGTATCTCAAGGGTACCAGTATACCACTTATGCTGTCCATCTATTTTTTCTGGACCTCATGCTTGTTATAAGGACTGTTTACATCCTTTTCTTCATATAAACATCCTAAATAATATCTTCTATTAGTTAAAAAAAATTGGTAGTCCAAGAAACATCACCTTAGGCTGAATTAATAGAAAAAGAGTATCCAGATCTAAGTGGTCTGGATCTGGACATTATGTGCCTGGCAAGTCATGGTTGGGTTTCAGTTTGCTGCATTGGAGGTACGTTGATGAACTTGCAGGTACCCTAGAGTATTATTCACATCCCAGGAGGTAATTGTGTTATTATATTCTACACATATCAGACCATACAAGAGGGAATTATGTGTGATTATTAGTGCTACATTTTAAAGAGAACATTGATAACTAGGGTGTACCCAGAAGAGGTCAACCAAAGGTACATCACCATCATTGTCATCAATGATTTATATAATGCTTTAAGATTTGCAAGTTGCTTTACAAATATTATCTCATTTGAGCCTCACAAGAAATCTGGGGGGAGAGGGGGAGGTGCCATTATTATTCCCATTTTATCCTCATCACAGTGTGAGGAAACTGAGGCAGAGGCTGTATTTGAACTCAGCTCTTCCTGACTCCGGGCCCTGTGCTGTATAAACTTACAAGTGTTTTTAAATATTTGAATGACTGTCATAGGGAATACAAAGAATAGATATGCTTTGCAACTATAAAAGGTATAACTAGGGCTTACAAGAATACATTACAGGAAGGCAAATTTTGGTTTGGCATGAAGTCTTTTCTAATAATAATTCCAACAAAGGAATGAGTCACTTCAAAGACAGTGAGTTTCCTGTCACAAGAGACAATCAAGAGGAGGCTAGATCTGCCAAGGATATTGTAGAGAGAATTCTGCTTTGGGTAGCCAAGTGGCACAGTGGATAGAATACAAGGCCTGTGTTCAAATCTATACCCAGACACTTACTAGTTGTGTGACCCGGGGCAAGTCACTTAACCTATTTGCCTCAGTTTCCTCAACTATAAAAATGGAGATAACAATAAACATCAACTACTCAGGGTTGTTGTGAGGATTAAATAAGATAATATTTATACAAGGCTTAGCACAGTGGCTGGTACATAGTAGGTACTTAGAAATGTTTCCTTCCTTCCTGCTTTTGGTCTATGATTTAACTTGATGCTTGCAAGATATGTATCAATTCTAAGATTCTCTGATTCTGTGCTCTAACTTAGATCATGTCATTTTAACTCTCTGGCCTTCAGTCTCCTTATCTATAAAACCAGGTGAATAGAATCATGGATAACATATCACATGCCCCAATAATTTAGAATTTTATGAACGTTTAAGTAGAAATATTGCTTTTTTAAATGTGCTTCATCAATAGCTCTAAACCTCACTGACTTTTAACAATGCATGTTATTGAATATAGTCTACTTCTGAGTATCCATATGAGCAACCATATCTGTTTTCAGGAATACATTTTTCCTCCACCAGCTTTGCTTTTTCATTTAATTAAAGAATGTTGCCTCCTCTCAGAAGTTGGCAAAAAAAAATTCCACCATATTACCAAATAAGTTTACTGAGGATACATACCCTTATGAGGTATACTTATCACCACTGCTTGATTAACAGAAGAAAGAATACTAATTTTGTCAAAAAAATTGCATAGCAAATGCTTCAGATTATCAACATGCATTTCAACCAGAGGATTCCAGGAAACTGCTGACACAAGTATTAGGGGATAATAAGGGATAATAAATATAAAGTTCATGTTTCAGGATAGTGGAAATTTCATTAGGCTCAATTTCCATTATCAATTATTAAATAAACTCACCTGAGTCTTTTCCTCCCTCCCAACCCATCCAAGACAAAAACCTCTGGGAAAGTACATAACCTTTGTTATGCATGAGTGGATTTCAAACTGAAAAGATCTGGAGTCTCTCTGCATGCAAAGGATTTCCTAGAGATTACACCCTAAGAATTATGTCATCAACTTTTTGCATTTCATAGAAAAATAATGCTAATCAATGCAAATTTTAAACAGCTAGAGAATGAACTCATACAAGAAGTATTTGAAAACATTTCTTGAAAGAATTGATACTTTCGGCTTTCCAGTAACAATTGTATGACACAACAGTGCATCCCTTGTTCTTGATAGAATCCATGACTCCCAACTTTGTGCTTCACTGACTCAACACCACCTTTCTACACTTGTTATATATGGGAGTACTCACATGAACCAGGGGACTAAGGCTTCCTCTATACTCTATTGTGTTAGCATCAAATAACTGGACCAAAAAAAAGAAAAAGTCCCGATCATTTTCAGAGGACAGTATCTTAGATCCCTGAGGGGGAAAAAATCTATTTCAAGAAATAAGGGATTTTGCTGCTTCACTTTCTATCCTCTCCCTACACTTTACTTTCAGAATGACTCAGTAATGCAGCAAATTGAACAGATTTATATTGGTATCTTTATCTAGACCCAAGTTTTAATTCCTACCCATATCTATTTTCATATCTAGAGAGCAACAGATCCCTAGCCACATCTCCATCCAGCCAAAGCTCTATATCTATGCTAATGAAGAAGAATTACTTGGCAGTGTGCTTGAACATCAAATTAGGGATTTAATAGGATCTAACAAATTAGACTTTCAGGTAAAACCAAACAAATCCCAGAACCTTAAAGCCTTTGTCTCCACTGGTGAAATTTTGTGCAATGCTCCCAGACTTTGCTTACTGTGTCATCTTTATAAACTGTCCCTAGACAAGTTTCACAATCTTGGGTGAGTTTCAGTCTTGAATACCACTGATCCATATCATCAACAGCTTTAAAAATCATAGCTCTTGTGATTCTTACATATAAGGAGACATTTAAAATGAATTTGTTTGTGACTTTAATGTCCAATGACATCTCTTTGTAGATTTTTCTTCATAGCTCAGCATTCGAGTTTTCAATGTCACACTGAAATTGGCATCTGGTATAGAAGAAAGAGGATTGGATTTGGAGTTCGAGGATTTGAGTTTGAATCCCAGCTCACTTTAACCTTTCTAGGCTCCAGTCTATCAGTTGTAAAGGGAGAGTTGAGATCAGATTACATATAAGATTCCTTCTGGGTTGAAATTCTATAATCCTTAATGATACTTTGGCTAGACATGTTATAATAAATTAAAATGCTATGACATGGATTGGGACTCATAACAGCTCCTGGAGCAGAAAAGAAACCAGGACACGTACAGCCAGTGATGGACATCACATCTGAGATATGAAAGGAATTGTTTAACATCTTAATTCATAATTTATTTCTACCTACAAACTGTATGTATTCTTTAAAACACACAAAGTATGTATACTCTATAACCCATCAATTACTCAGACAACATATGCTCATTAAGCCCTTACAATGTGCCAGGCACTACATGGAGGCCTTTTGTATAATCAATATGTATAATGTATTTATGTCCATTTTATAGAGTTTGGCATAATTTTTTATTTGAGGCTTATAAAACAGATATAAATGTACTATATTCATTGATTAAATTTATCATTTTATGCATATACAAATGTTGGATCACTGCAAACATTTTAGATTACTGCATGTTAGCAAGGGAAAGTAGATTTTCACCCCCAAAAGACCAGAAGAACTGAAGCTCTAGAAGTTGCTCTTTGAGGTACAAGCTAGGAAAGGTAGAAGATAGTGCTGGAATAAAGATGACAGGGAGGAAAAAAAAGGTTTTTAAAAAATTGTTATGGATGTTAAACAGAAGTACATGTGTGAGAGTTTACCATAACTTATCTACATCTATGGTAAGTTGTAGTCTATTCTGTTGATAATGTATGTTTTATGATCAAGAAGACTTGACAAAATTTGGGTTTATAAATATATAAACACACACGCACACACACACACACACACACACACACTCTCTCTGTCCTGGGAGAACTTTAGCAATTGAGAATTGGGTTAGCCTAAACAACACCCTGATTTTAATGGCTAGATATAATCAATTCTCAATAAATACTTATGATCCGTCATGGATGTTTGTATTTTAAACTTGTCACAGGTATGTGCCTTACATAATGACACTCCAAGAAAAGGCTAAAGATTTATAAGATCATAGCTTGAGAGCTGGAAGTGACCTTAGAGACTATCTATTTCAACCCTCACATTTTTCAGATAAGGAAACTGAGTCACAGAGATATTATTTACCCCAGAGTCAGAAAAATTTGATGTCCTCTTTCTTTTCTTCTTTTTTAAAAAAAAATTATTTATTTTTAACTTAAAACAGAAAAAAATGAATTCTTATTTTTTTGGTCTTCGCTGTTTATTTAGCAATGACCATATCTTGCTCCTATACAGGTCATCATCACATCAAAGCATCTGTGTCTTTTTTGTACATTCCAATGATTTAGCATGAATTCAGATCTTGCTGAGTCACCGCACTGTGACTAAGCATAGATTAGTGGCCATTCTCCCTTGAAGACAAGGACATGAGCTTGGCTTTGTGGTTTTAGCCACAGATTCAGCAATGAATGAACTCTTCCTACACCACATAAAGATTAGACAGAGATAGGGCAGCTAGGTAGCGCAGCAAATAGAGCACCAGCCCTGGAGTCAGGAGGACCTGAGCTCAAATCCGGCCTCAGACACTTGACACACTTACTAGCTGTGTGACCTTGGGCAAGTCACTTAACCCCAAGTGCCCTGCCTTCCTTCCTCCCTCAAGAAAAACCAAAAAAAAGAGATTAGACAGAGATAAATAGACAAATAAGGTAGATAGATAGATGGATGGATGGATAGATAGATAGATAGATAGGTGAATGGATGGATGGATGGGTAATAGGATGGCAGGGAGAAGAATGGGATTTTTGTTTTGTTTTAGTTTGTTAGGCTAGAAGGGGTTTCAGAAATCATCTAATCTAATACCCTTGTTTCATGGATGAGGAAACAGAGTCCCAGAAAGGGTAAGAAACATGCTTAATTACACACATTAAGGAAGAGGCAGAGCCAGACAGAATCCAGGTCTCTTGACAGTGTTCTCCTCACAACACCTTACCACCCTCAGTTCCATTTCCCCAATTGTCCTTGGTGTAACGCTTTTCCCTTACCACTATATCCCATTTTGTAAAAATCTTACATGATTCTTTTTATCTCAGCCTTTCCTTTATGCTTCTCCTGTATGGGAAATAGAAACTAATAATTTTTCAATCTCACCTGAGCCCTTCCTCTTATGTTCTTCAAAGGAATCTTATAATTGCAAACATTTTGACTGATTGGGGCCTCATTTTCATGACTATTTTCTCTTTACTGTCATTCTGATTCCAGCATTCATTTCGACAGTGGGGGTTCTGGAATGTGTGTGTGAGTGTGTGTGTGTGTGTGTGTGTGTGTGTGTGTGTGTGTGTGTGATTCATTCAACTTGATTTGAACTTCCATCATCTCCTCTTACTCTCAGCACAGCCTGTAACTTTTGATTTTACTGACTAGTGAGCATGATCTTTCTTTTTACTTTTGTTATTTGGGAAAACCAAGATAAGTTTGAATTTTAGTGGCTATGTGTAATCAGATGTAATCAGTCAGTCTATACTGTGCTAAATGGTGGGGGTACAAAGAATAGCAAAAAAATTAGTCCTGCCCCCTAAGATCTTATATTTCAATTGAGGAGAATATTCAACACCTTTTTAACTCTCTCAGTACCCTTTGATGGGAGGGCTGGAAGACAGATCACTAAACTCTGCCCAAAGTCTTCCTTCACAGAGAGAGGGCTGGGAATTGAACTTCGTAGAAAACTTTTCACTTTCCATCAGCACAGGTCTTCCTGACTCCAAAGTCAGTTTTCTTTCCAATATTCTGCACTTGCTGCCTCTCATGGCATATAATGAGAGTAATTAAATTAATATAAGAAAAGATGACAATGTAGAGAATGGTTAGAAAAATAATTACCAAATGTAAGATGAGAATTGAGTATAAAATGGAGGTGCCATCATTGTGTGATAGAGAAAATGTAGCTTAAAAAAAAAACAATTGAAATACTTTTTTCAGAATAAACAATAATTAAAATATAATCCAGAAGTAGTGACTCACATTGACTTTTCAGTTATAGCTTCCAGCTCTCCTTCAAAGTTGTCACCATTGCTGTCCCTGATTCCAAATCCATAATAATTAGCTCCTTTTTCCTCTCTAGTCTGACTGGCTTTCCACTGAAAAGCTTGAAAACTTAGTACGAAATCTACATTAGCTACCTGCTTTTAATTTCTTCCCCACTTGTTTCCATGTATCCAACTAGTTCTAATATTATGCTGTCTACTTGGTTGTCCCCCTCTGACTGCTGGTTAAATTGATCAATACATTGAAAAAGGCTGAAAATATATGTAATGTTCCACATCTGTGGAGGTTCCACTTCTATCTAGGAGTGGGGTCAGGATGACTTTTCATTCCTCTTCCTCAGAGCCATGCTTATTCTCTTTAATTTTTAAATTTCACTTTTGTTTTTGTTCTTTCCATTTACATTGCTGTAGTCACTGTGCATATTATTTTCTTGTTTCAGCTTGCTTCACTTTGCATCAGATCATGTAAATCTTTCCATGCTTCTCTGCATTCATTATGTCTATGATTTCTTACAGCACAATATTGGTTTCATGTACTATAATTTATTTAGCCATTCCCTAAGTGAGGGGCAGTAATTGTTTTCATTTTTTTCTTGTCACAAAAGTGCTGTTTATTTTCATGGCTATTTTTAATATATTGCCTCTATTTCTGGGAAGACATTGTCAAAGACTGGAAAAGAGGAGCTAGCATTCTGTTTACAATTTTGATACTTAATTGTCTAAATCTAATCCAGAGAGTCTTAACCTGGGGTCTGTAAGCTTGGGTTTTGTGTTTTGCTTGTTGTTGCTGCTGCTCCTGCTATTTTGATTGCTGTATTTCAATATAACTAGTTTCCTTTGTAACCCTATATATTTTATTATGTGCATTTAGAAATATTCTGAAGAATCCATAGATTTCACCAGACTGACAAAGCAGTCTATGATATGCAGAAAAGGTGGAGAACCTCTGATCTAGTTCCACAATTTCTTCCTCATTCATTCTTTAAGATTGCAGGAATACTGTTTTGTAAAATGTTATTAAATGGTAAAGGAGAACAGCTATTCTCTTTCTTCCTCAGTGCTATGCTTAAATTAAAAACCTCATTACTGTTATGTGTAATTTGAGTAAAGCTACAGTCACAGTGAAGGATTCTGGCTCATTTACACATTAGGAGGATATTACTAACCTTAAGGTATAAATTTTTAAACATCCTTGAGAGAATCTAATGACAAGAACAGAACATATGAAGTGCATCCATGCCCTCTAATTGTACTTCATGCCTTGCTGTAGTATTTTTCACTGAGGCTTTCCAATGTTTTATTTTTTAAAGCTTTACTTTTTCCTTTGGGAGAAAAATATGAAAATTTATAGAAAGAATGAGTTAATTATTTCTAGAAATAATAATAATCCAGGGCTGGGTTATTTCTTTCCTTCCTCTCCTCTCCTCTCTTCCTCTCTCCTCTCCTCTTCTCTCCTCTCTTCTCCTCCCCTCCTCTCCCCTCCTCTCCCCTCCCCTTTCCTTTCCTCTTTCCTCTCTTCTCCTCTCCTCCTCCTCTTCCCTCCTCTTCCCCTCCTTCTCTTCCTCCTTTCCTTTCTCCCTTCTTCTCTCCCTCCCTTCCTCCATTCCTTTTTTCCTCCCAAACAAAAGCATACCAAATCCCCATTGATACCATTAGTAATTTAACATACCTGGTACTGGGACCAGGACCAATAAGAAAACCAGGCTAAACATCTGCCCTGGTTGGATTTGTTTGATGACTTAGGGGTTTCTAGGAAATTCTTTTTGGTTGTTTCTCCATTCTCATTTTTATAATCTGATCAGCCAGAAACATACTGTTTTGCCTTTTGTAGCATTTCCTCTGATTGATACTACCACAAAGGACCACACAAGCAATTTTTTTTTTGCCATGTGTTCTGACTTTATTAGACCGAAATACACACATTTCCATTTAGCCCTCTTCTCTCTCTCTCTCTCTCCCTCTCTCTCTCTCTCTCTCTCTCTCTCTCTCTCTCTCAAAATTCTTTCTTCTTTCTACTCCTCGATGAGACTTCACAATCTTTTAGAACTTTGCCTTATGCTTATGGTCCTTTGTACTTTGTGACTACGCTGAAGAGGTGCTGATAGCATCTTTAAAATGGAGATTTTGCAGTATTACAGAGTAAACTATTCTCCTTCAATTTGCCTTGGTCTATGCCTGATGCCTTTTCCTGATCTGTGCTCTCCTTCACCCTTCCCCAGCCAAGTCCCGAATAAAATTAACCTGAGGTGTTGAAAGCAAGTCGGGACCTGTTTAAACACATCTGCTAAATTGAGGTCACTAATGGGAAAGGAGTCAAATGCCATCAGTCAGTTTGCCATCACAGACCCTGATCCTCCTTGAAGAAACTCTCCTAAAATACAGGAAAAATTTTCTTCAGATAAAAAATTAAAGGATCAGACTAGGTGATTTCTAAGGCCTCTTCCAGTTCTAATATTCTTTGACTGGACAATTCTGCTAAAGATAACAATGAAAAAATATAGAAAGATTTCACATGGCCCAGGAGACAATATGTTCATTTCTGAAGTTACTTCCAAATCTCTAGAGTATCCAGGTAGATGACAATCTTTCTTAAATGCCAGATTCAGGTTATAATACAAATTAAAAACACTACGAATATTCCCAGTGAACATTTCAGATTTTTACCTAGGAACCCTAAAAGCCTAAATGCTAGCTATGTAGGTTATGAACAAATAACTAGTATGACCATAGATATACTTCATACAAATTTCTTTCATGTTCAAGAGTCAGTGTCTGTGAGTACATTAATGTGATATTGAAGATTACAACCTTCCTGCAATTGCAGAGATGTGAACTGACTATGCCATGGTCAGTCACATAGTGAGTAATTATCAGAGGTGGTACTTGAATCCAGGACTTTCTGACTCCAAATCGAGTACTCTATGAACTAGTTTATATCAGGCACTCTCTATCTATGGAATATGGGACATAATACAAAGCAAGTCTGGAATTTCCACTGGCAATGGTATACTTCTAAATTCTGTTTGTATATTTAGCAGATATCCAGCTTCTGTGGTTGGAAGCCCTAAAGACTTTGGGGTAATTTCAAAAGAAATGTAGAACAAAATGTTGGGAATATAAGTATGTTTTATCACCCAAATAAGATTCTGGTAACTGTTACCTACCAACTGTGTGGATACTCTCTTTTCTTTATCAATGAGTTCAATGTCTGGGTCAGAGCCATTCTTTCCACCCTAACTACTAACACCCATACTAGGGGACTTCAGTATACATACTGATATTCCCTTACATATCTTAATGTCCACTCTCTCAATCTATTCAATCCCTATGACTTACTCCTCCACTCTACCTCAGGCACACAAAGAAAATTGTATATTCTTGATCAATGCTATCACCTACAAGTGTTTTACTTCTATGTCCGTAAACTCTGAAATTCCTTTATCTGATCATAATCTTTTATCATTCCACCTTTTCCTCTACTATATATTCCTTTACCCTCTTCTTCATATATACATTTTCCTCTCTTCTCAATTTCAACCTCTTGGTGAATCAGCTTAACTCCATGCCATCCACTACACTCAAACCCCTTACCCCTTATCCTATTGCTGACCAAGCCTCATCAAACTCAACCCCAGATTACTCCCACCATCAACCTCCTTCACTTCTATTTATGTGTAGAGAAAATCATGAAACCAAGTGTGGTTCCACTACAAATTGACCTTATATAATCACACCTAGTGTATCAACTGCAACAAGGCAAATCTTTTATACTTACTTTTTATACCTACCTAATTGATATGCTATCTCATGCATTAAAAAGTCTATTCAAAACTTTATCATCCCTACTCAAGCCTTCGTCCTTCCACTCTCTCAGATGATGACTGTGTTTCATATTTTAGTGGAAAAAATTAAGACCATTTATCAAGAGTTCCCTTTTCTTCCCTCCTCTGTATCTCACATCACTCAGAAGCCTTCTGCCTGTCTCACATGAAGAGGTGGCTTTTATCCTTGCCAAGATAAAGTACATGCACAAGTCATTTCATTCCATCCTTTCTTCTCCAGGAGACTGCTTCCTCTGTCATTCTTATTCGTTCGCTTCAATCTCTCTCTGTCTATTGGATGCTTCCCTTGGGCCTACAAATATGTCCATTTCTGACCCATCCTCAAAAAACTCTCATTTGATCTGTCCATCTCTGCTGCTATCATCCTCTTCGCTTTCATGTCTAAAATCCTTGAGAAAGCCACTTGCCCTTGGTGTGTCCACCTCCTCTTTTCTGACTCTCTTCTAAACCCTCTGCGATCTGGCTTCCAAAAATCATTTGATTGACACTATTCTCTGTAAAGTTACCAATGACCTCTTAATTGCCTTCTTAGCCTTCATCCTTCTTGACTTCTATGAAACCTTTGACACTGTTGATCTGGATACTCTCTTCTCTAGGTTTTCATGACATTGCACTCATTTTGTTCTCTGCCCATTTGATCATTTCTCTCTTTCCTTTACTTGATCTTCCTCTGGGCCATACCTACTAACTATAAGGTATCTCCCAAAGTACTGCCCCAGGCCCTCGTCTCTTCACCCTCTATGCTATTTCACTTAGTGAATTCATTAGCACTGTGGGATCAAATCATCTCTATGTAGGAGTCTCATCTCTATTTATTGAGCTTCAACTATTCTCCTGAGCTCTAGTCTCATATTACCAATTGCCTAGTGGGCATCTCAAAGTGAATGTCTTATAGACATTTCAAACTCAATATGTCCACAACAGATCTTTCCTGTCAAAACCACACCTCTTTCGAACTTCCCTATTATTATTGAGGGCACCACCATCCTTCTCAGTCTCTTAGGTTGACAACCTTGAATTCTTACTTGCACTCATCCCATGTCGCCAATCTGTTTCCAAGTATTGTCATTTCTATCTTCATAACATCATTCCACTCACACAGACACTATCTTAATTCATGCCTTCATCACCTCTTGCCTGGATAATTTTAATAACATCAAGTATCTGTCCATTTCAATACATTCTCCATTGAGCTTTGAAAATGATCTTCCTAAAGCACAGGTCTGATTATATCACTCTCCACTCAATAAATCCCACTGGCTCTCTCTTACCTCTAAGATTAAATATAAAATTCTCCAGCTTTTAAAGATTTTACATTAACAGCCTACTCCTTCCCACCTTTCCAGTTTTCCACTTTGCTTTCCTCTGCATACTCCATAATCCAATTACAACAGCCTTCTAAAAATTCTTTGGATATAACAATCCATCTCCTAAATTTATGCCTTTTTGGTGTCTGTACCCCTTCATGGAATGCTCTTCCTCCTCACCTAGGCATCTTTCCCTCTTTGGAATACTCCAAGACTAAATTCAAATGCCATCTTCTTCAATCCCCTATCTCTCCCTACTTCTAGTGACTTCCTTCTGAGATTATCTTCCATTCATATTGCATACAACTTGTACGCACAAAGTTTTTGCATGTTGTCTCCTGCATTAGAATGCAAGGTCCTTGAGGGCAGGGACTATTTTTAAAAAAAAAAATTATTTGAATCTCCAGCAAAGCACAGTGCCTGTCACGTGCTAGGTGCTTAATAAATGCTTGTTGGTTGACTAATTGACCTTGGAGGTCCTCTAAAAACTATTACTGTCATGAGATTAGGATGTGCAATAATAATGAAGTCTCAGAAAGAAGACAGAAGAGTAAGGAAACAAGATACCAGAAACTAACTTAGAGTGTAGCTATTGTTTTTATTAATATGATAATTGAAGATCAATTCTACATGGTTAGCAAGTGTCAAAGAGATTATCATAAACCTCTCTCAGCCCCTCAACACAGCCAGTGGAGCAGTTAACAGGTGGGGCAAACAGGTAGTTGGAAGCATGAGACAGAGAAAAATGAAGACTTCAGTTGAATCTGTTCAAAAATTCCTGAAAGTTTACACTACTTAATATTTCTTTTGGAATCAATTGACAACTATTTGTGTGCAAAATGCAGGCTGATTTCCTTGCTAGAGGAGAAAGGAGAAGGGCTGGGAAAATCCTTGGTACTTTCTGGCTTATCCAGAAGAAGGAAGGTTCTTTGGTGCAATTGAAAGACCATATTTCTGTAGTAAAACAAAGAGGAGGACTCTCAGGAAACTGCTTGAATCCAAACTACTGTTAGGAAGTAGAAGAATGGAATGATTTGAAAAAGAGAATTGGAAAAATACACTGCTATGATCACATCACTGCCATTCTATAGCTAGTATTATATAATATGTTTGAAGTTTTTCACTGGGAGGGTGGATCTGAATGCTTTAGGAGTGGAGAGGAAAAGACAGGTTCCTTTGTACCACAGAATGATGAAAAAAATTTCACTGATCCCGCAGAAAGAGTCAGGACCTTAGTTTCTGGACACAGAAGAGTAAGAAAGTGATGGTCAATGGCTCCCAGCTTAAGAGTATGGAACACTACAAATTAGCCAAATATGAAAAAGTAGGAGGTGTTTTGCCTCTTTAGGTCAGGTATCTGAAATTTATGCAGAGCTCTGAAGACTACTCAATATCCACAACCAATGGTGATTCATATGGTGATGAACAACACTGCTGAAGATAAGCATATCTAAAAATTACAAAGCTCTGGGCAAGATACTGAAAACTTTAGGGGCTCAGGTGGCATTTCCATTAGTGTTACAGATTAAATGTGCACTAAATAAGTGAAAGGAAGATATGGGAAGTGAACAGCTGGCTAGGAAGATGACATAAATTTATGGAATTTAGTTTGCTGTACCATGGTTTAAGGCACAGTAATGATGGGCTCTTGGCCTGTGATGGAATACATAAATAGATATAGTACAAGGAAAAAGTGTGGTATGTACAAAGGAAAGTTTCAGGGGAAGTGCTATGAAATTTGCAAAAGGAGAGAACAGTTTTAATGGGAGAGAAGTAATTAGGAGAGAAAGGCAGAGGGAATGACAACTATGTTGGGCTTTGAAAAAAGAAACTTTGATAAATGTAGATGGGGTGGTTTGTGAGGCACTGAAAGAGAGAAAGCTCTATTCTAGACATGGGAATGACATAAGATAAACCATGGAGATGGGAGAAAGCAGGAGAACAGGGAACAGAGAACAAACAGAGTTGTTTGTTTGGTATGCAGATCATGTCAAGGGGAATATTTTGAAATAATTATGGATGGGTAGGTTGGAGTTAGATTGTCGAAGGTCTTTAATGCTGGAATTGGAATTTTATACTTATTTTGTTGGCACTGAAGATACACTACAGGTTTTTGAGTAAAGGAGTGATGTGAGCATGGCAATATATTACTAATAAACAATAGTAATGGATATCTACATAGTAGTATACATTACCTCATTACACTCAACACAGGAGGGCTGAAAGGGGCTTCTGACACCATGTAGTCTAACCATTTCATTTTACAGATGTGAAAACTGAGGCACAGGAAGGTGACTCACTTAAGTTCTCAGAGAAAGGATTTGAATCCAAGCCCTCTGACTCTAGAAACAGTACTATTTCTACTATATCACATTGCCTCCTGGTTTTATCTCCACTGGACAGATGGGGGTATTGGGGCTCAAAGAGGTTATATGACTTACTCCAGGGGTTCATACAGCCAGTAAATATCTGAAATACGATTCAGATCCATGCCTTCCTGATATTTATCTAGTATTCTACTTTATCATGCTGCATCTGCAAATTACTTGGAAGGAAGATGTATGGATTGAAGAGGTAGGCAAGAAGAGCATTTGTGAGGATGTAACAACAATCTAGGTAAGAAGGAAGAAGGCCTAAACGAAGATGTCTAGGGAAGAAATGAAAAGAGCAAAAGTGAGAAATGTCGAGATAGAAACAAGGGCTTTTGGCAGCTTGGTTGTGTGGGGTTAAGGAGCGATGAGTGTTATTGATTACTTGATGAGAAGATGGTGGTCCCATCAGATTAGCTAGTATGATAGAAAAAGAAAATGACACATGTTGGCAAGGATGTGGAAGAATTGGGACACTAACACACTGTTGAAGTTCTGAACTGGTCCAGCCATTCTGGAGTACAATTTGGAACTATGTCCAAAGGGCTATAAAACTGTGCATACTTTTGGACCCAGAAATATCACTACCCAGTCTAGATTCCAAAGAGATCAAATAAAAAGGAAAAGGAACTACAAAAATATTTATAGCAGCTCTTTCATGGTGGAAAAGACTTGGAAATTGAGGGGATACTCATCAGATGGGGAATGGCAGAACAAGTTGTGGCATATGATTGTGATGATGTTATTATTGTGCTATTAGAAATGAGCAGGCTGGGTTCAGAAAAACCTGGGAAGACTTATACGAACTAATGCAAAGTGAAGTGAGCTGATCCAGGAGAACATTGTACTCAGTAAAAGCAATATTGTAACAATGATCAACTGTGAAAAAAAATAGCTACTCTGATCAAGACAATGATCCAAGAAAAATCTGAAGGACTTCAGGTGAAAAATGCTATCTGCCTCCAGAGAGATGACTGAGGAAGTTTGAGTACAGATTGAAGCATAACTTTTTCACTTTGTTTTTCTTGCATTTTTTGGTAACATGACTAATATGGAAATATATTTTGTATCATTTCATATGTATAACTGATCCCACATTGCTTGCCTTCTCAATGGGTGAGGGAGGGGTGTGAAGGAGTAAGAGAATTTGGAACTTAAAATGAAAAAAAGAATGTTAAAAATTAATTATACATTGATTCAAAAACAAATATGGTGAAGTTAGGAAGAAGGAAGGCTTAGGGGATGTCAATGATTTTTTAAAAGAAATATTTGTTTTGAGGTGACAACAAAATATCCTGGTAGAGATATCCCAAAGTTAGAAATGAGAACTGGGAAGAGGTTGGAGGTGAAGGCATGCATTTGGGAGTCTTTGCCTAGACTTGATAACTAAAGTAAGACAGTAATTGAGATAATCGAAGGAGAGAATACATACAAGAGGTAGCAGAACAGAAACTTTGGAAATACCCATATTTAAGGGATGATTAGCTAGCAAAATACACATCCTTTACCTGGACAACATAAACAAAACCTGGATAACAGTAGTTATTGAATAGCTTAGGCCACTCAGAGGTATTTGTAAAGATGCTTAGGTTATTCCATGATGTTGTGGTTAGTTGTGGTTATAGTAGGAGTGAGAATGAATAATCTCTCCCCAATCATTGATACTGGTTTGAATAATAATCTAAATTAATTCCATTTGATCTTCTTCCACCCACCTTGCTCCTCTTCTTTCTTCTTTCTGAAAACTATGAGAGGCAAAAATTCCTTCAAAATTCTAGATGGTTCTTTAGGAAACTTAAAAGACTGAAATTTACTTTAGAGTACTTTGCAGGGATTTTCTCCTTCCTAACAGACTCTGCTCTGAAAATTCATGCAAAAGAGATACGTAAGGGTATGCAAAAGATTTGATTTTTAAAAGCCAGAACATTGTTAGGGACTAATGATAATCCTGAAGGAGACTAAGGTCATATATCAACTGCATGAGGGAAATCCTTTAACCAACCACAGATTTTCATTAGGAATGTATATATGTATATTTGCAAGTAGTCACTGAATTCTGCTTCGTACTGCAATTTATAGCATTGATGCAGAGAAAAAAAATCAATATAGCCCGTGCATCCTTTGGGATCCTGGCAGTCAGGGAATAATAGTTTTGTTAGTATCATTTTTGATGTCAGAAAAATATGAATGGGCCTTTCTATTGCAATTTGTTTGGCTTACAGATTTGTATCCCTTTCCTGTCACTCACCTCTCCCTACCCTATGCTACTCCACTCCAGAGATCTGTCAGGTAGATACAACATGGATCGACTATAGTCATTAGTCTAGGTTGAGTATAATAGGAATTTATTCCCCAGACTCTGAGTTCAAGACCTTTTTTATTTTCTTTTCAAATTCTCAAGTTGAACTTTAACAAGAAAGAGGATATGAGGGGCCATCTGGTGTACTCTTTCTACCTTCGAATTTGCTGTATATCACATTGGGAAATATTGAACAAGGATATAGTAAATCAATAAGCATCTATTAGCTGCCTACTATGTGCCAAGCGCTATGCTAAATGATGGGGAATGTAAAATTAAAAAAAAATGAATCCCTTTCCTTAAGGAACAATCCATTTCCTTAAGGGACTCACATTCTACTGAAAACTTATGGGCCAGCAAAGGGTCACAGAATCTCATAATTGAAACAGACCTCAGAGGCCATCTGGTTCATCCCACAGCTGAACAAGAATCCATCTACAAACATATCTGATAAATGAAACTCTGAATGCAGAATTCCAGTGAAGGGAAGCCTACTGCCTTTTGAGGCTGCCCATGATACCTGGAGATCTGTTAAGATGTCTTTCCCTGCATTCACCCTAAAGTAATCTCTGTAACTTCCATCCAGTTTTCCTTTTTACTGTTCTCTGTGGTCAAGCAGAACAAATCTAATCCCTCTTTGATGTGATAGCCCTTCAAATAACTGAAGAGAGTTATCATCTCTTATTTGGCACATCTTCATTTCTCTATTAAATCCTCACACTGCATGATCTTGATGTCTTTCTAGTTAATAGCTGCTTTCCTTAAATGTGGTGCCCAAAAGTGGATGTAATTCTCCAGATATGATCTGATCAGGGCAGAGTACAGTAGTAGTGATTGTGGTGGGGTGATCTTCTTCCTAGTTCTAGACACTATATGCATTTGATTGTGGACTAAAATCAAATTCACTTTCTTGACAGTCATATCTTCTAGAGTGTGTGTATTCTTGGCTGTTCAGCTGTTACTTTCTTCATATGTGAAAAAGATCCATAATTTTGATTATGATCAATACAGTTCAAATTATGTCACAATTCACTATTTTGGGTTGTGTATTGAAGCAATTAACCTGGTATGAGAAAGCTTTTCTTTGCTACTGATGCTGTAATTTTACCATCTCCCAGTATTCTTCTCTCTACTCCCCTATAATCCCTGGAGTAATAATTAGAAATGGAAAATAGTGAATCAGATTTCTACTCCAAACACTGGCATACAGTCTCTTAATACTAGCAAAATTACTTTCCTAATGAAATAGCAAGGAGTTGTTACTACAGTAATTCCTGTATTGGCTCACATTCTACTTTATCTCATTTGAGCTTCCTTTCCTCCACATGAACTTAGATCTTTTACAAATGACTTCTTCCAAATAGGTTTCATAATTAATTTTGAACTTAAGCCAAATTTCATGATTGCTTTCTTCTTTCCATTACATCAAGAGCAGCATTCTAGCTTTCTGTTCTTTACTGATTTCCTCCTATTTACTTGGGTTCTTTCACATCTCTTTAACTATTAAAAGTTTTTTTTTATTAAATAATATCCCTCATTTCTTTTTTTGCTTTCATGTCCATTCATTTTTTCCCTCCCATCAAGTTGCTTAAACAAAGCAGATACTGAGTAAATATTTGTTGAACTGAATTCTCTTTGCTAGACTTTCATCCTAAACTCCCCTGTTATATCCAACACACCACAGATCATCAGGTATCACATCATATGTCAAAATATCCACATCCATATTGAATTATGCATTGTTATATAGACCTTCCTAACCTTTCCACTGCACTGTTGTAATAGACTCTGATTTAGTCTCTCCTGTCTCTACTTTCTACCCTCTTGAATCCATTTTACACATGGCTGTCAAATGCCAAAGTGGCCTTTCTAAAACCCGTGTCTGATGATTTTGCGCCCCTACTGAAGAAACTCCAATGGTTCCCTATTGATCCTTAACTTCTTTTTGTGTCATGTTCTCCTTCGGCAATCTGGTGAAGCCTATGGACCACTCCTCAGAATAATATCCTTAAATGCATAAAATAAAATGTGTAGAATGAAAAAGAAATCAATTATTTTGAAATACAGTTTTAAAGTATAAAAAAAATAAATTCATTGTCTCCAGGTTAAGAATTTCTTCTCTAGGATGAATACAAACTCCTCTGTTTCTCATTTAAAGGCCTTCACGATCTCTCTCCAACCTACATGACTGGGTTTATTAGGTTTTTTTTTCCCTTCACATACTGTATGGATCTTGCCAAACTTTTCTACCTATTGTTTTTCACACTTGACCTTCAATCTCCCTATAACTTTGTAAGAGTTCTTTACTATGCCTGGAATGTATTCTCTCTTCACCTATGCCTCTTATAATCTTTAGCTTCCTTCAAGCCTTAGCTCAAGTGCCACTGTTTATATGAGGTCTTTCCTAACCATGCCCCCCCCCCTCAAAAAAATCCAAATTACTTTGTATATAGTTGGTATTGATTTATTTGTAATATGCTTTGTGTTTCCTACCATTCCTAAATAGAAGGTAGATTGCTGGAGGGTAGGAATTTTTTCATTTTTGTATTCCCAGGGCTAACACAGTGTTTTATACAAGATGGGGGAATGGAAATACCTTTTGAAGTAGGGAATTAGGGTGAATTGTTTATAAATGATTCAATTACCTTTAAATAGTACTATAAAAACCAAATATATAAACTTGAAGTATAGAGAGCAAAGGAAAATAGAGATAGTTATAAGAACAGTCTTATTAAAACGTTCATATGTTTTCTAGGTCTCTGAGCACAGGTTTTCTTAAAAGTTGCCTCCTATTTTTAGGGTTCAGTTTTAGAAAAAATTAAATTTATGTTATACTCTCTAAAGAAAGATTCTTACCTAGAAATTGTATATGCAGGAAAACTCTTACATTTTGAATCCAGCTTGGTCAGAATTTATCAATGAATCAACAAATATTTTTTTGTGTCAGGTTCTATGCTGGGTGCTAGGGATAAAAATGTAAATAATGCCTACTCACAAATAGCTTATAGTCTAATAAGAAAACAAGTATAGATATATATCATATATAGCATATATACACATATATGGACATATATGTTTCTCTCTCTCTCTCTGTATATATATATATATATATATATATATGTATATAGATACGCAGAATCAATAAAAATAGAATAAATACAAAGGTGGGAGCATTAGCTTCTCTGTTCAATGCCACCTAGAAACTGGGGAAGGCCCTGGAGTTAAGACACACAGACCTTAAAAATGACTTTTATTGCAGATTCTCTATATGAATGCAGGGGATGATAACTGTGGAATGTAAGAATACCCAGAAGGAGCCCAAGCCAGGTAGCAGTGGAATGCTGAGGAACTACTTACAGATGAGCTTCTAGGGTTTTTTAGTCTCACCAAGTCTCTTCCTGACACTCAGTATTCCAAAGAAGAGGCAGCATGGAGTAAAGGTAAAATTTGGATTCAGAGTGCCTGGATTAGAAATCTGGCTCTGCTGGTTTAAAGTTAAGTGACCTTGGGCAAATTTTGTAATTTCTCCGGGCCTAGTTCTTCATTGGTATAATGAGGTATTAGACTTATTGCTCCCTAAAGTCTCTTCCATCTCTAAATCATGGATTGAAAGACTTTTGATGGAGATGCAACCAAGGAAATATATTTTTTTGTGCACTTGCATTGATAGTTATGTACAAAATTAGGATTCTAACCACTAGAGATCCTATGGGATATACTAATACCCAATCATTTTATGAAGGCATAGGGCCACCCAGCATGAAAGCATTCAGCTGCCATTACTTGGCCATAATTTCATAATTTCACCTTGTAGGACATGTCTCAAATAGACTGGGGTTAGGTGAAGGTAGAGCTATTATCCATTGTCTTTCTGCTGTTTGCAGGCCTTTCCTTCTTCAGACTTAGAGCTTTATTCCTGTCCTTCCTTGAGCTACTCATGATTTCGTATTTCTGTCTTATGACTTTGTCAGTTTCTCCCTTTCTTCTGGAGCCTTAAACTCTACCCTATAATATTATACCCTATATTTTATCTCAAGCCACGTAGGAGTTAACCAGAAGTAACCACAAGTGCCCTCCATTTCTCACCACCCACATGCATATCTCAGTTCACCTTTAACAAGTCTCTCCTTGTGATTTTTTGCCAAAGTTGTATTCCCTAATTGCAGACCGGACCATCTCATTCCTCTACTCAATCAACTCTAGTGACTTCCCATTGCTAAGAGTATCAAGTATAAAATCCTCTGTTTAACTTTTAAAGGTCTATGGACTCCATACAATCTGGACCCAACTTATCTTTATAGTCTTATTGACCGTTACTCTTCCCGTTGCAATCTGCGATCTAGCCAAACTGGCATTCTTTCTGCGCTCCACAGGGGTGGTGAGGTGGTGCAGCTAGGTGGTGCAGGGGGCAAAGAGCTGCCTTGAGTCAGGAAGAAGTGAGTTCAACTCTAGTCTCAGACACTAACTGTATCATCCTGGGCAAGTCACTTAACCTTTGTTTGCCGCAGCTTCCTCAACTCTAAAATGGGGATAATAACATCATGTACATCACAGAGTTGTTATGAGGCTCAAATGAGATCATACTTGTATCCCTCTCTCCCTCCAAAATATGGCCCAACTGGCACCTTCTTCTACATGAACCCCAACTACTAACACCTTCCTTCTAAAACCACCTTGTGTTTAACCACTTTGTAGGTATTGGTATTTATTCTCACTGAAATTTTTCTGTATAGACTCCTACGCGTTCTTCTTATCTCCTCTGTGAGAATGTGGGCTCCTTACCTCTAGGGATCTTAACATTCTTTGCATTTGTATCCATATTACCTAGCAACATGTCTGGCACATAACAGCACCTAGCAAATATTTGTTGATTGATTGATTTGTGTGATTCCACCCACAAATCTCTTCTATGCCATAATGTTCTTTTGTGCCATCTGCATGAGATTATGATTTAAAACATGAACAATTTAAAATGTGGCCCATGGAGAGGCTGCTTGGCTTCCAAGTCTCCTAAAGGGTCAGTCGGACTGCTTGCTGAATCCAGTTCCTAGAATAGTTGGTGACTCCTGTTTCCTAATCAGAATGTTATGGTCCCCTATACAGAGTATTCATGACAATAGGACTTGATACACCTATTCACTGATATGTAAAAGCCTGACATTCTTTAATTTCCAAAAGATTCTCCTAATATTTTTTGCTGGCCCATGAATCCATCTTTTCTAAACTCACCCTAGTTCCCTTCCCTAACCTACATGTCTTCCAAACTTTTCTTTTATATCTCCAAAGCTTCCCTAATTACCTATTCCCCTTCTAACAAATAACTTATCTCTAGTTACTGTGAATTGTTTTCTGCTCAAGGAATTTGTGTATCCTTGGCAGCAACTGATTGATTTGTATACGTAAGCTAAAAAAGCTTATCATATATCTCTGTACGAGTTGATGTATGTTTGTCTCTATGGAATTGGATTTTGAATTACTACATGGTAGTTTCCATTTTGCTCTAATTCCAAGTATTATGTTGTGGTGTCAGCCACTGAGTGCCCTAACAATGTTGTGTGGTACGTGAGAGTGGATTTTCATGCGCCGGTCTGTATCTGCCTCAGTCTGTCTCTATAGCATCTTTGCCCTCTTTTGTTACTTCAGCCTTCAAGGGGCTCCTTTCTCCACTGTTGCTCAATCCTATTATCGGTTTCATAGGATTTAGAACTGGGATGGGACCCAGTCCTATCCCCTCATTTTACAGATGAAGAAAACTAAGACCCAGAGAGGCTATGACTTGTTCAAGTTATACCAGTCATAGAAAAGAGCTTGGATGTGAATACAGTTTCTCTGAAAGTAAGTCCTAGAGGCAATGAGGTAGACAGAGCTCTGAGCCTGGAGTTGGGAAGACCCAAGATCAAATCTGGCTTCAGATACCTAGTAGCTCTGTGACCCTGGGAAAGTCACTTAACCTGTCTGCCTCAGTATTTTTTTATCTGTAAAATGGGGATAATAATAATAATAGTACATATCCCCCAGGGTTTTTGTGAGGATAAAATGAGATTAAAATATATAAAGCACTTTGATAAATTTGGAGTTATACAAATGGTAGCTATAATAATTACAACAACAAAAACAGCAATAAAATTAGGGCTCTTTCCTCTGCTCCTTTCTCCTGAGGCTTGTCTCTTTCACTTCTTATTTCGTTTACTGAGCAGGATACTTCACTTTCAACCTTCTACCTGGAAGCTTCTTACCTTTACCTACCTTTTAGCTCTCCCTCTTACCTTTTTCATCTCCTTTCACACAGGCCAGTAACCCAACACCAAGCAACTGTTTCACTTAAGCTTCTCCCTCACTTTCTGTTTACCAGCTTAAGTATTTGGCTCTACCCCTCTATTCTAGAGACAGATTCACCTGGAATTGTCATGCTAGGGACTTGTCTAGAAATCATATGCTCAGATCCTTGGTCTCTTCTCCTTAATGTCCTCAGAAATTCTTAACTGGGGCCTCTCAGATACTAGAAGTCAACCTCCAGTTTTAGTTTGGGCAAAAAATGGACTGATCCAAACAAAGACGATGGATGTGTTCGTGCTGAAGAAGCAAAGCTACGAAACAGCAAATGGTCTAGGGAGGCTTATCATTAAGGTCCTCAAACTCCCCTCAGTCACTCAGAGAATCTATGCCTTTTGCACCAGATATACTTGAACAGCTGGACTTAATCCAGCTATCTTGACAGCCATCAAATAGAACCAAGGCAAGCTGAGCTGACAAAGCAAGTGGTATACAGACCCCTTGGAGCATAATTTCAAGCAAAGTGGCCCAGGTGTAAAACGCTGGGGAACAATAACAACAGACAGCTTAACCTAGAGGGCATATATCTGAGACAAGGTGACTGTTTTAGCCCAAATGACATGGAAGACCTTGATGTAAAAAGGAAAACTGACAAACAGCAACACAATTAGACATAGCTTCCAGGAAATGACAGTTGGCCTTCAGTCACTCGTTTCCCCACATCCGGACTAGTTTTTCATTCCCCTCCCCTCTTCCACTTGCTGAAGTCCTTCCAATTCCCCAAGGCACAACTCAGGTGCCACCTCCTTCAGAAAGCCAAATTGGACCCCATCTGGTGAAAGTGATCAACTTTCTCAGCCTTTCCTTGAATCTCTCAGTTGCATTTACCTCACTCTCCCATATATTTGTTTACCATACTTATCATTCCATCTTTTACCCCTTCCCCTTAGGCCTACAAAGCAGTATGACTTCTATGTACCTGGCACCTAACAAAATAGCATCTGCTTAATAGAAGCCTGTTTAATTGAGTCAAAGTGTAGGAATGTATTCAAAGTGCAGGGACCACAGTTATTTAATAATTGTTTAATAACAAGAATAAATCATAGGAATGCTTTGTGTGGTATAGTATACTTTCCTTTCAACAACTCTTGCAAAGCTATTGGTGCTTCAGGTCACTCACTCTCTGGCTATACATTGAAGAGGAAGGGCAGACACACATTGGTAGATGGAGTTTTTCATGTCAATGAAATCACAGCTCTAAACCCCTATCCTTATCATATTACCACTGAGGATGAAAAATTCACTCATTATATCAACAAATACATGCCTACATATACACCATGATACTTGTGTTATCATCCCTAATTATTTTATCCATCTTAAATGTATTTCTGTTACATAACCCCATCTGAGCTCTATTGATTGATAATTTTTTCCTACCTTATTGACTCCTAGCTCATTCTTCATTCTCCACATCAACTGTGCAAAACCTCTCCTCTACTTTCCAGTTTCACTTTCAAACCTCCCCCTCCACCCACTCTAGCTCTCCTTTTGAAAAGTATAATCAAGTTGAATATTGCCATTGCTACTGGGAAGGAAGAATAATCACCCATATCACATTATTATTATGTGCTGGACACTGCGCTGAGTGCTTTTATGAATGTTCTCTCCCTTGATCCTCACAACAACCCATTTTGTAGTTTAATACACTGAAGCAAACTGAAATTAAGCTACTTGCTCTGGGTCACCCAACTAATGTCTGGGACTGGATTCAAACTCAGGTCTTCCTCACTCCAGGTAGCACTCTATCTACTACACCATCAAATGCCTGCTGGTAAGAATTATCAACCCACTCTCCTATTGTTTCATGCACCATCCCTGTGAGTACTAAAACAACTCTTTCTGGTCACCAGTCCCCATTGTGTACTGATTCTCCAATCAAGGGTAGAGATTGCCTTGCTTTGTGACTCTCAGCACAGTGGATGGCACATAGTAAATGCTAGTAAATCTTTCATTTATTCATTCCACAATTACCACATCTCTCTTTTTCTTCCCTTTGGTCATAGAAGAAGAGGTAATCTACTTTTCACTAGGGCTAATTTGTGCCATTACACCCATTTTACAGAAGAGATTGAAGCACAGAGGGTCTAATTGTCTTGCTTATGATCACACAACTGGCAATGTCAGGGTTGGGAGTGAAATCCTGTTCTCTGGACTACAAGTCCAGCATGCTCTTAGTCACAGTTAGATCTTGTTAATTTGGGATATCAGCATTATATCTGACATACAATTGTTTAAACAAGTATCATGGTGTATATGTAGGCATGTATTTGTTGATATAATGAGTGAATTTTTCATCCTCAGTGATAATAGGATAAGGATAGGGTTTTAGATCTGTGATTTCATTGACATGAAAAACTCTATCTACCAATGTGTGTCTGCCCTTTCTCTTCAATGTATAGCCAGAGAGTGACCTGAAGCACCAATAGCTTAAATGACCTGCTTGGAGAAACATAGTCAATATACGTCAGAGGTAGCATTAGAACCCATGTGTTCATGGCTTGTTCTCTATTGACCTCTTCAGAGAGAATACTACTTCAAAATAAGTAAGTTCTGGAGGAAAGATGTTTTGATTTAAAAAAATTAAGCATTAAGTCTATAATTCTACATTAATGCATCCCTGATGTAGTAATTCTTGAAGCACTCAGTGATTTTTTTCCAATATAGAAGTAATTTAGTGAGTTAAATAAAGAATAAAGGGACCTCAGAGTATGCATTTTCCTTCTTTTATTTTATGAGTTAAATTCAATTTCCTCCTTTTATCATTATTGTCATTTTTGCTTCATTCAGTAACCCAAAAGTCATATGAAAAAATATTTCACCATGTTGTTTCTAATTATCCTTCTTCTAGGGTGAAAACCAAGGCAAGGTTCAGCTTTTTGTTAATTAATGTATTATCCTTTATTCATTCTTCCATCTCACATTTCTCGGTGTTAGTGGCCTTTTGAATATCCTTCTGAATTAGATTTAATTTGGTTCATAAATACTACTTAGAAAAACTTGTTTTGAGATCATTTAAAGTTTGAGGTATCTTTGGAATTTAAGAAAATAAATCATCAAAGTTTCTCACTGAAATAGAAAATATTCTGTAGTTGAAACTATCACAGAAAGTGCTTAGTTTATGACAAAATCGATAAGTAGCATAGTATCTTTTTTAGGTAAAGAATCATATAGACAGATAATAGATATGATGTATATTTAATAGCTTGCAATATGCCATATAAAACAGCTTTGCTTTGAAACAATTTAATTTTAAAAATGAAAATTCAACTGACCCTCTATATTAATAGAATAACAACTAATGCTGTCCTTAAGGTTTTTGAAACTGGGGGAAATTGCTTATTGTAGAATTGTACAATAGGAATATTGAGTATGGGTATGAATTGGCAGGAGGGTCTGGATTTTGAGGAAATATTAATATGAAAACTTCCTATGCTAACGTAGGCCAGTCCCAGAGAGGTATGTGCAGCTACTGAGAGGTTAAATCACATATTCATGGACATGAGCTAGTCTCTTGGAGGCAATGAGGCACAGTGACAAATGTGCTGGATTTGACATCCTAGAACCTGGGTTCAAATCCCAGCTCTTATTCATTTTGTCCTTGTGTGACCTTGGCAAGTTACAACTTCTCTGGGGCTCCCTTTCCTCATCTGTAAACTGAGAGGGTTAGAATAAGTGACCATTACGTTTCCTTTCGGCTCTCAATCTATGATCCCAACTGTTAGAAGCAGGACTTGAGGTTAGGTCTCTTGATGCCATACTGCCTTTCATACTGATTTAATGTTTATAATTCAGGGGACTGCACATATACACACACACAGAAGCTTAGGCATTCCTCTGTCTTTGCTGTGCCATAGAAATGGTTCTGACTGGTTAAGAAATGTTCCTAGCTCCAAATGCCAGGTTACCTTCCAAGTATGCTACACTTTGGCTGAATCAAATATCCATCCAGTAATTTGGGAAAATCACTCCACTAGGAAGCCCACAAAGTCTCTTAAGTCCACTGGCCAAGCTACCTTAATGGAAACTTTATAAACAAATCCCAGGCATCAGGAAATAGTCCCCAAATACTAAAGTCAGGATGTTTTTTTTTCCTTTTAGGACCAATCCCAGGACCAATTTTAGTAACAGAAAGCCCAATGTAGACTATGTCTGTTCTTTCTTCTGAAACACAAGTTAATTTTGCTTTGATTCTCTTTGCTCAAAGACCCACCAATTAATACCTTTGTGTGATCCCCAGTTATAAACATGAATAAGATTTTGTAAAACGAGATCTATAGAGGTTGCCAATCACTCCTTAGTGCAGCAGCAATTCTGCTACTTTCCCTTTCCACAGAAGACCCTTACTTCTCACCTAATCCCAAGGTTTTTTTTAAAAGTCATTTTCTTCCTCAAGGAGTGGTCTTCAGTGGTAGGACTGGAATGGTAAAATGGAATAGGAATGGTGGGGGGCAGGGGGAAAGGAGGGAAGCTTCCCTCTGTTCCACATGATGTTTATCACTTACTACTAATCTCCAGCTCTGTTCTCTTAAGGCTCCCTTGGGGAGTTCCTCATCCCCAGCCACCATCTCAATTTCTCAACCCCTTCCCTAGAGGCCTGATATGCTCTCAGAAGCTATGCTCCACCCACAGCTCCTAGGAAAGAGAAATTTAGCTTTCCTCAGCCTATTGTTTGGCTTTATGATCATAACTTTGGAGCTAGAATGGCCCTTATTTCTACCCCTTCATTTCACAGTGCAGGAAACTGAGGCCCAAATAGGTCATGTGACTTATGGAAGGTCACACAAATAGCAGGAGTCAGAACTGGTATTGTAACCTAGTTCCTCTATCTCCAAATCCAATACTTTTCACTTCACCTACACTGCCTTTTTTAATTTCAAAGCACCCCTGTTTAGTAGCTATGATTAACTTTACTTTTCACTAATAGGTTTAAAAAAAGTGATATTGATATTGATTATGTTGTGAGTCAGGCAGTAAGAGGAAAGCACCCCCCACCCTCCCCCACCCCCGAAGAGGACAAGATGTCGTTTTCAAGCACTGACCAAAGGAAAGTACATTTTGTTTTGGGTAAGTGGTGTCAAATTCAAATAGAAATGAATCCCTATATGCTGCATATTGACTTAGAAAACCACAAATGAACATTATCTACATTGTATTATATATTTATTTATTAAGCGTTTCCTAATTACATTTTAATCTAGCCCTCTCCACACTCAGGAATTTTGCACTTATCTTTTGGGAGTTTTGATGTATCACTGGCTTCCATTATTTAGACAGACATATTTTGCTGGGAGGATGAAGTTGGAAGGGGGAGGGGTAGAAATTGATTTGGTGCTAAGCCATGTTGTCTTGGAAACATTTTATTTCCTTTCTCTGGTTCTGTTCCCACCAACATTTATTCTGATCCACAATTTGGTTTTCAGGATGGGCTATTACTCACTGTCCTGACAGAGGCCACCCTACCAGTTGCATTTTGGTCTATTGAGACAACATAATATAGGGGAAAAACAGGAGCTTAGCACTAGTTTCATCTCATACTCTCTATGTAGTGAGGGCTTAGGTTTTCTTATCTGTAAAATGGAGATAATAATCCTTGTCTATATCTCTTACACCTTACCCTCCCCCACCATTGTAGTGAAAATCAAATAAGATTAAATAAGATTCTGTATATAGGAAAACCTTGAAAAGACAACCTTGGGTTCAAATTCTGCCTCACATAGTTATTAGTTACGTGACCTTGGACAAGTCACTTGCCTTTTTGACCTTTATAGGACCATGAAATTAGGTGGCTTCTAATATCCCTCTCAATTCTAAATTCATGAGTTTATGCTCTTATAGAATATAAGCTATCATTTTGTACTTGTCATTATTGTTATGATTTATACATCTATCTACCTCTCTTAAATTTAGTCAACATGAATTCCCCAGGCCATGGATGAATGAATAAAAGCAAGTTTCTAAACCTGATGGTGAAATGAGATGAGCCCACCTTAATGGAGAAAGTCCATGAAGGCCAGACTGAGAGAGCTATTCTACTTAGCTTTCTGTTCCTTATGTTCCACCTCCACACCTAAAGGTGCACCATTGGCAACCTATAGCATCTGTGCTAAAGAGAAGTCGAGTTCATCAATGATGACATATATGCTGATTGATGAGGCTACCACTCCCTACCCCTTGGCAGAATGGCTGAAGCTCTCAAGGTTGGCAGGCTACATAGCCTCACACCCTGAGAAAGAGATGGCTGTTATATGATCCTCTTCCCCAATTCTAGTTTCCACCAGCACAAGAAAAAGAAAAAGACCAGCACAGGTGCAATTAGATTTAGTGCTGGAACGGTATTCAGAGTTCACCTACTTATAAGATCATAGATTTAGAATACCACTGAGTCTACTTCCCTCCTTTATCAGATAAGGAAACTGAGGCAGAAAGGGATGAAGTGCCTTAATCATTGGTATGCATAAGCCTCTCCCATTCTTAAAACATCTTTAACTAGACCCCACCATCAGGTTGAACTATCCTCCTATATCACTCCTTCCTTCATTAACAAGCACCAACAAAAAGCTGCCTGTACTTGTCTCCATTTCTTCTCCTCTTCTTTACTGCTCAACACTTTACAGTCAGTTTCCAACCTCCTCACTCAACCAAAACTGTTCTCTCTAAAGTTATCTAAATTTCCTTAAGCACTAAATTCGTTTGTCTTTTCTCCTTCCTCCTTATTAACCTCTCTTTTGCATTTGATTTCATAGGCTACCCTCTTCTCCTGGAAACTCTCTCACCTCTGAATTTTTGGGGTCACTACTCTTTCCTAATTCTCTTACCTGTCCTGTTTCCTCCTTAAATCCTCTTTCCTACCTCATCATCTGTATTATTTTTCTTACTGTAGATGTGGGGGCAGCTAGGTGGCACAGTGGATAGTGTGCTGAACCTGGAGTTGGAGACTCATCTTCTAGAGTTCAAATCTGGCCTCAGACACTGACTAGCTTTTTGACTCTAGGCAAGTCACTGCCTCAGTATCTTTATCTGTAAAATGAGCTGGAGAAGGAAATGGCAAACTATTCCAGTATCTTTACCAAGAAAATCCCAAAAAAGGAACATGAAGAGCTAGACACGACTGAAAAACAACTAAACAACAACTGTAGATGTTTCCTAAATCTCTGTTCTAATCCTTTATCTTCTCTTTCTATATTCTCTACTCGACCTCATTGGCTGTCATGAGTTCGATCATCATTCCTACGCAGGCAGTTTCTAGATCTATATACCCATCCAGTGTTCAATGACCACTTGTTACACATACTGGCTGCATGACCTTGTGCAAATCACTTAATCCCTCAAATGGTCTCAGAAAATCTTTGAGATCACCTTGCCAAAAAGGTGCTGAACTGAATAGAGTGGGTTTGAGATTTCCCTATACCAATGAAATTATAAGTCCAGTCCCTACTCCTATCCTTATGCATTAAAAGAGGCCTTTAAATCACTTAAAATGGGTAGATAGGAATAATACCTTAGAAATTAATTCAATGAGTCATAAGATGATATAATGCAAAAAATCAAACCAAACCAAACAACGGTCTGAAAATCAGTAGATCTGGGTTTTGTCTGGTCTAGGGTCTATCACTAACTAATTTCTGATAAATCTTTAGCCTTGGTTTCCTCATCTGTAAAATGAGGAAGCTAAACTTGATGAGTTTAAGGTTACCTTTTCCTCTTAAATGCTATGATTTCTAATTGAGGGACATACAATGCTATAGACACAAACACATATGGAAATAGAATTCATCAAAGGACAAGCTTTGCCCTGAATTTCTCTATCTTGATAAATAAAAACACAGATTTTTATTTATTATACTGTCCCAAATACCAAATACAGGAGAGGATTGATAACAACTGCTCAAATTTCTATAGCATTTTAAGGCTTGCGAAGTGACACAGATTATCTTCTTTGATCCCAACAAGCCACTTCTCACTTGGCTCATTGTAATAGTCTTCTAATTGGTCTTCCTGGCTCTGACTCCTCTCCATTCTAATCTCTTTACCTCCACAAAGCTGCCAAAGTGATTTTCCTAAAGTTTATGTTTGACTATGCCACTAGTGAATACCAGTGGTTCTCTATTACTTTTGGGCACTGGTGGTATTCAAAAAAATAAACAACCTGTTTCGCTGCTGGCATGGTAGACACAGGCCCCACCCCCACTAACAACCAGTTCAAAACTTAACCTAAAATTAGGTATGGGTTCTACCCAACCAGTGCAAACAGGGTGAATCCCATCACTGCTTTGGGGATTAAAAATAAACTCCTGTGTTTATCATTTGCAGTTCTTCACAACCTGGCTCATTCCAATAGTGCTGGTCCTATTATACATTACTTCCTTCATGCATTCTACAATCCATTCATGGTAGCCTACTGTTCTTCCTCATGTATGCCATCTCCTTTCTCTAGGCTTTTGCACTGCTTATAGTCATTTGCCTCTAGAATATCTACAGAATGCTTAGCATAGTGTCTGGTCCATAGTAGGTACTTAATTAATGCCTTTCCCTTCCCTGAAGGCTCTTCCTTCTCATCTTTGTCTTTTGGAATCCTTAGCTTCCTTCAAGATTCAGCTCCTTCACCACATTCTGCAGGCTTTTTGTTAGTCTTCCCTCCACCCCCTCCACTCCCACTCTCAGCTGCAAGATTCTTTTTCTCTAAGGCTATTTTCTATCTCCTCTGCATCTATTTTGACCATGTCTATTTATGTATGTATTGTCTTTCTAATTAGAATGTAAGTTCTTTGAGGGTAAGTTCTGTTGTTGCTTTGTCTGTGTATTCCCAATTCTTAGTACAATAACTGAAATACAGTGTTTGCTTTATATTAATAAATAAGCATCTAGCATTCTAGACAGATGCATCTCCCCAAAGCCTATCCTGATATATGCCTGAACTGCTAGGTCAGTCTTCTAATAGTAGTGACTCACAATAACACAATGTCTTAAGAATTGTAAAGTGGTTTCCTTTACATGTAACCTTTAGGGTACGTAGAGTATGAACATTTTTGTCTCATTTCAAAGAGGAAAAAACTGAAGCACCAGAGGGTTTAGTGCCCACAGTCACACAACTACAAACTGGCAGAGCCTGGATTTGAACCCAGGTATTCTGATTTCAATTCAATATTTCCATTACCTTATACTATTTCTAGATCTGACAGCTTAGGAGGAGTCATGCTATAGTGTAGGCCTGTCTGGTTAAATTCTGGGCCATAGAATGTGACATGGTACATGATAACTTTCACTCTGATATTTGCCCACATTAAAATCAATGGACTGCTTTTATACCCTTTGGGAAGAATTCCATTTAAATAAGGGCTTCTAATTAAAAGAGTCTTATCACCATTCTTGAAAGAAAAATATTTATATGTACAGTTTATGTTGCTTTTTATCAACCATCTCATTAAGGAAATTTAGTGAAAACATCTGACTATATATGGTGAATTTACTAGATGTAATTTGTCACAGTTATTGGTAATATTAAGATAATATGTGTGCAGTAAGGCTTATTAAGCCATAAGGAGATATGTATGTTCTATAAAAGACAGTAACCACTTTAGATACAAACATCTGGCTAACTCTATTTAGGGGAATCCCATTTTAAGTTTACTCAGAGTTTTCACAGGAGTTATGCTTTATCGAGCATTTTAACCAAATTCATGCTTTTGTTACTGTGAATTTTAACAATGTGATGAAGTCACCAGGGATATAAAAGACAAACTGCCTTGCCTGTCAGATTTATTTTCGAGCATAGGTCCTGTTACCATTGTCAAATTCAAGTTGAGGGAAGGGTTTCATAGCATCCAATTCCTTTCTAACATGCTCCATTGACATTACCTGTATTATATGGCTCTGCTCCCACTCTTAAAGGACTGCTAGAAAGCTTCCTAGAAATACTCTACAAAGATCCCAGAGCCTTAGCAAATAGGGGATATGAGTGATCAAAAATCACAAAATGTCACCTATTTATGAGCAGATCAACGTGCCCTGTAATTAAATTTAAAAAATTGACAAATACTTTCAAATATCTGCTCCCAGGGTCCAAATACAGGTTGCCTTCCCACTGTGCTGTCAGTGAAGGGGAGAAAAGGGTCCTGTGGGGATGCTGAAATCATGTTTAGCATAAGGTAATTACATAGAGACTGGTCCTAAAAATTGAAGATTAGGTGATGGAGATCATGATCTGGAGTGTGGGAAGCTGGAGAATTTCTTTTAGCTTTCATAAAAATAGTTAGACACATACACCAAAGCCTATATGACAAACTCTACATACTCTGAAACTGATCTGGAAAACTTACACCCAGAATAGCTTGTATCAAACTTGGGTAAAGCTTATATTTGTCATTATTTTCCAGCATACTTCTTTGGTGCTGCATGGTGGTGTATATTTTGTATGATATCATACAATAACAATGTTATCAGGATGAATAACTAAACAAGATCAATACAATACAATGACAAAACCAGGATTCTAGTGTTATGAAGTAAGCAACCCACGTATTGACAGAAAAGTATAGAATAAGAAACACTTTTTTGCACATGCCCAGTATGAGAATTCATTTTGCTTGATTATGCATATTTGTTATAAGGGTTTTGTCTTTCTTTATTATTTTTCATTAGAAAAGAAAGGGAGAAAAAATAATTGTTTTCATTGAAAAAATAAAATTAAACTGAAAAAAGAAGGCTATGTGAAAGAAGAGCCAACTCTGGCAGGTTAGCCATACACTCATTTGATTGTTTCAACTCCATGAACATCATGGTTTTCCCCAGGAAAGGCTCATTGCTTGAAATCTCATCATTATGGAGATTGAAACTCAACAACTCCTCATGACCCCTCAGTTGCCTTTCCCCTCTGATTGGAAAGCTGGATGGCAAAGCAACAAACTCCTCCAAAGACCTTTCTTCACAGAGGGATCAGAATTTTTTACCCAACTCTTCTTTTCCCTTTAGCTGCTCTGCTTGGTTTCAACTACAGAAACATCATGCCCCCAAGCTAGATACCCTCTGGTAGTCCTCCCCTTTTCCTTATATTATAAACTCCCTGAGGGCAGATACTATCTTTTTTTTCTTATTTGTATCCCTAGTTTTTGAGAATGGGCCCATAGGTAGCACCAGTGGATAGAGTGCCTGGCCTGGAGTCAGGGAGACTTCTCTTCTTGAATTCAAATCCAGCCTCAGATACTTACTATCCATGTGACTATGGGCAAGTCACTTAACCCTGTTTGCCTCAGTTTCCTCATCTGTTGCTGGTGTTCATCTTTTATCTTTGAAGAGGACCAATGACATCATGGGGTGATATTTTAATTTGTGTGTGAATTGGATTTAAGTGAGGCAGAGGTGCATAAAGTCATCTGCTACTCTCTCTTCAAGAGTCATTGAAGTCCAGTGGCAAGACAAAAGTCAAGAAAACTGGCAGTGGCCTGGGATGCAGTGAATGTCCTTGGCTTCTTTGATGTCTGACCAAGCTCTAAGCACTCCACAGTGCCTGCTCCAGCCACCTTCAGGGGCATTGGAAGAAATTGTTCTTATCTACCCATTCCACTAGGAGAAGTCTTCACATGCTTGGGCATCCCCCTAACTCACCACCGAACTTGACACCTATTTATTTAATAGGTTTAGCCTGTCTGCCAAGACAGTTTTACCAAGGGTGTGGCTGCTGCAATGCTACAGCTTCTTAGAGCCACAGGTAAGAGTTGAGTGACAGGTGGTCACCAGAGGTAGATGAGTAGCCCGGCAAAGGGATTGGCAAACCCTTAGCCCACAGGTGTTGGTCCTCCCTGAGCACCCCATATACCCCAGTCACAAGGGTACTTAAATGTTATAACTAGAATTTGACTTCTGGTCCTCTGATTCCAAGGACAGTGCTCTTTCCAAATGCATCATATTTACCATCATTACATACATGTAGATGCCTGGAAGGCAGTTGAGAGGTACAAGCCTGGAGCTTGCAATGAACATTCAGGGTTAGAAATATAAAGACTGGGATGCTGTCATTATAGAGGTGATGGTGGAAACTATGAGAAAAGAATGAATTCTCAAAAGAGACTAAGGGAGTGTAGAGGGAAAGAAGGATAGAGGACAGAGCCTTTAGAAACTCTAGGTTATGGGATGAAAGGAAGAACTGGAGTGACCACAAGCAATGGAAAAGCAGTGAACCAGGTTGCTCAATTGTCAACAAAGCCAAAGAAGGATTGAAAGCTGAATGAATGATTAATACTGTTAAATGATTCAAAGAGTTCAAAAAGGAAGAGGGGAAATGGACTTAGATTTGGCTTGAAGGCGCTGAAAACCATATTCGTCAATAGAGTTATGAGAACAAAACTCAGAATAAAGATGGAAATTGTACTAACAACAAGAAAAAAGGGCAGTTAGATGACACGGTGGATAAAGTGCTAGGCCTGGAGTCAGGGAGACATCTTCCTGAGTATAAATCTGACCCCAGACAGTTACTAGCAGTGTGACCCTGGGCAAGTCACTTAACCCTGTTTGCCTCAGTTTACTCATCTGGAAAATAAGCTGAAGAAGGAAATGGCAAACCACTCTAGTAGCTTTGCAAAGAAAAACCCAAATGGGGTCATGAAGAGTCAGATATGACTGAAACAACTGAACAAAGAACAACAAAAGCTTTTGAGCACAGTGCACGGCACATAGGCACTTAATAAATATTTATTGACTATTAAATGTCAACAAGACTGAAAAGGCTTCAGGAATGGGCTGGACAACAGACCATATCTGTTTTCAGAGAACCAACTTGGTGAGTACAGTTAGGTTCATCAACAGTAGCTCAGTGACGTGGTGATCAATTCTTTGGCCATAACAATCTATGGAAGGAACAAAAATACACAATGACCTCCAATCCTTTTTACTGCCTGTCCTTAGGCAAACTCTGAAGATATAGGATCCCTTCTGTGCTGTGATTAAGTATCAGAGAACTTCAATGAAGGCAGAACTTTGCAATAAGAAGAGTATTGTTGGTACTAGTGTGAAGGATGAATTATGAGGGTGGGGGTGGAGGAGAGGATACTGGAGGTAGAGACATTTCTTAAGTAAGGATATGTAATATAGTAAGTAAGATAAAATGGAAGCCACAACCAGTGGCAGAGTGATTGGAGAGGAGAGAACAGATGCAAGAGATATTATAGTGGTGAAGGGATTTACCAATTAATTGGACGTAGAGGATGAGGGTCCAAAATGACTAAGTTTTTGAGCCGGGTGAGTGGAAGCTGAAATGTAATCTGTAAGGAAGTTAAGAGAAAAAGGCTTTGAGGAGATGGGATGAGTTCAGATTTGAACAGGTTGAGTTTGTAGTACTAATAGGACATCTGGTAGTGATACCTCCAGTCACTTATGTTCAAAAAAATTTCCTTGGAGCTTTCCCTCACTATTTTGGTCTATACTTAGCCCTCCCCACTATGACCTCTAAAACATATTGTTTTCTGTATTATTAATTTTATGAGTTATTCATCTACTCTATCACTACTGTTAACTTCTTTCTAAACCTCCAATAACTTCTGAATATTTTCATCTGGAAAATCCATTGACAACTCAGACTCAATATCTTAAAAATTGAACTTACTTCCCCACTAAAACCCATCTTTCCCCCTAACTTTCCTATTTATATGAATGACCCCAACTTAATTTTATTTCTTATTTCTTTCCTTCACATATTCCAGCCAAATTACAGGGTGCTCCTAAAATCTGGACCCATAGGTAATTGATGGCAATGTGGAGTTATTGCATCGAGTTCGCGTGAATCTTGCAACCTTTGCATCACAAATAATGGAAATCATATTGAAGATGGTATTTGTTAATATTCCAATTAAATAAAATGTTGAAAATTTCATTCATGTCATTTCTTGAAAATATCCATTTTTGCCTATGTGTCCAGACTTTAGGAATGCTCTGTATAATTCTCTCCAGTAACATCCATCCATCTTCTGTCTTGTACCTTTGCTCTTGTCATTCTCTAGCTATCCAGTGAATTCTGCACCTGCTTCATTTACTGAGGTCTTTCTTTTAGGGCCCAAAGTCAGCCACTATTATCTCTAAGAGTCTTCCATGAACCCTGCACACTTGGTTGAGTAATCTCTCATCAGCACTCTGTATATGTATCTCCTTATCTCACTTTTTTTTGTATCATAGTTTTGGTGTATTTGTTTTCTTGCTCATTAAAATATAAGCTCCTTGAGACCAGGGCCCGTGTTTCATCTGTCTCTGTTATCAACATCTCTTAGCAGTGGTTTGTACACTTACTAAATGCTTGTTAAAGGTAATACTATCCAGAGATCACAGGTTTAGAGCTGGAAGGGACCTCAAAAGTCATCTAATCCAAACCTCTTATTTGGTTAATTAGGGAAACTGAGGCCCAGAAAGGTTAAGTGAAATACTCAGTGTCACACAGAACGTGGCAGAGTTGACTACAGATTTCTCCAGCTCAAAGACCCTTATCTTACATTTGATTTATATCCCAAAGAGTGCCTAAACACATGCATATAGTAGGCTTTTAATAATTACTTAATGAATTGATTTATTATGCCCCTCTTCCCCATCCAAGTGCAGCAATAAATAAGAACAGCAAAATCACCTTTCTTCTGAAAAGATAAGAAAGGTAGGGTAGCAATTTTCCAACTATACAGTGAAATATGCTTATATTGTTCTGACCTAAAATGTTTTCCTATACATAATAATATAGTGCATACACAAATATAAATGAATGGATGCTGCTGAAAATATAAAAGGCAATCACTTTACATTGTTACCAATTAAAATATTCTCCAGTGTCTTATAATGATTTTTTTGAAGTAGATGAAAAGGTAAACACGTTTTCTAAATTATGAGAGGTACCTTTTAATCTAAAAAAAAAGAGGAGTCCTAAAATTTCTAAGCTTTTTACAGAGAAGCAATAAAGGATTCTTAAAATATCTATTGGGTGAGATACTGTGGGAGGAGGGAAACGTGACTGCATTATGCCTCAGCTCTAGAGGTTTGTACTGTCTTTTTGCCCTTTCAGGGGCAGGGATCAGCAGGCTGGGGAGTGCTCTTTCAAGAAGCCGCAGAGTGGGGCTCTCATCTGCAGCAGAGGACAGACAGATCAGGATTCAGTCAACAGCATGTTCTCACTTGATAGGTATTTTAACAATGCTTTGATTTAGGATGACTTAACTTTCACAGAATAAAGACCCCTGTTTTTCATTCAGCCTAAGGGAGAGCCTGCTACTTCTATAAACTCCCCACACTTGGGTTTTCAAAAGTAGATTTTTATTATGCTAGAGCTGAGAGTGAAGTTGGGGGTAAGGATGGGACTGAGATCCACCTTCCTCCCCTATTCCCAACCCCCAATCTAAACTCAAAACAAAACAAAACAAACCAGACATTTCTTTTCAGCAGTGAGAAACTGGAAACACTGCATATGTATAGTCAAGAGAATATAGCCTCTTTCTAAGGAAGAACAGATAGGAAGTGTCCTCCAAACAAGCTATTTGTTGTTGGCATCCTAGCTCAGTAGCATAGGGAAAATCTTGACAGTATTGAAGTTAGCTCCAATGCCTCCTACTCTATAAGGCTTCAGACATGCCTGAACTATAACATAAATACTGGAAATGTTTTCCTAAACAACTTTTCTTAATATTTTTATTTTCTAGACAATGTGATATTTTCATTTTTCTTTACAAACATTTTAGTAATTATTATCCTATGTGAATTTATACATTGTACAACTCACTTATCCAGACTAGTGGGACAGGGTGGGGTGGATGGGGGTCCATAGTGAATTAGTAAAATACTCAAATATGTGTATATGCATGTACACATATATACATATATATATATATACATGTATGTGTATATACAAATCACTATATATGTATGTGTATATATAACAGTAAAAATAGCACATTCTCTAGAAAATTGTTATAAAGGAAAGTCATTTAGGAAAGCCTTTCGTAAATGTAGGAAATACACACACACACACATACACACACACATATACACATAGTTTTCAAGCTCAAATGGACCTGTGATCTCATCAATTTGGGAGTTTGTTCACCTCCTGATTAAACTATTACAGTGACCTCTGAGGCTTTTCTGCCTCAAATATCTTTCTCTTTTTAATTTACCTGCCGCACAGTCACTAAACTGATTTTTCTTAAGTCACATCTGATCATGTCACTCCCATACTCAAACTCAACTGGCTCCTTTTTGCTTCTACTCTTTGACTTTTGAAGACTTTCACAATATGACCACAGTCTATCTTTCTGTCCTCATGTCTTTCCTCCTTCTATGAAACAGCCAGACTGGTCTTCCCTTTCTTGCCCTTACACACTGGCTTGATCTTTTCTCAGCCTTTGCAATGGCTGCCCCCATGGTTCTAGCACTCTTCCCTCCTCACCTCCACCTCCTAGAAGCCCTCCCAGCTGTCACTTTTCTGAATTACCCCCCATTCCATTTCATTGGGGATCAAATTAAAAAGGTTTCAATGTTCTTCATTTTGGTATCATAGCAACAGAAGTGGACTTGGAATCAGCCGACTTGGATTTGAGCTCTTTTACTATTTACTATACATGTGACCTTGAGCAAGTCCCTCAATTGAGTTTCTTCATTGAAAAAGAGAGATAATACCACTTGCTACCTACTTGTTGTTTTTAGGAAATACTTTATGAACTCTCAAGTTCTATATAAATGTAAGTTGCTATTATTATAACTACTATTACTACTTCTAATCACTCATTTCTTGTATAACTTACAATTAGTGATTACATAATGAGGAATTTTAAAATTCATCTTATATAAATCCAAAATTCTCCTGCTGTTCATATATCATAGGTTTAAAGCTAGAAAGGACCATAGAAGTTATCTAGTCTAACCCCCTTATTTTATAGATGAAAAAGCTGGACTACAGAGAAGTTAAATGACTTGCCCCTTCAAATAGAGAGCATACAAGTAACAAGAAGCAGAGACAGGATTTGAACCCAGTTATTCTTAATCCTGACCTAGTACTCTTTCCTCTACACCACATGGAACCATAAGGATATTAAAATTATCCACATCTGGAATTCTGCAGTCAATTAATCATAGCACATCTCAGTCATCACAAGTTTGCCAACATTGTTAAGTGTCTCAAAACATGGGAGTATGGAAAAAGCATAGTTAATCAGGGCACAGATTAACCACTCACAATGGATGAATGCTTCAGGGATCTTTTTCTTGTTTCTGGACTGAAGGGGTATGAGGTTGTGCACTATTTCAAGTACTTGAGTTTCCTAGGACCCAGTTGCCACACAATCAAGTTAGGAGGATTTTGTGCAAGACTGTGTTATACCTACCGAAGCTCCCCTATTCATAAGTGAAGATATTTGTGGGTTTATTGTATACCAGAGGCTCTTAACCTTTGTGTATAAGTGGGATGTGTATGTTGTGTATGTGTGTGTGACAGCCCTTCTCAGAAGAATGTTTCTGAATGAATAAACTAAAATATGTAGGATCATAAAGGAAGCCAATTATATTGAAACATTGTTACGTATAATTTGTTTGCGTATATAAGTATGTGTGTCTATATGTGTGTATGTGTGTATATATGTGTACATGTGTGTGTACACACATTATATATAGTATATATGTATATATGTGTGTATATATATTATATATATATGACTCTAGGTTAACCCCTTATTCTATATTGAATGCATATTTAATAAACGAATGATAAATTCATTGTTCCATTGATACAGACTGCCTTAAAATGTGGTGAGTAGATAAGAAAATGTGGCTTCAATACTACAACTGAAAAAAACATTACTTTATTTTCTTACATCAAAGATGGTCCATTGTTGCTGCTTCTGCTTCTGCTACTACTACTGTACTGAGGTAATGGAAAGAAAAAGTAACTTAATTCTGAAAGTCAAACCCAACTGTAAAATATATCACATATAATTTCATTCAACATGCTTGCTGTAATAATTATTATATTTTTACAATATCATATTTGTAATATTTTACTGGCTCCATAAAGTGCCAAAGAGGATGTATATATCTCATAGGCATCTCTTCCCACAAGCCCTTGTTAATACAGGTATGATAACCAACCAACTCTTTCACAGGAAGCTCAATTCGTGCTTCTGTGGAATCTTAAACAAGATTATACTTATTTGCAACAGTGAATTCTTTAAAAAGAATTAAATCTCTCACAACAGAGAATAAGGCATTTCTCAAAATATAGTTTATAATTTTATTTGACTCCATAGTCAGTCTATTCTAGCATATTTGGGAATAATATGATTGCTTATACCACTTTTATATATGATATTAGCGGCATGGAGGTTATTTTCCCCAGAGTTAGCAGAGAATGCATCTTAAAACTCTATTATACTGAGGCTAAAAAAAGAAAAGAGAAGAAAAAGTCACTTGAGCTGTATGCTTCCTTTCTACTCTCTCAGCTTTGGAAACTCAAAAGCAGAAGAAGTCCTACTTGTTAAATACGGGAGGAATTTTGTGATTTAATTTGACTGGCTTTTGTAAAATAAGTCCTTTTATTTTGTAATAGTGTACTGAGATGACTTCTGGCCAAGATGGCTACCCTATTATGAAGAAATCCAATGAGAAACCCTGCTATGTAATATCTTCTACCCAAGATGTGCACAATGAGTAAACTCCTGTCTCCCAACTAAAGCCCGTGCTACAGTGCTAACACAGAGTAGACTTCCAATGAGACCAGAGATAGCCTCTGACACATGGAGGCTGCGATATTGTGTTTGGAGGCAGCAAGGGTATAGGTCTTCTTTGAGAAAGCAAGAGAGGGAAAAGAATTATAAACCCCAGAGAGTAGGCAAACAGTCTGGTACAGACTAGACCAGTCTGGTGGTGTACTGCTCAGATCTGGTCAGACCTGGTCCAGAGGCTCTAAAGTCTCTAAATATGCTGTCTTGAGACACTAGAGAGAACTTTGAAAATCTAGCATTCTGAACCTTAAACGTCCAGGGAATTAAATCTAGGAGGTGGAGTTACAAAAACCCTGGAGACTCCAGAGGGCTGATCACTCCACCCAAAAGCATAGCAGGGGACAAATTCTGGCTCTGATAGAAAGACTCAGTTCTAGAAGTAAAGCCAGAGAGAGGATAGAAAAATATTGGATATTAACAATTATTATAAATGTCCTTCATAACAACTACAAACAAAGTCTACAAGGAAAAAAAGATTCTCCATAAGAATATCATGAATACCTAGAAGAAATGAAGTAAGAGGTAAAAGAAATGAAATAAAAGCTCTTGAGCAAATAATTTCCAAGAGAATTATTGGTATAGACAAAACAAATCAATGACTCCATGAGATAGCAAGAAAAGAAAAATCAAAATAATGAAAAAAAGAAGAAAAATAAGCTATTTCATATTAAAAAACTGACCTGGAAAAAAGGTCAAGGAGAGATAATTTAAGAATCATTTGGGCTCCCTGAAAACTATGGTTGAAAAAAGCCTAGACACTATATTTTAAGAAATCATAAATAAAAACTGCCCAGATCTATTAGAACCAAAGGGCAAGGTAAAGATATGAAGAACCCACTAAAGGAAAATATAAAAAGGAAAAGTCCCAGAAATGTCATAGCCAAAATACAGGGCTCCTAGTCAAAGGTAAAGATTATTAAAATATGTCAAGCACTTTGAAAAAGGGTTAAGGCACCAAGAAATTATAGGATCACACAATTCCTACTAAAAAACTAAAAGGTTTTAGAATAATAATAATCCAAAAAGGCAAAGGATATAGACTTGTAAACAGCAATAATTTACCTTGTAAAACTGAGTAAAATTCTATAGGGAAAAATGGATTTTAATGGAATAGAGGACTTTTGAGCAGTTTCAGTGATAGGATGAGAGGTGAGTAGGCACTTTGAAATACAAGGAGTCCAGAGAAACCTAGAAAGGTAAATTTATTCAAGCAATTGGAGGGAGCTGAATGATGATATAATGCTAACATCTCATAAGGGGAGAATAAACAAGTGTCATTTCAGAAACTTGACATCTTTAAATGGTATTAAGGGAGTTAAATAATAAAAAATAAGGTGGAAGAGAGGATTTGTTCTGTTCTGAGGGTTTTAACTGGAGGGTAAAATGAAGATGACATTAGTGTACAAAAGAAGAAGAAAGGAGTGGAATTTGCTACTTCTCATTACTGAGGTGTATGAGAAGAGTAATGGATAGGAAGTGAGTAGTGGAAGTGGGAATGAACCTCACTCTTAACATGAAAGGGTAAAAAAGAAGAGTATGAATATACTAACAGTTTGGTGAAGAAATATATCAGGCTTAACAGGGTAAGCAAGGATAAGGTAGAGGGTTAAGAGGGAGCATAAATCAGGGGAGGGGGGGTAGTCATAAGTAAAATATACTTCTTGATCCTGAAAGGTGGATTAAAAGGGAGAGACAAAAATAGAAAAGACCTAGAAACTGAGAGGGTACTTTAAATTATCTCAGACCATTGGAGGATGGCTGAACAAATTATACATGACTATAGTAGAAGAGACAATTTCAGAGAATCTTGAGTACCATGAATTGATGCAAAATAAAGTAAGCAGAAGCAGAACAATTTGTGTGAGAAAAAATATTGTAAAAACAAAACAAAACAAAACAAAAAACCCAAACCCAAACCACAAAACAAACTTGCCCAAATTTAAGAATTCTGATCAAAGCACTGAGCAAGTAAGTCTTCAGAGGAACCATGTGGCCTGTTATCTACCTTCTGAAAGAGAGATGATTGACATAAAGTACCAAATCACACATTTTTGGTCTTGCCCATTGTAGGGATTTATTTTGTGTGACTGCTTATTTGTTACAAGGGTTTGCTTTCTTATTCTAAATGGGGTGAAGGAGAAGAGAGGCTAGCAACAGTAATGCCACCCCCCCAAAAAAAAGGACAGTCATAGTAACATTTAAAAAGTGTACAGAAGAAAATGGAGGTTTGGAAGGAAATATATGTAAGGTCAGTTTTGAAAATAAAAATAGAATTTATAATAAACTTAAAAAAGCAAAGCTGTGTGAAATGGAAATTCACAGTTTCATACATAGCCCTCTTTTGTGTTCTGTACATATATAAATGCTTTTTTTGGTGTTACAATTCCAAATAAAATGTAAAAATTACTGAAACTTAAAAATACAGAAAAAAAATTTGTAGGAACACTTTAAAAAGCACATTTCATTCTCATTCCTAGAAATGTAAACTTATTAACATATAAAAGGAAAGGATGCGTCATTTCATTTTGACATTTACCATTGTAATCATCCAGAATCTTTGGTGCTAAAATAATGCACAATATCAGTTATTATTGTACTGTAAAATAATTCAGGTCTTTCAGTAAGATGAAAAAGATAAATTGTGAGGATCAAGAAATACCTGAAAATGAAAACTTCCATGAAATTGTTTCCTTGAGTTCTGCTTGTAAGAAAAGTGAGGTTTTCTGTCTTCCAATGTTTCCTGATACTCAAGATTAATTTAGTCATTGTAACTAAGGCAGTTCCACCTTTATTTGGTTCCAAAATTATGATAACCCATTCTAGTTATGAGAGGTAAATAAACCTTTAAAAATACACATTAATAGAGGTGTGAAATTTTCACTTAATTTTTTGTTGCAATAAAGAATTATGGACCATGGAGAATTGCTAAACAAATTGTTATGTGAATGCAAGGAACATTGTTCTGTCTTTAAGAAAATAGAGACATGAAATGTATAATAAGCAGAGTCATGAGAACATACCCAAGGCCTGAGATAATCAATAGAAACTGAAATGTTGTGAAAGGGTAAAGAACCCACATCCCTCCTATTGTTTTGCAGAGGTAGACAGCCAATGGTGTGGAATGCTGTCAATGTCAGATTTTTTTAGATGAACAGAATGCAAGATGTGTAGGGGATTCAGGAGGACTGGAAGTTGAATCTGGTTCCAGACACTAAGCCTGGGCAAGTCACTTATCCACTCTGTGCCTCAGTTTCCTCATCCATAAAATGGGGAGAATAAAAGTACCTTCCTTATACGGTTGTGGTGAGAATCAAATTTGCTCTTTGCAAATCTTAAAGCATTATATAAACATTAGCTGCTATTATTATTGGTGTTGGTATTTATGTGTTGATTGGCTTTGCTGATTCTTTCCTCTTCCTCTTTAAAAATATTCTTTGTCATGAGGAATGGCTTCCTGGGAGAGGGACGGAAAGGGATGCAGGGGGGATTCTAGGCCGTATGATGGGCTATCAAAACACAATTCCAAATGTTTCTTAAACAAAAGCAGGAGGTAAAACCATTTTTCCTTCTGCCTTCTCAGAGGTCTTTCCCCATCCCCAAACTTAAACATCTGAAATGTCAGGCTAAATGTTTGAGTGCTTTAATAATATAGCTTCTTAATTTTTTGAAAAGCTGCTGTGGCAGTAGAAATAGATTGTTTCTCACTTTAGTTTGCTACTGATAAATTCAGGAGTCACAGAGAGAGTCTCCAGGTAACTTGATTTTTTTCCTGTTGATATCTTACAGGCAACATGGCATAACTCTGACAAGAACAAAAGCAGTATTTGAGGTGAGCAGCTGAAGGTGGAGAAATGTTGATACTCATGTGTATTATTTTCAGTCATCTAAAAAGAAAACGAACACCAGTGTTGAAGTATTAAAGGAGGGCTCCATTCCACATGGGAAAACTTGGAAACAACTTTAGAAATAAATGTACTACAATAAAAGCTAACTCTGAAAAGCATTCAGTATTGCAAGTATTCTGTTAGAACAGAGGTCTGGAAAAAGGAGGGGAAAAACCCAAGCTAAGTAGTCCATTGAAATGAAATCAAATCAGAACTTTGAAGAAATGTGGCACTGTCACTCTTTAAAGTACTCTGTCCAATATAAGAAAGGGTAAATGATTTGGATCATGACTACAGAAGATAAGTGTATTCAAATACTCAGACTTATTTGAGCAAAAAACGTTTTTGGAGAAAGAGGCACTCCACGTTGTTTATCTTCTTAACTTTTTGCAACTTTTTCCTCATTCATTAAAAAAAATATTGCCATGATGCGTTTGGTTACTTGGCAGGACTGTTGTGAGGATCAAGAAAGGTAACATCTATGAATGTGCTTTGTAAAACATAAACTGTTACGTAAAGGTAATGTGTTAGCAAGATATTATGGAAAGAAAAGAAGAGATGAAATAATTATTGAGTAGGTAGCCTCCTTTATTGTCCAAAGCTTTTGCTGAATGGCATTTCCTTTACCTTATGTTATTCTTGCCACTGTCTACTATGTATGTGACCTGGAGACAGTGTTTTCCCCTCTTTCTGGGCTTCTCCAGGAAGTAACTCCATGATGTAGGAAGTGTAACTATTTGTTGGATGAGAAAATGAAATCCCCTCATAGTGACTTGCTTACAGTCACACAGTTGATGGGTGAGATCAGTATTTGAACTCAAGAGAATCTTAATTCAGAGTCCATTACTCTTTCCAATACAGATAAGAGATTTTCTCCTGTAACAAGCTGTTTTCTCTTAGTACTGCCTCTGGGCTCAGGAAAACCTGAATTCAAATTCTGTCTCAGACACTCACTAGTTGAGTGACCCTGGGCAAGTCATTTATCCTCTGCTTGTTTCAGTTTTCTCAGCTGTAAATGGAGAATAATAATAGAACCTATCTCCCAAGGTGGCTAATAGTATCAAATTTAGATACTATTTGTAAAATGCTTAGCAAAGTACCTGGCACTTGGTAGATACTTCTGTCCTAAACTATATTACCTCCTGAAAGATGTTACAAAAGATGGAAAGGATAGAGCTTATCCGATTCTGTATTCTAAAAAGAGGGGTAGGGGAAAAGCTGGTGGACAAGGCAGTTCTTTTTAAACCACCATAAAATGATAGAACTTTGTGAGATCTCTATGAGGGTTCCTTGAAGACATCAGAAAATGGATATAGTGAATTTATATCTTCTCTTGGTCCCCCAGACAGTACTAATTCTGTATCAGGTAACACCATTCCTTGGTATGACAAACAATATAGAAAGGTTCTACAAACTCTAACCATAAATATCAGCAAGTTATAAAAGGTAGATTTTCCTAAAATATTTGTTTGACCATATCAACCTCAGTACTCCAGATTCAAGTGACTCTTAATTACCCTCTAGGATCAAACAGAAATTTTTCTATTGGTATTTCAAGTTCTTTGTAACCTGGGTCCTTCCCTCTTGTTCCTACTTTATGCACTCTATAATTCCTCTTTGATGGTCTGCTTGCTGTCCCTCACACACAGCGCTTCATCTCTTCTGGCCTTGTCTTTGAGCTGTCCATCGCCCATGCCCTCCCTTCTCATTTCCCTCTCTTAGAACCCTTGGCTGCTTTCAAGATCACAGGAAAGCCTCTGCTGATCTACCCAATGGGTAGGGTCTTTCCCTTTAAGGTTACCTTGTAGATTATCTTGTATCTGCTTTATATATGCAAATTATATTCTCCATTAGAATGAGAACTTCCAGTTCTTGGAGGGACAGGACTGTTTTTGTTTTTGTATTCCCAGTGATTAGCACAGTGCCTTATAATTAGCAAGCATTTAACAGATGCTTGTAAGATTTCCGTTTTAAGAGCAATAATCTCTTGATAGAATGCCATTTACTTGGCAAGCTTTTTCAAAAATCTCAGTGTGATTTTTAGCTATTAACTCTTAAATGAAAGTTTTAAACTTTATAATTTTAAGTTTAAGATTGTATTAAGACTTTGGATATTCCTATATAATGACAAAAGTTGTAGTTCAAACTGGAATGGTTAAGAACAAGAAGAAATAAAAATGGAGGGAAGCAGCTCTATCTGCATAGCCCTTGATGTGTTGGTAATAGATAGCTTGGTTAGAAAGTTAGCACAAAAATTGGAACTTATCCAATGTGTGGGTAGGAAAATACGCCACAAAAGCCTCCAGCAGATGACATTTCTTATTTAGTATGAGGAAGGAATAAGGACAATATCCAAATCTCTGGGAAAAAAAGTGAAATCCAACTGAAGAAAAATAAGAAAGCAATACTCTGGTTAAAAATGGAGAAGAGAAAGATTAGTTGATGTCTCAGGAGATTGTATTTAATGAGGAGTCAATTAAGATATTGGGGTAGAAAAAAAGTTGGATTCTTTTTTTTTTCACTATTGCTAATTTTGAATGGTGAATGATTTTGTAAATTAAAAGAAGTCTCTGGGAATGAATGAAATACGATTTCCAATGTCCCTTAGATAAACGTGCAATATAAGTAGAAAGTCTAGGTATTAGCAACTATCCCTATATTTTAATGATAGTGATATATTCTCATTTAAAAAGAATATTTGACACATAATAATTAACTACAGTTATATCTCTCTTTTCCTCTTTGAGGAGCTTCTGTTATATGATAGAACTAGGGAGAGGAATCAATGATCCTCTAGCAAGCTAGGTAGAAAATATGAGCCTAGCTCTTCTACATAAAGTTTAACGACTGTGCTTTTGCAATTTAGGTAGAAAATCCATGTATAGACTTTAAATGAAAAAGCACATATATCAACGATGAATCTCCTTTTCCTCCTGTTAAGCCACAGGAGGCTTATGAGTGAATATCATTCCACTCTTAGGCTTTGACTCATTAAGTCATTTTTGGTGCACTCTTAGTATTTGTCAAAAAATATATAGGAATAATTCCAAAGAACATTGTCAGGTGCTTTTCTGATTTTATGATTCTCAGTTTCCTGACTAATTGAGGCACTAGTACTGGATAGATTACTGGACCTGAAGTCAGGAAGACCTAAGTTCCAATCTTATTTGAATTACTTACTAGCTATGTGACCCTGGGAAAGTCACTTAACTTCTGTATTCCTTACTTACCTCATTGGTATAAAGGAATAATAATACCACATGCACCATAGGATTGTTGTAAGGAAAAAATTAGATAAGGTGCTCTGTAAAACTTAAATTGCTATAAAATCACTTTGGTACTGGTTAACAAACAGAGATTTGTCAGTGGAGTAGATTAGGTACATTAATATGTAGGAGAAAATGTGCATAGTAGCATAGTGTTTGATAAACTTGAGATCTGAGCTTCTGAGGGAAGAACCCACTATTTGATCAAAAACTGTTGGGTAATCTGGAAAACAGTCTGGCAGAAAGTAGGCATAGACCAACATCTCATACTATATACCAAGACAGGCTCCAAATGGGTATGTCACTTAGACATAAAGGATGAATTAATAAACGCATTAGAGGAACAAGAAAAAAATGCTCGTCAGATTTATGGATAAGTAGAGTTTTATGAACAAAGAGTAGATAGAGAAGATAACAAAATAAAATGGACCAATTTTGATCAAATAAATTAAAAAGGGGTTGCACAAACAAAACAAATGCAGCTAAAATTAGGAAAAGCAGATAAACGAGAAAAATTTTTGCAGCAAATTTCTCTGATAAAGGTCTCATTTCCAAGATATATAGGCAACTGATTCAAATTTATAAAAATAAGAGTCATTCCTCACTTGATAAATAGCCATACAATGTGAATGAGTGGTTTTCAGAAAAAGAAATCCAAAGCATAAATATCCATATAAAATGTCCTAAATCACTAATAATTAGAGAAATGCAAATTAAAACAACTCTTGGGTAACACTCCATACCTATCAAGTTGGCAAAGTTAACAGAAAAAGAAAATGACACTTTCTAGAAAGACTGTGGTGAAACAGATACATTAATACATTGTTGATGGAGCTATGAACTGGCCCAATCATACTGGAAAATAATTTGGAACCAAAAAAGCTACTTAACACTGAAAACTCTATCACTTATAGAAATACCACTGCAATACCACTAATAGATACACATCCTAAAGAGATCAAAGAAAGACAGAAATTACTTATATGTTCAGAAATATTTATAGCAACTTTTTTTGTAGTGTCAAATTGGAAATTGAGTAGGAGGCTATCAATTAGAGAATGATTGAATAAGTTATGATATACTATGTGATGGAATTCTATTGTGCTATAAAAATAATGAATGATATCAAAGAAACATGAGAACACTTGTATGAACTAATGCAGAGTGCATGAGCATAACAATCTGTATAAAAACTGAAAATTGTAGAGACAAGCAACTTGAAAGATTTAGAAACTCTGGTTAATGCAATGAACAACCACAATTTCAGAACACTAAATATGCAACATGCTACCCCTCTCTTGATAGAGAGATGATAGAAAGGCTTTATTTTTCTTGCTTTCTCAATGAGATAGAAGTGGTAGATAAGCATTTCTATAGCAGCGACTATATGCCAGACACTGTGTTAATTGTTTTTAAAGTATTACCTCATTTGATCTCATAACAACTCTGTGAGGAAGGTGCTCTCCTCATTTTACAGTTGAGGACACTGAAACAAATAAAGGTTAAATAACTTGCCCAGGATCACACACTTAGTAAGAGAGGTAGGAGACTGCAGAACTGAAAATAAAATAAAATTTAATTTAAAAATGAAAAAAAAATATTGCTCTGTCTTAGAGCCAAGTAGGGAATATGCAGCACTTCATGGGTACTAGAAGGGAATAGACTTGCCTCATGTAGTATTGTAGAAATAGTAAAGGACCTGCTTCACTGCTAATTAGATGTGCAACTTGATGTATTTAATGTCACCTCTCTGGGCTTCATTTTCCACATCTTGAAAATGGGTCGGACTAGATTCCTTCTATTTTAGCTTCTAAGTCTAGTGGAGTATGATCCCATGATTCCCTTCCTTCTATTCTCAGAAATATATTATCCACAGAATGGAAGCCAGATAGACTAATAATAAATAGGCAGCTATAAAAATATTTGGTTACTTATAGCCACAAAAAATCCCTGACCATGAGAACTGATGGAAACTCAAAATTTGAAATATTTGAAAGGCATTTGACTCTTGATCAAGGAAAGTGGTTTTTTTTAAAAAAAAAACAATTATCTGTTCTTCATTTTTATGCATGACTTTATTTTAAATTCTTGAATGTATTGTCCATAAATATAATCATGTCTGCCTTAAAAAAATCATACACCCCTTTCCCCCCTCAACCTTTGGTCTTATATGTGATAGTACATACATTTCTTTGCTACTTTTAACTGGGAAATTTTGCTTAATCTTTCCATTTAAAGTGCAGCCTGTGTTCAGGCAAGCACAGACACTAGATCAGGTAACACATCACTTGATATAAAAGCATTAAATATCCATTGTTACTTTGATAAAGTTCTAGAAAGTGTGGGATATGATAGATTATTTCTAATGTCTCATTATGGTATAGAGGTGACTTTGATTTCTTCCAGATCATGCTGGTTGATCATAAGCTCTGGTAGTTTCTACCAAGCTGAAAAATCTTTCAGTATTGATCCAGGAATGGACTGATTTTGTCATCCAAGGACTATCCTAGCTAGATTTTGAGAGGTCCATGGCTAGTTTGGCCTTAGGGAGAGATTAGGTTTTGGACTATAGCAAGTCTTGAAGACTATTTCCTAAGTGCTAGAAAAGTTATAACAAGTACAATTGGAAGAAATACCCACATCATTGGATGAAATAATTCATCTTTAATGTATTAATGCAACTACAATAATGAAAAGTTAGTGGGCAATTGATCTTAGCTTACCTCAGATGTTTAAATTCTCTTCTATTATTTCAAACTCTACTTCTGATTTGCTATGTGACCTTGAAAAAAATCAAGTATTTTGCATCTCAGCCTATCTACTCCAAAAAATAAGAATTCTGTGGTTTCCATAGGGTTGATTTGAAATTTTGAATGGAAAGAACTAGACTTTTAAATATTAATACAACCAGCTTATCTTTAAGTACCTAAGTAGGCAGGGTTTTTTGCCACATCCAAAAAATGGATTCAAATTAGCATATTTTATGATTTATTTATGGACTTATAATCAAGGGGACATATTCCTAAAAACAGTTCCCCCAAAAACTGATCTGGAAGCTTCAGATTACAAGCTATGAATCAACAACGTGTGATATGGCAGCCAAAAACAACAACAAAAACAAAAAACAATCCCAAAAACCCAAAAAACTCAACAAACCAAAAAATTCATGTTTCCTTAATTGCAGTAAGAGAGGCATTAGCATCCAGAATGAGGACTGTTGTTAGTTTTGGAGCATTCTGACCTGGTCAAGTCACATCCTAATGCAGGGAAAAACTCCCCAACAACTATGAGTTAAAAATAGAACAAGCTGTGTTGGAAGGCAGTGGGGGTGCCCCTTCCTGGAAGCTTTCAAATGGTAGATAAACTACTACTTGTTTGGCCAGGTTGGAGAAGACATTCTTAGTCATTTGTACATTGAACCATATGGTCTTGGGTTTCCCTTCCAATTCTGACACTCATGATTCTTGTGTCTAATTTTCTTCCTTCAATCTATTGCCCATATATTCTTCATGTCTTTAAGAAATGTTATCTTTAAGAAGATCTTGACCCTGTAGTCAGAGGACATGGGTTTGACATTTATTACCTATGGCAAGTCATTTAAATACCTTGGGCCTCAGTTTCTTCAACTGTTGAATGAAAAGTTTGTACTTGATGGCTTCTTCTCTCACTAGATCTATGTTCCTATGACTAGATCACATTTTCAAGTACAAGGTTAGCATCTTTTCCACAATTTAGTATCAATATAAAATTTTTAAATAAAAGTACACATGAACAAAAGATGGTAGACATCATTGGAGATAGCCAGCATTTTATCCTGGCAAATTAAGGTCAATTGCCAGAAAATGATATGTTCTCTAGATTACACATAAACCCACAGTAACTTATAATCACTAAATCACTCTTAAAAAGTTTCCCTCAGGCTCTGACTCTCTTCTCTAGGTCAGTCAATATAGATTTTTGTTTCACAGGAGAGTTCTACTCTGCTTCTTTTCAACTTAAATTGGGTAACTTCATCATTCCTAGGCAGAAACACCTCTTAGTAACAGCCATTAATAGTCTGCAGTTGCTACAATTGGCTTTATATTTCATATATTTATTATGTTACCATTCTTTTTAAAAGATTTTTCAATCAGAGATTTCTAAGACCAAATAATATTTCAATAAAGTGTAAGGAAAAAGTACATGAAGATTTCGAGCTAGATAGATGTGTGCTATTTCTAACACCTTAACATTATATTTCATGCTGGACTATATCCAATTCCATTGTGAACTCATGAAAGTCCAAAATAGTTACTATGGAAGAACATATTCTTTTTGTGACCCAGATCTGCAATTTGAAGCTCTTTGAATTATCTCCTTCTACCATACTCCCAAATATATTAATTATGGTTTAAAAATGACCCAAGAAAAGCAAAGCACATGCTCATAGAATATTTTTAATCTTAAACATTTAATTGATGATTTTCTTTATATTAGAGCGAATCTTTCTATAAAAATTAAGCTGCTCTTGTGTCACTACTAGAGGCCTAGTGTTAGTTTTTTGGGGCCATATTGTCTGGTAGAAAGAATACTAGATTGGGAATCATAAGTCCTGGGTTCTTGTCCTAGTTCAGCTATCAACCAGTCTTGAGGCCTTGGGTAAGTTACTGCTCTTTGTGAGGCAGACAAGATTTAGTGGAAAGAGTGCTGAGCCTGCAGTCAGAGGACCTGGGTTTGCATTTACTACCTGTGGGATCTAAGGCAAGTCACTTAAACTCCTTGGCTCCCAGTTTCCTCAAATATTAAATTACAAGTTTAGTTAGACTAGATGGCTTCTGAGATCCCCTCTATCTCTAGATCTATGTTCCTATGACTAGATCTCATTATTAATCAGAAAGTCAGTGCTTTCTCTGCAACTTAATAAAAATATAAAAACTTTCAGATTCCCACACTAGATACTAGATGTAGCTTACTATTTATGGAGTAAGAAAATACAAGATAAGAAAAAGCTACTATGAATTCAATTACATTACAAAAGGAATTTACTAGCCAAAATAGTACCTATACACATTTGGAAACGAATAGAGCGCACATGTGTGAGATATTATTTATTTTATCTATAGATGATAGACTAGTCCCTGCAGATTTTGTTTGAGCTAAACAAAGACAAAAAACCCCACAGAAACAAAATGTGGTTATGTATATAGTATGCCCATCAGTCTTCAGCTTGAGAACTACTAGACTATATGACTAATATCTCTATGAGCTTAAAACCTTGAAAGGCCTAATGGATAGTAAATAATGACTCCTAATACATAAAAGGCTAGTTTTTACCCCAATATTCTTTATGAATCTCACTCTTATTCTCACATGATTTAAACAAAAATAAAAATTTAGTTATTTACTATATTTATTTATTATAAACATCCACTGTACTACCTAGTTGCCTCTGCAGGTAGAGATTAAAAATACAATTTTAAAATTATAATGTGTATTAATTATCTTTGGTCTTTGAGTTATCTATTAAAATGCAAATTTTTTAGTCTGGGTTTCACCATGAGCCCTAATGGGCTAACACTTTTGTTGGGATTAGTTAACAGCTAGCTGAAAGAAAAAAAATGATGAGGAAGAGGAGAGAGGATTTGTCAGTTACATCAAGAGAACACAGATTTGAAAAGGAAAGAAGACAGAAGACCAAGCAAATGAATCCTTGATCCACCTCAAATTTTTTGCTTAGGACCATAGACTTAGGAGAGCAGGTTCTCAATGTTATGCCAATGCAGCAGGCCTTTTCATTAATAAATTGAACGATTTCAAATCAGGGGTTCATTTACAAAAGACAACCAGTACATTATTAATCCAGGGAGAAATTTATAGATCAATTCTTTGTTTCCCTATCCAACCTGTAGTTTTCTTCTGTGTCTGGCTTTCCTACTGCAAATAGATGTTTCTGCATGCATGGGAAATATGTAAGGCTTAAATAAATACTGATATAGATACTCTTTTCTGTCATCACCAATTCCCAAGCTAAATATTGCCAGCATTTTGTATGTAAAAATTTAAATATTTGTGAGAATTTTCCTTTTAAAAAGACCCACTGCTTTCTGACTGTCGGAGTATTTGGAAAAATAGTGATCCCTTTCAGCAGCTTCTCTTTGAAGTTAGCAGAATCTGTTTCTTAGTGATTGTGTCAGAGGTTTAAAAACTGTTGCTCTCAGTTTTTTTACTTAACATTTAAAAAATCTGTTTCTTTTCTGAGTTTGTCAAAGATTTTTAGGAAAAAAATTGAAAAATTTGTTGCTCATTCAATTTGATTTTTTTTCCTGGATGAGCATGTTAAAACAAATCTGTTTTTCTCTCTTTAAAAACAGAGGTTTGGCTTATTAAAATATTAAATATTGGTTGCTCTATTTAAGGCTTCAAGAATTGTTGTATAAAAACCAAAAGGTCCTTTTAGCTTCTCTGTAAAGTAGTAACTTCATTATATAAATAAAATGGACCAACATGATCTTGGATAATCAGATCCTGGGTTAATGAGGAATGACAAGCAATATTATATTCAGCCCTCTATTAAGGACACTGTCAGGATATAATAGTTTAATAGTGACAAGGGAGAATTTTTAAGGCATCATACTCATGTTAGATGGAAATAAGTAGGGCCCTATCACTTCCTTCAACTAGTATAATATATATTCCATCATCTTGTTCTCCTGCTTGAATTTTACATTGCTAGTGGCATGTATTATGAAGACTTTGTTAGATACATATGGTCAATGAGTTACCTAAGGAATTACCTATTGGCATCAGAACTCTTAATCTGTAGCTATTTAGGAATGTATCCATTAAATTATTGATAATTTTATATCAAAAAATTTTAACATACCTCTGGGTATTAAGGTTTTGCTCGAAAATGATTGCTTAATGTTTCCCCAAATTCAACCCTGTTTTGAACATATTTAGACTAGTATGATCATTTTCTATGTTCCTTACATTTCCTGTCCCCCACCCCCACCCCAAATGGTCCAAAAAATGGAGACTCAAGAAAGGGTCTTGATATGCCAGGTTGGAAAAGACTTGAGAAACTTGATGGGCATAATGTTTAAGACTAGTTTGTCCTGACCCTGTATAGCATGGAGTTCTTAATTTAAAGCATGTACATTTTAATTTTTTCCAATAATAGTATTTCAATATAATTAGTTTCCTTTCTAATCCTATATATTTTGTTTTATGCATTTAAACAGTTTATTCTGAGAGGGACTCTATAGGTTTCACCAGACTTCCTAAAAGGGGATCCACGACAGACAAAAACAGTTAAGAGCCTTGCCTAGAGCAAATCTTCTAAAATATTCTAGCAATAATATAGAAATATGTTTTGCATGACTTCACATCTATAATGGATATTATATTACTTGCCTTCTTAGTGGGTGGGAGGGTGGGGTTTGCTAGAGGAAGGAAGATAATTTGGAACTCAAAATGAATTCTGTCAAGCTAAATATTTTTGCCTAAATTTGTAATCCCAACTTCATAAACATTTTTAATTAATTTGAACTGTTCTTTATTAACAATGGAAAGGTACACATAGGCTACAGGGTAGTGAGTGTATTCAGCCTTGTATTAAGGACACTATCAGGATATAATAGTTTAAATAGTGAAGAGAGAATTTTTAAAGCATCACGCTCATGATTAGGTTGAAATAAGTGGAGCCTTATCACTTCCTTCAGCTGTTTTAATATATATTTCATCATCTTACTCTCCTGCTTCAATTTGACATTGCTAGTGACATGTATAATGAAGAATTTGTTAGATGCATATGGTCAATGAGCTACCTAGAGAATTACCTATTGGCATCAGAACTCTCAATCTGTAGCAATGGGATATTATCAATGCTTTGAGCACAAGAAGTGACAAATTTCAGTGAAAAATCATGCTGGGTTTGGAGTCAGAGAAGTTGAGTGCAAATTCTCCCTGTGCTGCTTATATGATCTCAGGCACTTTACTTCACTTGCCACTCAGTTCCTTACCTGTTAAATGAGAGGATTAGATAAGAACAACTCTTAGGAAGTTTCTAGTTTTATGTCTATGGTGCTATGGTGCTATCATTAAAGACAACATGAAGGACATCATTAAGGACATGAGAATACTGGACTGGGAGTCAGTAAGAAGTGAATTCAAATCCAGCCTCACACTTACTAGTTGTGAGACCTTGGGCAAGTCACCTAACCTCTCTCTGCCTTAGTTTCCTCATTATAAAATGTGGATAATAATAGCACCCACTCACAGCATTGCTGTAAGGATAAAATTGTGTTTGTATAATATTATTACAAATAGTACAAATTATACATACAAATATATGCAAATATATTTGTAAAGTTCTTTGCAAAATGTAAATAAACATTATTGTTATTATTATTATATTTGTTCTGAAAACAAAGAGGCAGAATGGCAGGGTGGATAGAGAGCCAGGAGGAGACTGGAAGTCAGGAAGTTTTGGAGTCAGAAAGATCTGTATTCAAGTCCTTCCTTTGATCCATGCTGGCTGTGTGACCCTGGTAAATCATTTAGCTATGCAGGTTTTTGTTCAGTTGTTTCCGTCATATCTGACTCTTCGTGACCCCATTTGGGGTTCCTTGACAAAGATACTGGAGTGGTTTGCCATTTCTTTCTCTAGCCCATTTGATAGATGAGGAAACTGAGGCAAACATGGTTAAGTGACTTGCCCAGGATCCCATAGCTAGTAAAGCCAGATTTCAACTCAGGAAGATGAATCTTGCTAACTTCAGGCCTAACCCTCTATCTACTGTGCTACCCAGATGCCCCATGCAGAGCAGGTAGCTAAGATTCTTTGGCAGAAGAGGTTTCCTTACTGGGAGGTTCCTATAGCAATGTAATCATAGGTTGGATTGTATCTATAGATGATCAGAAAAAGAATTGAATTGTTCTTATACCAAGAGTGAGGAGTGGGCAATTTGAGTCATGGTATCCATGAAATATTAAAAAAAAACAGGGAAATATGTTCAGGACACTGTGAGGAAGCTCTAGGGAGGATTAAATGAAAACATGGGCCAAGATCACATGGGATGAGGAGTGGAAAGGTCACCATTTGCACTGATGTTGTGAGTAGACTCCCAGATGAGATCTCCGACTCTTTCAAGTATCAAAAAAGAAATGTGTTAGAGACTGTCTTATGTTATGAACTTGAAATCTTAAAAAAAACAGCACACACACACACACACACACACACACAAACACAGCAAGACTAGTGAGAAATTTCAACTGGCACCAAAAACTCCACTAGCTCACTGCACTGTCTGGCAGAAGTAAACAGTGATATGTGACTCAGTGTCTAAAGTTAATTTTCTCAAGCTGATCAAAGTGAAGGTTCTTGATATGGAATCCTGTGTTTTGCATCTTAATGGCTCCTTTTATTTAACACTTTAACATCCAGAAATAACTGCAATTACAATGTACAAGGATGATGAGGGGAAAGGATGACAGAACAGTTATATTTTTCTTATTTATGTGACAATTTGAGAGACTTGGCAAGAGGATCCCTTGGATTTTCTTCACCTTCAAAGTTATTTGGACAGCCTAAAAGGAGAAATAAACTTAGTAATTTAGACTTTGATGAAAGCTAGTCTGACAGCAACTTTAAATGGGCATGGGTTGGTAGGTGAGTCATGGAGCACATTTGCAGAAACAGGTAGAATAACTGATGGGTCCACACATATGACCACAAAACTAAATACATCGTGCCAAGAGAGGCATACATATTTTTCTGGCATATTTCTGATTCTTATTTTCATAGCCACATGGCTTCTTACCCTAGGTTGGTGGCATATTTACTCTGGAGGATAAAGTAATCTATTTGCTTCCCTTTCACCTGGTGTTTTAGGAATACCAACTTAGTCATTGTGTGGAGGATGAACTGAAGAGGAACAACTAGAAGTGAGGATACTAATTACTATAGAGCTGAACCAATACTCTAGATGTGATCTGATGAGAGCAGACAAAGTAAGAATATTGCACTCCCTCTTCATTGCTATTTCTTAGAAATGCTTCCCTCAAAATTTAGCTTTTACAGCTAATTTTTTTTTTTACAGCTTCTACATGAAACTTTTCTTGATATCTCCACTATCAATGAGTTGCTTACCCTTTGCCCTGAATTACACACACAGACACTCACTCACACACACACACATCTATAAGTAGAAATCTTGATGGCATATAAATTCCTTGAAGGAGGAAATCTCTTTCATTTATATCTTTGTATTCTCAATGGATAGCCCAGTGCCTGGAACATAACTGGTGATTAACAAATGCTTATTAATAGGTATTAGTAAATTATAACTGGCTCAATTTTCTGAGTATGGCCTTTTGAACTCTTTAATTCTTCAAAAATATAATCAGAACAAATTGAAAATCCCCAATTCAATACCAAATTAGAAATACTGAAAACCCAAGGAGAGATTAATAAAATTGAAATTAAGGAAACTATTGAACTAATAAATAAAACTAAGAGCTGGTTTTATGAAAAAACTAATGTAATTGATAAACCTTTGGTTAATTTGATTAAAAAAAAAGAAAGAAGAAAACCAAATTACCAGTATCAAAAATGAAAAGGGTGAATTCACCTCCAATGAAGTGGAAATTAAAACAATAATTAGAAATTATTTTGCTCAATTATATGCCCATAAATTTGACAATCTTAGTGAAATGGATGAATATTTATAGAATTATAAATTGCCCAGATTAACAGAATAGGAAGTAAAATACTTAACCCCATCTCAGAAAAAGAAATTGAACAAGCCATCAATGAACTCCCAAGGAAAAAAATATCCAGGCCAGATGTATTTACAAGTGAATTCTATCAAATATTTAAAGAACAATTAATTCCAATACTATACAGACTCTTTGGGAAAATTGGTGAAGAAGGAGTCCTACCAAATCCTTTTTATGATTCAAATATGGCACTGGTACCTAAACTGGGAAGAGTCAGAACAGAGAAAGAAAATTATAGACCAATTTCCCTAATGAATATAAATGCGAAAATTTTAAATAAAATATTAGCAAAAAGATTACAGGAACTTATCATGAGAATAATAAACTCTGATCAGGTAGTATTTATACCAGGAATGCAGGGCTGGTTCAATATTAGGAAAACTATCAGCATAATTGATCATATGAACAACAAAACTAACAGAAACTATATTATTATCTTAATAGATGCATAAAAAGCTTTCGCCAAAATACAACACCCATTCCTATAAACTGGAGAGTATAGGAATAAGTGGAGCCTTCATTAAAATAATAAGTAGCATCTACCTAAAACCATCAGCAAGCATTATATGTAATGGGGATAAATTAGGTGCATTTCCAATAAGATCAAGGGTGAAACAAGGATGTCCATTATCACCACTGTTATTCAATATGGTACTAGAAATGTTAGCTGTAGCAATAAGAGAAAAAAAAAGAAATTGAAGGAATTAGAATAGGCAAAAAAGAAACTAAGTTATCACTCTTTGCAGATGATATGATGATATACTTACAGAATCCTAGAGAATCAAGTAAAAAACTACTTGAAATAATAAATAACTTTAGCAAAGTTGCAAGATATAAAATAAACCCACATAAATCATCTGCATTTCTACATGTATTACTAACAAAGCCCAACAGGAAGAGACAGAAAGAGAAATTCCACTTAAAGTTACTGTAAACATTATAAAATATTTGGGAGTCTACCTGCCAAAACAAACCCAGGGACTATATGAACACAATTACAAAACATTTTCCAGACAAATAAAGTCAGATCTAAATAATCAGAAAAACATCAGTTGCTCAGAGGTAGGCTGAGCTAAAATAATAAAAATGACAATTCTACCTAAATTAATTTACTTATTCAGTGCCACACCAATCAAAGTACTAAAAATTATTTTATAGAGCTAGAAAAAATAACATCAAAATTCATGTGGAAGTACCAAAGGTCCAGAATATCAAGGGAATTAATGAAAAGAAATGCTAGGGAAGGTGGCCTAACAAAGATCTTAAATTGTGTTATAAAGCAGCTATCATCAAAACCACTTGGTACTGGCTAAGAAATAGAGGGGTAGATCAGTGCAATAGGTTAAATACATAAGACAGTAGTTAATGATTATAGCAATCTACTGTTTGATAAATTCAAAGACCCCAGCATCTGGGATAAGAACTCACGGTTTAACAAAAACAGCTGGGAAAACTGGAAAAACAGTATGGCAGAAACTGGGCATAGACCAACATCTGATACCATATACCAGAAGAAAGTCCAAATGAATAAGTGATCTAGGAATAAAAGCTGATGCCATAAACAAATTAGGGGAGCAAGGAATAGTTTATTTTTCAGATTAATGGAGGAATTTGTGACCAAACAAAGGATAGAGAACATTATGAAATGCAAAATGGATGATTTTATTACATTAAATTGAAAAGTTTTTGCACTAACAAAGCCAAAGCAACCAAGATTAGGAGGGAAGCAGAAAACTGGAAAATCATTTTTACAACTTCTCTGATAAAGGCCTCCTTTCTAAAATATATAGAGAACTGAGTCAAATTTACAAGAATACAAGTCATTCCCCAATTGACAAATGGTCAAATGATATAAACAGGCAGTTTTCAGAAGAAGAAATTAAAGCTATCTATAGTCATAAGAACAAATGCTCTAAATCACTATTGATTAGAAAGATGCAAATCAAAACAACTCTGAAGTACCACATCACACCTATCAGATTGGCTAACATAACAAAACAGGAAAATGATAAATGTTGGAGATGTGGGAAAGTTGGAACACTAATTCATTGCTGGTGGAGCTGTGATCCAAACATTCTGGGGAACAATTTGGAACTATGCCCAAAGGGCTATAAAAATGTACATACCCTTTGACCTAGCAACATTGCTTCTAGGGCCATATCCCAAAGAGATCATAAAAATAGGAAAAAGACCCACATGTACAAAAATATTTATAGCAGCACTTTTTGTGGTGGCCAAGAACTGGAAATCGAGGGGATGCTCATCAATTGGGGAATGGCTGAACAAGTTGTAGTATATGAATGTAATAGAATAGTATTGTGCTATAAGAAATGATGACTTTGGGAAAACCTGGAAAGATTTATATGAACTGATGTTGAATCAGGAGAACATTGTACACAGCAACAGCTGCAATGTTCGAGGACTGATTTTGATAGACTTAGCTCTTCTCAGAAATGCAAGGACCTAAAACTTTCCCAAAGGTCTCATGACAGAAAATGCCATCCACATCCAGAGAAAGAACTATGGAGTCAGAATGCAGAGTGAAGAAGATACTTTTCTCTTTTGTTTTGTTTTTTTTCTTTCTCATGGTTTCTCCTATTCATTATAATTCTTTATGCAAAATGACTAATTGAAAATGTGTTTAATAAGAATGTATGTGTAGAGCTCACATAGGATTGCATGCCATCTTGGGGAGGGAGAGGACAGGAGGGGGACAAAATTTAAAAATTATGGAAGTGAATGTTGAAAACTGAAAATAAATAAATTAAATATATAAAAATATTCATCATAGAACTAATTTTTATCTAGCACAATAATCTTGAATTCAGATTGTCATGGGTAGTCCATGATAACTTAAGAACTGCTGATTTTGTTGCTGTGGGAACTTTCTCTACAAATGTAGATTTCACCCCAATTTTTATTGTTTATTTATTTTTAAGGTTCATTAAAGTGTTTTTTGAGTTCTGAATTCCCTTCTTCACTTCTTTCCCTCCCCCATGATTGTGAGGGCAAGAATTGTGATGTCAGTTATATATGAAAATCTCAACCCAGTTATAATTCAGTCTTATAAGTTTACGTAGAAGAGGTAGAGTCAAGGTGGTAAAGTTAAAGCCACCATTTTTGCTCAGCTTACCATCATACCTCTTCCACAACAACCCAGAAAACATAACAGATTGAGTTCTGATTAAGAAATCTAACAAAAAGTCAGAGTAAGTCATTTTCCCAGGCCAGGGCAGTTTAAGGAGACAGTGCTTTGCAGACACTGGGTTGGGGGTTGGCCAGGAGTACAATTCAGCAGCATAGGCAGTGATGGGGAACATTCCTGTGTCCATGGACAATAAAGCGGCTGAGACTAAACATCAGTTCAGGAAATACTGAGGCAGAAAGAAATCCCAGGGGATTCACTGTGAATAGGAACAGGTGCTATCTGCTTGCTGTGTTCTGGGTTCCATCTGTTCTGGGTCACAGTTCCAGGGATGAGAGGAGCTGTTGTGAGTAAGAGAGGCTCTAGTTGAATATGGAATAGGGAATAAGTTCCAAAAGGTTAATTGTATGGCTCTGAGCCCAGGAGCTTTATATGTGAGCCTTGAGGGGAATTATTAGGGTAACAGATCAAGGTAAGGGGAAGCCAGTAGTTTAGTTGTTCTGAACCTGCAGAAGTTCCTAGCTGGCTAACAGTCACTGAGTCCAGCAACAGTCTACGGAAACTCAATCACACACAATCCAACAGATCTAAACCTGAGTCAGCAATGTGCAGAACTCTGGTGATAAGGGCAGTGAAGAGATCACTCCCTGGATCACACCACTTCAAAAGCACTGAAGACTTGAAGGCCTATAGACTCAGCAGGACATAAAAAAAACAACAACCTAGAATCTCAGGCCAGGCATCACCAACCCCTCTGGTCAAGAAGCGAGCAGAGCCCAACACTAATATAAAGGTCAAAGTCAAGAAGTAGACTGGAAGAATCAACACACAAAAAAGGATTCTGATCATGAAAGGGCTACTGTAGTGGCAGAGAAGCTCAAGACACAAATATAGAAGGAAACAATGACTTGAAAATACCTACAAGCAAAGCCTCAAAGAAAAAAAATATATAGATTAGACACAAGCTCAACAAGAATTCTTGAAAGTGTTAAAGAAAGGCTTAAACAAGAGCAAAAAAATATTTTGAAAACCAAATAAGAATGATAGAGGAAAAATGAGAAAAGAAATGAGAGCTATGCAAAAAAAAGTTTTGAAAAGAGAATTAAAAATTTTGTTGAAAAAGGTAGAACATATGACAAGAAAATGACTCTATAAAGCCTAGAACTGGCCAAATGATAAAAAGATGTACAGTATTGTTGAGGAAAATGATAAAAAGATGTACAGTATTGTTGAGGAAAATGCCTCCTTAAGAATTAGAATTGGCACTTAAGACATCAAGAAATAATAAAAAATAAAAAGACTGAAAAAAATAGATGTGAAATATCTCATAAGAAAAACAACAAATCTAGAGAATAGATCAAAGAGAGATAGTTTAAGAATCACTGGACTACTCAAAAAGTCACTAACATTAAAAAAACCTTACTATCATATTTCAAGAAGTTATAAAGAAAACTGCCCAGGTATCTTAGAACCAGAAAAAAAGAAGAAATTGAAAGAATACACTAGTCACCTCCTGAAAGAAACTCCAAAATGAAAATTCCCCAAAATATCATAGCCAACATCCAGAAATCCTAAATCAAGAAGAAAATACTACAAGTGGCCAGAAAGAATGAATTCAAATACTGTGAAACCACAGTCAAGATCACATGAGATTTAGCAGTCACCTCTCTAAAGGAATGGAGTGCTTGGAATATGATAGTTTTGGAAGAGAAAGAGTCTAGGATTATAGCCATGAATAATATATACAGCAAAACTGAGTATAATCCTGCAGGAAAAAAAAGATATTTGATGAAAGATACTTTCAAGGATTACTGACAGAAAGACCAATGGTGAATAGAAAATTTAACGTTCAAACACAAGATTCAAGAAAAGCATAAAAAGGTAAACATCAGAGAGGAATCATAAGAGACTAAAAAGGTTAAACAAATTACATTCCATATGGGGAGAGGATATATGTAAGTCCAAAGAACTTTATCATTACCAGGCATCTTAGAGTCTAATTAGGCAGGGTATGATTTCATTATCTTGAGATGATTTCAAAAGAAGAATGGAAAGGTGGGAAAGAGGAATGCACTGGGAAAGGGGTGAAAGGAAAGGGAGAATGGGGAAAATTATTTCACATAAATGAGGCATACAAGGAAGAATTTATGAAATGGAAGAGGTAGTGGCGGGGAACAAAACTGAACCTTGGTCTTATCTGAATTGGTTGAAAGAGGGAAAAATAAACATTCATACATAGTTGGGTATAGAAATTCATCTTACTGAACCAGGAAGTAGGAAGTAAGGGTTTAAGAAAAAAAGGGGTGGGTGAGAAGATGGAAGGTAGATTAAGAGAAGCAGTGGTCAGAAGCAAAATAGACTCTTGAAGAGACAGGATAAATAAAAGAGAATAGGATGGAGGGGGATATATAATTAATAATTACACCTGTGAAAGTGAATGGATTAGTAAACTAAATCACATGAAAAGGTACAAAAACATATTACAGTAGAGGGAAAGAAGGGATGGAGATAAGCATTGTTTGAACCTTATCCTCATTTGGCTCAAAGAGGGGATGACATAATCGGTTAGCATAGAAATCTAACTTACCCTACAGGAAGTAGGAGGGCAAAGGGGAAAGAAAAGGGAGGGAAGAAGTAGTAAAGGTAAAGAGGAAGATAAGGGAGGGAGCTGATAGAAAGAAGGGCAGACTGAGGGAGGCAGTGGTCAAAAGCAAAACTCTAGTGTGGAGGGAAAGGGAGAAAGGAGAGAGAAAAGCATAAACAGGGGGGCTTTTGTTGTTTTGTTTTGTTTCTTCTTTCTTGCATTTTCTCCCATTAGTTCTAATTTTTCTTTATATCATGACTAATGTGAAAATATGTTCAATATGAATATATAAGTAGAGCCTATATCATATTGCACACTCTCTTAGTGAAGGGGGAGGAGAGGGAAGAGGAGGAAATTTAAAACACAAAATCTTATGGAAGTGAATATCGAAAACTAAAAATAAACAAACAAACAAATAAATAAATAAATAATATTTTTAAAGAAGTCCTGTCCCCAGACAAAGAAATCAAAGCTTTCTATAGTCATATGAAAAAAAATGCTCTATATCATTATTGATTAGAGAAGTGCAAATTAAAACAGCTCTGAGGTACTACCCCACACCTATCAGATTGGCTACTATGACAAAAAAAGGAAAATGATGGACTTTGGAGGGGATGTAGGAAAACTGGGACACTAATGCACTGTTGGTAGAGTTGTGATCTGATCCAACCATTCTGGAGAGCAATTTGGAACTATGCCTAAATGACTATAAAACTGCGTACCCTTTGATCCAATAACACCACTTCTAAGTCTATATCCCAAAGACATTTTTTAGAAAAGGAAAAGGACCTTTATGTACAAAAATATTTATAGCAGCTCCACTATATGATTGTGTTGGAATATTATTGTGCTATAAGAAATGACAAGGAAGATGATTTAAAAAAAGCCTGGAAAGATTTATAAAAACTGATGTAAAGTGAACAGAATCAGAAGAATGTTCTACACAGTAACAGCAATATTGTATGATGAAGTGTGAATAACTTAGTTATTCTCGGCAATACAACTATCCAAGACAATCTCAAAGGACTAATGACGAAGCATACTATCTGTCTCTGGCAAAGAACTGATATTGTTTGAGACTGAAACATGCTAAAAAAATAAAAATTAAAAAAGTAAAGTAGTATAACCCTTCTGTATTTAAAAAAAGAAAGTGAATGGGTTAACCTTACCCATAAAATGGAAAAGGGTAGCAGAATGGATTAGAAACCAGAATCCAACACTGTTGTTTACAGAAACACACTTGAACCATAAAGATATAGATACATACACATGTGTATATATATATATATGTATACACACACACACACACACATATATATATATACACATACATATATAGAATTAAAATAAGATGAGTCATAAGCTCTTATGCTTCAGCTGAAGTAAAAAAAGCAGTTGTGGACATCATGATCTCAGGTGAAGCAAAAGTAAATATGGATTTAATTAAAAGAAACAAACAAAGAAACTACATTTAGCTAAAAGGTACCATAAGAAATGAATTAATTTCAACACTGAACATATCTATTTCTCTCTCTCTCTCTCTCTCTCTCTCTCTCTATATATATATATATATATATATATGTGTATATATATATACACACGTATATATAGATGGATAGATAGATATACATATAGACACACACATATATATTAATTAGAAAAATTAAAACAATTAACAAGTTCAGTAAAGTTTGAAGTTATAAAGTAAAATGACAGAAATCATCAGATTTTCTATTTATTATGAATAATCAAGAAGAGATAGAAAGAGAAAGCGTCTACCTGCCAAGACACACACAGGAACTATATGAACACAATTACAAAAAAATCTTCACATAAATAAAGATCTAAACAATTGGGGATATATTAATTGCTTATAGATAGGCCAAGCCAATATAATAAAAATTTCAGTACAACCTAAATTGACTTACTTGGTCAGTGCCATATCAATTAAAGTACCAAAGGCACATTTTTTTAGAGCTAGAAAAAATAATAAATTCATATGGAGGAAGAAAAGATCAAAAATAGCAAGGGAATAAAAAAAAACGAAAGAAGGGGGCCTATCAATATAAGATCTCAAACCATACCACGAAGCTCTAATCATTAAAATTATTTGACACTGGTTAACAAATAAAGAGGTTGATAAATGGAACAAATTAGGTACATAATATACAGAAGAGGACAATAACCTACTGTTTGATAAACTCAAAGATCCCAGACATTTTTTCATGAACTCACTGACAAAAATTGTTGGGAAAACTGGAAAGCAGATAAGCAGAAACTAGCAGAAACCAACATCTCACATCTTATGCTAAGATAAGCTGAAAATGTGTATATGAATTAGAGATAAAGGATGATATCTTAAGCGATTTAATATAGCAGGAAAAATGGACCTGTCAAATCTGTGGATAAAGGATGAGTTCATGACTAAACAAGAGAAAGAGAGAGAGATTTCACAAGGAGTAAAATATATAATTTTGATTACATAAAAGTTTTTTTTAAAAAGCTTTTGTACAAACAAAAATCATATATTTAAAATTAGAAGAAAAGTAGGAAACTGTGGGGAAAATTTGTAGCAAATTTCTCTGATAAAGGTCCTGTTTCTAAATATCTAGAGAACTGAGCCAAATTTGTAAGAGTAAGAGCCATTGCTCAATTTCTAAGGGGTCGAATCATATGAATAGGTACTTTTCAAAGGAAGAAATCAAAACTATCTACAGCCAAATGAGAAAATTGGGACACTAATATATTGTTGGTGGAGTTGTGAACTAGTTCAACCATTCTGGAGTATAATTTGGAACTACGCCCCAAAGTGCTATAAAACTGTGCCTACCCTTTGACCCAGCAATACTGCTACTAGGTATATATCCCAAAGAGATCAAATAAAGAGGAAGAGAACCCATATGTACGAAAATATTTATAGCAACTCTTTTTATCATGGCAAATAATTTGAAATTGAGGGGATGTTCATCAATTGATGAGTGACTGAACAAGTTGTGGCATATGATTGTAATAGAATACAATCATGATCATGGTATTTCTCTGCTGAAATCCTTCCAGTGGCTCATTATTGCCTCTAGGATAAAATTTAGGTTCTTTAGCTCTGTATTTAAATTACCCCTCCCAAGTATAACTCCAACTTATTTTTCTAACCTTACTTCATTCCCATTACTCCTCTTCACATCGTCTATGCTCCAGCCAAACTGACCTATTAGTTATTTCCCAAACTCAACATACCACCTCCTACTTCCATGCATTTATGAGACCATTATGTGTGGCTAGAATGTAGTTTCTCTTCATTGCTACCTCTGAGAAACTTTATCTTCTTCCCAGGCTCGGTTCAGGTATAATGTCTTCCACGTAGTCTTCTCTGATCCTCCCAGCTTATAGTACTCTCTTCTTCTTTAAAAATATCTAGATTATCTTGTCTGGGTTTCTCTCTTACTCTTATAACTTTCTGATATTTAATAGTAATACAACAAGAACATTCATATATGTATTTTACAAATATAATTTTATTTTGTGCTCTCAATGATCTTAAGAACTAAATGCTATTAATAATCTAGTTTTACAGATGAAAAATTGAGGTAGACAGAAATTGACTTACTCAGGGCCGCACAGCTGGTATCTGTGTTCAGATTTGAACGCCTGTCTTCTTGACTTCAGGTCCAGTATTCTATCTACCGTACCTATTTCATTTTTGCCTTTGTAGTGCCACAAACTGCCAAATACATAGCACAGTACTCTGAAATAATACATGCTTACTTGATGCTTGTTGAATTGAAATGAGATTGAGTTTGTGTTTGTCTTCTCTATAGTATCTATTACTTTCCAAAAGATGGTTAGGCAACTAAAAAGAATTACTTTTTGCTATTACTTGAAAGACTTTAATTCAAATTCTAGCTACAATTTTGGAAACCATTCAATAATTTCAACCAACAATAATAAGAACAGTGTATTTTTGTTTGTATATTTTATGTATTTTTTCATGCACACTTATGATATATCCCAATGGCATGGACTATGTCATGTACTGAATTAACAGAAAATAATTCCATATTAATGTCAAGGTTCTCCAAATGCTTATTTGAAGATTACAATGCACTAATTTCACTGAGTCATGTGAAGAGCTCTGCACCTCCTCAATAATGTGAACAAAAATTTTTCTCATCATCAACATAAAAAATGTGAGGTAAAAATGATGTTGCCCAAATTGTGGCACAGAATTACAGAATTTCAGAGTTTGAAGGGACTACTGGAGACTAAATGAAGACATCTTGTTTCATATGGATATTCTCTACCTGTATATAATTGGTCATCCAACCTCTGCTTTAAGACCTCCAGTAAAGAAGACTTTAGGTAGCCCTTTACATTTTTTGTTAGGAAAGTTTTCTTTATATTAAGTTCAAATCCATGTCCTGTAACTCCTCTTTCTGCCATCTGGGTCAAATCAGAACAGTCCTTCAAAAATTTGAAAGTTGCCATCATGTTTATTTCCATCCTACCTTTCCCTCTCACCCCTGCTAAGACCTCTCCTCTTAAGTCTTGCTACTTGTCTTTTTTGGTCCATTTCCTCTGGATACTCACCTGCTTATCAATGTCCTTAATAAATGCAATAGTTAGACCCAAACACAATACTACGTACATGGTCTGATCAGGGCAGCAAGATTTTCAACTCCCTAGTCCTGGACATTGAGTCTTTTTCAACTCAACCTAAGATAATTTTTTAGATGAACTGCGGTCTATGGTTGCCCCATTTTGTACCTTTGAAGTTGATTTTTAAATCTAATTATAATATTTTATATTTATCCCTATTAAGTTTCATCTTGTTATATTTAGGTAAATATATAATTTGTCAAGATCTTGCTGGTTCCTGATTGTTTTATCCAGTGTGTAAGCAATTCTTTTCTTTGGAGTATCAGCAAATTTGATAATAATATCCCTTGATTTAAGTAAATGATAAAATATAAAATAGCTCAGGACTAAGCACAGATTCCTGGGGCACTCTACTTGACACCCTGCCAAGTTAGGCTATCAATATGAACATCTTGAATAGGTACTCTAAATATTCAGTATTCTGAGGCCATTTTGAGTAGGAGGAAGAGATCACATTGAGGAGGCAACTAGGTAGCTCAGTGGAGAGAGTGCTCGGCTTGAAGCCAGCAAGATTCATCTTCCTGAGTTCAAAGCCAAATTCTGACACTTATTAGTTGTGTGATACTGGACAAGTCACTTAACCTCTGTTCGCTTTAATCCACTAGAGAAAGGAATGGCAAAACCATTGCAGTATCTTTGCCAGTAAAATCCCATGGACAGCATTGGTGTGCCATGGTCCATGGAGTCACAGAGAATCACACAGAACTGAATGACTGAGTAACAAGAAATGCACCTTCCTGGGGCACCCTAGTTGGCAGCCTGCCAAATTAGTTCATCATTATGAACATCTTGAATAGGTACTGTAAATATATAATATGCCGGGGCCATTTTGTATAGGAGGAAATGATCAGATTAGGTCACATTTGAGAAATTCTCTGGAATTTCCATAATCCCAAATAACTTTGTATTAAGTCCTTTTCTTTAACATCAACATTTTCCTTGGTCTATTGTTATTATTGTAGCATTAAAATTACTTGAAGGCTTATAAAACCCAAGGCAGTATTTAAATCAAGGTCTTCTTGACTGGATCTAGCTTTGAGCTATAAAACACTGCAGTCTGAAAGAATCAAAATTGGAGATATCCTAATGGGAAATGGAAAGAGGTGACATAGAAGACTTACAAAATGGTACTGAACCTGTTATGTAGTAAGAATTAATGACAGCAGATGAAGACCTTGTATTATAAACCAATACCCTTAAGACTTTAAAGGAAAAAGAAGAATTCTTCGGTAGGTAGGCCAGTTTGCCTAGGAAGAATTTATGAAAAGATGTGGATAGGAATAATGGAGTGGGAGGAGTAGAAATGTTGTAATCTACATCAGCAAAAAAGAGGATTTATAATGAAGAAACCATGGAGCCACCAAAGGACCAATGACAACAAGGCAAATAAAAAAGCTGCCTTGTAAAAATATGTACAACTTTGACTACTAGAGCTGCCAAATATATGAAACATTTTAAAAATCAAAACTCACATCACAAAAGGCAGCACTACTAATGCAAGAGAAGAAAAAAAGATAGTCTTTCTGTGCTGCAGATGACCACAAATTTTGTTAAAACTTTTTATAAAGTTCTGTAGAGGCAGATTTGAAATAGAGGCAAGGGGAGAAGAGGATGGAGAAATTTAGAAAGGAAAATGGAGATGATTTTGCTATTATTAACATTCTTTGTATTCTGTTAGTGGTGGAATGGTCTGGGGGCCTTAAGGTATTTCATGGTTTGGTTATTTATGAAGAAGGGTAATAGCTTTACTATATTCTGAGGTCTTTCTGTAAGCTATGGGTTCTCCCTAATGAACAAAGCCCCACTGTTATTTTCCTGTTGAAGTCTGTCTTCTCTTCCCCTTTCTCATCCAAAATTGTACCAATGTTTTCTTCTAGGAGATTTAGCATTTCAAGGAGGCTCAAGATGTTTCCTCATTTAGAGACTTGCCCTAGATGTCCTTTAAGATACCTTCTACTTTTATGATTCTATGATCTTCTAGACATCAGACATTGTATGAGGACATTTAAAAAGAGCAAGAATTATAAGTTCACTATCAGGTTAAACTTCTATCCAACTGATTTACACATGCTGTAGTAATTGCATAAATTTTTCTGATGGTTCTGCTCACTTTGCTGTTTCAGTTCATATTCAGGTTTCCCTGAACCTGTCCCTTGGATAATTCTTTATGCTGCAATAATATTATGTTATATTCATATACCATAACTTTTTCCAGTGACTTTTCAATTGGTGGGAACTTTCTTAGTTTCCAGTTCTTAGCCATCATAAAAAGAGTTACTATAAATATTTTTGTACACATGGGAACCTTTTCTCTTTCTTTGCTCTCTTTAGGGTTTTGCTGGGTCAAAGACAGGGCATAATTTAGTGACTTTTAAGGTATAGTTCCAAATCATTTTCTGAAATAGTCTGATCAATTCATGTCTCTGCCAATAGGGTGCTAATGTACCTATTTTCAGCATCCCTTTCAAGAGCTGTCATTTTCCACGTTTGTCATGTTTGTCAATTTAATGGCTGTGAGGTGGAGCTTCAAATTTTCTTTAATTCATGTTTCTCTAATTAGTAATGTTTGGGAACCTATTTTTATCTTGTTGTTGACAGGCTTAATTTCCTTGAAAAATACTTGTTTACATTCTTTGACTATTTATTTATTGATGAATATCTCTTATTCTTGTGAAATTTATTCTATTTCTACTATATCCTGGATTTTGAGACTTGTTTCAAACATGCTGCAAAAGTTTTCCTCTTAGTTATCTATTTCCCTTCTATTTTAAATGTATTGATTTTGTATGTCAAGAAGTTTTAAAATGTCATGCAGTCGCAATTGGTATCTCCAAGTGTCTAGTTCACTACCTTGTACATAGACCAGTAGACTTGACAAACAGTTGTTGAATTAAAAAAATCCTCCCACCAATAGTATATTAAAGATACTACAAGCTAAGCTAAAGGAACATCTATCACTATAGTATAAGAAAAGAATGAGATAGATCTCAAGGTTAAATTGTGAGTCATTCATTCAAATAAATAACAGCAAACAAAAATTCACTTTCATTAGATTAATATTAAAAGGCACCTGGTTCCACATGAATGTGATGAATTAAGACGAGTGCTTTCTCATTTATAAAATAGAAATCCTTTTTTCATTCATTATGAGTGATTATTTCTTTAAAGAAAACAAATTATTTTCTAGGTAACAATTCATTCCAAATAATGCATTTAAAAAACAATATTATTTTAAAGAATCCCCAATGAAACAGTTTCCACTGACCATGGAATCATAGGACTAGAAAGAAACTAGATGGACTATCCTTTCCATTCCCTGTCCTTAAGCAGGACCATATACACTAACAAATGCATTTATAAAGAATTTTAAGGTTTTCAAAACACTTTCTTTATAACATCTTGGAGTATGTAATGTAGACACTGTCCTCATTGTAAATTTGAGGAAATTGAGGGTCAGAGGTTTAAATGACTGGTCTAGCCACACAAGTAGCAAATGTCATGGAGGTTATTCAAAACCACACCATCTGCCACTGAATCCAGAAATGTTCCCACTATTATTCAAGCCAAACCATTTCAGACAGGAGAAAATGCAGCCTGGCTTCCAACAATGGAAATTTCTTTTCACATTTGCCCTGCCAACTCCTTTCCATTTTTAATATTCAATCAAGACATTCTTCATATTTTATCTGCATCCTTCATGCTGCAATTTTAGTCTCCTTTCCTCTAGCTCTATCTTTAGGGTAAATGAGAAACAACTAATTGTTCATCATCCTCCTAGCAAAAATTCTTCAGGGATATACTCTGGGTAAAACTATTAAGTAGATGAAGTTTGACGGCCAAATCCCTAACCTCATCATTCTTTTCCAGCTTTTCCTGGCTTTGTTAGAAAGCTCCTAGGATGCTGAGTTAGTCTCCTCCATTCCCTTAACAAGGATTGCTTTAGGGAAAATAACTGAATTTCAGTCACTTTAAAGTGTAAAATGACTAGTAATGCCATAAATTACTACTCTTCTTAGAGGTATTGACATTTTTAAGAGACATTAAAATTCTAAACTACAACAACAGAATCCTAACAGCAAAATGCCAAGGCCCCAACTACCGAATGGAAGGGGGGGAAGATGGATTTTTGGGGGACATCGGGGCCTCCTAGACTCATACCATGTACTCAGTTGGCAATTCATAAAGATAGCCTGATCCATTATTATCTAATCTCTGAGTCTTCTTATTTCAAGGCTAATTATCTCAATTTTTCAGAGCTTTCCTCTTACTAATCCCTGTGCTTATCCTTCCTAAATGATTTGAAAGAAAGGCTGAATACTGGGTTAGTTTCCAGTGAAACTTCAAATCTGACAGATAAGAAAGAAAACTTAAACTGAAATGGAATAAATTAGAAAATGTCCTCAAGTCATATGGTCCTAGATTGTCCTTTGGGGATTTCCAAAGATAAGGAAGAAAAATGGCTTTGTTGTTTGGATGTGAACACTGTCAGGCCAATTATGTTCTGTGGCAAGTTGTATCAATAGTGAAGGCCTAGTTTCATGTGCTCTTAGGAAACAAGGTATATCTAGAGCGGCACTGGCTTTCAGCAATGGAAAGTTTCCCATGCTAACGGCTCATTAAAGGTCTTAACAGGACAATGCATAAAAAAGAGAGTGCTTACAGTACTTGCTTAAGTGCCAACTTCTAGTTGTGCAAGGATCTTCTCAAGTATCATGATGCTAGTCAATAATATCTATATGGATAGTCATTATTCCTATCCTCTTCCTAGAGAAAACTATGTTTCAGAGGTGAATGAAATAACTTTCTTGTGGATAAAATTCAATGATTCAGTTAAATGGATACCTTGGAAATATCTATGTATAAAGCACTGTGGTAGGTGTTGATGGAGACACAAAGATCAATGGGAAAAAAAATCTTTCCTCTTGGAATTACAATTTAGTACAATGGATATGAAGTAATACCATAATAATGTCAGTATTTATATAGCACTTTAAAATTCGGAAAGTACTTTACACATGTTATGCATAGTGCTTTACATAGGTTACATATTTATAAAGTATATATGTATAGATATACATACACATATATGAATACATATATTATTTCATTTGACCCTCACAAGAATCTTGAAACATAGGTGCTATTATTATCAATTTACAGATGAGGAAACTGAGACTAAGAGGTAAAAGTACTTGTCCAAGATGACATAGAAAGAATCTGGAGCAGAATTTGAACTAAGGTCTTCCTGACCCCGAGTTCAGTGTTCTAGCTGCTTAGGTGCCATTTATAGATTTAATACAAAAAAGGAAACAGACAAAGCACAAGAGGGATTATACAAAAGTGCTTTTAAAGGTCTGAGAAAGGATCATATCTGCCTTAGGGAATCAGGGAAGGGTTGTTCACATAGGTCGTATTTGAGTTAGATGTTGAAAGATCTCAACAGGGAGAAGTTGAGATGATGGGGTAGGAAGATTGTTGAGAGGGAATCCTAGGTACAGAAAACATCATGCACAAATGTAGGGAGGTAGGTGGAAGCAGCAAAATATTAAGTTTGTCTAAGACTTTGGAAACCTCTGAAATGGGTCGTATTATACATGTGCCAGGAGTTATTACTTTGCTGGGTGTGAGGGAAGCTGTTTTTATCATTTTGTAATCCACCCTTTCTTGGCCCAATAAGAAGTTAGTAATTTATGGTTGTTATACATTAAAAAGATTCTTGATGCCTTAACTTTCCTTTTGAGTTAAAAGTCAACATAGAATTTAATTAAACTTCCCAGAGCCTTACCACCTTGGATATTCAGTTCAACAGACTGCCAATGATGATCATTAATAACACTTCCTTAAATTTCTCTAATGCTAGGATAAAGGGACACAGAAGGTTTCCCATTCAGCAGAGCACTCTCTTGTGACACAAAAGCATGCCTCTGTGGGCACTGCACAGCAGAAATTTAGCTGAAGTATCAGCGAATTTGAGATGCGAAGTTTAACTTAAATCAAGCACATTCGTGTTGGGAGTGTTTTCTTTTTGGCATTCTAATTTTATCACATCATGAACATTCCAGCTGGAAGGACTGTCTGACAGTTGGTATGGGATGTTTTAATTAAATTTTTAACTCAGATAGAAACAATTTTAGTTGTAGGCCTTTGTAGATTTGGATTTTATAAAGTTCATTGATGAGAAAATGGTTTGACTGGCTTCTTTATGGTATATCAACACTGTGATGTAGTGCGCTTTGAATAGAAGAATGTTAATTTAAAATGTCTAATTTATTTGATTTGGGTCTTAATGTTCATTCATAATGTAGTTAATTCTGCCTTACCAGCCGGATGATAACAATATGTTCATTAATTGGATAGTTTCCTGCAGTTTAGCTCAGTGAATCTTAACAATATATACACTGAGAAGTCACATAAGAGCTACGTCTATACTTAATTTTCAGCAGCACAGCAGACAAATCATATATTATATATACCACATGGCTTTAAAGGTAGTAATGGAAAAACTCATTTACTGTTATGAAGTTCAAACAAAGGTGGTCGATCACACCAGAACTGTAAATTTTCTGACTTATTTGAATACCATAAATACAACTTTAGTAATAAAGTAGCATCTGCCTCACAGGGTTGTTGTTAGGATCAAATGAGGTAATATTTGTAAAAGTGTTAGCACAGTGCCTGGAACACAGGAGGGGCTTAATAAATTCTTATTCCTGTTCCATGCTGATTCTCATAATAGGAATTATTATAATGGCAATGTCTTATATTTAAATACATTTAAGAATTTTTTGAAGTTTTTTAAACAAACATTATCATGTTTGATCTACACAATAATAGATTTTACCACCATATTCCAGATAATTTCATTGATTCATGATGAATTTGCTAACATTCTTGCTTTCCTGATACCAACATAGTATTGAGAATGCACTGGGGTTTACAGACTTCAACTAGCATAAATGCATTCTATGCCAATTTTACTTCTCTTATTGGCTCATTTCTTAGTTTATTTTTCTTGAAGTCTATTATTATTGCTAAATGCATCTCAATAATATTTCTGCAGTTTTCAGCACAGTTTAAAATTTTGTTTTTAACTTGTATTTATGAATGTGATGTTTTGCGAAAACAAGACCGAACTGTGATCAAGAATATATTCTGACTCAGATTGATAACTGTCTTCAAGTTCTAAAACATTTAACTCCCTTATTCTGGGCATAATGTGTTAGTTCTGGCATAAAATACTTCATGAAAGACCTAAGTAATTGGGGTTTTTTTTTGCTCTTTTGATAAACTTATTCCCTTGTTTGCTCTCCACTCCCAACTTCTTAAAGAGAAATGCAGGCTGAAAAGTAGAGAGCATGATACAGGAGAGGCCCAGTATGACCACTTAATTTTCCTTCAGGGCAAAATTTTCCCTTGTGGCACCCTTTGTGGTACCTATAGGGATATTTTGCCTGCTACCAGAGAGAGTAGCCATTGGCAATTCTGATTTCATGTGATTGCTGGGTTAGAACCTCATAATGATTGATCAAAAGCTCCAATATGGCAGGGAACCTGGGCAAGGTTGAGGGGATTTTTTCCCTTTCCATGGAGAGCGTTTTTCATTTTTTCATCTCTTTTCCTTTTTATTTTATTTTTTGGTGACCTTTTAAGCTTGAAGGGAAGAAATTGAACTGAGTAAGACAATAGAATTTATAGTTATATATTAAGCCACAATAGCTCTGCCAATGGACAGAGAAACTTCTGCGGTTTTGACACTTCCTTTTATTCTGAATCAAATGCAAAACTTACTGTAAGTAACTTTAAAAGGAGCTCATGAAATAAAAGTTGTAATGCCTATACAAATTAATATTGTATTTCAAATTCCTTTAAGCCAACAGGAGAAAAAAATAATCTGGTTGCTTCTCTAATTGGTTCATTTCTTTCAGGTTGGACGAATTAAAGCAAGACTAATAAGAATAATGCCTTGTGATTTCTATCACCTTTTTAAAAAAAAATTTACAGGCTATAATTAATTAGGTCTTACAACACAGTATCCTATAACCTCACCCCCTTGAAGGAGATAAAGATTTTATCTCTTGGGAAACCAATGCCCAATAAAAACTTAAATGCCCCGTTTGATGTCACCTATCATCCCCTGTTGGGATTGGTACATTTGGATACCAAAAAAGACTTCCCTATCTTAGAACATTATCTTTTTCAAAGATCTAGCAGAGATTTTGCATATATTGTCCTATAATGCTCACTGTTACCTAATAGAACATATATAAATATGAATATCATAGTGTTGCCCAGATGAAAGCATTATATCCTTAACTTGGATATTCTTTATTCCATCTAATATTGGACAGTCACAATCTTCCATGACTCTCACCCATTTCCTCATAAATTTGACACATGAGGCCCATCTAAGTACTTTGAGTCATTTTCTTCATCTGTCAAATGGGGATCATGATACTTGTGGTACTCACTTCACCAGATGGTTGTGAGGATGTAAATGAGATAAAGGATCAGACACTTTGTGGACTTTAAAGGGCTATTCAATGTCAGCACTATTAATAATCATGCCAATGTTAGAACAGGAGACCTCGCGTGAGTGGTCCTGACAGTACTCCTCGAGATATCAGTTGCAGGTCACTCTTACAAGCCCTATTTGAAAAAATGCCAAAATGAAATGTCATCCCAAAAAGGCATTTATCAAGCAGACGACTACTGATGCCTTTCATGAGATCCATAAGTGCTTTAATGTTCTGTATAAAGTAGGTACTCATTAATATTAATTAGTGTTGATAACCCGTGAAAACTTAAAATTAAAAAAAAAATACTTAAGATCACAGACCTACAGATGGAAGGGATCTCAGACCCAATGCCCCCATTTCACCGGTGTGGAAACTGAGTCTCAGGGAGATTAAGGGACTTACCCAAAGTCACACATGGTAGTGTCAGAGTTGGGATCTGAACTACAGGCCTCTGACTCCACAGTGCTTTGAAGTGCCCTTTCCACTTGGCCTTGCTGCCTCCTTCTTATAGGTACTATAGGAGGTCAGAAGTCAACCTGAATGAACCACCTCCCCAAACTATAATTCATTATTTTGAAATATTTGAACACATTACACTTGAATTGCTTTAAAATTGGGCTCATTAAAATAAATTATTCTTACTTTGACAATTTTAGAAATAGTGTGACCAGGCAACAACTTTTGCTTACAATTAGGGAGCAAGGATCATGGCCTGTCCATTTTTCATCTCCTCCATATGGCTTAACACAGTTCTAAAAACAGAAAGTAAAATAAAAATGAAATGTAGAGGGAAAGACAAAGGGAAAGTGAAATGATGTGACTGAATTTTATGTAATAAAAAACACAGGATGGGCATCCTGGAAATGAGTTCAGAATCGTTGTTCAACCACATATGACCCAAGTTACTTTACCTCTCTGAGCATTAATCTCCTCATTTTTAAAACAAAAAGTTTGGGTTAGAACAGGGGTGGGGAACCTGCAGCCTGGAGGCCACATGTAGCCCTCTAGGTCCTCAAATGTGGCCCTTTGACTAAATCCAAACTTCACAGAAAAAATCCCCTCAAAGGGGACCTAGAGGGCCGCATTTGTTCTGTGAAGTTTGGATTCAGTCAAAGGGCCACACTTGAGGAACTAGAGGGCTACATGTGGCCTCCAGGCCACGGGTTCCCCACCTGTAGGCTAGAAGATGTCTAAGTTTTCTTCCATGATGCCATGATATTAAAGTAACACATCACAAAACCAGAGATACATACTTTTTATTTAAATTATTATTACCAAGCAACAAGCAGGAAAAAATAAAAACAAAAACCTCAGAAGATAAATTTAAGATTAGGGAGAGCATAGTTGGTGTAGATTCAGCAATAGAACATATTGGTTAATTCACAGACATTTATTAAGCACTCAGTTTTTCCTGCTCTCAAGTAGTTCACAATTTAATGGGGAAAACAACGTGCATATTAGTGCCTACTGTAAAAGACTCACACTATAGACATATATCAATGAGTTCGTTATTTGTAAAAAGCCAATAATTTGGAATAAATTCTATGACAGATGGACTTGTCTTTTTTGTGCTTTTGGACTGGTGATATATTCTGTTTTTGAAGTGTTGGGAGCCTGTTTTATTCATGTGTAAATCCTTGTTTTTCCTTTAGTTAGGAGGAGGGGACGTTAAAATTATTGATCTGTAGGAGTATGAGTAACACAACTGAGAGCCCACAATGCAATCAAGATGCTTCTTAATTAGCTAAAACTGAGCCTGTAATAGAAGATTTAGCAGGTGATGTTCTGGGACAAGATATATGTCTTCTAAGGCCACTAAGGAGCTGGACAGGCTTCCAGCCTAGAAAGTAAAATGGCGGGTGGGGCCAAGATGGCAGCTGGAAAGCAAGGACTAGCATGAGCTCCCCCCGCCGAGTCCTTCCAAAAACCAATAAAAATGGCTCTGAAACAATTTTAGAACTACAAAACCCACAAAACAGCAAAGGGATGCAGGGCTCCAGCCCAGGACAGCCTGGATGGTCTCTGGGTGAGGTCTATCCCGCACGGAGCTGGGAGCGGAGCAGAGTGGAGCAGAGCAGAGCAGAACCTAGCATGAGCTGCACGGACCAGCCAGACCAGGAGCCAGGCGGAGTGTGCCCTAGCACCTTGAATCAGTGAGCTGCAGCAGTTACCAGACTTCTCAAGCCACAAACACCAAAGACAACAGAGAAGGTTAGTAGGAAAAGCTGTGGGAGTAGAAGGAGTTCCTGGTCAGGCTACCGCCCTGAGGGCAGTGGAGGTGGGGCAGCTACAGAAGTACAGCTGCAGTTGCTTCTGCCCCAGGCCTACCTGGTGGGAGGAATTAAGCAGTGGATCAGAGCTAGAGTGAAGAGCCTGCTGAAGATCTAAGTCCAGTCCAGGTTGGGCGTTCTTGGGGAAGGAGGAGTGCTGGTGTGGCAGAGCTGGCACATCCCCCCAGGCATGGAACATAGTTCACTTAATTCCACAAGCAGTCATACCCCACTAAAAAACTCAAGGGTCAAGTTAGTTGGTTGGGAATATGGCCAGGCAGTGAAAATGCACCCAGATTCAGTCTCAGACTTTGGAATCTTTCTTTGGTGACAAAGAAGACCAAAACATACAGACAGGAGAAGTTAACAAAGTCAAAGACCTAAAACAAAAGCCTCCAAGAAAAACATGAACTGGTCCCAGGCCATGGAAGAGCTCAAAAAGGATTTGGAAAAGCAAGTTAGAGAAGTAGAGGAAAAATTGGGAAGGGAAATGAGAAGAATGCGAGAAAACCATGAAAAACAAGTCAATGACTTGCTAAAGGAGACCGAAAAAAAATAGTGAAAAATATACTGAAGAAACGACACCTTAAAAAATAGACTAACTCAAATGGTAAAAGAGCTCCAAAAAGCCAATGAGGAGAAGAATGCCTTGAAAAGCAGAATTAGCCAAATGGAAAAGGAGGTCCAAAAGACCACTGAAGAAAATACTACCTTAAAAATTAGATTGGAGCAAGTGGAAGCTAGTGACTTTATGAGAAATCAAGATATTCTAAAACAGAACCAAAGGAATGAAAAAATGGAAGACAATGTGAAATATCTCATTAGAAAAACCACTGACCTGGAAAATAGATCCAGGAGAGATAATTTAAAAATTATTGGACTATCTGAAAGCCATGATCAAAAAAAGAGCCTAGATACCATCTTTCAAGAAATTATCAAGGAGAACTGCCCTGATATTCTAGAGCCACAGGGCAAAATAGAAATTGAAAGAATCCACCGATCGCCTCCTCAAATAGATCACAAAAAGAAAACTCCTAGGAATATTGTTGCCAAATTACAGAGCTCCCAGATCAAGGAGAAAATACTGCAAGCAGCCAGAAAGAAACAATTTGAGTATTGTGGAAACCCAATCAGAATAACCCAAGATCTTCCCTTCATCTTCAACTCACCCTGTGTCTGCTCTCTCTCTTTTACACACACATATATATATATAAACACACACACACATATATATATAAATAAAAACACACATATATATCTACATACACATACATACATATACACATAGATATATACATACATACACATTCACTTATATATATACATAAACATATAAATATGGATATTCCCTTCAACTACCCTAATACTGAGGTCTCACGAATCATACACATCATCTTTCCATGTAGGAACGCAAACAAAACAGTTCAACTTTAGTAAGTCCCTTGCAATTTCCGTTTCTTGATTACCTTTTCATGCTTCTCTTGATTCTTGTGTTTGAAAGTCAAATTTTCTATTCAGTTCTGGTCTTTTCACTGAGAAAGCTTGAAAGTCCTCTATTTTATTGAAAGTCCATATTTTGCCTTGGAACATGATACTCAGTTTTGCTGGGTAGGTGATTCTAGGTTTTAATCCTAGCTCCATTGACCTCCGGAATATCGCATTCCAAGCCCTTCGATCTCTTAATGTAGAAGCTGCCAGATCTTGGGTTATTCTGATTGGGTTTCCACAATACTCAAATTGTTTCTTTCTGGCTGCTTGCAATATTTTCTCCTTGATCTGGGAGCTCTGGAATTTGGCGACAATATTCCTAGGAGATTTCTTTTGGGGATCTATTTGAGGAGGCGATCGATGGATTCTTTCAATTTCTATTTTGCCCTGTGGCTCTAGAATATCAGGGCAGTTCTCCTTGATAATTTCTTGAAAGATGGTATCTAGGCTCTTTTTTTGATCATGGCTTTCAGGTAGTCCAATAATTTTTAAATTATCTCTCCTGGATCTATTTTCCAGGTCAGTGGTTTTTCCAAGGAGATATTTCACATTGTCTTCCATTTTTTCATTCCTTTGGTTCTGTTTTAGAATATCCTGATTTCTCATAAAGTCATTAGCTTCCACTTGCTCCAATCTAATTTTTAAAGTAGTATTTTCTTCAGTGGTCTTTTGGACCTCCTTTTCCATTTGGCTAATTCTGCCTTTCAAGGCATTCTTCTCCTCATTGGCTTTTTGGAGCTCTTTTGCCATTTGAGTTAGTCTGTTTTTTAAGGTGTTGTTTTCTTCAGTATATTTTTCAGTATTTTTTGGGTCTCCTTTAGCAAGTCATTGACTTGTTTTTCATGGTTTTCTCGCATCCTTCTCATTTCTCTTCCCAATTTTTCCTCTACTTCTCTAACTTGCTTTTCCAACTCCTTTTTGAGTTCTTCTATGGCCTGGGGCCAGTTCATGTTTTTCTTGGAGGCTTTTGTTGTAGGCTCTATGACTTTGTTGTCTTCTTTAGGCTGTATGTTTTGGTCTTTGTCACCAAAGAAAGAATCCAAAGTCTGAGACTGAATCTGGGTGTGTTTTCGCTGCCTGGCCATATTCCCAACCAACTAACTTGACCCTTGAGTTTTTCAGTGGGGTATGACTGCTTGTAGACTAACGAGTTCTATGTTCCACGTTTGGGGGGGAGGTGCCAGCTCTGCCACACCAGCACTGCTCCTTCCCCAACCCCTAACCCGAACTGGGCTTAGATCTTCGGCAGGCTGTGCACTCCTGCTCTGATCCACCACAATTCCTCCCACCAGGTGGGCCTGGAGCCTGAAGTAACAACAGCTGTAGCTGCCCCACCTCCTCTGCCCCCGGGGCTGGAAGCTGAACCTCAAACTCCTTCCACTCCCACAGCTTTTCCCACTAACCTTCTCCGCAGTCTTTGGTGTTTGTGGGTCAAGGGGTCTGGTAACTGCTGCAGCTCACATATTCAGGGCACTAGGGGCCCCATCCGCCTGACCCCAAGTTTGGTTGTTCCACGCAGCTCAGGCTGGGCTCTGCTCCACTCCGTTCCCAGCTCCCAGCTCCCAGCTCCGTGTGGAATTGACCTCACCCAGAGACCATCCAGGTTGTCCTGGGCTGGAGCCCTGCTTCCCTCTGCTGTTTTGTGGGTTCTGCCGTTCTAGAATTGGTTCAGAGCCATTTTTTATAGGTTTTTGGAGGGACTCCGTATGGAGCTCACTCTAGTCCCTGCTTACCCACCGCCATCTTGACTCCGCCCCCTGGATGAGCACTTTCTAAAACACATTAAGAAACAAAATGCTAATGTACTCTTTAAAAGGTATGCTCAGTGTTTATTTAAAAACTTTCCATCATAATCTAATGCAGTTAACTCTGAATGAAAGTTATCGAGTCAGTAGCTAATACAAAATTGAAAATGTCTTTTCTTTCTTCATGGAAACACTCTTGAGATCATCTTAAGGGTCCACCAGCACACTCTTTATAGTATTTTTTCACATAAGTAACAAACCATATAAAATAGTAAGTAACATATTTTTAACTTTGCAGGTGTATGTGAGCACCAAGAAGTAGAAAAAAAATGAAAGAGCATGGGCTTTAGAAATTTTTTTTATAGGAAATTCAAATTGTGTTATATCCTTGCCCCTATTTTATACAGTGCATGCCCTCAGTGCTGAATATTTTTCTAAAGCAATAATCTAGATGTCATCTTTGTGCCTTTTGTATCAGCAGATTTGAAACAGGGCTGTATTTTTAGAACTTTTTCTCAAAGGCTTCTATTGCCACCATTAATCTATTGGTCCCTTGCTTTGCTAAAAAAAAAAAAAAAATGAAAATATTCCAACGAATATAGTTCCTGGACAGCATACCTTAAGAAAGTATAAATGGGAAGAATTTGGGTCCTTTTGGGTGCCAATAACACAATAAAAATGTTTTTTTTTTTTTTCCCCAATGCTGGTAAGTCTGTTAAAGAACCAAAATATTGTTACTCTCCCTATATCCTATATTTTCAAGCATATTTTTGCAGAAGGAATCTGGTTCACATTGTTTTCATCATAAAACTGATTTTTGAGTTATTCTATGTTTACAAAACCTCTTAGGAACTTTTCATAAGACCCTACCGTCATGCTTTTTTTTTTTTCAACAAACAGTAAATTTCTTTCCATTCCTGTTAAAAGGAGTGTTCCACAGAGGCTTTAGTTCCTGCAATGAAGAAAGTTTACACCAGCACTTCCCTTCCAAAGGAGAGAGAAGAAAAATAAGGAGGTAAAGGGATCAAAGTCAAAGAGCTCAAGTAAACAGCAACAACTACCACAACAACCACCACCACAACGAAAGGATTAGAGAGTAAAGAATGTAAAGATGGCAGAAGATGATCGATCCTTTCTCCTATAATCTGTGTTCTTTCTTCCTTGGATTTATGAATGTTGTCAGGCTAGGAAACTCTCTACCATAAAACAAAATTTCCTCTGACTTGGTAGGTCAATCACTCAATGAATCAATTAATAAGTATTTATGAAGTACTTACTATATTATGAGCACTGTTCTAGGTGCTCAAGACGTAAGTCCTAGCTGGTGACTAATTATTTTAGATGCAGATTTTGAACTGGATTTTTCCTGACTCTAAGCCAAGCTATTCTATCCAATACACTTCATGGCCCCTCACTTCAAAATTCAAAAGGAACTCTGCATTTTATTTTAAAAATGTACATGTCACCACATATTGCTTTCAGTAGCCAGAATGAATGTGGTTAAGCTAAAATTTAAGCTAAGCCTTTTCCTATCCGTTCATGTTAGATGATGTTTACATAGGTATAGAGTTTCTTAACAAGCAATATGAAACATTTCAATATCCATTTCATAAATATCCATTTCGTAAACATTCATAAAATTCTGCTATGTGCAAGGTACTATGGTAAGACCTGGGGAATATAAAAATGAAACAGTAAACAAATATAAAGAGAATGCAAAATAATGTCAAGTGGGGGGTGGTGCTAATTGTTAAGTTGATCAAGAAAGACTTTGCTAGCAGGTAGAACCCAAGCCACTGAAGGAAGCCAGGAATTCTCAAAGGCACACATGAACATGTATATCCCAGAAATGGAGACCACTTAGGCAAAGGCGTGAGTGGCTGGACAACTGGATAAATAGTGAAATACTATAAATGTCATACGGAGAAAGTTGGAGGACCTAGGTTCAAATCCTACTTCTGACACTACTAGTGTGATCTTGGGCAACTCACTTAACCTCCTTGGGTCTCAGTTTCCTCATCTGTAAAATGATGTGGATGGACTAAATGGTCTCTTGTGTATCTTTCAGCTTTAAATCTATAATTCTATCATTCTATGTTTACATGCCTACTGACTAATTGCTAATAGTAAAAGTTAATTCTTGAGATTATTGCTATGAATCTCACACATTCTTATGTAGGTGTCTTTTTGAAGGCAGTCTTATCTGTGGTGCGCTCGCGCATGCGCACGCACATGCGTGTGTGTGTGTGTGTGTGTGTGTGTGTGTGTGTCAGACTGGTGAAACCTAGGGACTCCTCAAAATATTTTTTAAATAAAATACATAGGGTCAAAAAGGAAACTAATTATATTGAAATGCAGTTATCAAGCTATTTAAAACAAAACAAAACAAAACTCCATCTCTGGACCTCTGGTTAAGAATCCATGCTTTATAAAAGATCACTGACAATTAGTTGATTGTGTCTATTCTGCATTTTCTATCAGACACTTTCCTCCTTTCTCTTTGTAAGAAAACTGCCCTTTATTTACATGGAAAAAATTGGTGGTTTTAACATGTGAAAATTCCTCAACTCAGGATATAATAATTTTTTAAAGGTAGTAAGTTGAAATCAACCAAGATGATGTTGATAATTGCAATAAATCAAGATTAAGGATTTAAAATGACCACTAGTCCTAAAATTTTATTTTGATCAATGAACATGCAGTCATTAAGTACTATGTGCCAGACAGCAGGCTAAGTGAGGAAAACACAAAGGAAAACCAAACAATCAACCAACAAATGAAACAAAGTCCCTGAACTCAAGGACCTTAAAAACTTATACCATAAGATTTCATATTTGTACTAATAAATGACAGCTCAATTCTTATTGCCTAAGTCTGTACAGGTGCCCTACATTAGCCCCACAAGTTGGTTCTAGTACATCTAAGATTAACTAAAATCCAGTCAGAGTACAATAGTACAGAATACAGGCATGCACATGTACATGTATAGAATCAACATTCATGGGTAGAGAAGTATAGACAGGTAATGAAATTGCTTCATCAAGGGACTTTACTTCCTTTTAAGAGGTGGTGGTGATTTGTTGATCATACAGAGCTGAGATATAATGGACCCCTGGTTGATGCAGACTGGATTCTACTAGTAAAAGAAAGTAGGGTATCCTAAAAAAGCAAATACCTGTATTAATTAAGGTTGAATTGGTGGAGTGTATAAAGTGAATACAAAATATTCTGGTATTTATTATACTGGATGGAGAGTAATGGTATGTAATAGGTTTTGATTAAGCCTCAAATGATTTTTTTTACCTTTAATATATTTTTACTTATTTAATTAAATGTTTCCCAATTACATGTACATTTTAAACACTCATTTAAAATTTTTTTTTGAATTCCAAATTCTCTCCCTCCATGCTTCTCCTCCCTACTTCCTGAGAATGCAAAGAATTTTTCATAAATTATATATGTGAAGTTATGCAACACATTTCCATTTTAGCTATGTTACAAAGAGAAAACAGAAAAAAAGAAAAAAAAAAGTATTTTTGAATCTGCATTCAGAGTTCACCAGTTCTCTCTCTCTGGAAGTGGATAGCATTTTGGAACTGTCTTGGATCATTGTCTTGATCAGAGTAGCTAAGTCTTTAACAATTCATCTTGCTTACAATATTGTTGTTACTGTGTTCAGTGTTCTCCTAGTTCTGCTAACTTCTCTTTGCATAAGTTCATATGTTTTTTTTTTTTTTTTACTGAAAACATCATTTCTTATAGCAGAATAGTATTCCTTCACAACCATATACCACAACTTGTTTAGCAATTCCCCATTTGATGGACATCCCCTCAAATGGACATTTGCCACCAAAAAAGACCTGCCATAAATATTTTTGTCCAAATAGATCCTTTTCCCTTTTAAAAAAATCTCTTTGGCATACAGACTTAGTAGTGGCACTGCTGGTTCAAAGGGTAAGCACAGTTTTCCAGATTTTTAGGCATAGTTTCAAATTGCTCTTCAGAATGGTTAGATCAGTTCACTACTCCACCAACAATGCATTCGTGTCCCAATTTTTCCACAACCCCACAAATATTTGTCATTTTCTTCTTCTGTCGTATCTATTAGGTGTGAAGTGGCATCTCAAAATTGTTTTGACGTGCATTTCTTTAATCGATAGTGATCTAGAACACTTTCATTTGGCTATTGATAACTTTGATTTTTTTCTTTTGAAAACAGCCTATTCATATATTTATCAAGTGGAATTGGCTCTCATTTTTATAAATTTGGTCCAGTTTGCTATATATTCGAGAAATGAGGCCTTTATCAGAGAAATTTGCTGTCAATATTTTTCAGTATCCTGTTTTCTTTCTAATTTTGGCTGCATTAGTTTTGTGCAAAAGCTTTTAAATTTCTTGTCATCGAAATGATCCATTTTACTTCCCATAATTGTCTCTATCTCTTGTTTAGTCATAAATGCTTCCCACATTCATAGATCTGACAGGTAAGTTTTTTCCATGCTTCTTTAATTTATTTATAATATCATCATTTATGTCTAAATCATTTGTTCATTTTGATCTTTTCTTGGTATACAGTGTGAGATACTGGTCTATGCCTAGCTTCTTCCAAACTGCTTTCCAGTTTTCCTAGTCACTTTTGTCAAATGGCAAGTTCTTATTTGGATCTTTGAGTTTGTCAAATATTAGATTGCTATGGTCCTTTACCACTGTGTATTGTGTACATAAGCTGTTCCACTGAACTATTGCTCTACTTCTTAGCCAGTAACAGATTATTTTGATGATTACCAACTTTTTCTAATATAGTTTGAAATCTGGTACTTTCAGACCACCTTCCTTACCATTTAAAAATATATTTCCTTGATGGTCTTAACCTTTTTGTTTCTTTTTTCAGATGAATTGTGTTATTATTTTTTCTAGCTCTATAAAAATTCTTTGGTAGGTTGATTTGTATGGCATGGAATAAATAAATTAAATTAGGTAGAATTGTCATTTTTATTATATTGGCTCAGCCTCCCCATGAGGAATTAATTTCTCCAATTGTTTAAATATATCTTTATTTGTATGAAAAATGTTTTGTAATTGTATTCACATAGTCCTTGGGTTTGTCTTGGCAGTAGACTCCCAAGTATTTTTTAATGTTTACAATTATTTTAAATGGAATTTCTCTTTCCTTCTTTTCCTGCTGGTTTTTGGTGGTAGTATATAGAAATGCTGATGATTTGTGTGGGTTTATTTTACATCCTACAGCTTTGCTAAAGTTGTTAATTGTTGCAACTAGTTTTTTAGTTGATTCTCTAGAATTCCCCAAATATACCATTCTCTAAAGATATAAATATCATTCATATCATCTGCAAAGAGTGATTGTTTTGTTTCTTCACAGTCTATTTTTTTATTCCTTCAATTTCTTTTATTGTCTTATTGCTACAGCTAGTGTTTCTAGTACAATATTGGGATGCCCATCAATTGGGGAATGGCTAAGCAAATTGTGGTATATGAATGTAATGGAATACTATTGTGCTATAAGAAAAGAGGTGCAGATGGACTTCATTACAACCTGGAATAACTTACATGAACTGATACTGAATGAGGGGAGCAGAACCAGGAGATCAATGTACACAATTACGGACATATGGTATCTGTAAGGACTAACTTTGATAGACTTCACTCCTCTCATCAATGCAAGGTTCAAAGACAGCGCCAAAAGACTCATGATGGGAAAAGCTATACACATCCAGAGAAAGAATTATGGAGTCTGAATGCAGATGGAAGCAAAATATTTGCTCTGTCTTTTTTTCCTTCTTTCTTGGTTTCATTTCTCCGTTGTCATGATTCATTCCATTGATTATAATTCATCTTTACAACTGGATTATTATGTAAATAAGTTCAATGTGAAGGTAAATATAGAACCTACATTGGATCACATTCCATCTTTGAGGGGAGGAGGAAGGAGAGGAAGGGAGAGAAATTTTGGAACCCCCAAACCTATTGAATTGAATGTTGTAGACTAAAAATAAAAATAATAATAATAAAAAAAGAAAAATGGTGATGAAGGATATCCTTGCTTTACCCCTGATCTTACTGGGAAGGCTTCAAGTTTATCCCAATCATAAATAATGCTTTATCTTGGTTTTAGATAAAATGCTACTCATTATTTTAAGAAAGGCTCCATTTTCTCCTATGATTTTGAATGGATTGAATGGGTGTTGTATTTTGTCAAATACCTTTTCTGCATTTATTGATATAATCATGGTTTTTGTTGTTTTTCTTACTGATGTAGTCAATTACGTTGATAGTCTTCCTAATTGCAAGCTCTGCATTCCTGGTATAAATCTCACTTGGTTATAGTGTATGATTGTGATATATTGCTGTAATCTCCTTGCTAGCATTTTATTTAATTTTTTTTGCATTGATATTCATTAAGGAAATCAGTCTATGGTTTTATTTCTGTGCTTTTGTTCTCCCTGGTTTAGGTATCAAAATTATATTTGTGTCATAAAAGGAATTTTGTAGGACTCCTTCTTTACCTAATTTTTCAAGCAGTTTATAATAGTATTGGGATTAGTTGTTTCTTAAATGTTTGGTAGAATTCATTTGTAAATTTATTTGATCCTAAGTATTTTTTTTCTTAGGTAGCTTATTTTATTACTTATTCAATTTCTTTTTCTAAGATAAATTCATTCTTATTCTGTTAATCTGGGTAGTTTATATTTTTGTAAATATTCATCCATTTTATTTACTTTGTCAGACTTTTGGCATGGAATTGGGAAAATAACTTCTAATAATTGCTTTAGTTTCATCTTCATTGGTGTTGCATTCACCCTGTTCATTTTGATATTGGTAATTTGATTTTCTTGTTTCTTTTACAAAAATCAAGGGGGCAGAGAAAAGATGGCAGCTGGAAAGCAGGGACTTGCTTAAGCTCCCCCCAAATTCCTTCAAACACCTGTAAAAATGGCTCTGAACAAATTATAGAGCTGCAGAACCCACAAAATAGCAGAGGGAAGCAGGTCTCCAGCCCAGGAGAGCCTGGATGGCCACTGGGAAGGGTCTATCACCTGATGCTAGGAGCAGAGAGCAGCCCAGCATGGGCCATGCCAGGACAGACCAGAGCAGGTGTCAGCCGGCTGAAACAGGCCTTAGGGCAATGAATCATTGAGCTGTGGCAGTTACCAGACTTCTCAACCCACAAACACCAAAGAGCAGGTTAGTTGGAAACTGCGGGATCGAGTTCAGAGCGGTTAGGCCACCAGCCCTGGGGGTGGCGGAGGTGGTGCTGTGGTGGTGGTGGCAGCAGCAGGGAACTCCTGAGGCTGCCTCCAGAGCTTTCAGCTACTTCAACTCCACCTTCAGCCCAGGCTCTGTCACAGCAAAATATGGACTTTCAATAAAATAGAGGATGTTCAATCTTTCTCAATGAAAAGACCAGAGCTGAATAGAAAATTTGACTTTCAAATACAAGAATCAAGAGAAGCGTGAAAAGGTAAACAAGAAAGAGAATTCATAAGGGACTTACTAAAGTTGAACTGTTTTGTTTACATTCCTACATGGAAAGATGATGTGCGTAATTCATGAGACCTTTCTCAGTATTAGGGGAGTTGAAGGGAATATACATATATATAGACAGAGGGCACAGGGTGAATTGAATATGAAGGGATGATATCTAAAAAAAATGAAATAAATTTAAGGGGTGAGAGAGCAATATATTAAGGGAGGGAGAAAGGGGAAGATAGAATGGGGTAAATTATCTCACATAAAAGTGGCAAGAAAAAGTGGTTCTGTTGCAAGGAAGAGGGGCAGGAGAAGGGGAATGAGTGAATCATACTCTCATTGAATCCAACCTGAGGAGGGAATAACATACACATCAAATGGGTATCTTATTTCACAGGAAAGTAAGGGGAAGGGGATAAAAAAGGGGGAATGATAGAAGGGAGGGCAGATGGGGGAGGAGGTAATCAAAAGCAAACACTTTTGAAAAGGGACAGGATCAAGGGAGAAAACTGAATAAAGGGGGACGGGATAGGATGGAAGAAAATATAATTAGCCTTTCTCAACATGAGCATTGTGGATATGTTTTACATAATGATACAGGTGTGATCTATGTTGAATTGCTTACCTTCCTAGGGAGGGTGGGTGGGAAGGGAAGAGGGGAGGGAATTTGGAACTCAAAGTCTTAAAAGCAGATGCTCAAAAAAAGGTTGTTTTTTTGCATGCAGGTGGGAAACAAGATATATAGGGAATGGGGCATAGAAATCTATCCTGCCCTACAAGAAAATAAGGGAAAGGGGATGGGGAGGGTAGTCGGCTGTCAGAAGGGAGGGCTGGGGAATGAGGCAATCAGAATATATGCCATCTTGGAATGGGGGGGGGGTAGAAATGGGGAGAAAATTTGTAACTCAAAATCTTGTGGAAATCAATGTTGAAAACTCAAATATTAAATAAAAATGATAAAATACTTATCAAAAAATAGCGCAGAATAGGAAAAGGGAAGTTTTGAAACTCATGTGTTGAATTAATACTGTTATGTACTTTATCTTTTGAGACTGCTCTGACAGGCCTTTTTCAAACTGTTGTGAAAATCAATGCTGAAAACCAAATATGTTAAATAAATAAATTTAAATTAAAAAAAATTCTGCATTTAATATCTCAATAAGAATTTCCAAATACAAAGTAGAACACAAAAAGTATTATGCATGAAACTGAGAATGTACATTATGTAAAACTTTTATTTTTTAAGTATATAATAAATTTAATATATAACTTTCAAAAAAAATAAAATAAAAAATAAAATAAAAAGAAATCAGATTAACCAACAGTTTATCATTTTACTGTTTTGGTCATAAAACAAGCTCCTTGTTTTCTTTGTTAATTAAGTTGTTAACTTTCTATTTTATTCATCTTCCCTTTGATTTCAGGATTTCCATTTTGGTGTTTAATTGGGGACATTTAGTTTTTTTCTTTTTCCAGTTTTTTTAGTTGTGTGTCCAATTCATTTATCTTATCTTTCTCTCTTTTGTTGATGTATATGTTTAAAGATATACATTTTCCATATGTACTGCTTTTGCTGTATGGGAGAAATTTTGGAATATTGTCACTGATGAAATTAGTGATGATTTCTGTGATTTGTTCTTTGACTCATTCTTTAGGATTAGACTAGTTTCCAATTAATTTTTAATCTATGCTCCTATAGCCCTTTATTGAATATAATTTTTATTTTGTTATAATCTAAAAAGGATGCATTTAATATTTCTACTTTTCTACATTTAGTTGTGTGGTTGTTAATGCCCTAATACATAGTCAATTTTTGTGAAGGTGACATGTACATTTGAGGAAAAGGTACACTCCTTACTATTTGCATTCAGTTTTCTATGAAGGTCTATCATATTTAACTTTTCTAAGATTCTTTTCATCACCTTGACTTCTTTCTTGAGTATTTTATGTTTAGATTTATCTAGCTCTCAAAGGGGAAAGTTGAGTTCCCCTATTAGTATGGTTTTAAAGTCTATTTCCTTGCATAGTTCATTTCACTTTTCTTTTAAGAATTTGGGTGTTATGCCTTTTGGTGCATATATGTTTAGTATTGATATTACTTCATTATCTATGCTGCCTTTTAGCAAGATATAAGTTCCCTGCTTATCTCTTTTAATTAGGTCTATTTTATCTTTGTCTGACATCATGAATGCTGCCTTTGGCTTTTTTTTTACCTCACCCGAAGCATTAATAGATTCTGTTCTAGCTCCTTATTTTAATTCTATGTGTGTCTCTGTTTCAAGTGTATTTCTTGTAAACAACATATTTTTGGATTCAGAGTTCTAATCCGTTCTACTATCTACTTCTCTTCTATGGGCAAGGTCTTTGCCTTCAGGTTTACAGTTATGATTCTTAACTGTGCATTTCCCTCCATCCTATTTTCTTTTGCTTATCCTCCTCTATTTCTATCCTGTCACTCCTCTAAAGTCTGCTTTGCTTCTGACCACTGCACTCTTTTATATGCCCTCTCTTTTATCACCCCTCTTTTCTCTTACTCTCTTGTCCTCCTACTTCTCTGTTGGTTAAGATTGATTTCTCTTACCAATTGGGTATATTTACACATTTTTCCTCTTTGAACCAATTTAGATTTGGATAAAGTTCAAGCATTGCCTGCCCCCTCACACTATTTCTTAATGAGTTTTAAAAGTAGTATCTTTCTTTTTAAACTTGTCTTGCTTTAACTCAAAGAAACAATAAAAATGTGCTAAAGCTAATGGAAATGCTTAGCTTGGGGGTAGAGAGTGCTATGGGGGATACTAAAGATCAAGTTCTTGATTTAAATGGACTGAATTAAGTCTGCCATAAAATTCCTAGAAAATTCAATTATAGGCTAGTTACATGAAGGTTCCAAAAAGTAACCTAAGCAGACAAAATTATAGACAAGCTTTTGTTGCATGGATGCAGATATATGACTCTTCAGGTCTAAATTAAGTGGTGATATTGACAATGAACTAGCTATAAGAAACAGTATATTGTGAAGAAGAAAATCTCCTAAAGAGTAAAGGGTTAAAGACAAAAATATGCCTATGGAGAGCAATTCTTCATTATTTAAGGAGAAAGTTGCACAGCCGTGTGGGCAGAGTATAGCTGAAAGTCACCATACCTGCCAAAGCTAGTTGTAGTACATAGGTGTTCTGAAACCATGACATGTGTTTGCTGTTAACAGCAAGGCAGTTCTCTGTGGTTTAGTATTACTAATCAGAAGAAAAAACAGTCACAACCGTACTGAGTTTATTGAGAATAAAGGCCCATGGGAAATGGGCCTCAGGTTCTCTGATCTGCTCAAACTTGGTTGCATTGTGAATTATCTTTCAAAGAGACACACTGAAATCCAGAATCTGGGGAGTCAGATCTCTGAAGAAGCTGCCACATGTGTATTCTTTGGGTGCTGAGATTGATGTGATGTACATGTAGCTTTGCCTTCTTTGTGTGGGGCCAAATAAAGAATGACATATCTGATGTATAGTGTTTACTTGAGTCCTTACACTGGAGCTGAATGCACTCCCCCCTTTTTATGTGCATTTTTAGGGACCTAGTTTTGTGCTATATAATAATAGGGAATAATAACATAATAGCTAGCATTTATATCATCTTTTAAAGGTTCACACATCTCATTTGATCCTTATAACAACCTTCTGAAGTATGTGCTATTATTATCCCCATTTTTCAGAATACAAAATTGAGCCTGAGGGAGGTTGATTTGCAGAAGGTCACATAGCTTAGTAAGTGTCTGAGGCTGGATTTGAACTTGGGACTTCCTAACTCTATGCACTGTATCACCTAGCTGTCTATATCATAATGTTCCCAAGGGAAGTGCTGATGTGGGCAAAATAAGTAAAATTCTAAAATTCCAAGGGCAAAGTCTTGGTAAGGACATAAGCATAAGAGAGTGATTTATGGGAAACATTGCCTCCATTCCCCCATTTTAGGATTGAATTCATTCTTTGAAAGCCCAGCAGTTGAGACCACAGATTATAGTAAGGATTGCCCTTCTACTTCACCTCTACCTCCTTGAAAACTTTTCTTCCTTCAAGACTCAACTCAACCTTTCTTGTGGTCTCTAGTAGTTAAGGAATCATAAAATAATTTAAGAAGGAAGAAGACCCTATCTGTGCAAATGTTGTGTCCTTTATAGTAAAAAATAGGCTTCATGAGGCCATGGGCTTTGTTTGTCTTTATATATCCATGTCCTGCTACAATATCTTGTACATAGGAGACACACTAAATTCTTGCTGAATATTTGAAGAGTGGAGACCCAAATATTATGAATTTCTTTAAGTCTTAGGGTAGAGATTAAGGGAATAGAAACTCATGTTCTGAAGTTAGAGTAATTGGGCAGGGGCTTGAGAATTGGGTTTTGGATAGAAATAGAGGCATCCTTGTTTTTTGTTTGTTTTTCCTGAACTTGGAAGTTCACAAGGATCAACTTCCTTTATGGATACAGATCAGCATCTTCTCTGCATCTTAGAGACTTAAAGAGCTGCCTCTTCTACTGTGCTACAATATTTCTCCCTTCTTATAGACCAATCTCAAGGGAAAACTCATTTTTCCCATAACTTAAGCAGGGTAAGAGAAATAAAATAAAACAAAACAATAGAACTCCTATTAGTGGTGAGGTAAGTGAATCCATAGGGCAGACCAAAGTTAGTTCTGGTGGCAAGATTACTGATACACATCTATCAGGTCTAACCAGGTACTTCCTCTGTCCATAAAAACATCTATGGCTCTCTATTGCCTTAGAGTAAAAGAAAAATGCCTCTGTTCGGCATTTGGAGCCCTTTGCGACCTTGCTCTATTCTATTTTTCTAGGTTTATTCCCCAATATTTCCCTGTGCTGGACTCCATGCTCCATCCCAACTGGCCTAATCGCTATTCCTCAAAAATGACATTTTTATAAACAATCTTCCATGCCTGGAATATCCTCCCTAACTTGCCTTTGCCTCTTGGAATTCTTAGCCTCTTTCAAGGACTAAAGCGCCACATTCTTCAGGAGGCCTTCCCTGATTTTCCCACTGGATAATCCCCTTCCTTTAATCATTTCATGTATAGCTTGTGTTAATTTATCTATGCATCCATAGTATTTACCCAGTGAAACGACAGCTACTAGATGACCTTGCTTTTGGAATCAAATTCTCAGTGCTGGGCATGGTGCACAGCAGATGTATCAGTGTTTAATAAATGCTTCTTGACTGATAACATGGGACACATTTAAAGTAGTTTATCCAAGAATCCTCCAATGATATAGAAATGGAATCCTTAAGCACAGTAACTCATCAGGAAGAAATTCACTTTTATCAAATAGGAAAGAGAACAGATTTTATGAAAACAGGGCTCCCATAAAGATAATGTATGTGAAGTAATTAAGAAATGTCTTTGAAAATCTATAATTTACCAGTTATTCTACAAACATAAAATATATGTCAAGGTCAGAATTGGCACTAGGATATTGTGGGTTAGAGTTTTCTTCCCCCAGTTGTCCCAAGCTTTACCCTGCTTTGTGAAGGCCATCTAGGGATTAGCCAGACCAAAAGATGGTTGTAGCTGAATTTTTATTGAACTGTCACAGTTGACCCTTGCAAAACTTGCAAGTCACGTCAGACTTTGAAGAGAAGTGGTTATTAGACTAGAGTCCTACTATAATGTTTACCTCCTTCCGTTTCTTTGGAAAAGTTTTTCACAGAATACTTTTCATAGTGTAGACATAGATAAAGATGATCCCTTTCCTAAACCCCCTTTCAGGGAAAGAAGTTAATTTTTATAGTGGTGAATTACGCTCTGAGGCCCCCAGAAAAATTTACATGAACATCTAACAATCTTTATCCATGGTGTTTTAAACTTTACTTAATATATTTATTTTTTAAAAGCTGTTATTTCCCTCAGACATCATTACAGTCAAATGTGTGTGTATGTGTGCATGTGTGCACATGTGTTAAGAAATGTTATAGTGCCTGTAGAAACACAATGTATGCTCTGTGTAAGGAGGAGGTTATTATGTGGAAAACGTTTACTTAACCAAAAAGTACAGTATGTTATTTTTATTTCAAGACAAGTTCTATCTAAAATGTTAAGGTCAATATTTATTAATTATACAAGTACAATGTTTTCTTTGTTTTGTCTTTTCCTGGTTTAGGCATCAGGACTATATTTGCCTCCTGTAAGCAGTTTGGTAGAACATTTTCTTTCTCAATTTAACAAAAAATAATTTATGCCTCATAGATAATTGTTTTTCTTTAAAAGCTTGATTCAATTCACTTACAAATCTATTTGGATCAGGGTGTTTTAAAATGTTGTATATCCTTTATAGTTCAATTTCATTTTCCAAAATTAGATTAAGGGCCAATATTCTGTTAATTTGAGTGTTTTATACTTTTGTAGATACTCCTCTAGTTCTTTTAAATTCTCAGTTTTTGTGGCATATAATTACATGTGTGTGTGTGTCCTGTTCATTCTTTTTACTTTACTTCTGTCCATTGAGATTTTATGATATTCATCTTTTTTTATGTTGGTAATTTGATTTTCCTCTTGTGAAAATACAGATAGTTAGGTGTTTCTTGATTTTTTGTCAGTCTTTTCAAAGAACCTGCCTTTATTTTTGTTAATCAGTTTTGTAGTGTTTTTTCTCCAAATTTATCTACTCTAATTTTCAAATGTAAGGTAAATTTTTCAGAGAGCTTGGCCATTTTAGTTTTACCTCATACTAAAATGATCCAACAAATCTTTGTTCTAGAAGAACTGGACTAAGAGTCATTATGCAAATGACTCTCCATTTCTACTTTTTTTTTTTTAATGCATTCACATAAACTATCCTCCATGCAGGGAATGTATTTTCTTCTCATCTTTGCCTCTCAGAAACCTTTAGTCCCTTCAGAGCTCAGTTCTGGTTCTACCTCCTTGAATCCTTCCCTAATTTGCCCCAGTTGTTAATGTTCTTTTAATCCTCTATTTAACTTATATTCAATTCCACTAAAATATAAAATCCTTGAGAAAAAAGGGATATTTAATTTTTTTCATAGTATCCCATGTGCCTAGTATACTATCTTGCATATAGTAGGGACTTAGTAAATGTTCACTCTTTTGAAAAAACAGTAGCTTAATATCCACTATATAAGAGACAGGTGGACATTTCCTATTCAGCACTGAATAACTAAGACTTAATCCGAAATGCATCTACCACCTTCTCTGCATTATTACTATGGTTCAGACACTCATTTTCTCTCACTTTGATTGTTACAACAATCTAATCTCTCAGTTTCCAGTCTCTCCTCTTTCCAATCCTTCCTCCATAACACTACAAAATTATTCCGATTAAGTGGCTGACCATTCTACCTTCTTCCCCACCCTTTACTTAAAACCTTTCAGTGCCACCATGTTGCTCAAAGAGTACACAACTTCTTGCCCTGATACTTAACATATTCCATGATAGAACTGAAATCTACCTTTCTAATCTTATTTTACACTGCTCCCCTTCAGACACCAAGTTCCAATAGCACTGGACTGCTATCTCCTGAAACCACCCACCTCAACTACAACAACAATACTGATGGCTCACATTTTTATAGCACTCTAAAGTAGATAAAGTACTTCATGCATTATCTCATCTGATCCTTACCACCCTGTTGAGTAACTCCATTTTACAGATGAGAAAACTGAAGCCATAGATGTTCAGTTTCTGAGGCTCATCCTGTCCATGATCACACAGGTAATTAAGGTCAGAGACTTGATTTGTGGTCTCTTCTTTTTTTCAGGTCCCTCATTCTTAGCATTATTTCACACTGCCCTTCCTATACATTGATAGTTGTCAATTTCTCTCCTCTCCCATGCTAGGAATATACTCCTAACATGTGCTTATTAAAACCCTTGTGTTCCTTTAAGCCCCAGCTCAGATGTCAGCTTCTCCATGGAACTTTACCTTGTTACCACCTCTGACAAATGAAACTGATCTCTCCCTCCTCAAATTTTCTTTTAGCATTTTGGATCTCTCTTTCCGCTTATCATATGCTGCTTTGTATCATACTTAAATGCATTCCTAAGAGGTAGCATAATACACGACAGAAAGAACATTTGCTCTGTAGGACCTGGGTTCAAACCCTGACTGCTACCTACTACCTCTATGCACTTCAGCACGTGTTTTTCCTTTTACCTTACTTAACCACTCTGAGTCTGTTTCCTCATTTGTAAAAGAAGGGGATTGGACTAGATGGTCTTTAAAGCCCCTTCTAGCTCTAGGCCTAGGCAATTAAAGGCAAGTTCAGTGTCTCTCAAAAAGTACTCAAAGAAACCCAGAACGGTCCATGAAAGTATGGTTCAAGTAGGCGTCAGCAATACAGATATTGTTCCAGTATTTCGCATTACAGGATCTGCTAGTTCAATCGTAGACAATCAGAAAATGAGGAGAAAGAAGAAGTGGGCACAGAAAAATAGGGTCCAGAATGATAGAGCTACTAGGACAATGGATCTCACATAGCCTGCATTGTTCATTATGCACATGATACTGTTAAGTATTAGAAGCACGTATCAAAGCTTGCTCATTATTGGTAAGACCAAACCTTATGGAGGTCAAAGACAGAAGGAAAGACCCAATACCTACAAAACTATTTATAGAAGCAATATTTTTAGTGGAAAACAACTCAAAGGAAAGTGGGTGCCCATTATTTAGGGAACAACTGAACAAATTATGGTGTGTTATTGAAATGTAGCATTATCGTGCGGCAATCAATGACAAAAACTATATATCCATCTCTAACTCACATGTATATACCATTTTAAGATTTGCAAAGCACTTTCCTTACAAAAACCCTATGGAATAGGAATTCCATGGCATTGTTGCAATTCCTTTTTGAAGATGAGGAAATTGAGGCTCAGAGAGTAACTTCCCTCTGATCAGTAGCCAAAAGTGTCAGGGTTGGGTTGATATATCTGTTAGCATAATGAGTTCACAGATATTTTTAGAAAGCAAATGTGATAGACTTTACTTGGCTGACTATACTATAGGTAAAAGAGATAACCATCCAATCCAATTACCACTTGACAAAATAAGTGGAAAATCATTAGGTAACATCAGACAAGAGATAGACATGGTGTTAAACTTTGGGGTTATCACACCTTCTTCAAGTCCCTAGTTTCTCTAGTAGTCCTGGTTTCAAAATTAGATGGTGCAACTAGATTTTGTGTGCAGCATAGACAATTCAATTTGATAACTAAACTTGATATGGATTCTTTGCTTGGAATTGATACATAAATAGATATGTGAGGGGTTCCTACAATACCTGAGCTATTATTGATTAATGTAAAAATATTTTAAAAAATCAAATAGCCTTGGATGAGGAATTCTACCTCCACACTACGTTTTTATCACCAGCCTAGGTGCAGAATCTTAATATCTTACTGAAGGATTCACCTGTTCCTATCTAAAAGATTGTTAATGGTTTGATAAGCAGACTACGGACATTTATCCTGGATTATATATTGATAGAGTAGCGGAATTAGAGGAGTATTTGGAATACTTTAGGTGGGGGTCTAAGTAAAATCTGAAAAGCTGTTCCTATGGTGAAAATTCTAAAATGTTAATGTGAACTTTCAGAGATGAAATATTTATGAAAGAAGGTTGTAAAATGAATAAATCCTTGATGGGATAAAGCAAATTTTATGAGATTGTACAGACCATCCTATTGTACATTATATTAGGTCTTTTGAGGGCATTAACAGTATCCTACAGGAAATGTGTTCATGATTTGGGGATCATGACAGCTGATGTAGCAGTAGATGTAATGCCGGGCCTGGAATCAGGAAATCCCAAATTCAAATCCAGCTTCACACACTGACAAGTTGTGTGTCTTTGAGAAAGTTACTTAAACTCTATTTGCCTTGGTTTCCTCAACTGTAAAATGGGGATGATAATAGCACCTATCACACAAGGTTGTTATGAGTATTAATTAAGATAATATTTGTTAAAAAAGTACTTAATACAGGGCCTGGAACATAGCAGGCACTATGTAAAGTCTTATTCCCTCTCCTCCCTTCTCATTGTCTCTGAATCTTTCTGATTAATCTTACCATCTGTTCTATATCACCTGGACCATAGGGAGCCAATGGGCTCAGATTCTCATTTCTTTACTAGTTTGAGCATCCTAGACTTTTCAAACATCTTTAATCATGGCTCCTGATAACACTAGATATTATATTGGGTGTTATTTCACAAAGTGGCTACCCAGCATAGTGGAAAGACCCTGGGACATAGAATGAAAAGTATTCTGACTTTCTGTCTGGCACCAACGTGACCTTGGATGAAAAGTCACTTTAACTTTCTGGTCTTAGTTTTTTCATTCATCAAATAAGATGTTGGACAACATGATCTCTATACTCTTTTGACAGATCTAAAATCCTAAGATATAAAGACCTTGAAAATGCCCAATTGTGTCATATATCTAAGTATCAAATTATTTCAGAGAGAAGAAGTTAATCTGCTAATCAACTAAAATGTTTGATAATTGTCTAGATGTGGGATCAACCTAGGCCTTGGGTCTGTGGTCATGAATTTACTTCATTTACTATACTTTACTATACTTAATCAAAGCCCTCCCCTGGACAAACAAAACTCAACAGCAAGCTACAGAGATGGTTATGGAAGATTTGGAGCTGCTAGAGGAGCACTCAATATGTTACTGGCAGAGATAACATCCTGCTTACTCAGCTTTCCCAGTGAAATGATGGGAAAGCACGAAAACCAAGCCTCTCTTGGTCGTATCTTAACTGGGCAAACATTGAACTCGGAAATTATTAAGATAATAGATACCCTGTAGAAAAAGGGATGTGAGAAAAGATGAAATCACCAAGTCTATCTGTTTAAAGCCTTCTCTGAATTTTCACTTTCAGTGTTGTTTCAAAGTTCTTTCTGTGGGAGAAAATACAGCCTTTTCAACTAAGATGGGCTATAAAATGAGGCATGTGGTATTTGTTGTTAGAAAGAATCCTCGTTTGTCAATTTGAAGTAACACCAAGATTAGCTAGAAAGTTGTTTGGGAAGAGGTTCTTCTTGATGTATTTTCTCCACCATTAGAAGGTAAACTCCTCAATGGCAGGGACTAGTTTTCCTTCCTTTCTTCCATTATTCCTTCCTTGCTTTTTTCCCTCTTCCTTAGTCACTGAGAAGTTAAATGAATCTCTACCCTCCGCCCCCCCAACCACCACACATGCCTTCTCCCCTTTAGTTCGGTCTCACATTAAATATATATTAGAGGCAGGATTTGAAACCAGGTCTTCAACCTCTGAAGTCTGGTGATATATTCCCCACATTTTTTTAAGTGGGGGAGGCAGGACCTATGATTTCATTGATATAGTAAACTTCCCAGGAACTACCAATTAACTTAATAGGCTCTTAACAAATGCTTTTCAAAGGAAAGAAGGAAAAATAAAGGAAAGAAGAAAGTAAGGATAAGTGAAGAAAACTATCTCTATCATGTGAAAAAATTTAGAGCTGGACTTCAAAGATAATTTGACAAATAAGGAAACTGAGATACATAAAGAGTAAATGATTTGTCTAAGTTTGTGCAGTTAACAGCAGAGTCAAGGTTAAAACTCAAATCCTCAAACTCCAGATCTAGAACTTCTATGCTGTTGTGGCCTCAGCAAGTAAAATCGGTAGCTGAGACAATCTCTCACACTTGTCGCAGAGAAAAGTTACAGTCCAGACTTCTGACCACATACTTTGGTTTAGGAATTCTAATAACTTCTAGCTGAATATAAGATGGGATTTAAGGAAATTTAAGGAACAGTGAGCTGAATTTTAAACATGGGGGGGTCTTGCACATGAGCAGGTGCTTCAGGTGGTAATTCTCCAGGTGAAGAACATCTGAAAGTCTGCTTCCAGGAAAATTGTGATAATGTGGAAAGGAAACACCTTGGAGAGATTGTGGAGCATGTGTAGGTATTCTATTACTCATACAGGTTGGTTGACAATGTGGTGAAGATGCTTTTTGATGGCCTGTGGAGGCATTTAAAAAAGCCTATCAGCTTTAACCAATTCTTGTTCACCTCATTTGGTGACTATTTCACTCAGAATATCCAGGAAGAAGCAGTGCTGTAATTAGAGAGACTCTAAAGCCATTTGGCTGGTGAAAGGATCTCAGTCCTTGGCCTTTGTATTTTTTTTCTTCTGTTCTAGATCAGAGTGGTAGATTATCCATGACCTTATGAGACTTAAAACATCTGGATGACATTTCAGCATCTTGGCACCCCAGAATCTGAATATCATGGTCAGTGCAGCATCAACGCCCTGAGGATCAAGGAGAAACCTTTGGGATCCCAGCCCAGTGGAAGATAAAACAAATATTCATTGACAGCAATGCTTCCTTTAACTATGAATGTGGTAGGACTGGTGGTACTTAGGAACAAAGTTAAATTTTCAGCCTACTCTTCCCTTTTCCAGGCAGAAGTGGGATGGGGAAAATGTTTTTATATTTTCTTTGTTATATCTTCTAAATAAATATTCCTTTGTAAAAGCTAATAAATTTTAAGTGTTACGTGGAAGTAGGGAGCTAGAAACTGCTCCCTAAGCAAGGGAGAATGTTATGGGGAGGGGGGAAGGAAAGAACACATGTATGGCAGCTCAAGCCAGTGGCAGAGAAAAGAGACCTCCCAGTCCCTAAGGGTTGTCTCTTAATATAGAAGGCCCAGGTGTATGAGAGTGAGGGTCAGATTATATAAATTACAAATATATAAATACCTGAAATATAGAGTCAAGAGGATATCATTCCCTTCAATGTTATATTTTGGAGGATGTAAACTTATTTCAATGATGCCATCATTATTCAATCATTTTCAGAACTCATTTGCAAATTTTCTTTAATATCTTCAATGTTTCTTTATTCTTTGAGTGGATATGAATTTGAAAATATCCATAAGGCATTTGGAGCTAACTCTTACAAATAATTAGAATGGATGAACTAGTTTATACTGATATTTGGTCGAAAATGATATGTGGCTATACAATGAGTGATTTTCTAAAGAAGACACATTGCGTCATAGATACAACGCTAAACTTGAAATTAGTGGTCCCATTTCTAAATTCTGATCTGACACATTAGTGGTGTGATGCAACATTAATGGTGTAAGGCTCTTTGAGCCTCAGTGTCCACATCTGAAAAATGGGGAAGACCTATCTGTCTTTTTTTAAATGTGTTTTATGATTTCATTTATATAGGAAACTTTTGGTGAGAAAATTCTTACCAATACCATACTGGCTCTCCCTCCAACAAGCTAATCACTAAATTCCTCAACTCACTTGTTTCACATGATCTATTCCTCTACACTACTTTAACCACACACAAAGAGAGCATACCCTTGATTGTGCCATTACCCACACATATACTACCTCCATGTTCATTAATTCTGAAATTGCCTTATCTGACTATAATCTATTGAGTTTCTACATAGGTCTCTGCCTTTTTTTACCATGCCCTACTCTTTGTCCACAGCATGACTTCTAGTCACTTGAACTCTCAGTTCTCTCCAGGGCCATCTCCCTTATATGAGCCACTCTCTCCTCTTTTTCCATCTTGATACCTTTGTGAACCAATTCAACTCTATGTTGTCTTCCTCTTTTGAATCCCTGGCTCTCCTATCTTTTCCCCAATTATGTCAAATTATGCCAAACCTCAGCATTTGATTATTTCTGTTATTCATAGCCTTCTTATACATACAAGCTGCTGAGCAAAGGTGGAGCAAATCATACAATCATTCTGACTGGATCCACTACAAATTTATTTTACGTAATCTCAAATGGGCCTTCACTTCTCTGAGGCTATTCTACAATACCTCCCTTAACTCCCCATGGTAACTTTTCATGGCTCTCCTCTCCCCACCTTCTCAGCTGAGAACTTGGCCTCATGATTTTTCTGAAAAAATCAAGGCCATTCAGTATGAACTCCTTTGTGTCTCCTTTTCCTCATCACTCATATATCTTCTGCCATTATCTCCTCCTTCATTGCCACCTCACACGATGAGGCTGACTCATCATATGGAGGGTTTGAGGACTCAAACCAAAGGCAGAGAAAAGAGACCTCCTAACCCCTCAAGGTTATCCCTTAATGTAAAATGTCTAATTGTGTGAGAGTGAGGGCCAGTTATAAACAAAAAAATACTAGAAATATTAGATCCAGATTAATATCATTCCTTTTAAAGTCATATTGGAATGATGTATACTTATTTCAATGATGCCATCACTGCTCAATCATTTTCAGAAGTCATTTACACATTTTCTTTATTATCTTCAGTAGTGACAAGTCTTTATTCTGTGAGAGTAGATATGAATTTGGAGTCAGCCAGAAATCATCTGCAGCTAAGTATCATAAATAATTGACCTTATTACCAAGGCTTAACCTTAGATAATTAGGAGTTGTCATCTCTTACTACTCAACCAAAATTATGTATAATTGGTCCACTATTCCCTACCAATTGGCTTTTTCACCAAACATTTGTTATGAAATGTTATTTTAGGGAAGATACATCTTTCCTAAGAAGATGATGTGGACCATGATGGGGAGCACACAAGTGAATATGTATCATTTTTAGGCTGTAAGGTATGCCCTCATCTGGCCTGGGAGCCTAACAACCTGGTGTTCTTTTGGAGTGCAAACTCAGATTTGCCCCTTTGGTGTTGTGACCACCATTAGTAGACTGCTAGTTCATCCCTCCCCTTTCCCCTAGTCTCTGTGTTTTGGAGCAATAAAGGGATGAAGAATATTTAATGTCTTAGAAACTGGATATATTTTTGTTGTTTTTGGTTACTTGATCATACATGTTTTCCAGGATATCCTAAGACTTGGTTTACATTGTTTCTGGACCATTTTGAATACTGTCCAGGTAGTTATTATAAGTGTAAATATTCCAAATTGAAAATGGTTGTTCGATGGAATGTGCCTGTTGTGTTTGAAATATTACCTCCCTGGTAGTAATTCTGTATCATTTGAGCTTTTGTTGTAATATCTTTACAAGAGTTGATAATTTTACCCTCACATAGAGGATATGGAATCCATGTAAGAGTAAATTACAATTTGTTGTGCTTATTTTATTCCCAGAACTTTTACTTTGGTCTTTGTGGACAAACAGATGAAACCAAGAGAAGGTGCCTTGGCTTTAAAAAGGAACGTTTTGAGTACTTTGGAGATTGTGCTGTCCATGTATTTTGGTTACTTTAAAGCATGGTAATAAATGTCATTGATTAAAATAAAAAAAAATCTCATTCCTTTTAATCTCCAACAATATGTCTTCTTTGTCACTCCTACTCTATCACTTATTTTCCAATCTCCCACTGTTTACTGGCCCCTTCCCTACTGCCTACAATTATACTCATGTCCCCTCTATTCTCAAAAAAATCCTCACTTGATCCTTCCATGCCCGCTATTGCCTTCTATCACTTCTGTCCTTTGTGGTTAAACTCCTTGAAAAGGGCACCTACAGAGGTGCCTCCACTTTCTCTCTTCCTAGTCTCTCTTTAGAGCCTACAATCAAGTTTCTGATTATCATTCCACAAGAATTGCTCTCTATACATTACCAATGATTTCTTAGCTGCCAAATCCAATGGTCTTTTCTCAATCCTCATTCTTCTTGACCTCTGCAGCCTTTGACACTGTTGACCACCTTCTCCTACTTGATATTCTCTTGAGGTTTTTGGAATACCATCCTCTTTTGGTTTTCCTACTTATCTGACCACTCCTTCTCAGTCTTGTTTTCTAAATCATCCAGATCATACACTCACATGGTTCTGTCCTGGGTCTTCTTCTTATCTCCTTCTATACTACTTCACCTGAAGTAGTGAAGTGATCTCAACAGCCACTATGGATTTAATTAACACGTCTGTGCTAATGAATCTGAAATTTACCAGTCTTGCCCTATCCTCTTTGCTGGACTCCAATCTCACATTTCCAACTGCCTTTCAAACATCTGGTATTGAATGTCTAGTAGATACCTTACACTCAAAATATCTAAAACAAAAGTCATTATGTTTCCTCCTAAATCCCCCCCTTCCCACCTTCCCTCAGGTTTGCTACCTAGGTGTGATCCTTGACTCCTCACTATATCTTACCCCCCCATAGGCAATCTGTTGGCACGGCCTGTTGATTTCACCTTTTCCGCATCTCATGAATACAATGCTTTCTATCCTCTGGCACTGCCACCATTCTGTTGGAGGCCTTCAACATTTTATGCCTGGATTATTGTAATAGCCTGCTGGTGAGTCTGCCTGCCTTAGATCTCTCCCTATTCTAATCCATCCTCTATTCAGCCACTAAAATGATTTTTCTAAAACCCAAGTCTGACCATGTCACCCCTTTACTCAATAAACTCCAGTGTCTCCCTATTGCCTCCCAGATCAAATAAAAAAAAAATCCTCTGGCATTCAAAGTCCTTTTATAACCTATTTTCCTCCCGCCTTTCCAGTATTCTTACACCTTACTACCTGCCATGTAATTTTTGATCCAGTGACACTGTCTTCCTTGCTGTTCTATGAACAAGGCAGTACATATCTTGGTTCTGGGATGTGCCTGGAATGCTCTACCTCCTTATCTCTACCTACTGTCTTCTTTAAGACCCAACCAAAAGCCCACATTCTATAGGAAGCATTTCACAACTTCTCATAACTCTAGTGCTTCTCTCTATTAATCATTTCCTATTCATCCTGTATATAACTTGTTTGTACATATTTGTTTGCTTGTTATCTCCACCATTAGATTGTGAGCTCCTGGGTTGCAGGGACTGTCTTTTGTCTCTTTTTGTATCTCCAGTGCATAGCACAATGCCTGTACACAGTAGATATTTAATAAATGTTTGTTGACTGACTTCTAATACACATTGGTATCTGCTCTGAGCCTTGTATTCTTAACAAAGCTGCCTGGGGACACTGAGAGGTGAAATAACTTGATCATGGTCATGCAGCCAGTATATGGCAACCCAGATTGAACCCAGATTTTCCTGGCTCTAAAAACCATTCTCTAAGCACTAAGCAACACTATCTCTCATAATATGTGGTTTTCCTTATGCAGTTCTTTGTTTGTTTGTCTTGGTGAGGAAATAGCTTTGTAAAATGTAAATGTTTATGTAAATGTGAATGGTTATTATTGTGTTGATCATAAGCCAGTTCTAGAGAAAATTCTGAAAGAGCTGATCTAAAAAGGTTTTGAATAACAATGGTGATGTTGCAATAAGAATGGTTACAATGTGGCTACAATGAAGGGAGTAGGAACTCTTTTTTTTTTTTTACAGTTTCTAGTTTGCTTAATAAATACTCAATATAGAGTGCTCATTTAACACTCAGGAGAGTCCTATTCCACTGCTGCTTGAAGGCTGGAGCTGACCCTTGGTTCCTGAAAGCAGTGCCAGCAGTCCATAAACTTTGGAAATCCAACCAATCAGGAAAGGCTTCAAGTATCTGTGTATGTATAATGGACTGTCTGAGAACCAGCCTAGCTGCTTTTGGAGAAACTTATCACCAGAAGGTTGGACTCTCGGTAAAATATTTTGTTTTGTTTTTTGGCTACAGCAACTTATGAAGTTGCTGATTACTTCTACTAAGGTGTGGTGGTTTTGTGATCTGCCTGGTGAAGGGATGACTTTTATCAATGAACTCATGAAGCTTTTTGTATGTGTTGAAGTATTTGTGGTTGATTCAAAAATCATAATAACAATAATTATTGGGGAATGGCCAACTAAATCGTAGCATAATAATGTAATGAAATATTACTGTATTATAAGAAATGAATGGGATAAATTGAGAGAAGCATAGAAAAGCTTATGTGAACTGATACAGAACAAAGGAAATAGAACCATGAAAACAATATATGTAATGATCACAACCATGTAAATGAAAAGAACAAAAATTAAATAGACTTCATGATGACCAAGTTTAGCTCTAGAGAATAGATGATAAAATATATTTCTCTGGCTTTTCTGGATAGGTGGAGAACTATGAGTGTAGGACACTGTCAGATTCAGTTTGATGTGTTTAGTTAGTTTTGCTAAAATCCTCCCCCCTTTGCTTTTTTGCACTGTGCTAAAAAGGATGACTCTGAGAAACAATATTGATGCAAAATCAAAAAAATTAATGCAAATTAAACAAAATCATAACTGGTAAATATTTTGAATTTGAAAACCTCTTTTATAACATGTGCTTAGAAAATGCCATGAATGCCCATTGTATCTGAATATGGATTTTCTGGTTGCTCCAGTGACATCTAACTTATTAGGTAAATAGAAGTATCTTTATTTATTAGGCATGTTGTTGAAATACTGTATGTAAACCTAATTTGTGTAAACTGAATTTTATTTTTGAAGGAGAGGCTATTTAAAGATCCTATAGTAAATCTGTTTGTAAAGTAAATCGTCATCCCCTAATTTATCCCCCCCCTCAAAATAGCCTTTTATCAACAAGTTTTGAATAAAAGAATGTACATATATAGTTAATTTTCAATGCAAATATATTGCAATTTTAAGTTCCATGGATCTTCGATTTTTTTGTTAATTAGATAATGATAATCCAAGGCGTGTGTGTGTGTGTGTGCGCGCATGTGCGTGTGTGTGTGTGTGCGTGTGCATGTGTGTTTTAAACAAAAACTAAAACTAAGCAGGAAAGCACAGCTATAGTTGAGGGAACCTGTTCCCTAATCCTTAGAAAAATTGGAAGTGAAGTGAATTGTACTAAAACAAACAAACAAACAAAAAAGTTCTAATTTCCTGAGAATAAAGAGTGCAAAGTTTCATATATTTAAAAAAATACACAACAAAACACCCTGACTATGCAAATACCAGTTCTAAGCAGATGGAGCCCAAACCTTAATTTCTGAAACCTTATTTTAAAATAGGAATGTGTGGGCTAGCCATACATACAAAAACATGAGTCCAGCCTACTCCTGGTCTTAAACTGTTGGCTGTTTTCAATCAGCAACACTGGGCTCTGTAAAATAACCAAGACAGAAATTATTCTACCTGAATCTGGTATCACTGTTCCACAGGCCTCTACCTTAAGCCTGATGAGGACAAACAATTTCTATTAGTGTTGTTCAGTGCAAGGTCATTTATAATACAATCTGAATTAGTGGATATTTTTAACCACGTTTAAAGTACTAGGAGCTGTTGGCTTCTGCTGACAAAAAGTAAGGACAGAATCCTGTCACTATATGTTTGCATAATCTACTATTGCTCAGAGAACAGCCACAAATCATACACTGAGTGACATGGCCTTCACTGCTATTTTTTGACATCTCCTTCCAGAAGGTTGCTATAAAGTTGAGATTCGTAATAGAAAGGGAGGCCCCAGTCAGGGAACTTACTATTTAAAAGCAATTGACTCTAACCAAAAGTAGTTTCTTAGGGATATTCTAAGGTAGACCAAAACAAAGTCATGTAATTTCACATCAGGAAAGAAAATCAAAACAAAAACTAAAAAGAGCTGCTTTCTAACAGTTGTGTTTAATTGATATTGAATTTGATGTAATTATATTTAATTTGTTTTTGTTCAATTCATATCAAGAAAGATGTATCAAATGCCTATTATGTAACAGACAGTCTGCTAGATGCTAGAGATAGAAAGAAAGGAAGAAAGAAAGGAAGAAAGAAAGAAAGAAAGGAAGGAAGGAAGAAAGAAAGGAGGAAAGAAAGAAAGAAAGAAAGAAAGAAAGAAAGAAAGAAAGAAAGAGAAAGAAAGAAAGAAAGAAAAAGAAAGAAAGAAAGAAGGAAAGAAAGGAGGAAAGAAAGAAAGAGAAAGAATAGAAGGAAGGAGGGAAGGAAGGAAGGAAGGAAGAAAGGAAGGGAAGAAAGAAAGAATAGGCCCTACCCTGAAGAAGCTTACATTCTACTAGGATGATACAAAATGTATAAAAATAATTTTAACTTTTAAATTAAAAAATCAAAACCTAACTAAATAGAAGCAATTATAAATGATTTCTTTTTGAGGCAATCAGAATAAAGTGACTTGCCCAGGGTCACATAGCTAGTAAATGTCTGAGATGAGATTTGAATTTGGGTCCTCCTGACTCCAGGGTCAATACTCTATTCACTCTACCACCTAGTTGCCCCATGAATAAAAAAAAAAAAAACTTTTAAATTCAGACCAGTCAATTCCCTCACATGTGCGAAAACCCAAATGTATGAATGATTGTTCCCTCCTTCCTCTTTTGCAAACTCTATGATGTTCGTGCTGTAAACAGTATTCTTTCCATTCTGAAAAGTAACTGTGTAGCCCTAAAGCAGGTTTTCACTCAGGCAACAACCTTCCCAATACTCTGGAGAAGAGAGATAAGAGAAAACTTTCACTTTGGCCGCAGGATAGCAATGTATAGCTATGGGACAGCAATATGTGAATGAGGAGAAATATAAAGACTGTTGGCTGAACCATGACCTTATCCACCCCATTCCCAGTTAGGATCAGAGAGAGTTGGCCATCACCTCTGGGCTTTTTGAACACCAGAATTTTGACTTCTAAGGGGAAAGGCTTCAGAGGATTACAAAAGCTAGAGGAGCAATCATCAAAGTGGAAGCTTGTACAAACCTAAAATAACTAAATGCATTTTCTCTCCTTCAGTTCATTCTCAACTATTTATTTACTTCTTGTAATAAATAAAATGTACTTCTTGCCTGGGCTCATTTAAGAAACAGTAAGTAGATACCCATAACAGCTCTGTAAAATGGCTTCTACAAGCATTAACATCACAGTTTTACACATAAGGAAACTAAGGTTCAGAGTGGTTAATCCATGTCACACAATTGGTAACTGTAATAAGAGGTGAGGAACACAGGTGTTCCTGACTTCCAGTCCAACAGGCTATCCACTACCACCATGCTGCAAGCAAATGAAATCAAACCTGGATAATGATGGGCCAACCTTTTAGATTCTTTGGGAGCTCCTCCTCCCTGGCTAAACACTATTGAAATTAAGTCAACATCTCTTAATTCATCTAGAATCCCAAATATAATGAGAGTGAATTTCCCCCTTCTTAGCAGGCCTACTCTCTGAAAGCAACATAACCTTCTTTAGAGCAGAAAACAGACCCAAGACTTACAAGAAGGAATAATTAGAACTGTTTAAATGTCAACATCCTTGAACACATTTATTTTAAAAACTAAATTATGAGAAATGTTTCAGGGAATAAAATTTCAATGGAACCGATCTGATTGACAGCATACTTTTTACACTCTATGCAGTGATATGACAGACTACAAATATAAGGTAAAAATAAGGTTGAGCACGCATGTTATAATCTGTCCAGGAAAAAGAATGATTAATAGAACCATTAAACATTATAATTTTCTTTCTGTTTTACATAACACCTACCTGTTATGCTCTGTTCTTTTTCTTGATGTTGACTTTAAGCTATGAGGAAAAGGCTTTATCCAGACAGCAAAAGAAATTTGTGAGTCTATATGTGATAAAGAGAAAGAAAGATCTTTGCAGTTAGACAATTAATTTGATCAATTCTGTGATCAAATTTGGGTTTTAGACTTCAGTTATCCATGTTGACAGTGAGTGCCTGCCTCAGTTTCCTCAACTGTGAAATGGGATCAATAATAGTTTCTATATCATAGGGTTGTCATGAAGGGCAAATATTTGTAAAGTACTTAGCAGAATACCTGGCACACAGTTGGTGCTTAATAAATGCATGTTTCTTTCATTCCTTTCTTTCTGATGATTCATAAGATATATTGGTCAAAAATTTACACCTATGATAACATATTCTCACTTTGAGAAAGAAAGCTAGAAGAATGACCTCAGTCAGGTTTATGGAAAAGACCCTAGAAATACTGCAAAAAAAAAAAACAAAACAAAAAAACAACCAACATTAAAGTATAGGGATTTTTGATATGCTGGTTCTCAGATAATATGATGCCAGAGCCTGGTTTCCTAAAGAATATCTTATTACTACTCAATACCAAACCAGAATAAGCACTCCTCACTGCCCCTCCCCTATCAATCCAATAGGTGGCCAAATCTTATCAATTCTTCCTTCATATCTCTCATACTTCTCTTTGCTTATATGGCCTCCAATCCCAGTATAGGCCCTTATCAGCTCTTACTTCCACTATTACAATGGCCTCCTATTCCACCCCCCTTGTAGTAAATGTAAGAAGTGAGGAACCCAGGTGTTCCTGACTTCCAGCCCAACAGGCTATCTGCTACCCCTATGCTACAAGCAAATGAACTCAAACCTGGATAATGTTGGGCCAACCCGTTAGATGCTTTGTCACTATATGTTTGCATATAGTCTCTCATTTCTAATCTGTCTTTCTTACAGCTGCCAAACTGATATTCTTTTTTTTTGGAGGGGGGAAAGACAGGGCAATTGGGGTTAAGTGACTTGCCCAAGGTCACACAGCTAGTAAAAAATTGATATTCTTAAAACACAGATATGACAGTATTGTTACCCTTTACAAAAAATTCCAGTGGCTCCTCTTTGCTTATAGAATATGACTGTGTTTCCACTGGAAGATGGAATTGTTGAATGAGAAGTATACTCTATATATGGACATTGGTACCGTCTCTGAAATTTAGAGTCTTAGAGAGTTTCCTAGAGCCTTCTTTGTAAGGTTAAATGACTTGCCAGGATTGCGTAGTCAATGCATGTATTCTTGGTTCCCAGGCCAGCTCTCTATCTACTACTCCAAGTTATGTATAGAATAACATGCAATATTCTTATTATTTAAAGGCCTCTGCAATATGACTTCTACTCACATTTCTAGAGTTCTTTCATACTGCTCCTACTTTTTAGGGATAGGGATGGGCACTGAGCCTGTGCTTTCTTTGGTTTAAGAAACTCCTTTAAATTCATAGAGGAAAGTCCTACCAATGCAGATTGATACATTCTTGGTCCCTTGTCTTAGAAAGTTGCTGAGAACTTTTCCATGGTCTTATAACCCACAAATGTCAGAAGGAGTTCTTGAACCCAGGTTTTATGGGCTCTGAGACCAGGCCTCCATCTACTATGTATACCATGTCACCTCACTCTAACACCTACACTCTCCTTCATACATTCTTCATTCCAATTAAAGTGGCCACAGGATGTTTCCCCATACATGCTATTCTGTCTTCTATTTGCGCATCTGCCCAGGATATCTCCAGTACCTGGAATGCATACCTTCCTCACCTCTACTTTGTATAATACATTGCTTCATTTAAAGTAAAGTTCAGGTTCAACTCCTACAATGGGTCTTTCCTGACTCGTTCACCTTCTCTCTTCTCCTTCCCCTCCATCTGCTACCAACTGTTGGTACTCTCTCCCTCTTGATAATATTTTGTATTTCTTAAACATTTAAATTATTTCCCCCACTTACCCCCCCAGATAAATACAAATTTCTGGAGAATAGTGACTGTTAGGTTTTTTTGTCTTTATATCCCCAATGCCTAACACAGTGGCTGGAATATATGCTTTGAAATTAATTGAATATTAATTAATATTAATATTCATTGACTACCACTTAATCTATTCATTATCTTTCACTCTCAAAATGTGATGAGCAGACTGTTTTTTTTTCCAATTATACATATGCTCGATGATATCTTGTATACATTTTTTCAATGCAGGTCTTCATTGCTGGTCTACATGTGCCATGTAGCTTTCCACTGCCCTTTGAACTAATTAAAATATTGATTCTTTGAGAATAGCAGCATTGTTTGCTCTTTTTGTATTCCGTGGCAGAGTCAACAATAAAGATAAAGAGTAGATTAATTATTTTAGTAATATAGGGAACTGCTATTTGCCATGTATAGAGTTTCTATATACATGTATGTAGAGTTTGTTAGTATGTGGCCTTCTACTTTAAGTTCTTTGAGGGCAAATACTCTCTCTCTCTCTCTCTCTCTCTCTCTCTCTCTCTCTCTCTCTCTCTCTCTCTTTCTCTCTCTCTCTCTCTCTCTCACCAGTAGGGGTTTATAAAGACAAAAAAAATGAAACAGTCCCTGTCCTCCAGGGACTTATATTCTGTTGGAACTTTAAAGATAAGTCAGCATAAGTAAAATAATTTCCCTCTATCTTAAAGCTATTCATGTTGTGAGGGTTCAACAACATATCCTTTAGCTTATGGCTTTCTAGCTGAAAAATTTATAATCAAAGCTGGTTTAGAGAAATATCATGGAATAGTGGGAAGAGCTGGCCACAGAGTCAGGAAGACCTGGCTTCAGATACTGCCTCTGATACACCCTGGCTATAAGGTGCATGGGCAAATCATTTACACTTTCAGTGCCTCTAGATGATCTTGAAGAATCTACGTGGCAAAGCAAAAATTACTCTGCATTGAAAGAAAACGTTTCTTACCAGGAGCTCCCCACAATCTACAGCTCTAGCCTCCTTCTCACAATATCCTCCCCAAATAAAAAAACCAATTAATATATTGGATTGGCTAATACCTACATATATAAAAATATTTTATTTCTTAAGACATTAAAATGAAATTAAACAAAAAATAAAAAATGGCAGAGGAAGTACTTTGACTATCAATTGTTTAACAAAACAAGAATTTCTTTTCTTAAATCCCAACTCTGAAGGATATATTTTATTTATGACTCACTTGAAATGTGTTTTATTTTTGGCACATCTTCTGAGAAACTAAGGTCATGTCAGCCAACTGCTAGCTGATCAACAATTTGACAATTTGAAAGAGAAAGCTCATAAAACTAATTTTAGTTACACATTTTTTCCATTTCAATTGTTCTTTGAAGAGAATTAAATGCTAAAGTTTCTGATAGCACATAACATTTTAATTTGCAACTTTGAAATGTGTAAGGCAAATGTCAATTTTCTTATTGGTCACGTGAATATATATGTATGTACATATATATGAATATACCTATAACTTGTATATATATGTATATATTTATGCATATAGGTATAGATTATGTTGCTTATTGACCCCAAGTTTCAATATATAGTTAATATTTTGCATATACAGTATGAGTAAGAAATATAATATAAATGTGTAGGTCATGAAGAGACCTTAAAGTTTATCTAATCTAAGTCCTTTACAGGTGAATAAAGTGAGATCTAAGTGACTTGTTTAAGGTCCAAGGACAAAAGGGGCTGGAATTTGAACTCAAGTCCTCTGCCTCCAAACCATGTCCTCAGTTTTATTTAACATTTATATTTGGAGAAAGAACATTTAAGGCCATACTTTGCATTCATTTTTCAATGAATATTCTTTAGGACTTCAGATTTCTCATTTGAAATCCACAATTATAGGATCACCAGTATCATTATCAGATATGGTCTAGATTCAAAATTCAAAAATATCTATGGACTCATATAACTCTTACTACCCTGGAGCACATGGATTATCACTATAGCCAGATACAAATGCTACCCAATACCTTCCAGACCTTGTTCATCTTATTTATTCCAGTCCTTCTCATTTCATCAGGCAAAAAAATTTAAAAAAATATTTAAGAGCTTTCCATAAGCATAAATTGCCACAAGAAAAAGGAGAATTTAAGTGTATTACATTTCTTGGACCAGCTGTTTTTAGGCCTAGTTTAATTTTCCATACCTAGTATATATATGCACATGCTAACGTAAACACATATACACAAGCCAAGTTACCATGCTGCTACTTCATGCACTGCTCCCCCCTCCGATTATCAAATTCAGGATGGAATTGTAAATCATACTATGTTAGATTAGTCCCAATATAGGGATAGAGTACCAGCATGGTCACTTGGCTTAAGAAAATGTTCATTTGTAAAATAGTCTTTAAGAAAAACTTGTTTACAGTGATGTACAGAACATCAGGACAAACATAAGAAATTAATCTTAATCTTGAGACACGGTAGTGTGGTCTTCCCCTAGGAAGTGGGCAGCTGGTTGTGATAGATCAATGATGAATGCCTAACACAGTGACTAGGGAATGGTTATGATTTTCCTTCCAACCACCTTCCCTCCCCATTGCACTGCCACCTTTTGGCGGAGGGTAATTTAGCACAAAGGACGTTTCACCTCGAGGTTAGCCCAGGTATTCAGGGAAATCGTGACAAGGGTTAACCAGGTTGGTGCTAAAGGCAGCGTGGCATAGTAAAAGATTCACTTGACTTGGGATCAGGACTTCAATTCCAGCTCCAACACTTACAACACTTACTGCCTGCCCATGGACTTTGAACAAGTCATTTGGATCTCAGTTCATTCATCTGTAAAGTAAGGGGATTAAATTAGATAACCTCTAAGATCTTTTCTTGATCTGCACGTTGATATTATGTTTTCTTACTCACGTTGTATATGTAAAACGTTAACCAACATCAACATGACATACCAGTTTGACTCTTTTGCTTCTATTTGCTCATTCATAAAATAGGGACCATACTTATATTGTGCTTTTTATGTAAATGTGAATGAATGGTAGTATTGAATAACTATTTTTTTCTCCTTACTGAGCAGTCATTATTTCACTCCTCAATGAAGGCCTTTACTAAGCTGCTTTAGATGAGCTGCAACAAAATCTCTCCACTGTCATAAATGTAAACCTTGCCAAGGGGAGGACCTTTCTTTACATAAGACAGTTCAATTTCTTATCTATTACTATACATCATTTCCCCACTCTGATGCCTCATTGTAGTATGGAGGTTACTTTATTTTCTCAAAAGCTATTATGGTGGTGAAATATTAGGCAAGGCAGGTCCAACTGCAGGAAAGTTTTAGAGTATGATGCCGGTGATTTCTGCTGTCCAGGGACCAAGCTAGCTAAGTTCAGGAAAGAACATTAACAGAAATTTGGACAGTAGGAAAGGAAAATTTTCAGACATGGTTCCACATGAACATTTTCCAAACTACAGAAAGGTTGTAATATGCGTCAATGGAAAGAAAACCTACACCAGTAAAATCACATATCCTTAAATTATTGAAATTAGTATATGCTGGGACTATACATCTGTCCAACAGACATCTGAAATTTTCAATAGTCAACCTGGCCATAAAAGTCCTAAGGGAAAGGAAGAATTGAATGTAGTTTCTCACCTTGAAAGAATGTCAGCTCTATGGAGGCTGTGAGTAAGCGGAAGGGAATCTTTTAAAAGGAGTCACACAGGACCTTATTAGTTGAAAAACTCCAAAAGTTTATAATTTTGAAAGAAGAAGAGGCTGACAGACTGAGAACAAGAAGATCTTGGAATGAGGTTTCAGGTTAAGTAGATTTTAAAAAAAAGCTCACAGGACATATGACATGGAGAAAGCTACATTCTTCAAATCAAACCCAATGCTTAACTGGAAGGGCAAAGGCTAGTCTATCAAATCTGAGCACAAAATAGAGAGCATGCTGAGGATTGCACAGAATTGTGAGAGGATCATGAAGAGAGGGGAGTAGGTTGGAGGACATGAAGAAACTGTAGACAGTTGTTTAAAATTGTGTTATGTGATATTTTATATTATAATGTCCACATGAAAAAGCTATCCTCTCTAAGACATCTTCTTTCAGAAACAGGCCAGGGTTAGAAAGCTAAACTGAGAGCTGGCAGCTGCTCTGACACTGTTTAAAGTGGTTCACAGATGGGAAAGAAAAGGCCTAAGATCAAAGGAGTTAACATCTTTAGCTAATCACTTTATAAAAGTAAAATGGATAGAGATGGGAAGTTTGTACTTCAATATTGATTTACTTCATCTGGTTAGACAAGCCCCAGCTACAAAAGGAGAAGTGAAATGCAATTTGACCAGTAGGAGAGGAGACTGATATGACTTTGATATCCAGTCCCCAGGGAAATCATCATCAAAAGGGAAGAAGTAAAAAATGAGCAACAGGGAAATATAAAGGAAAATAAAACAAAAAAAAAAAACAATTTACTAAATATCTCAGGAGGAAGAAAACTCAGTTAAAGATATTGAAAATAAGCAGATAAACCAACAGGAAATATGTTAAGTAACATGGGAATATTGTCTCTAAATCAACTATATGAGTCCAGATACTAATGAATAAAATTGTAATACAAAAGAAAATGAATCAATATCTGATGAAGCAGAAGACCCTATGTATTCTCAAGAGAATATTGAACCATAATAGGATGTTCCCAAATTGCTTAAAAAAGAAATAAGAAATGTAAATGCAGAATTTAGGATTTGAATAACAGAAATAATTGACAAAACAGTAAAATTCAGATCCAGAGTGACAACTCTCACCAAAGAATCATTATTAGGAAGCAGTATTAGGAATGTAAATATACAGACATGAAAGACAATCTGGAAGAAAATCAAAAAGCAATAACATTTAAAGAAACCATGACACATTGATTTCAAAAGCCAGATGTGTAGAGACAATGTAAAGATGATTAGTTTCTCAGAATAGAAGAAAAAAAAAACTTGATCACTATGACATAAGCAATAATACAAAAAATCATCCCAGAACCTCTGAACATAGAACACAAAACACCAATCAAAAACCCACAGATTGTTTCAGGAAACTACAACAAACTATGCTGAAAACTCCAAAATACATAGTGGTTAAGTATAAGAATTCCAATTATAAACAAAAAATTCTGCAAGCTCCTAGAGAAAGACCTTTGAACATAAAGGAAGTGAAATTCAACTAACATAAGACTATTCTGCACCCACAAGAAACCACAGGAGGGAATGGAATAATGTGTTCTGATGAGAAAAATAGCTCAAGAGAGAAACCAAAGTTACATATCCTATAAACCTGAGTTTAACCATTAATGAAAAAAGATGGATGTAAAGAAAAGGTGTGAAACCTTCCTGGAAAGAAAATTAGACCAAAAAAATTATTTGTTCCTCAAATATCCCAGGCAATTGAAATACAAGAAAGATAAATATAATAACCAAATAGAACAACAACAACAAATAACAACAAAGAAATCATTAGCAGATTTCTTTTTATAAGCATATAGATGACAAAAATGAAAGCAGAAGTCAAATAGAGGTGATGGTAAAGAAACAGGCCTGAAACATGGACTAAAACTCACAACACTCCACCTACAGGCAAACCAATGTTTTTAGTCAGAAGAGGAGGGCACATAAAAGAAGGCAGAGGAAGAATAAGATAAAGGGGAATATGTGATATATCTTAAACAAGGAAGGGCAAAGAACTGTGGTCTTTCTGGAAGAAGAGAGTTTGAAGGATAATGGAGAAGGATGCAAAGGGAGGGATTGAAACAGGAGGAAAGAATTAGGGAAAATCTTATTTCAATGATGTGAGGGGCACCAGTGATACATGCTCCCTTGGGAGAAAAAGAAATATTCTATAATGAGACCCTTCAGTGGGTGTAAACTGTGGGGATTTGGCTCTTAGAGACCATTCATCTTGCCTTAGGAGAAAGGCAGTCAAAACTCCTGGGAGCAACTGACACCAGGAAGCCCGTGAGGATATACATCTAGGGAGATTTCATGGCAAATGGTTGAAGACATGACCAAACGGAGGGCAACAGTTAATAATGAACTGTACAAATTGAGATAAAGGAAAAATCTTACTATGGGGGAAAATCCTTTCTATCATCTCTAGGAATTAGAATTTTTAAGAGCACTGCATAACCGAAGAAGTGTGCTGGAGACAAGATATAAAAGACAATAAAGATAGAAACTGTTTAGTAGAGTAAACTTATAGTAAGTACTTTAAAGGCTTTTATTCCATGAGGATACAAAGACTAAAGAACTTAATAATCATAAGGGCCACGAATCAAAGAGTAAAAGTTTATGAGGGAGAAAGGGAAGATAAATAATGGAGAAAAATAAAGGAAAAGATCCCTTTTAAGGAAAAAAAAGCATAGAAAATAATTTAATTTTTAATTTAAAAAATTAATGAAGAAAACAAGTTGAAAGCAAAGAGAGGAAGGGAGATTTTACTTGACTGCTCAACCCAAATGAGAAAAAAGAGAATTAAATATCTCGAAAATAGGAAGAAAGAAAATGGAACCAATAAGTCAAACAAAACTCCAAAACTAGGGAAAGTGGTAAAATAGGAGGGAGAGGGGTTGAATATAGCTTGAAGGTGAAGAGAAAATAGTAGATGAGAATATGATTGCCTTAATGTTGTTGTCATTCAGATGTTTTCAGTAGTGTTCCACTCTTCATGACTCTATTTGGGGTTTTCTCAGCAAAGATACTGGAGTAGTTTGCTATTTCTTTCTCCTGCTCATTTTGAATATGAAGCATCTGAGGCAAACAGGGTTAAGTGATTTGCTCAGTGTCACATGACTAGTACCTGAGGCTAGATTTCACTCCAGGACTGCTCTATCCACTGTGCCATTTAGCTATTGCTGCCTTAAAAGAGATTATGCTAAAATAAATGAAGAGATAAAGTACTGGGTTAAGAGAGGAAAAGGAGAAAATCCTGATTTGGTAAATGTCTCACTTAGACACTATTAAACCTAGTAATAAAAAAAATAATGTTTTTTATGCACATGTGTGTGTGTGTGTGTGTGTGATATGTTCAGACATACCTTTCGTCTACTAATTGCAGCAATACACTTTAACTGAAGGATACAAAGAAGGGAGTGAAAAGTAGTGCCCCTCTAGTTCATCCAGAATCTAGTCCTTATTGGTGACTACTAGTTAAGAGTTGGAAGTTTTCTCCCCTCTGTGCTCAGGAAAGGATATTGACTTTTGGTGGTGAAAATAACTATTGGATCATTGAGAATGACAGAATACGATAATAATTGAAATCTTTATTGAAAATAATTTCTAACTGTCCTTTAGAAATTTTTCACTAAAATACTGTTACTGAATTATTGCTTAAGAACTATATTTTGTCCTTATGATTTACTTTTGTGAGCTTGAGAAGGTTAAGAGCAAAATGAAGTTAAGTAATGATATTATCAAAATGAATTTAGTTCATTTTCCCCAGTTTTGATTTTCTGAATATTTGTAAATTAAGTTTTATACAGCACATAAAATATCTTTTGACCATTTCCTATTAAAATACTTAATTCTTTCACTATTAGCATTTGGGATCATAGAAATACGCTTGGGTGTTCCAAAAAAAATGTGTCTAGCCACTTTGTAAATTGTATCAAGATATGGTACCTGTCTGTTAGGAATTGACATTCTCAGAAAGGGAGAAAAATGATACAGTTATTTACCAAGTTACTTTTTGACAACCTGCCTAATTCTTCCCACTCAATTCTCCCTATTTAGGAAATGGCTCACATTCTTCATAGATTGTTACAGTTGCTTTCTTATTTGCCTAGGCTGAGGGTAGAATGAGAAGAGAAGTAGACAGCTGCTGCAGAACTCCAGCTATGCTGTGATGGATGGGCTTGTCCTTCAGTACTTTCAGAGCCTCGTTGTATTCTATTTTTAAGGTGACAAGAACACTGTATCTCTCTGTATTTCCTTGTCTTCCCCTGGGTCAGGGAGGAAGGGAAGTTGGAGAGTAAGTGATTAAGAAGGAATGTGGGTGGAATACCGTAAAACCTGCCCAGCATTCAGAAAACTTCCTGATGGGCTAAGAGTAATAAGGGGATAATACGATGGACCAATTTGTCTGAGCCAGGAGCACTCAGGAAGGCCACCACCAAAGCAACGGATAATAGGAGTGTTAGGCTTTTCTGATGCCAGGAAGCTAGATGCTATGGTATGAGGTATTCAGGCTAGAGAGGATGATGAAGGGCAAACAAAGCTTTTCTCATTCAGAGACTATTATCCATTCCAGAGCTGTATAGTTTTCTTTTATCTTCAGTTGGACTTAATCTTACCATCACAATATTAATTCTGAATTTGCATTTTTTATACTTATAGATAAAACTTAGAAAAACTCCTATGGTTCTGGGAGCTTGTAGTAGATAGGAATAAGAAGAGAATGAAGTATGTAGATGCCAGATAAAGGAATCCACTTCAAACTGGCAACAATAGAAAGGGTACAGCAGATCTGCAAATGAAAGGAACTAAGAAGACTCAGGAGTCAAAAAAAAGTCAGGAGCCACAGTGCTTTAGAAAGGAATTTAGCATAAGAAAATATTTCAAATTTATTCAATTCTTCAAAAGTCTCCTGGATTGGCTCCTGGGAGGAAATGAAATTCTCAGGAAGCTAAACCAAGATTAACATGGTCTAGGGTCAAAGAATGGATCTTTCACATATGGTTTGCAGCAATGGGATTCCAACCATTGTGCCTATAATGCCTGGAAAGAGACAGTGATTTTAAAGAAAAATAGAGATATGCTAAATATACTCCTCCTTGAAGTCCTACTGTTTAGTGATACTACCCAGGGTATGAAAAATAATTAGGGGATCTGGTACCCTAGGTAGTCTTATCTTAGATTCTCAGCTCAGTGACATGAAAACATAAGAAATTTACATATCTTCTAAATAACCATAGTTTATTCTTTGGTATTATTGTGGAAGGAATATTTTACTTTTCTGGAGGAAAATTTTAGCAAGCAAATTTTTCTTAATGAAGTAGTGTCTTCCAACTGAATCATCAACTTGGAGACTTTTCCATGAAAATAAAGGTCCTTAAATCCAAACAAATGTTACATTATGTAGTAAGGCTAGCTTTGTGCATGCCAGATCACTTAACATGGTACCTTGCTTCTCTGCCTTTCTCTACCGCATAAGTGAAGATATCCCCCTTCTATTAACTGTGTCTTTAAAACAACACAAGCCTGGGAGAGTTGCTCTCTTTCCTGCAGAATCCAGATGATGATCACACGCTGTTTACCCACAAAGCAAGTGCCATGACCTGAACTGGGAGTGAGGAAACACCTTCTCCCTCATCCATTTTACTTTGGCTTTGAGAAATAGATTTAGGGTATCTGTTCTTTCTTCTTCTTCTTCTTCTTCTTCTTCTTCTTCTTCTTCTTCTTCTTCTTCTTCTTCTTCTTCTCTCTCTCTCTCTGTCTCCCCTTTCTTCTTTTCTTTTTTCCTTCCTTCCTTCCTTCCTTCCTTCCTTCCTTTGTTTCGTATCAGTGAAGATCCTCGCTGGGCATATGAGTTTGAGCCATGCTGACCTTGAAGCCAGGATTCTAGGCAGGATGTTGTAGCTATCAAGTCTGGCAGAGAAGCCTGGAGGTGCCTGGTATTCAGGCCTGAGAGGTGAGGTTGGACTTGGAGCTGGGAACTGTTTTCTATAGGAACTGAGCTAAACTATAACCCTAATTTTCTTTTCTTTCTCAGAAACTGAGATAACACAAAGGAGAAGGGGATTAGGTCCCATGTACTGGGGAATAAGTTTGTATGTGTGTGATTATACCTTTGAAGTAAATATTAGTTTTTAAAAGTTAATTTGACTGCTAAGTGGTTAAGTGGATGTGGGGTGCAGTGGATTTTTCTCTACTAAGAGTAATACTATTCGTGGGGGCTGGAGTCATTTGACAGAAAGCCTAAATACTCCTAATACCCTTAAAGCATACTTGAGCACCTTGGGGGAGGGCTGAAATGTAACATGCCTTGCCTTCAGGTAATGGTGGGCCAGAGTAGTTAGTGTTATATTTATAATGCAGGAAATCTTTAACATGACATATTTGACAATTCTTGATAAAATAAGAGTAAATGATATGGAAAAATACAAACTGAATCTATGTAGTTAGAGAAGCTGATAAAAGTATTATAACGGAAAATGCATTCTCTTTGGGAAGGCTATAACAAAGGCTTTCAGTAGTCTGGGCAGTGCATGGCATTTGCCCCCTAGTTTTATAGCTCCCTTCTTTCCAGAATAAGGCAGTCAAGCAAGCACGTAAAACTCCAAGTTTAGATACTACAAGTCACGGCAACTATGTCAGCACCTGGATCATTTATGTAACAAAAGGTTTTGAATTATGACTATTAGCATGTCTCTGAAAAAGCCTGACTTGCCACTTTTGCTCCCTCAGTCCCAGGAGCAGCAGCATCCTACAACACAGTAGAGTATTGGTTACCCACTAAGTTTCCTAATTTGTTTTCCAAAGTATAAAATCTCATTTGATGGTTTTAATTTAAGCCAGGTATACATGCATTTCCCCCCCCAAGCCTTGCTATCTGAGGGATCCAGATCAAAAGTCAGAAAGTCTTTAGATTGCATGGATGCTCCATAATCTGACCCAATTTTGACCAACACGCTGGGTTTAAAGGGAAATACTAAAAAGGAACAGTTGCCAACATACTTTATTGGACATAAGTTCAAAAATAAGATTTAGGGATTCATGTTTTCCCTTTCCCAAAGCTGCTCTATCTTGACTTTTTGCTAAATATGCTTTTATCAAGGTTGTTCTTATGTACTGTTAACGTCTTTTACTTACATACTGGATTATAAGGGATAGAGTAATATTCAAAAAACATATGAAAGGTATGCTTCATACCTAGGTATAGGAGAAAGAGTGCTGGATTTGGAATGAGAGGACCAGGGATTGAGCCATTGAGTATTTGTGTGGCCTTAGGTAGGTCACTTTACTTCTTAGACTTAAGTTTCCTAATTTGTAAAATAAGAAGGGTTGGACTCAGTGATTTTTAGGGGTTTATTCTAGCTACAAATCTGTCCATGGGTAGATAGTGCTTCTTGTCCAGGATGCCAGTGGACAAAATCAATGGATTACCCATTAAAACAGCATGCTCTAATATGGGAAATAATTTTTTTCCTATGTGTATTATTAGCTCAATCTTTTTTGAATGGCCACATGGGTTATTAAATTGGAATTTATTTAATTGATACAATACCTTCTGTAATGGGAACATCTGGAGATCCTTATTATTGCTATATAAAGATTCCCTCTTGCATTTGGATCTTATGTGAACCATGCTTCATGAAAGTGGTAAGCACTTTCAGTAATCATACTTCTATCAGTTAAATGTATTACACTATTGAAAGAGGATCACTGAACAGTAATCTATGGTTACCTCTTTCAAGCAATCTTCTCTGTTCTTAAAATATGAATGTGGGACAACATGTTGGAAGACAGCTTTTAAGGTTGCATTTTGTTCTAACTAGTCAATTGTTTTCTGTAATCAGTAAACACATTAGGATCTTGCATTCTCTACACTTATCCTCTTGTGTGACTGTGTATTTGTAATAGGGCACTTTAATTATCTGAATATCTGCAGAAAGTTTTTATTTAAAAAAAAGTTATTTGGTGTATTCTTAGCTTGTCTTGTTGATAATTCATCTCCCAGAAGGTGGGAGAAGCAAGGAAATAAACAATCTCTGTTAATTCTGATGATCAAGGTAGACCTAGTTTGTGAAGACAAAGGGCAAGAAACCTCTCAAGAAAGTGATTGTGTAGTCACAGACTTAGTGGTACTCAAGGAAGAAAGTATTCTCACATAGCCAGATATGTACTCCATACTTTAGAATAAAACATTTCAAATGCTTAGGAAAAAGATAGATATGATCTTCTGTAAAGTAATTCTAAAATGGCATAGTAATCAATCAACAAGAATTAATTAAGTGCTTTTACTATGTAGAAGTCATCATGCTTGGTGCTGGCTATATAAGCACAAAAATGGCATAATCCTTTTTCTCATGGAGCTTACATTCTAATGATAGCCCAAGAGTTATGAGATGCTCTTATAAAAAATAAAGACAAAACAAAGGAAGCTTCAAATGCATCTAATATAGCTCCACAGGGAGCTCTCCAATTAATTCAGCTTTTTAAGTGATTTGTACAAAAGGTGGAAGGAGAGAACAAGCACAAAAGAGTAGCCTGAAGCTGTAAGAATAGTGCAGATAAGCCTAAAGCAGATAATAAACTGTGGCTTGAACATATGAGGAGAAACGCTAATGAAAACAAAAAAAAATTCTCTGAAGGTTATGCTTGGGGCAAGGAAATGGACAATGAAAGAATAGATGCACTTCATGAAGCAAATGTGTAATATTATCAGTAACAGAGATAAAGCAGAAACTATTTTGACCATATTTTCCCAAAACTGAACTGAAAACAACAAGAATGGTTAAGAGAGAAATTAAAGGACAGGTGAAGAGATAGAATGGGAGAATCTAGTTATTTTCAATGAGTCTAGATATCTTCAAGATTAATTATATCACAAGGTAGAGAGAGAACTTTCAACAAGTTGTACTTGTGATCACATAATGACTAATTCGAATATTCAAGGAACCATAGTTACTGAAGGCTTTTGAATAGGAAAGTGACATGGTCAGATATGCCTCTGGGAAGGTTATTTTGGCAGCTATGAGGATGATGGAGAGGAGAGAAACTTGAAGCAGAAACCAATTAGGAGAGTATTGCAATAGTTAAGGTAAGAGGTAGTGAGAGCCATCAACTGCTCTGCTTGGTTCTGACTCCATGGACAGCATGCCTTCCCTAGGATAAGCTCATCACCTGAAATCTCATCATTATGGAGACTGTCATTGAGTGTCAGCTTTGACACTCAATACCTGTTTAGCACTCTCAGTTGTCTCTTCCCTCTGACTGAAGAGAATGGCTAGAAGGCAGAGTAATGAACACCTCCAAAGGACTTCCTTATAGAGTGCTCAATCTTTTTCCACTAATTTCCTTTTCCATCAGCTACTCTGCTTGGTTTCAACTCCATGAGCATCATACCCCAACACTGGTTACTCTTAATTCCACTACCCCCTTTCAGCTTCCTATTGTGCATTGTCTCCTCCCATTAGATTATAAATTCCTTGAGGTCTGGAACTTTCTTTTTCTTATTTATGTCTCCAGTGTTTGCATGGTGATTAATAAATGTCTGTTGAGTTGAATTAGAGGGTCTAAACTAGGTTGGTGGCTCTTTGTGTAGAGAGAAGGGGATAGTTGCCCATCTCCATCTATGTTCAAGTTTGTCATGGTCTTTTCAAAAATGTACAGTGGCCGTGATAAGATATCTACTACTCATGGTTAGGTTATGCCAATATAATGAAAATGACATACTACCTGAAGTAACAAATTAAGTGCTGTAGCAATCAAATTACCAAGGTGTTACCATATAGAACTAGAGGAAAAAACATTTAATGTAGTGCCGGAGACTGGAAAATCGCCTTACCCCTCCCCTCTGCCTGACCCGCGCCCCCTCCCTTCGCTAGCTTTCATTTCTCGCTTAGCTTTCGTTTCCTGGCTAACTCTCGTTTCTGGGAAATGACGCAGGCCTGCGTCCAATGCATAGCCACCCCTCTGGGGACGTGGCATTCTGATAACATGCTCATAAAAACCCTTACCAGGAACAATAAAGAGAGACATTTTTACACCAGCAATGCGTCTAGTCTCCTTCCTCTCCGTGATCCCGTTCCCGAGCCTCTTGGCCCTTTAGAGCCATTAGGTTCCCCTCGAGCCTAGCTCCCCCGGCACTCTCCAGCTTCGCTGACCCACGATTGTGTGACCTGCGGGCCAGGTCAATGTAGAGGACTGAAGGTCCAGAAGCACAATAGGAATAATGAGGAAAACCATGAATGTAGGGGATGTATCTTTTACTAACCTCAAACTATATTATAATGTAGTAGTCATAATATTAATTTAGCAGATCAGTGGATGAAACTAGATAAACAAGAAATTGGTCAAAGGCAGTAGTCCAGTGGTGAAAAAACTCAAGAAAGAATATTATTGGTGGGGGGGAGTCCTTTTCAATAAGAACTGGTGGAAAAAGTGGAAAACATTTTGGCACAAGTTGGGTTTCACCTAGCAATTTGTTCCATAAACAACAATAAATTTTAAATGGATTGTTGACCTGAATATAAAAGGATGTATCATTAAATGACAGGAGATACTTCTTACAACTTTGGTAAGGGGAAGACCTCCTTTTTCTTTAAAAATACATTTTATTATCAATATGAAAAATATTAATATATATTTGCAAATGTATATATTTACATATATTAAGCAGCTTATGGATTAAATGATAGCTTAGTGTGTGTTACATTTTTTTTATTTTACTTTTAAAATTTTTTAAATTTAATTTAATTTTCAATTCCATATTCTCTCCCTACCCCAACTCCTCCCTTACCCATTATAAAGGCTAGAAATAAAAATCTATTACAAATAAGAAGTCATGTAAAACATATTTTTACAAATTAGTTACTTCACCCCATCCCCAAAAAAGAAAAAGAAAGGAAGAGAAAAAAAACTATGCTTCATTCTGCAGTCTGAGTCCATTAGTTCTCTATCTGGAGGTAGCATTTTTCAACATGAGACCTCTGGAATTACGGTAGGTCATTTGTATTAATCAGAGTCACTAAGTCTTTCACAGTCAATTATGGTTAAAATATTGCTGTTACTGTGTAAACTGGAGTTTTTAACCAAAGATAAGTGAGATCATAAAGGACAAAGTAGACAATCGTGATTGCATAACATTTCAAAAAGCTTTTACAGGAATAAAGTCATTGAAGATGGACTTGGAAGAAAAACTCTAGTTGTGGCTCGGTTTCCCTGTAACTACTACAAAATGGTCCTAATGCTGCTTTTTTGCCTGCCTGCCATCCTAATCTGTAGGTCTCCCTATAGATAGTTACTAATGGACTCAATTGACCCTAATTTCTTGTGTTCTTGGATATCCTCCATTCAGTTGTTTCTGGGAACTTCATTGATCACCCTTCCCGCCCCTATTATTCTTTCAGACAAGTGGGTTCTAGCCATTTTTTGCCTGATCTGTTCCATTGTTGAATTAACTCTAGCACTGACAGAGTCCATATTCCTTGAGGGGGGACACTATCTTTTAGATGTCAGTGGCCACTACACTTCATTGCAGGTATTAAATACCTATTTGCTGGCTGCATGTGCTTATCCTCATATGTTAGCTTAGTTTTTCCTGATGACATTCTGTGTTAATAATTTTTACAGTGCAGTTTTGTTTTGCAATGTTTAGTTTGAAGCATTTAAATGATGATAAACTAGACAGACCTGTTAAGTGCCAAATTCTTTGTTAGGCTCAATTAAAGTTAAAGAAAAAAAACTTTTATTTTATACTTATAACTCTCATAAGCTCTTATTTATTCATTTTAATAATTCATTCCACAGAGGTAAACCAATTCCTTAGATAGTTTCCCTTAGCTCCTTCTAATTTCATATTTATCTAATGGCATATGCTTTTGCTCTTTTAATTTAATTTTCTGTAAGCTAAACTCTATTCCAGTTTCTATATTCCACATGCTCCTTTACGAAAGTGGACAACTTGTGGCTAGAAATCGCAAAATAATGTCATGTTTCCAAGTTGTTTTCCCCCCTAATAAGCTTTACAACATTTAAATTACCACTTATCAAAATAACAATAGGATTATAGCAGTTTGATTGTTTTCATCTTAGACTTTTTTCTTTCATCAAACTTGACTTTGATGGTACAATATTTCCTGATAGAAAAGCTATGTAGCAAAGATTACAAGGCCTCCCTGAAGTTCACAGCTGGCCTGAAATAGCTCACAGTATATCCTTTTGACTTATGATATAACTAGAAAGAACAACATATGAGAGAGTAATTCCCAAGCGATAGACTCACGCAAAGAGAAGATCCAAATGAGTATATGAAGGGAGGGTGGCAGTAGTGAAGGCAAAGTAGAAAATGGATCTGATATTAAATAATGATAGGTCAAACAGAGAAAATTTTGAAAATCATTATATTTGGATGATGTAGAATGTTGGGAAAAGTGATGAAAGGGTAGAAGAAGTGATAGACTGTCAAATATAACATCAGAAAACCAAAGACGAAAGGGAGATGGAGATGGAAAAGGAAATTATACTTTTAAGTATGGAAAACTTCATCAGCATTGCTCCCCATCCTGACTTTTATGTAACTCTGATGCCTCATGGTGACACAGAAACGCCTCTGTTCTTCTGAACACTATTACAGTGAAGAGTAAGCTCCAGCAGGTTCCAGTTAAGTGCAGAGTCTTTAAATATAAGCCTGGTGATGTACTGTGTGTCCATCATCCAATAATCAGCTCAGTGGAGATAGGCTTACTACCTGAGGACTGTCCATCAAATGATAAATTTCTCAGCCACAACTTACACATCATAGACGGGTGGCAATATGTGCCCGTGGAGTAAGTACTCATGTTGATGAAATCTTTGATCTTTCTAAGTATCAAAAAATGAATCATTTTTACTTCTTGCTTACATGAAGGGGCTTGTTCAGAGATTTTAGGAGACAACACTCCTGTCTATATTCAGTGTAGTACAATAAAATACATATGCGTATACATAGTAAGGTGCCTCCCAATAGCATCGTGGGTAATTTTGTTCTCCTGATTTTAAAAATGAACATAAGATCACCTACCTTTTTTCTGTTAAGGGGACTGCATCATCCTTTGCTAGTCTGATATATCAAGAAATTTCTATAATTTTTCCTTCTGTTTTGTTAGATTTTTGCACATCCTGTTTTGGTCATACTATCATTGACAACCACCACCTTCATTTCTGTCAGCCAAGCCAAGTGCCTTCCCCTACTCTTTCTGATCTTGCTGAGATTAAGAGAGAATGTGTCTGCTATAGTAAATAAAACCAAACTCTCTCTAAACCTGTATGATTATGAAAACACAGCAAAAAGGGTAAGGCAGAGTAATATAGTGGACAGCACACTGGACTGGGAGAGCTAAGACCTACTGACTCAGTGCTCAACCAACTAGCCTTGTGATCTTAGATCAATTAACTTCTCTTGATCTCAGTTAACTCCTCAGTGCAATGAATATATTGCGTAGTCTTAAAGATCACTTTTACCTCTAAAGGCCTTTGATTACAGGAAAGTGAAAATGACAGGCAGACAATCATAGGATCCAAGATCTAGAGGGGAACTGGAGGGGAACTCAGAAGTCATCTAGTCCAACCCCACTCATTACTTAAATTTAGCTTCTCTCTCTCTCTCTCTCTCTCTCTCTCTCTCTCTCTCTCTCTCTCTCTCTCTCTCTCTCTCTCTCTCATTCCCCTTCCCCCACCCACAATTGAACAAAAAGAAAAAGAAAACCCCCCCTAATAAATACATAATCAAATGAAGCAAATTCCCTCATTGACCACATCCAAAAGTACATGTCACATTGTGTATTTTGTGTCTATCACCTGTCTGGTGTGACACAGTTAGAGTGCCTCATTTTCAGTTCTTTGGGATCAAAGTTTATCATACCACTAATCAGATTTCTAAAGTCTGCCAAAGTTCTTTTTAGTAGCTTCTCATTTTGTAGACAAAGAAACTAAGGCTCAGAATAGTGAAGCAACTTGCCAAGATCACTCAGTAAAGGACAGAGGCAGCAAATGAATCCAGGCTCTCTCCCTCTACAGCCTGTATACTCATTCCAGTGTATCATGCTGCCTCTCCAGTTGACTTCCTTCACCCCTCAAATCTGATTCCCTTCTGATTCTGAGTATTAAGCATAAGATCATTTTTTTTTTCTTTACATACATACTAGCTGTGACACCCTGGACAAGTCACTTAACCCTGTTTGCCTCAGTTTCCTCAACTGTAAAATAAGCTGAAGAAGGAAATGGCAAACTACTCCACTATCTTTGCCAAGAAGACCCCAAATGAGGTCACAAAGAGTTGTATATGACTGAAACATTTGAGAAACAACAAGATTGGAGTAGTTACCTTAAGATGATATTTCTGGGACAATGATTTATCAAGAAAAAAAAAACACTTGTTAAGCAGCAGCAACCTGTTTTTTCCTTCTTCTCACAGTTCTGTTATTTTCCTCTTTATTCACTATAATTAAGCTCTCCTCAGGAAGACAAGCTTCCCTACCAGGCAGGTATTCCCAATTCCTCCTAGCTCTAATCAAAACATTCTCTCCATCTCTATCCTGACAACTCTAATTCTACACATTCACTTTTATTCTAATTTACAGAACTTTTAATTACCATTCTAACCCGTGATTCCAGGAACAAGACCAATGTGGGACCCCTGCTGATCTCTAGTGCTTAACTCTCCCAGATGATTATCAGAACTAACTAAACTCTTTGCATCAGAGATAGTACTTATCCCTTTTTAACTATCTTATCTCCTAACTTCAAGCTCCTAGGATATTTAAGAAAAATTCCCTTCAAGAAAAGTCTCTTTGAGCCTGATATTCATTCTAGATCTGTATATTGCTAGAAGTCTAATCACTGAACTCTATGAAGACACAAGGAATGGTTCCTTGACTTTTTGGGAACTTGACACAATTGCATTCTGGTAAAATTCACTAGAAAACTTCTGGGTCATTTATAGGTAGAGAAAGTATACAGAAATCCTTTCGATAGTCATGAAATGTGCAACTCTTTGACACAGATGTCATTTTTAATTACAATTCTGCTTTAAGGTTCAATTGCTTCAAAGAACTTAACTTACTTCTACACAGACAACTGCATTTGACATGTATTTTATAACTCTTGAACCACAAAATTAGTTTGGCCCCAATTGAGAGGAGCTGGGCCTTCTTAGTCAAGGACCCATGTTCTTGGAGTAAATGACCAGATAATAGTTTTAAATCAGAATCTTCAAGCTGTGGTTATAATATGTACCCCTAGATTAGATCTTTCCTTCGGTTCCAAAAAAAAATCTTCCTGGACATGAAAATCTTTTGATGATTACCCTAAAAATGTTTTTGTAATACTTGGCTAGGAGTAGAAGTGTTATATTTCTTCATCTAACCCAATGGAATATTTTTCAGTATGTAATAATCTTTGAACAGGTACCTTTCATGGATATTAACCACAGTATACAGCTTAAAAATCTTAATATTCAACAATATATATTTTTTTAAAAATCCAATTATCTATTTTCAGATGTATTTGAATAAAAGTACATCTTTGGGGCCCCAAATAAATAAACTGGATTTTAGGAATGCATATTTTAATTCTAATTCCATCATAAATTCAATATTTATATTGGGTGAATTGCTATTTTCTTGAATTTGTTTTTAAGGAAAGTTTTTTTCCCCTAATATCTTGAAAAATAAGAGGAAATCAGGTGGTTCAGTGAATAGAATGCAAGACTTGGAGTCAGAATGACCTGAGTTTGAATTCTGCTTTTGACACTTGCTAGCTGTGTGACCCTGGGCAAATCACTTAAACCTCTTTCTGCCTCAGTTTCCTCATCTGTAAAATGGGGGAAATTATGGCACTTATCTCACAGGGTTTTTATGAGCATCAAATGAGTTAATACATGTAAAGTGCTTTGTAAGCCTTAAAACACTATATAAATTCTGTGTTCCTTTTTTTTTGGAGGGGGGAAGGCAGGGCAATTGGAGTTAAATGACTTGCCCAAGGTCACACAGCTAGTGTGTCAAGTGACTGAGACCAGATTTGAATTCAAGTCCTCCTGACTCTACTCACTGTACCAGCTAGCTGCCCGTACTACATAAATTCTAGCTAGCTATTATTTGAATTTTTAATTTTCTCTTATTTGTTAAAGTCTACATTTTCCCATTTTTTAAAACATATTAGCTTTCCAAGTTATCTTGAATCTCTTGGACTATCGCTTTCATTTGCCTTGTGAACAGAAATCTTTCTCACATAATCTTTCTATATCCTGAAGTCACAAATCTAAGGAAATGAGTACTCATCCAATGTTGAAAACTTCATTTTATTTGAGCATATCTTTTACAACTAGTGCATAAGTATCATTTTCTATTAAGTACTTTTCCCCCTAAGATTTGGTAAGATTTTCATTACAGAGCTGCAACATAAGTGTAGAATCTTATGTTGCTGAAAAATGTGCTTAAAATTGCAAAACTCACTGCTTTTGGCACAGAGCAAAAATTATTAGATGTATAGAAACATCTGCAACAAGAGTCCAAGTCCTTGAATTTGCTGTTTGTTATCTTGACCTGTGAAAAGACAACTGATTGGTGCAGTAAAGTTCTAAACACTAATATATAAAAAGGAATCTGAGTGAAAGGTCAGAAGATATTTTTATCTTTAAATTATTTATAGATATTTTTGCTTCAGCTTTTGTGGGTTCTTATCCCTTGAGATTTTCCTTGAGTTCCAGGTATAAATGAACCAGAAAACAAACTCAAAACTCATCTCACACTACCAAGCTTTACATGGTTTCTGCCTGAAATAATAAATCAGATTTGAAATTCAGCCCAGATTTGTTCAAAACTCCAATCTGATGAAATTACTAAGCTTTGGAAACTTTAATGAAAGCTGCAACAAACCTAAACTGAGTTAGTGTTTGTGGAAACCAGAAGTCAGGTCGATTTGCCAGATATTACATAGCATAGGCTGGGGGACATCTTTGAGCTGTCTTGACTCATGCAAAATCAACTGATGTAGAAGAGAATGGCTAGATAGATGAGGACACATAAATCTCAGCATTTTAAACAATTAACTACAATATCTTCCTCCAATTTTTCAAAACCAGAAGGATAAAGAAAGCTGGAGAATACCCCCCTAAACTTCCCAGGGGTATCATGAAAGTCCTAAATGGATTTTCCCTCAACTATTTCCACTTACAGAAATTGAGATCATCCTGTGAGTCCAAAGTGAAAGAAGAAAGAAAAAATCATCACTGTGGCATGAATTGAAAACTCAAAAATCTTAAATATCTGTAATATATGTATATATTTTAAGTGTCTTAAAGCTCATTTAGTCCAGCATGTTGGCTGTTTATTACCAAGGTTCCAAGGAAGAGCCAAATGTAGTTAAGAGAAAGTCTAAGGAGAAAAAATGTAGCATGAAACCATCTTATGCAAGGCATCACCTGAATGAATAAAAACATACAAATCTTAAAAAGGGTCTTGATCTGAGTGGGAGTTAGAAAAAGAGTTATTAACATAGATAAGAGTAAAAAACACTAAAGGAAACTATTAAGTTTGCTTAGTTGGTTGCAAATATGAAAAGAGCAGACAACTTTTTTTTTTTGAGTGAGCTGTCCCCAAGAGTTTACAATGGCAAGCATATGTTCTGTGTCCTTTAGTGGCTGAGAACAAAGTGCTTGTATGGTGAGCTGAGTGTTTTTAAAGCTAGTTGCTGATCAGTTTGAAAAGCTTTGTTTGTATATTCTATTTGGGTGTGGGTTGAACAGCTGGGAATGCGTGAGTGACTGCAAATGAGTAGGCTGAGCAAAGCTACATATATCAACCAACAGGTGAATTCAAGAAAGAGCAGCTTTCTAATCAAAGTGACTCTTCTAAGCAAATCTGAGGGCCTCAAAAAATGGAAAGAGAAACCGGATCAAGGAGAAGCCACTGGATGCTTCTTCATAGCTCACAATACTTCTCTTTGGGAGCTGGGTTATTGATATCTAAGTCTACCAAGGATGTGTTCATTTCAGTTTTGAAAGGGAACTTCATATACCTTCAATCTCTAGCTTTTCTAGGAAGAATGCCTATTTTTTGAGGGGAGCAGTGGTGGTGCTTCACTGAAAGGAAGTATGACTTTAGGAAGACTGAATATGGAGCAGCTATGTGGTATAAGGGACAGAACACTGGACTCAGAGTCAGTATGATCTGAGGTGAATCCTGCCACAGTCACTTAACAGCAAGGTGGCCCTAGGCAAGTCACTTAACCTCTCTCAGTCTCAGTTTCCTCATCTGCAAAAATGGAGATGATAATAGCACATATGTTACAGTGATGGTTTGCAGATCAATGGTAATAATATGTGGAAAGCATTTGCAAAAACCATATAAATACTGTTATGTTGATTGATGATGATGATGATGAATAGAATATTGATCTCCTCATCAGGAAGCCTTAAGTTCAAGTCCTCCTGATGCATGCTGGCTGTGTTACCTTGGGCAAGTCACTTAACCTCAGTTATCTCAGACAAATCTCTATGAATCCAAGATGCAGGGTAGGTGTTGATTTTCATTGGTAGTTTCCTCATTGGATTTTCTCCTACCAATGATATTACTTAGGTTCAAAATACAACAACGAAAACACTTTATAATACTTCCCTTCAGTATGAGGCCATGGTAAATATTTCAGTTCTTGTTTGTTATCATCTTCACCGCTTTTCCTTTCCACACCTCCCTTCCCCCTTTATTCTCTCACCTCCCTCAGACTTAGGGAATGTGTATCAGTGAGTAGGTAAGAAACAACATACAGAAATTCTAACCTTTTGAAATGTCACAATATCAGTTTAACTTGAAAAATGTCTTTACCTAGTCTCCCACAGTCTATTTGGTATGCACTGATGATAGTCAAATATACAAGTAGCCTAATTATTTCATGAATGCAGCCCTCAGGTAAATCCTAGTAGAGAAATTTGTACTAAGGACACTAAAAGATTCTTCAGAATACAGTAACTTAATATTTCAGGCTAAATGCATATGCCTTTACCGATGTGGAACTGCTTCTGTAAGCAAAATGTCTGTGCTTGTAAGCCATATATTAGTTTGGTACATTCAAGCTCAGAGTACGTGTGAATAGCAATAGTTTCTGTTCTGGCCAGAAACTCTGAGGGGCTTCACCTCCCAGACTGATTCTTTCGTGAAAGCAAAGTAGACCATCTTTTACCTCAATTCTTACCTAGCTTTTAACTACTGAATCGGCATTGCTTCAGACGGACTGAGACCTGGGAAAGACCTAGCTTAAAAAGGCTAAGGTCTTCCACTTCATCTGCGGCCATCGTCAATTATCCCCACCTATGTCTTGCCACTGGGCTTCAGTGACTGGAGGAAAGAGTGAGGCTGATGACTTCGCATAGTTCTCCCTTACTCAGATCCAAGTCACTTGGAGTCAAGACATCACCATCCTGATGTCATTGGTCCTCTTTGAGAATGAAGTATGAATAACAACAATGGTACATTCAAGCTCTAAATGTTTTTCATGAAAGCCAATAGTCCTTCTCTCCCCACCCTTTATGCCAGGTTAGATTGAGAAACTTCATCATGTCACAGTTTCGTATTACTCCTCCTCATTCACTCACTAGTGACATTTTCCAGTGTACTGATTGAACTTGATATAGGTATGCAAAATACTGAATACTTGAATCTCATCCATTCCATGAGTACTGAGCCCTATGTGACTATGAGCTTCATGTGGGCAAGGACAATGGTTTATTTAATTTTAAGCTTCTTTGGAACATCATTATTCTCCTGATACAGCTCTGTGGTCGCATATCTTGGAAATGAAATCACAGAAGAATCAAAGTTGTGGAGAGCGGAGAGATGCATGGCAAGCATAAGTAAATTACAGCATGTTTTCTAATGATTACCTATGCACACAAAATCACATAAGGGTCATTTCTTTTCAGAAATATATTCTTGGAAAAGGAGGTGGTCTGGTCATATAGAAAGAATAAGGGACTGAATGCTGTATTGGTAGCCATGAAATTTTAAAAAAATAAAAAAGACTTAAAGGAAGTCTTCTGCCTATCGGGCAGATATTCTTTGAAGCATGTTTGAGAGAACTTGGGAACTTGGATAACAATCACAGAAGATAAGAAGCTATAGATTGGTTGTGATCTATGCTGATGGGAAAAATATCCATACCAATACAATTATGTATCCACTGACATATTAAAATGTCTCCCCAGTGCCTAGCAGAGTGTTCTCTCTGCACATAATAGGCACTTAGTAAATTTTGGCTGACTGAAGTAAACAAAAGACATAAATTATGACGACACGATTGTGTGTTGAGGGATATGGCATTGTTAAGGCTTAGTCAGAATAAAATCTTATCAATAATTTCTTAAAGTTTTCTGTCAGAAATATTCTGTAAGTACTTATTGAATACGTCCTGAGTACCATAGACTATACTAGGTATACTAGGTAGCAGAGATTACAAAAGAAAGAGAAGACAAAGTGCTTAATCTTAAACTGACACTCTACTTTGAGCAATGACACAGCCACCAAATGACAGAAAAGGATTCTCCAGAAATGTAAAACAAAACCAAACCAAACCAAACCCCAAACAACCACAGAACATGGTAGGAATGAAGGGATATAGAATTTAGAGATATTAGGTATTGGGTTCTAAATTTAGTATTGAATATTGTTTTAACAAAGAAATTATACTTTCCAAATAAAGGTAGGAGATTTGTAAAGTCATGAAGGTAGACACAGGTAAATTATGTGGCATGAATGACTAAGACCTCCCAGTAAGCGGCTATTGAATATTGGGAGGCAGCTGTGGTGTTATGGAAAGAATGATGATTTTGTAGTCACAGAGGATGTGACTTCCAATTTGAACTTTGGCATTTACTACCTGGGTGACCTGGGAGAAATCACTTAACCTCTCTTGGCTTCAGCTTTAGTTTTCTCTTCTATAAAATGGGGGGGGGTCATGTTCAATGATGTTCGTTGGTCCCTTGTAACTCTAAATCTATGATTCTATGATTCGAATGACTCCAAGTCATGGACTTGGATAGGCCTCCAAGTAGGGCTCCTCTGATTTCAGGAATGGCATTTTCATTTTGGGGACCTGATGAGGCTAATCATATTAACCAAAAGAGAGGAAAACTGCAGTTTAAATTGTCAATGTGAATGAGACCAGAAGAGAGCTTAAATGTCATTACTGATAGGCATCCTACCTTAGAGTCAGTAGAGCAAACTAAGATGACTTACCTTTCAAGGTGATGTACTCAAGAAAGTAGCAGTGTGATTCAAATAAAGAGAACAAAAAGATGCGACTTTTTGAATAGAAATGCAAAGTTACTATGAAGGTTGCTTCGAAATTTTGATTAATCTCTAAAAAAACCCCACCATAGCCATATGAATAATGGAAAAAAAAATGGATAATCATTTTGCTGACTGATGACACTAAGTCACTTAGTACTAGAAATGCATTTTGATACTTGCAGCTACAAATAAGCCAGAAGAAAAATGATAAAATATTCTGGGGATCCTATAAGTCGTATACTGAAATGAATAAGACTTAGAGCATTCAGGGAATTAATGTAGCACATAAAATGAGCTCAGGGGAATTAATATAATCTATAAAATATAACCTTAAATTTCATTTGCATTCAATGAATGAATTTACATAATGCACCATATACTAAGAATAATTTAAAGATAAGGCAATTCATATTTACTCAATTTTAAAGGTGACTAAAGTGTAGATAAACTGATATATTTTACTTGGAAGACAGATTATGTAATTTTCAGCTGGGTTCATAATATGCTAGTCTTAGATTTTGTCAGGAAAAAGAAAAAAGAGTTCACCTCCAGAAGTATCTTTTTCAGGTTCTCTCACACTAATGAATTAGATAATAGGAAAAATGAATAATTAGATAATAGGAAAAATGACCAACTCACATGGAGACTATGCCAAATATAAAGGAAATCTAATGAGCTACTGTTTACTTTTGATTCTGTAACTTGTTTTCCCATGTCCATAGAACTCATTATTGCTTTAGCTGAAAGAAAAATGACCTGACTTGCACACTTGTTTTCTATCTGAATGAAGGAAAGGTTTCTTTATTTTTTCCAAATTCAACTTAGCTAACAGTAGATGAGTCAGCATTCACCCTGCCTGCCACTTCTCCTGTATTATTGCGAGCATGATATACTCTTAGAGAGGAGGTCCTTAAGAATGACACATGGACTCTTTGGGGTCTTAGATTTGGGGTCTTAGAAATCTTAGATTTCAAACCATTCATTCTTTTCAGTACTTCACTTTCCCCTTCATGACAAAAATAGGCACATTTTCCAAGGATGGTTTCCAGTAGAAATGAATATCCATTTCATTTGAATTCTGTTATCTGCAAAATGAGAAGCAACTATGACATAGTAGGTAGAGAGTTTTCCTTGGAACCAGGAAGACCTAAGTTCGAATCTTGCATCTGACACATACTGGCTGTATGACTCTGGGTGAGATACAACCTTTCAGGATCCAACTCTCACACTCTGAGTTTCAGAGAGGGTCAGCACCTTCACTACTGAAGAGAGTTTTCTTACTAGGGAGTTCTCTGCACCAATGAAATCACAAATAAATTCGTTATCCTATGGGTCTTCAAGTTTAAAACATCTAACAGGACTTAGGATATAAGATGAAGAAAAGATATTTGGAGCATGATGAATGAATTCTTTTTTCTTATTTATACCATACAGCCTATCAAATGTACATGAATCTCTAATCATCTTTTCCCTCTTGTCTTTCATTCTGCTAATTCTTGTTTTCAGATCTCTACCCATACCTGTGTATAGATAAAAAATCACAGTTCTCTTTAACTGATGAAAAATTGACATTATTTGGCATTTAAGCTGAATGTTCTTATCTAGAAGGAAAATGATTTTGTTATGGACTGAAATTTCAGAGGAGAGGCAAAAAGAACACATGCCATTTTCCAACACTGAAATAAAATAAGCTATTCAAAATTTATATTATCAGTATCATTAACTATTGTAGGCCCGTTGAAGCCACAGACATTATTTTTTTTGGGAAAAAAAGATTTAACTTCATCTATCCTGTTAAATAATGTATGTTATTTTTTTTTGGTGTAGGAGAAGTAACACTCTTCCCACTTACAACCCCAAGAGACAGATAGTTCACATTTTCTTCTTAAAAATCCCCTATGCCTTTTATTTCTCATTTGAGCACCTAGGCAGAAGTCATTCAATCCATTCCTCTGCTTTTAGGAAGGGCCATGTGAGACAATTGTGCTAGTGAAATGAGAATAATTTTCTTTTTAGACTTCTCTACTGATGAAAAAGCTCTCCCTCAAAGTTCAGTCTGTAGGTCAGAGTTGCCACATTTTTCCTGACACCTCTCATCCTAGTTCCTTTTAGTTCCTTATAAGAATAGGGAATACTCAATAGAAGACTTCTATCTTCTTTTTCCTCTCTTGGGCTATTGCTTCTATTAATGTCTTCTTAAAATTTGTTTTTTTTTAAACTTGACCCTGATGTTGCTGGTTCTCAAAACCTCTTTCTTCAGCTATACCTGGTTTATAGTTCTCTTTCTCTTATGCATGCATGGTTTGAAATGTAACCTATGATCTCAGAGGCAAAGAAAAGAGATAAAATGAGTATCATTAAAATTATTTTAGCCATTGTGTCTTGTGCATTGGAATAGCCTCTTTTACGTAAGCTAGGTCAATTTTCCTTCTATGTTAAGTAAACTCTAAGCAGCAAAATGGTCTATGCTATCTTATAAAATTTAAATCAGTTCTGGAACAAATATTTGCTCAACAAGATTTTCTAGATATGTGGCCATGGTTTTAAGTATGGCAACCCACTCTTCCACCCTTGTCTCTTCTTTTACTCTTCTCAATTGGTTCATCTTCTGATATTGGTGGAGTAAAGAGGTCATCAAAAATCACCTGGTTTATATGCTGTAAGATTCAGAGAATAAAAATTCTGTAGTAATAGACATATATTTCAAGTTTAAATTTGTAAAATAATAGGTCTAAATGTCAGAGGTTAGCCACTCATTTGTGCATGCAGTTTTACTCTGATTAACCATTGAATTTAATGAAGATAATTTAATGTGTTTGTAACCTGAAAATGGAAAGTAGAAAAAGGCAAAGAAATTAACCTTGATTATTACCATTTTTGGCAAAGTCTTACTTGATCTAAAGCAGTCACTACCAAAAGGAAGATGAAAGGTCCCAGGAAATTGCCTTAAATAGCAAATGTTTCATTGTCTCACCTATTGGAGAGATATAGCAGTCAATGATAACATGGGTTTTTAATACCCACTCACTTTCAAAACGCTACAAAGAGAGGAGAATAGCAGAAGATTATGAACAGAATTTCTTGATAAAACAGAAAGAGGCAGTAGAAGTGAAAACTTAAATGTAGAAAGCTTAAAGAAGGCCCAAAGTGAGCCACATCATCATCCCAAGGGCATTATTCATAGATGAAACTGGCAGGGCAGCAAAGAGACAGAACATGGAATGAATTTGTCAACATGTTTTGAACCATTTTCATCAGCTGAGATGTACAAGAGGAAGCTGAAATAGTAATTAAGAAGTTGAAGTTAGAAATAAAGGCTAGAAAAAACAAAGCACACAATGAGTAATTGCATGTGTCAGGTTACTCAGTTTTGAAAGCACTGAGTGATTGTTTTACAACAAGACATCTTGGAAAGAAGAGACAAAAAGAATGGGAAAATTATCATGAATGATATACTTAATCATCAAAGGGGATCATTTTAATGAAATTTTTATGAAAAATATCTGCACTTGTAATTATGTGATAGAACAATGATACTCGGCCATTGTTAGACTATACCTAGAGTATTGCGCTCATTTCTGGGCATCTCATTTATTTAGATTTTGATATACTGAAGGGTACCTAGGGTGAGCAACTAGGATAGTATGGGGCCTTAATGGCATACTATATGAGAAGAAATTGGAAAAATTGGGGATATTCCACTCGGAAAAGAGAAGAATCAGGGAAAGTGATTATAGTTGTCTTTAAGTTTTTGATGGGCCCTCACGTTGAAGAGGGATTAGTGCAGGGGTGGGGAACCTGCAGCCTTGAAGCCACACATGGCCTTCATGGTCCTTCTAGGTACAGCCCTTTGACTGAATCTAAACAATCTGAATCTGAAACAAATTGTTCTGTATTGAATTCAGTCAAAGGGCTGCACTTGAGGACCAATATGTGGCCTCGAGGCTGCAGGTTCCCCACTCCAGGACTAGCCAGCTTTTGTACATGGCCATTTTGGGTAGGCTCTGTAAAAGAACATGGATAATAGTTCCATGGAAGAGAAGGCATAGGTTAATTGTAATCTACAACAAAGAAGGGCATACCCACATTGACGACATTAGAGATACAGTGTGTCATTGAAGTGCCACTATACAAGATATCTACATGGGTCAAAGGAGATCATGTAAGAGAAACACCTTGAGAAAAATAAGGTCACGTACAAATGGAATAATAAGTATTCCTTATTGTCCAGTGTTGTCCCTGCCCCTGCAATGTGTGTGGCTCTAGGCATCTTTTTCAAGGCCCATGTTTATAAAACCAATTTAATTAATAATAATTACAAAATTCATAGATCCATGTGAGGTGTGATGATTTACAGATGATGATGTAGAACAAATTCACTTACAACAGTCACCTTTTCATAAAAAGCCTTTTGATTTAAAATGTTAAACTATGAAGAACCAAAATGACCGTCCAATTCTGAATTGCTGTTGTGGTCTGTGTGACCACTCACATGACAAAGTCTGAATTAAGTCAAACTGACTCTCCATAGCTCATTAGTTCCTTTTGTTGGTTAGTCATTTTGGTTGTATCTGACTCTTTGTGAGCCAATTTTGGGATTTTCTTGGGAAAGATGCTGGAGTAGTTTGCCATTTCCTTCTTGTAATATCAATTAAGTTGGATGTCTTTGATTGAGACTTACTAGGTGCTAAACCCCAGGCCCAAAGCCCTATCTACTAGGTGCTAAGCCTATGTGGGTGTGAAGCCCTCAGGGTCCTAAGGGGAGTGGCTAAAACCAGAGCAAATAGTAGGAGCCTAAGTTCTGGTTCTCAGATGATGTTTGATGACAGCTAAAGAGTGTACAAAAAGAGAGAATAGAGCTATTTGCTTGGGGCTATCACTCTTGAAGGTGTGTTGTTGTGGAGACTCTGGGCAGCTGTAGTTAAGAATCCTCTAGCTCGTAAACCCGGATGTTCGGACTTCGTTAAACCCTGGTAACTATGAACTAAGATTTGAAACACACAAGGTCTGTCTGTTGATGTTTGTAATTTGTTTGTATTTGCTCTGAAGTTCAGGGTGCTGGCTTTTCCCCCTGAACTAAGTGAATTATGTTTGTATGTTGGATTGAAATGAGATTGTTAACCCCTTAACACTACTTTCCTTAATAAAGCAGATCAAAAGAATCTGTGCTTGCAGTGTTCTTGTTGTGGGGCTTGTGTTGGTTTTTCACCCCCACAGCAGCTGGTAATCAAATTGTTGCAACACTTCTCCAGCTCATTTTACAGATGAGAAAACTGAGGCAAACAGGGTTAAGTGATTTGCCCAAGATCATACATACAGCCAGTAAGTGTCTGAGGGTGGATCTGAACTCAGGAAGATGAGTCTTTCTGATTCCAGGCCCAGAACTCTATCTACTATGTCACCTAGAGGCCCCAAGAGTTAATTACATTGAGCTAAACTCTGCCTCCTTAAAGATTATACCCACTACTTCTATTCCTCACCACCCTCCCTCAGAAGCAACAGAGAAAAAAAAAAGTATGTTTCCAAATCTAAATGTATTATTTCCAAGGTTTCAAAGATGGTAGTTGAGATGTATAGCCTAGATAGTGCAGTGGAGAGAACATGGGATTTGGAGTTAGAAGAACTAAGTTCAAATCTTGCCTCAGACAGTTACTGGCTATGTGACTCTGGGCAAGTCATTTAACCTTTCTGCTTCTTAGATGTAAAATGAATATAATAGCCCCCAACTTTCCTACTCTAGTTTATTCTGGCCTGAAAGTTCTGGGGCAGTGTGAGGGTTTTCTCTCACTCCTCCCCCCCCAACCTGTTAATAATTATTTTGTGTGTATGATAAGCAGGATCCTCCAAAGCATGGAGGTGAAGGCAGTGCTAGGGCGCAGACCTAGTACAGGACCTCTGCTTGCCTGGGACCAAGGGCAATACTGTTATTGATATTATAACAGGTTTTTAAAGTAGGCACTCCTTTCCCACAGTGAATATTAAGCATCACTGTGGGGGGGAAGTATTCATTTCACATATTTTATTCAATGACAACTAGGTGGCTCAGTGGATAGATCATTGGGCCTGGAGTCAGGAAGATCTGAGTTCAAATATGGTCTCAGACACTTACTAGCTGTGTAACCCTGGGCAAGTCACTTAAACTCTATTTTGCCTTAATCCACCGGAGAAGGAAATGGCAAATCACTTTGGCAAGAAAACCTGATGGACAGTATTGGCTTGCTATGGTCCACAGGGTCACAAAAAATCAGACCTGACTGAGTGATAATAACAATGGTGATACTTCATGAACCCTTGGAGAGAATAACTGAGGGCTGAAAAGGACTGGATTGGAATGATGTTGCTACCTACACTGTTGTTTATTTTCTGTCCCCTCTGGTATCACATTTTTCTTAATGACATGCTTCATTTCGGCAATGTTTTAAGATCTAATTTGGAGTCAAATATAATGAAGAAAAAATCAAAGAGTAGTACTAAGAGCTTATTTATTTAAGGTACCATGCTAGGTGCTATAAAATTGATTTAAGCAAATCTCGCGCCTGCCCAGGAGGATTTATTTTAAAGTAAAAGCCAAATGTTTAGTTTAGCTCATACTTAAACAATAGCCCTTCTAAAGCTCAACTTCCTTTCCTTTTCATTTTTTTGCCAACAAGTTCTGGTTTGGATCAGGAAGACTTAGTACTACAAAAAATATTGACATTCATAGGCGTAGCCTCTTTAGAAAAAGATATTCTTCAATGAAAATAAAAATCCAACAAATTTGGCAATCATTTCTCAAATACCTTTTATGAGGGCACCATGGAAGGGCTGTCAGGAAGATCTGGGTTTAAGTCTTTTTGATACACACTTATTGTGTCACCTTCTGCAAGTAAGTTAACCTTTCAGTGCCCAAGGGAGCTCTATAATGACTATATTTAAGACTATAATGTGTAGCACAGTTGCCTGGAAGTTCCCTATACATCAATGAAAATAACAGTCTGAATAAGAAAAACCAAAACAAAATGTAACATACGTTGCTAGTTGCCAAGAATACAAAAACAGTAATAAAATAGTTCCTGCCCTCAAGGAGTTTAAAGGTGATTTTGATGACCTCTTTACTCCACCAATATCAGAAGATGAACCAATTGAGAAGAGTAAAAGAAGAGACAAGGGTGGAAGAGTGGGCTGCCATACTTAAAACCATGGCCACATATCTAGAAAATCTTGCTGAGCAAACATTTGTTCCAGACTGTTATTTTCATTGATGTATAGGAGTTTAAAGTCTACTGGGTTACATTTTAAATGAGATTGCTCTGAAATCTGAAACAAACTAAAGCATGATTTTTGTTTTGCTTTACACAAAACAATTTCCCCTAATTATTAGTTTACTAATTTAAGAAATCTCTCTGCAGACAATAGGGTTAGATGATGTATATACATACTGAATTGGAAAAGTTTAGTGACTGCCCTACAAGAAATTCCAATCAATTATGTGTTTCTAAAGCACAATGGGCCCTCTCTTGGGTCAAGAAAGTTCTCCTTTCCTAACCATCATTACATTCACAACTGGAATTTAGCATAATTTCTTTGGTTTTGAATGAGAAGTCACCAACAAGTAAAGGCCTTCCTTCTGATGTTAAATTCATATGTCTACTTTGCACTATGAATTCTCTGCTGTTGTATAAAACAGCTGTTATGTTCATAAAAAAGCAGTTCAATTCAAACATTAAGTGCCTGCTTTGTGCAGGTCACTTTGTTGGGCAAAATAAAGTTTAGGGCCAGCTGTGAGGGAGCTTACAATCTAATGGGCTACTTCTGCACAGTGATATTGAAGAAGTATAGAATTCATGCTGAAGTTTTCCTATTCTCAAGCCATTTTTATTGCTTCTCCATAGTATGAATTCTCTTATGTATTGCAAGAGATGAGCCATATCTAAAAACTTCCTCACATATATTACACTAATAAAGTTTCTCTTCAATATGAATTATCTGATGATAGATAAAGATAGAGCTCTGAGGGAGAGCTATCTCACATTTGATGCATTCACATGGCTTTCCCCACAGAGTATTTACTCTCTGATATTCATTATGGACGGACCTTCCAATTGAAAGCATTTCTATATTCAATATATTTAAATGGTTTCTCTTCAGTGAGAGAAAACCTTTCAAACCTTTCAATTCATAATATTCTTTCTCTACCATTGTATTCACATAATAGGGTCCTTCAACAAGGTTCTTCTGTGGAAAAGAAAGCCCTTTTTTGTTAACACTAATATGGAAATCAACATCTTTTCCATAAGAGTCTATTTTCTATAGATGCTGCTTCCTTCCTATACAGTTTTGTTTGAACACATACTTTCTACAAAACAAAAACAACCACCAAAGGACTACAAAGCCCTGTTTTTCTTTCATATCATATAGTTAGGTGCAATTCTTTTCATTATTGTTTTCTATGAATTGCTATGTTTGACATTGTTCTTGAGTACTTTTGAACCTCCAGACTTTTCCAAGTAAAATAATTTCTGACACGCACAAGGAAATGACCTCTGGAACTTGACTTAAAATAAGTTGGAATGAGAGTTGGTTCATAAAGATGACTTCAAGCACCACTTCATCTATGGACTTATATGTCATCAATTTTTAACTAACAAGACCAACTTGTGGGAGTCAAGATGGTGGAGTATGCAGTAAATTGCTGTAACTCTCCTAGATTCATCTCCAAACAATAAATAACAGCTCCCAAAGCAAAGCCTGAAATAGCAGAACCAGCAAAAAGATGTGGTAAAACAATCTTTTAGCCCAAGAAACTTGGAAGATTGGCAAGAAGGGTCCATCTCAGTCTGGTAAAAGGAGAGTGCAGTCCAGGAGAGGAAGCATCTCAGCAAGCCAGTAGCAAGCCCCACCTCAGCAAACCAGCAAGAGATCTTGAGCTCCAGTGTAGTGGAACAAGCAAATGCCAACACCAGGACCTTATGCCTTAGCATGGCCAGGGGAACTGGCAAACTCCAGGTCCAAGAACCACCCAGTGTTTCAGTGTAGCCCCTGGCAAATAGGCATCTTCCAACAGCCAGACCTCCACATGCTTCAGTGTAGCCCTTGGGGAAATGCAGAAACACCCCATCGGCCTCAGCACATACCAGACACCAGCATTAGGACCACAGCTTAGCAGCAGGCAAACTGCCAGACCCCAGTGGCCTCCAACCTAACAGCCACCTCCACCTCACCCCCCCCAGTGTGGTATCAGAATGAGGATCCAACAGGGCAACATCAGTGCAGCAGCACATAGACAGCCAGGGTTTGCAGACCCAGGCACAAGGGACAGTGCCCCTTTCACCTTGGGAGCAGAGCTCAAATTTAAAAGAAAGGAAAAAAAGGACAAAATAGATGAGCAAAAAGCAACAACAACAACAAAATGAATCTGACCATAGAAAGTTATTATGGCAACAGGGAAAGCCAAGACAAAAACTCAGAACAGGACCATAATGTCAAAACACCTACAGGCAAACCCCTAAAGAAAAACAGAAAGTTGCCCCAAGCCCAGAAAGAACTCATGGAAGAGCTCAAAAAGGAGATTAAAATCATATAAGAGAGTTAGAAGCAAAATTGGGAAAAGAAATGAGAGTGATGCAAGAGAATTATGAAAAAAAGACCCAGTAGCTTGGATAAAGGAAACAAATATTTAAAAAGTAGAACTGGCCAAATGAAAAAGGAAATACAAAAATCCACTGAAGAAAACAACTCCCTAAAAGTACAATTGACCAAATTAAAAATAACATACGAAAGCTAACTGAGGAAAACAACTCCTTAAAAGTTAGAATTGGGCAAGTGGAAGCAAATGACTCTATGAGACATCAAGAATCAATCAAATTCAAAAGAATGAAAAAATAGAAGAAAATGTAAAGTGGCTCATGGGAAAAACAACTGATTTGGAAAATAGGAGAGACAATGTCTGAATCATTGGACTACCTAAATGAAACAATCAAAAGGTGGACCTGGACAACTTCCTTCAAGAAATTATCAAGGAAAACTGCACTGATATTCTGGAATCAGAGGGCAAAATAGGCATTGAAAGAATCTACCAATCACCTTAGGAAAGTGATCCCCCCAAAAAACTCCAAGGAAGATTATAGCCAAATTACAGAACCTCGGGTCAAGGAAAAATATACTGCAAGTGTCCAGAAAGAAACAATTCAAATATTGGGGAGCCACAATCAGGATTACATAGGACTTAGCAGCTGCAAAATTAAAAGATCAGAGGTCATGGACCATCATATTCTGGAAGGCAAAAGAGCTAGGACTACAACCAAGAATCATCATCCAATGAAATTAAGCATAATACTTCAAGGGAAAAATGGTGACTCAATGAAATAGAAGGATTTCCAGCTTTAATAAGGAGAAAAACCAGAATTGAACAAAAAAATTGATCGCCAATATCAGGACTCAAGAGAAACCTAAAAAGGTAAAAAGAGAAAGGAAAACTAGGGGGTTAAGTGGAGCTGAACTGTTTACATTCCTACATGGAAAAAGTATGCTTGTAATTCTTAAAAATTATACCACTAATAGTACAGATAGAAAGAATATACATAGACAGAGGGCACAGGTACAAGGTGAATTTGAAGGAATGGCATAAAAATAATTAAGGGATGAGAAAGAGAAATACATTGGGTGCAGAAGGGAGGGAGAGGTAGAATAGGGTAAATGATTTCCCATGAAGAGGCACAAAAGACCTGTTACAGTGGAGGGGAAGATAGGAGGGTGGGTGATGGGCATCACTTGAACCTTACTCATCAGCATTGGCTCAAAGAGGGAATAATATACACAATCTGTTGAATATAGAAATTTATCTTACCTGACAGGAAAGTAGGAAGGGGAGGAGATTAAGTAAAGGTAGGGGGCAGGGAGACAATAGTGGATTGACAGAAGAGAAGACAGACCAGGGGAGGTGGTAGACAGAAGCAAACACTGTTGAGGAGGGAAAGGGTGAAAGGAGAGAGGAAAAACAGGATGAAAAATAGGATGGAGGGAAATATACAGCTGGTAATCATAACTGAATTTGAATAGGATGAGCTCTTCCATAAAACAGAAGCAGATAGCAGTGGATCAAAAAACAGAATCCTACAATATGTTGTTTACAAGAAATACTTGAAACAGAAAGATATAGGATAAAGGTAAAGGACTGGAGCAGAATCCTTTATGCTTCGGCTGAAGTAAAAAAAAAAACAGGGGTAGTAATCCTGTTCTCAGACAAAGTAAAAGCAAACATAAATCTAATTAAAAGAGATAAGGAAGGAAACTACATCTAAACATGCTAAACTACATACTAAACAAGGATGCACCAATTGGTATAGCATTCAAATTCTTAAAGGAGATGTTAAGTGCTTTATAATTCATGAACAAACAAGGGATAGAGAGCATTACAAAATGGAAAATAGATAATTTTGATTATATTAAATTAAAAAGCTTTTACCCAAACAAAACCAATGCAAGCAAGATTAGAAGGAAAACAGAAAGCTGGAAAACAATCTTTAAAACAAGTATCTCTGACAAAGGCTTAATATCTCAAATATATAGAGAACTGAGTCAAATGTATAAGAATACAAACCATTTTCCAATTGATAAATGGTGAAAGGGGATGAACAGGCAGTTTTCAGATTAAGAAATCAAAGCTATCTATAGATATGTGAAGAAATCCTCTAAATCACTTTTGATTAGAGAAATGCAAACTAAAACACCTCTGAGATACCACCTCACACCCATCAGACTGGCTAATATTACAAAAAAGGGAAAATGATAAAGCTTGGAGAGGATGTAGGAAAATTGGGCCACTAATACAATGTTGGTAGAGTTGTGAACTAATCCAATCATTCTGGATAGTAATTGGAACTATGCCCAAAGGGACAACCAACCTGTGTATACCCTTTGATATAGCAATACCACTATTAGGTCTGTATCCCAAAGAGACCCTAAAAAAGGGAGAAGGGCCTGCATTTGCAAAAATATTCATAGCAGATTTTTTTGTGGTGGCAAAATGTTGGAAGTTGAGAGGATGCCCATCAATTGGGGAATGACTGAACAAGCTCTGGTATATGAATGTAATGGAATACTATTGGGCAATAAGAAGTGATGAACAGGCAGATTTCAGAAAAACCTGGAAAGGCTTGTATGAACTAAGGCAAAGCAAGATAAGCAGAACCGGGAAAATATTGTACATGGTTATCAGCAACATTGTGTGATGATCAACTATGAATGACTCAGATCTTCTCAGCACCACAATATTCCAAGACAAGTACAAAAGGCTCATGAAAGAAAATGCTATCCATGTCCAGAGAAAGAACTGATGGACTCTGAATGTAGATTGAAGCATACTTTTTTCACTTACTTTATTCTTTTTCATGTTTTTTTTAATCTTTTCTTTTTTCAAAACTGTGACTAATATAGAAATATGTTTTACATCATAACAGATGCATAACCTATATCAAATTGCCTACCATTTTGGGAAGAGACGAGGGAAGGAAGGAAAGGAAAAGGATCTGGATCTCAAAACCTTGTAAAAATTAATGCTAAAAATTGTCTTCACATGTAACCGGGAAAAATGCTATTAAAATTTTAACAAACATTTGATTACTTGCTATTGTTGTTTAAACTATTTTCTTTCTGCTTTTAGCAGGTATAATATTTATCTTCACTGTGTGACCTACCTGGACATTTTGAAGAATAGATGATATAAGCATCTTCTTGGCAAAGGATCACCAAAGTAAATTCTAGTGATATCTTGAAATAAAGTTTTTAAAAGTCTGTGCTGAAATAATAACCTTAATTACCTTAATAATATTATTTTGTTAGAGTAGATAAATTGAGGTCAAGGTGGAAACAATGCTCTTGGGAAAAATTAATAAGAGAAAGAGGGCAATTCTTGAAGCTGAAAAGTTTCTACATGTATAATGTGTAGCTCTGGTCACATTTTCTTTCACAAAATATGTTCACATAATTATGTTGAATAAAATGAAGAAATCTATTTAACTTTTTATGAATTCATTCATCAACTTAAAAATAAATTAAATTACAAGGCAAAATGATTACATTATTCAACACAGAAATAGGGTGAGATGGATAAAAGGTTTTATATTACATTTAAAGATAAAGCAAAACCTCACTAATTTGGATTAGAGGGAAATCCAGTATGAATGATTAATGCTATTATCTTATAGATAGAAATTTACAGTTTTCCAAGTGTTTTAATGTGTGTTATCTCTAACAATTCTTAATGCAACCCTGAGAAGTAGGCAAGGAAGATCTAAACATTCTCCTTTTATAGATGAGCAAACTGATTCTGAAAGAGATTAAATGATCTGTCCTAAGTCATTCAACTCTGTAGTGAAGAAACCAGAACCACAACCAAGGCTGATGCAATGTTCTTTCTATTACATAAAAAAGGATTTTGAAGTATCATGCTTTTGTATAAACAATGATTTACACAAAGTGTAAGAGAATTCACATTTTTGAGGCCATAGATTTACTGAAGTATCTAAGGTTATTTATTGGAACCAGGATGCAGGAGTAGATCTGGCATGTTTTTTAGGGGATCTACTTTAAAGAAAAATGTATAATTAGTATATTAAACTTTTATGCATAAATAGTTACTCTAAAGTATTTCAGGGTGAAAAGTCTATTTTTTTTTTGTTATGGTGGCCAATAGGCTAAAACTACTGGAGCAAGAAAGTTGACCATATCTGATAACTTAAGGGGAAAGAAGATTTTATGTTGATTGCTCCACCCACCATCCCTTCTCCTACTCCTAACCCCTGCTTAGTGGTAATATCCTTATCTTCATCACCACCACCACCATCACCATTATTATTATTGACAACAATTCATATTTAAAGAATATCTTAAAGTTTACATAGTACTTTTTATTTCAATTTCCCTGGGATTCTTAATTGTCTAGTACTAGGGCCTTTAGACCAGTGAAGGGAGAATAATTAAAGAATGGAGGAGAGACAGACTTTAGAAGTGGATTATCTTGGAAGACTTATTATCTTGCTCCTAAGAGATAAAAAAGAACTTGGGCTTCAGAGACAAAGAGAGGGACAGTCTATTGAATGTATTGTGGTGATCTTAATTTAATTACCGTAAGTAGACTAGCTAGAGGATTTTAGGGAATAGGCAGAGTGGATGCCCATAAGGAAACATGAAAAAAAAAGAAACCAAAACCCCCTTAAATACCAGAGGAAGGGAATCTTATTAGAGGCTCTTAGAGACAATGCTTTGTGGTTAGGGATCTCTCTACAGCATAGCCATGAACTAGGTCTTAGAAGTAAATAAAGAGGAAATGTGTGTGCCTAAGGGGGAAGAAGAAGCAAAGAGAAGAGGAAACAATTCTATTAACTGGTCCTAGTTAGGAGGTAGGGCAAGAGAAAGAATGCTTTATGGGTAGAAATCTTAGATCTGGATAACCCAAGGGCATGATGACATCTCCTCACACATCCCTTTGTTATGGAGGTTATGGTGAACACAGGGGATAGCTAGAAATTGAAGGAATAAGTGGAATAGACAAGGGAAGTAGAATTTGGGAGAAGTGAAATGATTATCCTTGAAACTGAAAGAAATTTGTACAATGGGCTTTAAAATCTTGTCAACCTTTTGAAGTGAGGTAGTTAGTCCTAGGACTGTGCAAAACTTAAACTATGCAGACCTAATAGAGATTCTTATTAGGAGCTAGAGGAAAGATTATGAAGAGGAATTTCTGCTTGCAGGGATCTGTATATCTTTGAAAAGGGAAGGAATTTTTTAATGACAGGTGGGTTCTATTTCACTGGTTTTAGTTGATTAACAAAGATTTAGGATACATGACTAATTATCCTAAGGTACTAACTAGGTTTATTCATGTTTGAGAACAATGGCAATTTCTTTCAGGCAAATAGTTACTTTGAAGCTTTTAAGGTTCAATGTTGCAAATGTGAAATGTGCAGAAATTTTATTACTCTATCTATATTCTGCCTTTGTGGAATGAATTTTACTTATTTAGAAATGCTTTTTGCTAAATTTAATTTTGGCTGATTATCATTATTTTTTTTTCTTTGAATCCATAAAGTGGTTAGAAATTGAGATAAATTGCTATGGGCATAATTTTCTGTTTTACCATTTCATGCTGGTGTGTGCTGTGATTAAAATGGGAATATCTATGGTTGGATATCTGAATTTTAGGCATGACTGATTCAGACTCCTTTGAGAAAGGTGCTTCCAAATAAATCTCTCATAGTTTATTGAAAAGGCAGTTGATTAATGATGACCCTTCATATACTCCAATTAGTCTTGTTAGAGTATTATTCCTTTTCCAAAACTGCCATATTTAACAGCTTATTGAGGAAAGCTTGTGCCTTAGCTAACATCAATAAATTGTATTTTAACTCACTGAAGTGACAAGACCAGAATATAACCATGGTCAAGACCTCTACAATCCTCAGTTTTATCATCTATAAAGTGCTGAAAATAATGTTTGCATAACTCACTTTTTTGATGTGAGGACAGTACTTTACAAACCTGAGAACACTATAAAATACACATCATTATTTGCCTTTTCTATTTTCACTGTAATCTTCTTCTAAAGTCTAAGTCTGATGCCTCACATGGCATAAGGATTATACCATTAAACCAAAAATTGTGGAAAGTTCTATTTTGTTTTAAAGGCTTTGGGTATGAGTCTGACAATGAAATAAATTCCCATATCCTGAGCACCAGGCTACATAAGTCCAGAAGAACTCATTATGTTGTTGGAAATGTGACATTTTTGGTGGAGTAAAGTACCCAACAGAAGACCAGCTATTAAGGTATACAAGGATTAATACATGTATAGGAAATAGATTCCATATAACAGTATCATAGATCTTTGAGATTCTGCAGTATTTTCACCATGTACAGGAAAATATATTGTTACCAAAACATAAACATGTATAAATAATATGCACTCTGAGACTGAGATCAAATTTTTTCACCTTATAGAGACCATATTTCTACCTTGACCGTAGCAAGCTGTAGAAAAATGACATGATGGACATATTCTAAATCCATTTTCTATGATTCTGTTCCATTCTATTTCTATAATTTGTATGTGTCAAGCACTACGTTGATTTTGAAAGTATATGTTTTGAACCACATACTACAAGCAGTGGATAATTCACACATTGGTATTCAGGGTGAACACCTCTAATGCACATCACTAGTAGCTAAATATGGTAATATGGTTTTTTAAAAAGAACATCTTGTTCCAAACTACCTAGTTTTTCAGGCATCCCCAGATAACCTTTCATCCTTAGCATTTTGGTCTTAGTTCAGCAGCAAGTGTCCAGGATGTTGATCAACAAGGATAAGAAATACACACTCAGAATAATCTCTTGTGATTTAATAAGGAGATACACATGTTATGAATGTATTAGCCTTAAGTGGTTTATTTACTTGTCTGATTTATTAAAGATTTATTGATTCTTTAACTAAAGCCTAAAGGTGAAAAATCCAGATTTATTCAAGAGAGAAACGGAGGTAGAGGGCAGAGGAAGGCGCGTGCTTACCACTCTAAAAAAATCTTCCATATAAATCCTTTAAAGAGTTCAACACATGCAGTGAAAAGTTCCAATTTGCAATAACAAAACAAAACAAACAAAAAAAACCCCACACAAAAAATGAAATACTTTTCTTCATCTGTAAGACAAGGGGGTTGGATTAGAATGTCTCCCAGGGCTCTTCCAGTTCAATATCTATTATCCTACAATCTTTTCAAAAGCATATATATTGAAACTTAAGTCTGTATTGTTTTTATATGTGAACTTTAAATTGGCCAGTTGTACAGTGTAGTGAATTTTAAATTTCCACTTTTTTTCTGAATTCCAAACAAATAGGAAGAAATAAATACCAAGATGAAAAAAAAACATGAAGATGAATTCTAAGAAATAATGAAATATTATAGGAAGATAAAACGAAAAGCACTTTATTAGCATAATAATGGTTTCTAACTTTTATTAATTTTTGGATAAATTATTTATAAGCAATTCAAATGATGTTTGATAGACCTATAACTCCATTAGAATATTAAAATGGATCATATTCAGAATGACGGACTTATTGCTACTGATGACACATCACTTTCCTACAGTGTAGAATATAGTGTGTTATACTATGCAGAAAATACCTTAGTACCTAATTAGCATTTTATGTGTGACAGCAAGAGAATATCATTGTCTAAGCCATGTTAATTAAATGGCTTTGAATGACTGTTATTATTGTACTGGACAAATAACAATTTAATGGCATCTATAAAAAGTGAAGTATTACAATTTAGACCTTTGTGGAATATTTAATATTTTTACATTTCCTCAGTGCTATTTCTGGATACATGATACCCTTAAGTTAAGGTTGGAAATAGATATAATTCTATTTTTGCTATGTTACAAAGTTTAAGATGTCATATATTTTGTGACTTGGCTGTGTGACAATCAAATCCATGCTTTGTTTTTTTTTGTGACATTGGTATTTTCAAGTCACAAACCAGTATTTTAAAACTTGTTCAAATGTAGTGAATTGGAATCTTCTGAATCCTCATAATATGACAAATGTTCATGGTCTAGCTCGCATAGAGCAAAACTGAGCTTTAGTGTCATGGCCTACTGCAACATCTGCTCTGTATGGCTTTCCCCCTTTAAATATATACTTCCCTGAAGATATAAATATGGTCTTCCTGAACAGCTCATTTTAAATGTCTTCAGATACACATGCTAATAAAACTTTCTTAGAAAGATCAGCATAGAGCATTATCCCACTAAGTAGCAATGTATAATTTACATAAAGAATAGCAACTGATTGAGATTAGGCTATTATTCTGGTCTCTTAACACTGATTTCACAGTTTCTAAGTGTTTCACAAAGTTACCTGTCTTAGAAACGCTTCATGAGGAAAAAAATAACAACTTTAAAACAGAAAAGCTAATCTGCTGCCTCAAAGTGATATCTGACTCTTCCCTGATGGCCAGTTTGCAATGGTATCATTGTCTTTTTCTCCTTTCAAATGATCCTCTCAATTTACTTTGCATTCACGATGAAAAATTAGGAAAACTAGGTTCATTCTGATAATTCTTTCATGGTATTTTGTGAATGTGACCAATGTTGGGATTTGTTTTTCTTGACTCTACATATTTATTTCAAGGGGGTATGTCTTTTTTTCTGGTGGATAGGAAGATCAAAAGGAAAGAAAACAGATTTTTGTTCATTGAAACAGGTTGTTTATTTAAAAAAAATAATTCTCCCATAAGAGAATAAAAAGATTGGTATTAAAAATTAACAATTGTTAAAAGAAAAAACAAAAGGAAGATTCTAGAGAAAGGATGACCAAATTATCATTTTTAGTAGTCTGGGTATATTTAATTATACCTGAATTTTTGAAGAGGAATTGGGGAAAATCCCTAGTAGAATGATGTTGATGATTAGAGATTGGGCCCCTGAAAACTGCGGCAAGAACAACAACAACCCCTACCACTACCACCACTAATGTCTCAGTGATGTTTGCCAATGGCAAAGAAACATCCAAAATATCAGCACTGTTTAGTCAGTCTGTAGTCCCATTAGAATTAATAGTGGTCCATTTGTAATGGGTTGCACCCTGGGTATCAGTTAGGTTCACAGTCCCTATTGTTACACTTTAATGTATCATAACATTATCACCAGAGCACTATTTTGTTGTTGCTGATCATTTTTGATAGAATCGAACTATTGAACGGCTTTGTGCTATAATGAAGCCTAGACTTGGAAAAAATGGGCCATGCTTAATAAGCAATATAATAAAAATGTGGTTCCATATGTTATGGTAATTAGAGTGGGACTTTTTGCCTTTAATGAATCTTGCCTTCGTTTGAATGGGGGGCAGCTAAAGTGGGACACTTTTGTCTTTTTGTTTTGGAGTATTTTTGTTTGAGTGCTTCTCAGCACTGAGGTAATCAAGTGCCCTAGGGCCCCGAGACATTTATATAAGATCTGAGGTTGGCGTTTTTTGTTTTGGGGACACACTCATTTGAAGAGTGTTGGTGTTGGGGCAGCTAGGTGGCACAGTGAGTAGAAAGCTGTCCCTGGATTCAGGAGGACCTGAGTTCAAATCCGGCCTCAGGCACTTGACACATATACCAGCTGTGTGACCTTGGGCAAGTCACTTAACCCCAACTGCCCTGCCAAAAAACCAAAAAAAAAAAAGAGTTTTGGTGTGGAGACTCTGGCTAGCTACTAAGGAGTCCCCCAGCTTTGAAAACTCAGATGTTGGTGCTTCTCTCTGGTAACTATGTATATATTGTGATTTGGTCAGATAGATAAAAGCCTGTCTGTTGATCTGTTTCTAATTTATGTTTGTATTTGCTCTGAAGTTCAGGGTGCTGGCTTTTCCCCCTGAACTAAGTGTATGATATATGTATATTTAATTAAAGTAAGATAGTTAACCCCATAAAGCTGTTTTCCTTAGAAAAGCAGATCAAAGGACCTTTGCTAGCAGCCCTCCTGTGTGCTGGTGTTGCTGGTCTTACATAGCCACAGCAGCTGCTAGTCCCACTGTTGTTACAAAATGGCATAGTCATGCAGGACCTGCAGACTAAAACGAAAGTATGGAGTTTTGGGGCACTGGGATAGGGGTTGGATGTTTCCCAGTTATTGGGTTGCTCTTTTTACTTGTGGTGGCTATGGTTCTGTGGAGGCCAGGGAGCAGCAGGGGCATGAAGGAAAACAAGCAAGTAGCAGTGACAGGAGTAGTTTCCCAGGGGTCCAGAGAAAGGGTCCTGAAAGATAACCTCTCCCTACCCCACTAGCACTCCAGAGGAGACAGACTGGAGCAGTGGCTGTGGGAGGAAAACAAGCAGAGGCTTACAGAAGACAGGGATGACCAGAGCCAGGGCTTGAGTGGATTAGCCCAGCTCCAGACTGTGCTGGAGGGGTGAATGTCCTGAGATTGCATTGTCTGTGGAGCCTTGAAACAGAAGCGGAGAACTGCTTTCACATAGACTTGGCAGGAGGGGTTGGTGAAGCAAGAGAAAAAGCAGAGAACAGCCTTCATACAGACTTGGCAGGAATGGTTGGTGAGGTGAGACAAAGAGTAGTGAGCTGCCCACATCTCGACCCAGCAAGAGAGGAGAACTGCTGGTGAGACCTGACCTTAGTGAGATGAGAGCAAAGGTGGACATCTGCCTACATCAGGATTCAAGCAGATGCCAGGAGTGGATAGCAGGAGCTGGACAACAGGGAACCCCAGAGCTTGGAATTCAGCCCTGGGGCAGGATGAAAACTTTGCAGCAAGGCTCTAGTGTGCTTTTTTGCTGCCTTCTCCTGAAATGATTTGGGAACCAAGGGGAGTGTGGAGTTGTTTATGGTGGGTGGGAGGAAGTGCTGTGGACCCCCAAGAACCCCTCCCTGTAGTCTTTGTTGCCCAGCCAGCATTCAGGACTTGGAAGCAGGGCAGCCCGGAACAGCATAGGGGAGAACAGACCCCCAAGAAAACTTTATTTGGACTTTTTTGTTTGAGTTGGGACTTAACTAATTAAAGCATGCTGATACCTGAGGGTGTCAGGAGGAAGCCTGCAACAGCAGGGTGGGGAGAAGGACACACCCTCAAGGAGGACTTTACTTGGACACTCTGTAGACTAAAGAGATTGTAACTTACTGTGACCAGGGCTGGATGGTGTTTGTATTGTAAACAAGTATTTTGGGGAATGACACTAAATGATAAGTTTTGTTGTGAATGTTATGCTTTAGCTCCCTGATGGGATCACAATGTATACTGCCTCTATTTGTCCCAGGATCCATGGCCATTTCTAAATTGTAAGGCCAAGGATCCTGGAAGGTGTGGAGTATTATGGTAATTAAGGAGTGACTTTTTTAGTTGTTTTCTCTTTTGGAATGCTGAGGTAATCAAGTACCTCTTATGAGTTTTGCTTTTCAAATGTAATGGCAAGCAAAATGGACTTTTGTCATCTTTGTTTTGGAGTGCTTCTCAGCAGTAAGGAATCTTTGATTAAATCTGGAGTCTTTGATGACCTGCTTATGTCAAGGAGAGATCTAGTTCACATGAGTTTGAGTCCTATGTTTGTGATGATCTCTGACCCTGAGCAAGGGTTTAATTCATAAGGAGACCTAAGTCATGTAGGTTTGAGTCTCATGGTTGTGATGCCCTTTGATCCTGAATAAGTGTATATAAACTCAGAAGTTAGCATTTTGCCTTTGGGGGCACACTTATTGAAAGAGTGTTGGTGATGAGACTCTGGGTAGCCGTTGAAGCAGCCCCAATATATGTATGTTTAATTTAAATGAGATTGTTAATCCCTTAAAGTTGCTTTCCTTAGGAAATCAGATCAAAGGACCATAATGCAAAATTCAGTATGTCAAAATTCTGTGACTTAAGTAACAAATCATGAAAAATGAGTGCTTGTAGCAAAACTATGTATTCCATATTAAAGTTTCTTTCAAGATGTAAAAAGTTGTAAGGCTTATAGCATGACAATCAATATAACTGTTTCATTTTGCTCAAAATAATTTGCATACCACTGTAGGTCTGGGCCATGTTCTAAATATGTGAAAAGATTTAGAAGCCAAGCAAAGGAGTTTATCCTAAAAGCAATAGGGCTCCATTGGAGTTTATTAAGTAGAGGAGTGACATGACTATATTTTAGGCAAATCATTTTATTAGTTATGTGGAAGATGCACTGGATGGGGGAGAGATTAGAGCCAGGGAGACCAATTAGGATGTTATTGTAATAATTCAATTGAGTGGTAAAGAGGGCCTTAAATAGTATGATGGCTGTGTGTAGAGAGATGGGACCCATGTAGAAGATGTCATGGAGGGAGAAATGATAAAATTTATTAACTGCCTGGCTATCTGGGGATGATAGAAAGTGAAGAGCTAAGGAAAATGCCAAGGTTGAATAGCCGGGTGACCGCAATAATGGTTACGCCCACAACAGGAACAGGACAGAGGTGTGGGTTTGGGGTGAGGTAAAGAATGAGTTCCATTTTTGAAATGTTTAAAATGCCTACCTGGCATCCAGTATGAAATATTGAATGGGTTGTTGGAGATATGTGACTGGAACTGTGCAGGGAGACTTGGAATTGATGGAGGAATATGGGAATCATCTCTATAGCTCTGACAATCAAACACATGAGAGCTGAAGAAGTCACCAAATTAGGAAGCAAAGTGAGAAGAGGGCCTAGGATAGAAGCTTGGAGCATACTTACAGTTAGGGGGCATTACATGGACTACTATAATGTCTCCTCAATCCCAAAATATTCTGTCCTCTAGGTTAAACATTCCCAGTTTCTTCAACTAATCCTATTATAACATGAGGCTAATTAATTATCTCCTTTGAGTTCTCTGGTGTACCCTAGTATATACCTTTTCTGAACTCTGTGGCATGTATAATCTGTATCACAAATTATCCTTATAAGCATTTTCATATTGTTGTCTAATTGTGTCATGATTTTTCCTCAACTAGATTATCAGCAATTTAAGAGAAATTACATCTTCTTGATCATATTTTCAACACAAAGTAGGTACTTAAATACTCAGTTGATTGATTGACTAAACTGTTAAATAAGTGATTTATGTTGCCAAAAAGTCCTGCAAGTATATTCTGTCATAATCATCCCCTTGCCATGTTGTTTTCCATTCATCTTATATCAAATAGACATCAATACATTGTCCATTTTCATACTTTAAAGCACCGTCTAGTGCAAGTCCTTGTACTAAAACCTTATCCAAAATGCAGGAAAGTGTTCCACTGAAATTTGCACAAGTGTTTCTCCCCTTCTCACCCTCCCCCAATAGGTCCTTCCATTCCCTTTAGGCCACCTGACCTTCATGCTCCTGTTTCATATCCTGTCAGCTACCTAACAGGTATGAAAAACTTCCACGGGTGCTAGAAAACAGGGCTAAGAGAGACTGATCCATTAATAGAAAGGCAATGCCCAAATGGTTAAAGAATAGTCAGGCAGAAGGTTAAGGTCAAGGAAGGGTAGGGCAGAGTAGTATGAACAGGAAGGAGATGACCATTAAGAGTGATGGCTAATGGATATTTTGAGAGTCATACTTGAATTAAGGTGGTGGAAGCAAAATCTGTAACAGTGACAAACTAGTGTTTTCTACTACTCATGTATGTTAGTTATCATAGATTTTTAACAGTTCCTAAAGGCAAGGATATTTGATTATTTTCCCCTTGCTTATATTTTCCACCTAAAAGTAGAAAAAAATTTCAGTCTATTGATATTATTGCCAAAACCCCTTATGTTCTAAATATCAAGCTGGAACATCAATCTAACTAGAACTGGAATATGTAGAATGAGCATGAAGCCTCTGAATGTTCAAAGAATTACCAACAAACCAAAACTTCCAACAATGCTTTGTTTTTAGGTCATGAGTCTAGCTTTTATGGTCTGTGTGGCTTCTTCTAGGGGCCAGAAAATGACATATTAAGTGTATATTTGAAAAGAATACATTCTAAATCATTGTTTTAACCAGGAAATTGTTTGGGGATGTCTTTATAACTAAAGATATCATATTTATATCCTTTGTAGCTTAAATGCAGATAAAATTTAATATATGTTGGTAATAACTTATGAGGTTATTCTAAGGAATAGTTTTTTTTTTAATCTTGTAGCAATGCAGAATGATATACGTGCATTTAAAAAAATCCAAACCATAAAACGAAAACTGCTTCCCCTATGACTATCTACTATGCCTAGAATTATAGGCAACATGATATAGATAAAGGAGTACTGAATTTGGAATTAAAAAATGTCTGAGCTTGAATCCTGGCTCTTCCACTTATTACTTGTATAATATTGAGGGAATCATCAAACCTTTGGGGACATCAGTTCCCTAATCTGTCAAAATGAAATGAGCACTTATTGGATATACTACAGTTTGAGTCTCTTTTGAGCATGGGTTGGACTAAATGGTCAGGAAGGTGCCTTCCAACTCTCTAATTCTGTGATTCTGTGACTAGATGACCTTTAAGGTTGTTTTTAGCTCTAAATCTAGAAATTGATTGTTTTTAAAAACTTGGTTATTTCTCCTACAAGTTATTGTGAATCCAGTAGTTTAATGTAGACACACAGGTACATATTAATTTACATTGGCCAGTGTAAGAAAATTTACAGGCTTATGCCATGATGTCAGTTTCAAGTATAAATTGCTACCTGAAATTTTTCCAGGGGTGAAGATGCCATTTCCTAATGTTTAGTAAAATGAATAAATGAAAAATAAATAGCCATTTAACTTTAATTGTCATGAATTTGTGTCTAAATAGATCTGAACTATGTCACTAAAAATGCTTTAGGTAACTAATACAAAGACTTTGAACTTATGTGGGGTGGGGAACCTGCAGCCTCAAGACCCCATGTAGACTCCTAGGTCCTTGGGTGAGGCCTTTGGACACAGTCCAAATTTTACAGAACAAATCCTTTTATTAAGGGTATTTGTTCTTTGAAGTTTGGATTCAGTCAAAAGGTCACACTTGAGGACCTAGAGGGCCACTCGTGGCCTTGAGGCTGCAGGTTGCCCACCCCTGACTTAGAACATCTACTGTTTTTTCTCACATTATACATATATATCTCATCTATAGCTATATACAGATAAACTATAAATATGTAGTAATATAAAAATGTACTAACACCCACATGAAAATTTATAGCAACTTTATTTTTGTTTCCATGTGATGAGGAGAGGGCTAAGGAAGAGCAGTGTAAAAAAAAATAGATGAGAACAGAAAATAGGACAATCTCCTGCTAATGTCAATATCACATTATTCACAAAGAAAAAAAAAACCCACAATCCAGAAAACAAATCCAGAAAATAAAATCCAGAAACTGACCAGAGGAATAATAGAGTGAGGAATAGGACAAATGAATCCAAGCTATATGAACATGGGCAAGTTCTTTAACCATTCTGAACCTCACACAGCTACCACCTTAGAGCAGACACTCATCACATCTCACTTAGATTATTGGTATACCATTTTAATTGTTCTGTCTGCCTCAAGTCTCCCCCTACTACAGTTTATTCTGTGCATTACTATGATTATTTTTAAAAACACTGGCTTGACCATGTCACTACCCTACTCAACCAACTCCAAGAGCCTTCTATTATCTCCAAGATCAAATATAAATTCCTCCATTTAGCTTTTAAAGCCCTATGAAACTTGAACCCAACCTATCTTCTCAGCCTCATTGGACACCCTGTAATCCAGCCGAACTGGTCTTCTCTCAATTAATCTCACACAACACTTCATTTCCCATTTCCCATTTCCCATATCTTTGTACTGATATCTTATTTGGGATGCCCTTCCAGACTTCTACTTCACAGAATCATTCCAACTCAGCTCAGGTATCATCTTCTTTAGGAAATCATTCTTAATTCCCCAATTGCAAATACCCTCCCTAGCAAATTAACTAGTATTTAACTACTTTGTATATAGTTGCATTTATTCAATTCATATTTATGCTGCATATGCTTATATATGTACTAGTTGACTTCTCTGTTAGAATACAAAATCAACAAGCATTTATTAAGTTCTTGCTATGTTCCAGGCACTGTACTAAGTACTGTGAAAAGAAATAGAAGCAAAAAGACAGTTCTTGTTCTCAAGAAGTTTGAATTCTAATGGGAAGTTGAAAAACTGAGAGTAAGGGGAGGGAGGGAGGGAGAAGGTATGTAAGGTCCTTGCAAGTAAACTCCTTTGTATTTTTTCCCAGTCACTACTAAAACATCTGACATATAGTAGGGTATTAATAGATGATTATCGATTGATTTTTCAATGCCTACTATGTGCACTTATTGGGACAGCTAGGTGACACAGAGCATAGAGGGCTGAGCCTGGAGTCAGGAGGACTCATCTTTCTGAGTTGCAATCTGGCTTCACACACTTACTAGCTCTGTGACCTTGGGCAAGTCACTTAACCTTCTTTGCCTCAGTTTCCTCAACTGTAAAATGGGCTAGAGAAGGAAATGACAAATTACTCCAGTATCTTTGTCAAGAAAACCCCAAATGGGGTCGTGAGGAGATGGACATGACTGAAAACAACTGAAAAACAAATGTGCTCTTATCAGTCCAATATCATTAAAAATTCATAGACACCTGAATAAGTTTAATAGCTTATATTAAGTTAAAACAATTCAGACACTAATAAGTTTGGATGAGACCTAGGTAACTAGGGAAGTGAAATTTAAGACATAATGTATGTTATTAGGAGTCCTGATTATTAGTGGTAACAATGCCTGTTAAGTGGGAATAGAATTCTGACTGTAGTGATTGAAATGTTTTCTTTCCCTTTTTTGTCTAACTCTCTGCATGGCAACTTCCACCTAACTGAGACCACCCAAACGTGATGAAGGCAGAAGCCGAGTAGATGCCCCTAATACCTCTCACTTATGTTCCAACTTTTACTCCAATAAATCTACATAGGGTTTCTTCCTTCCTCTCAGGCTTATAAAAGTCTGCTTTTCAACTCAGGCATTGAAGACCTAGACTTCAGAGAATACATAATATTTACCTTTGGAGGAATTAGACCTGGAAGAAGAAGTTTCAAATAGCTCATTGTTAAAACTTAAATGATATTTAAGAATAAGTAGATATGACCAGATTACTATTATTGTTAATAATAGTAGATATTTTTCTTAATGACACTATTAATTGATGTATTAATATAATACTATCAACAAATATTAATAATGAATATTAATTAAGCCATCAATACTGATAGAGTAAAATTAATATTATAGTTAATAATGATAGCTACCTTTTATATAGTGCTTTAAATTTTGCCAAACCTTTTACATGTTATCTCATTTTTTATTCATAACAACTTTGCCAGGTAGGTAGACATTATGTCCATTTTACAGAAGAGAAAACATGTCTGAGAGAAGTTAAGTTACTTGCTTAGAGTCGCATAGCCAGTAATTATCTGAAGCAGGATTTGATATTTCTGACCCAAACTCTATTTAATATACTACTTAGCTGTATGACCAATTGACTTGGGAATATCCTGTATATAGAAACAGTTTAGTGGCAGTGTTGTACAATGGTTAGAGAATCAAACTCAGTCAGGAAGGCCTGGGTTCAAGGCCTGCCTTTGACACATACTTGCTGTATAACTCTGAGAAGGTAATAGGTCGCAGCAGTGCAGTTACTTAGGGATGGGGCAAAACAAAACAACTGAAACCATGTTACTGGCAAATGGTTTGACACAAGAAACGGATGTGATTTTATCAATAGAAATGTCATTAAAGAAGATTTCTTTCCATCTGCTTTTCCCTGTACCTTAAGGACCTGGAGACAATTAACCTCCCATATTGGAATTTGACTTCCTGCTGTGTGACTGTGGGCAAGTCACTTAACCACTGTGGCCTCAGTTTCTTCATCTGTAGGATTATGGTGAGGTTTAAATGAGATAACCATTACAAAGTGTGTTTGTACTTATTCATACAGTGCCTGGCACATAATTAGCACTATGTAGTTGTTGGCTATTAGTTATGATTAGTCAAAACTTTTGGTGTGCCTCTATGTCTCATATTCTCCAACAAGTGAGAGAGGAAAGCAGATTGATATGAACTGGTAAGAAGGAAGAAGGTGCCTGTGATGGAAGCATTTGGCACCAGCATATTAGAGTTAGGTAGGGGTGAGGGGAATGGAAGGCAGAGAGACATACTGAGACAAAGAAACTTCCATTCCCCACACAAAAGCACATCCTAGTAGTGGAGACAGGTACCTCAATACTAATCAGGAAGTCAAACAATCTGCCTAATGGGTGCTACATATTTTGGACTTGGGGAAGCTTTTCCTTATCCATATTTCACTCATCCCTTCCTCCATTTGCTTCTGTGTGTTCTGGATCTTCACTTCAGGATCAGAACAAGTGTAGAAATAACACAAGGAGACACCAAACTCAAAATAAATGAAGGGTAGGTGAGGGAGTTTAGGAAAAGCACCTGTAGTAAATGCCATGATGTTACTCATTTAAAAGTTTGTTTTACTATTACATCTTTCCTTCTTTTCCCCAGACACTCTTTAATAAAAATTCAGTGCTTCTGTGTATTATGCTCCAGTTCTATCACTGGCTATCAAGTCAATGACTGTTCTGACTCTAATCATTTAAATTTTAGATATGAATGACTTTCAGGCTGGGGTTGACTGGGACAGGTTACAGTCTCTTGCAAATTTTAAGAGTCAGAAAACCTTATGTAACTGAAGTACTGTGTCTTGCATGTGTATTTTCTACTATTTTCCATTGTATATGCCTGCTATTTTGGTTACTTTATAAATTAAACAAATTTCATGGGGTGTCCTGGGAACCAGACCACTGTTTCTGTCATTGTTTCTATAGGAAAATGCCTTTAGTTAAAATCTATCCCTTGGTTGAGAAATGAGCTTTTGGAAAACAGCTTATCTTTCAACATAGTGTAGTGGATAAGTGCTGAGATTCCATTCAGGAATACCTGGGGTCAAATTTATCATCTTTACGATCCTCGGCATGTCACTTAACTTTGCTTGGCCTCGGTTTCCTCATATAGCAAATGTGGGCATTTGACTATAGACTCAAAGATTCCTTAAACTTCTAAATCAATGGTCCAGTGAAAAATAGCAATACAGAACTGAGTAAAGAAGTGCTTTCTGATCCATTTAATGGAATTAAAGATTGTAGGGAATTGCCTGTAATGATACTACTTGATGTTTACTAATTTGAAGTAAGGTTTTTATTCTTTCTTTCCCTGAATCAGGGTTAAAAGTCAAGAAAAACTGCTACATCAATGTGAAAAAAATATGTCCATATGCTGTAGCAGATGGATCAGAGGGGAGAAAAGGACAGAGGATTCTGCATCATTTAATTACCTCAGAGGTCAAAATCACTCTATCTTTTTTATCTAGTTAAATAGCAACTACAGTATCGCCAAAGTATGTTATTCACCAGATGTTATTCACCAAGGCTAGTTTTTGTTCATAGGACAGTAGTGGGGTGTGGTGGAAGAAAGGGGAGGAAAAGGAGGTGGTAAATCCAGAAGGGGAGTATGAAAGGTAAAGGAGATCAACCATTTAATCAAATGGAGAATGAATAAAGCTAGTGCTATTCCTGAGAGGGAGGTAAAGGAAAGTTATCTAATCAAGCAGCCATCAGGCTCAATAGATCCTGACATGCTTCAGCCAAGTGCAAGTCTTCCTCGCTGACTTGCAAGGTGTAAATGTATTCTGGCCAAAGCTTACTCTGTAAATTCAAATCACTACAGCATCATTTTGGTCCAAGGACAGTCACAAAAGGAAAAGTGGGAAGGATGGGGAGGACTAGGTAGAGTTGCAGGGAGAGCCTTTTCCACATGGTTCCATGGTTGCTATAGTAACTCCTTCTTTTGTTTGTACATATTCAGAACAGCTGTCTCCTTTGCAGACTGGCACTGATATTGTGGCATTAGAGCTAGAAGTAAGGCTCACTGACCATTCCATGGCCAGTAGTTTTCATAGATGACACTTCCCCTGTTACTTAACTGTGTTCAGTTTTATAGACTCCTGTGATTTTTGAAAGTAGTTGGGTTTTTTTTCTAAAAAAGAAAGAAAACAGTCAAACCAGGTAACTTCAGAACAACAGTGGCTTCCTTATCATTTGGATAATGAAACCCTATGGTTCGAAAGACTCTGACCTTGAGAAATGAGTCCCCAAGTCCATTATATATGAGATTCTAAAATGAAGCCTACTGCATATTTTCCAAGATCTACCTGTTTCAGAAAAGCATCTATCCTAAATGCCCACAAATCCCTACAAAACTTTCCAAGTCTTGATTAATTCTTCTAATTAGACTGTTCTTGGCTATACTATTCACAAAGTTGAATGGCTGCCTGAAAACAAATTTAATGAATCTTCACATAATAAAAATATTCACTGAGTTCCCATTACTTTTGCCCATAAGCTATCATTCTGGAAAGCATTATTAGTATAGTGGAGAGAGCATATACCTACACAGCCATTATCTGAAGAGGGAAATTTCACTTAAAAGAGCAAATACCATGTTTTACTATAAATAGTATAAAAATCTACCTGGGTCATATGAAATAAACCCAAAGGGTTAGACTGACTGAAGCAGAACATGAGCAAATGCAGGCTGATTAGTCAAATTTTAAAAATATGCAAACTTAGGTTGCAAATAAAGAACTCAGAAAACACAGCTGTTCTTAAAAAAATAAACCAGCATACAACATACATTGTAGTGTTTCTAAACTCTTGGGATGTGCAGAGAAAAAAAAACATTCAGTGAACATGAAGTAATGACCTAATATTATTATGATTTTCCCTCATTGGTCTTACTGGAGAGTCCAACTATTATATTCCAAATGATTTTTTAGTGAAAACTATGATGTAGTCAACCTAATTTATGACAAGCATGTAGTATATCCATAACCATTTGCCCCCACATATTTATTTGAATATTCTCCCATCCTTAGTCTCTACTCCTTACCCCAAACCCTCGGATTTTCTTCATTCATTAAGCATAAACAAGATGAAATGACTTGATTTACACAGCTAATATGCCTTATAGCCAGCTATTCTGACTCCAAATCGTGACACCATGTTACCTATTCCCCATTAAACCTTCTCCAGTTCCAACTGGTTCTGGTCACTCCAATAATCCTATTTTGCTTTTTTTTTTTGCATTTGTATATAACTGAAAACATCTGTGTAGATTTGATTTTTTTCATGCCTCAATCATATTTTGCCTTTGCCCAAACAGAGATGTCTTTAATAGAAGTAGAGGGTATTATATGTACACTCAATGAAGGGGAGGGGAAGGGAGGGAGAAGTAGGGAGGGAGTGAGGAGGGAAGAGAGAGAGAGAGAGAGTGAGAGAGAGAGAGAAAGGGGAGGAAAGGGGAAAGCAGAGGAGAGATGGGGAAAGATATAATATCTACTATCTAAATCTGACTTTCATTGGCTCTATAGAGAATCAGAATTGATTTTTAATCATTCTAATTAAGAAAAAAAGTGATGCTTATGGAATCCATAGTTATTACTTTTTGAGTTGATTAATTCTATTGGGATTTCTGAGATTTTAGCCTTTTCTCTGTCCTGAGCTAAAAAACAGAAGTGGTTCACTCCAAAGTCAGTGGTATTTTCTAACATGGTAACCAAGTCTAGCATGGAGGAACAAAGCACAACCTTAAGATAAAACTTTCCATTGGAACAGTTATATCACAACAAGGACAGGTTTCTAAAGCCAATATTTGTGTAGTACCTAATTAAAACAAATACAGTAGTTGTTTAGCCAGGATACTAGTCTTTTCTTCGTGTCTGGGGACTGATTAATTAGTTGCATGTGTACCTCTTGCCAACAAACTACTTATAAGTAAAATTGCAGATGAAAGACTTCATAATGGCAATGACAGTGGCCTTTGGTAGACATGAAGAAGTAGGGATCATAAAGAAGTGTGGTTATGGATTCTCACTATGGAGATCAGAATGTAAAAAACATTATTTACAATGAACCTCATCATACTGTAAGGTTAAATGAACTTTGGTACTCAGACCTCATCAGTACTCTCTGTCTCTCAGATTTGAGGGCAGAGCTCAGAACTCCAAACCCCAAACCCTTTATTTAAGGAAGATGCCCAAGACAGCCATGTCCTCATTGTTCACTTGGCTGCATTCCTCCGGGCCTCTCCATCAGGACCCTTGGGTACTCCTTATCCCCTCCAGTTTTTCAGATTCCTTTTGTGTGTTGTCTTCCCCTATTAAGCTGTAAGCTCCTTAAGTTCAGGGACTGTCTTTATGTTTCTGTATTTGTATCCCCAATTACTTAGCACAGTGCTTAGCACAAAGTAGGTATTTCAAAAAAGGTTATTGACTAAGTGACAATCGTATAGTCTCTGTCCTTGCCATGGGGAACTTGAGGTGTTGGCACATAGCACACAGCTACTAGGACAAGTAAGACTATACTATAAATGAAAAAAAAACACAGGGTTTACAGAGGGAACATTGAGGAGACCCATTTGAATACTCATGATTTAAAAAATCATTTATTTCTTACTAGAACTTGGAGACTTAAAAAGACAGTACTGAGGTCTATAGTAGGTGTCAAAGGAAAGAGAAGAGACAACAAAAGAAGTATTGATAAAGTAGACAGCTTAAGAAGGAAACCAGGAGATTAGAGTCCTTTGAAATCCTCTTTTGGAATTTAATAGACAGGCTGAGGGGAGAAAAAGGTGAAATTCAGCACCAGCCATTTCTGCTCTGGAATTATAAAAGCTAATCTCTTCACATTTGCATCTGTAATCATTGTTCCATCAGAGCCAATGGGCATGTCATGTGTCTGGACAGCAGTTTGCTTTCCTTAACAGTAAAATATCATCATCACTGTTGGCTTATTTTCAAAAAAAAATATTCATTTTTTAAACTAAGCTAAACTTTTTATTGCATGTTTGAAATATTTTGGGAAACTTGTGTTATATTGAAATATTTTTTGTTGTTCTATACAGTCTTATTCTTTATACATTTTCCCTCTTCATCTTAATTACCCTATTTATGTATATGTTGTCTGTCAAAAGCACTTCTGTAGCTTATGATTTCAGAGACCAGATTGGGTCTTATGCCTGAGAGCCAGGGAAGAGATAAGAGGTATATCTCTTGGTGGCAACATGAATTAATTCTTAGGTAACCAGAACATTTTACTGACATCCAATACAGTGGATGAAAGATAAGAATGTTGTTTTTCATTTGCTTTTTTATTGTGAATTTAATCGCCAACAACCATAAACATTTTAATATACAAAAAGACAGGAAAATTAATTTACTCTTGGTGACACTGGTTGTTTTGATTAATCATTCCAGAAAATAACTTGGGACTATACCCAAGTTACTACATTGTATATATTCTTTTTGACACAGTAATATTGCTATTACTATATACCCTAAGAAAGGCAACAGAAAGAACTTAGAGGTACAAAAAATATTTATAAACCTTTACTGTTGTCTTATACCTTACTCCCTGCCATGTACTCTTTGATCTAGCAACACTGGCCTCCTGGCTGTTTCCTGAAAAAGGCACTTTCTCTCCGCTCCAATTATTTTCTTTGGCTCCCTCCACCCCTAGAATGCCCTCTCTTCTCCACTTCACTACAGACTTCCATGGCTTCCTTTAAATCCTAACTTAAATCTTATCTTTTACAGGAAGTCTTTCCCAACCCATCTTAATTTTTGTGCTTTGTTTTTGTTAATTAGTTCCTGTTTTTTTGGGTTTAATTATGTATTTATTTATTTTTTATAATTAATATTTTTTTCTTTTTAGTTTACAACCATCAGTTTCACATAATTTTGAGTTCCTGATTTTCTTCCCCCCTCCAAGATGACATGGAATCCAATATATATTCTACATATAACTTTGCATTGAACTTACTTACACAATAGTCAAGTTGTAAAGAAGAATTATGACCAATGGAATGAATCAGGAGAAAGAAGAAACAAAACCAAAAAAAAAAACCAAGGGAAAAAAGGATAGCAAACAGTGTGCCTCAATCTGCATATATACTTCATAGTTCTTTCTCTAGATGTAGATAGCTCTCTCCATCATGAGTCCTTTGGAATTATCTTTGCACTTGTATTGCTGAGAAGAGCAAAGTCTATCAGGGTTAGTCATCACAGAATGTATTTATCTGTGGTTGTGTATAATGTTCTCCTGGTTCTGCTCCGCTCACTCAGCATTATATAGTGTAGGTTTTTCCATGTTATTATGAAGTCTGTATCATCCCCATTTCTTATGGCACAATAGTATTCCATTACATACATATACCACAGCTTGTTCAGCCATTCCCCAATTGATGGGCATCCCCTTGATTTCCAATTCTTTGCTACTACAAAAAGAGCTGCTATAAATATTTTTGTACATATAGGTCCTTTTCCCACTTTTGTGATCTCTTTGGGATACAACCCTAGAAGTGGTATTGCTGGGTCAAAGGGTATGAACATTTTCATAGTCGTTTAGGCATAGTTCCAAATTGCTCTCCAGAATGACTGGATCTGTTCACACCTCCACCAGCAATGTAACAGTATTCCAATTTTCCCACATCCTCTCCAGAATTTATCATTTTCCTGTTTTGTCATTTTAGCCAATCTGACAGGAGAGATGTGGTACCTAAGAGTTGTTTTGATTTGCATTTCTCTAATCAGTAGTGATTTAGAGCATTTTTTCATATGCCTATAGATATCTTTAATTTCTTCCTCTGATAACTGCCTGTTCATATCCTTTGACCATTTCTCAATTGGGGAATGACTTGTATTCCTATAAATTTGGCTTAGTTCCCTGTGTATTTTAGAGATGAGGCCTTTATCAGAGACACTGGTTGTAAAGATTTTCTCCCAATTGTCTGCTTCCCTCTTAATCTTTGTTGCATTGTTTTTTTTTATACAAAACATTTCAATTTAACAAAATCAAAATTATCCACTTTGCATTTTGTAATGCTCTCTATCTCTTGTTGTGTCATGGATTCTTTGCTTTTCCATAAATATGATAGGTAAACTATTTCTTGCTTTCCCAAATTGCTTATAGTATCAGCCTTTATTCCTAAATCATGAACGCATTTTGACTTTATTTTGATATGTGCTGTAAGATATTGATCTATGCCCAGCTTCTGCCCTACCATTTTCCAATTTTCCCAGCAGTTTTTGTGAAATACTGAATTCTTAGCCAAGAAGCTGGCCTCTTTGGGTTTATCAAAGAGTAGATTGCTATAGTCGTTGACTACTGTGTCTTGTGTACCTATCCTATTCCACTGATCCACGACTCTGTTTCTGAGCCAGTACCAGGTAGTTTTGATCACTGCTGCTTTATAATACAGTTTAATATCTGGTATGGCTAGGCCATCTTCCCTAGCATTTCTTTTCATTAATACCTAGATATTCTAGACCTCTTGTTCTTCCAGATGAATTTTGTTATTATTTTATCCAGCTCTGTAAAATAATTTTTGGTAGTTTGATTGGTATGGTACCGAATAAATAAATTAATTTAGATAAAATTGTCATTTTTATTATATTAGCTTGGTCTAACCATGAGCAACTGATATGTTTCCATGTATTTATATCTGACTTTATTCGTGTGAAAAGTGTTTCATAATTATGTTCATATAGGCCCTGGGTTTGTCTTGGCAGATAGGCTCTCAAATATTTTATAGTATCTACAGTAACTTTGAATGGAATTTCTCTTTCTATCTCTTCCTGTTGGGCTTTGTTAGCAATGTATAGGAATGCCAAGGATTTATGTGGGTTTATTTTATATCCTGCAGCTTTGCTAAAGTTGTTTATTATTTCAAGTAGTTTTTTACTTGATTCTCTAGGTAAATCATCATATCATCTGCAAAAAAATGATAATTTAGTTTCTTCTTTGCCTATTCTAATTCCTTCAATTTCTTTTTCTTCTCTTATTGCTACAGCTAACATTTCTAGCACCAAATTGAATACTAGGGGTGATAATGGACATTCTTGTTTCACTCCAATCTTATTGGGAATGCATCTAGCTTATCCCCATTACAAATAATGGTAGATGCTATTTATAATTTTAAGGAAGGCTCCATTTATTACTATGCTTTCTATTGTTCTTAATAGCAATGGGTATTGTGTTTCATCAAAGGCTTTTTCTGCATCTATTTATCCCCTGCCCCTCTCCCCCACCCTTGCTTTGTAATTATTTGGATGTTGTCTCCCTCATTGGACTGTAAGCTCCTTGAGGACAGGGACTGTTTTCTTTTTTTACTTCTTTGTGTATCTCCAGAGCTTAGCATAGTGCCTGGCACATAGTAGGAGTTTAATAAACATTTACTAATTGATTGATAGAAGCTTTGTGTTGTACTTATTTTTAATATAGTATAAAGTTAAGGGAAGTAGAAAAAAGTCATTGAGTCCAATCATCAGGGGTACATACTAATCTTTGAGAGATAGTTTTTAAAGAGTAGCTATATATAAATTGGATGATTTTTTAGAGGTGTTAAGAAAGAATCCAAATGGGTAGTACAAATTATAAGGAAAGACAGCTAGAAGCAGAAAGAAGGGAAAAGGAGAGGGGGGTGAGAAATCTAGGCATAATTTCTTCACAATGTGGGACTTTCTAGGCATCCAGATAGATGTATTTGCCATCACTGACACCTGCATAAGCTGCTGCCATATCACCATATGCCCAATTTTTCTGACAATTATGGTCAAAGTGATGGTATCAATCAATCAACAAGCATTTATTAAGTGTTTTCTTTGTGCCAACCTTTGTGCGAGGCACTGGAGACAAAAAGACAAGTGTCACACAGTTGTTGCCCTTAAGGACCTTTTATTTAGCATATGAAAGGTGCAGATGATATGTGTATATATATATATATATTCACACATATTTATATTTATCTATCTATACTTTAATTCATTTGGTGTCTATCTATCCACCTACCAAATGAATACAAGTTAATAGCTAACATTGGGGAAAGGTGGAACTAGCAGCTGGGGCATCAGGAAAGGTTTCATGTGGCAATGTCAGCAATGAGTTCTGAAGTAAACAAAGGATTCTGAGAGGTCTAGTTTTAGTGGAGAATGTATCATATAATTAGGAAAAGACCAGTGCTGTCACAGGGATGTGAGATGGCGCGTCATGTGTGGAAGAGCAAGAGGGTCAGTTTTACTCCACAGAACACAGGAAGGTGAATGTATGATAAAGTTGGAAATGTAGGTTGGGGCCAGATTGTTGAAGTCATTAAAAATCAAACAAAGCTTTTAAATATTTCACCAATGTAATTACCAACCACAATTTCAGAGGGCTGCTACTTACCTCTTGCTAGAGAAATAAGGTTCTTAGTTTGCAGAAAGAGAAATGTATTTTTTTGGATATGTCCAATGAGGGCATTTGTTTTCCTTGACTATACATATTTGTTACAAAAGCTCTTCCCCACCCCAACCCCCAGTTGGTGGAAATGGGGGAGAGGTGGGAAAGAGTGAAAATAAATTTTTGTTAATAGAAAAACTACAACTAAATTAAGAAAGCTAAAATAAAATATTTTAAATATGGTAGGGAAATTTTATTTTAATTTTTTGAGCTTTAAAGAAGCTTTATTAAGTATTTGCTGTGTTCCAGGAATTGTGCTAAATGCTGGGAATAAAAAGAAAGGTTAAAAAAACCCATTTAAATATGAAAAACAAGCAGGTACATGAGGGTTCTCAAGAAGCGCACATTCTAATTGGAAAGGACAACATGTGAATAGGCAAGCTCATCAAAAAGGCCTCTTATAACAGAGATTTCTCTTCGTTCACTCTCTTCTTAACCCTTTAGTATCTGATTTCTGACCTCATCTTCCCACTGAAACTACTCTCTCCAAGTTACCAATGATCTTTTATTGGCCAACTCAATGGCCTTTTCTCAGTTCTCATTCTCCTCAACCTCTCAGCAGCCTTCGACACTGTGGATCACTCCCTAATTGATACTCTTTTCTTTCCACAGTTTTGGGACCAGTTCTCTCTTGGTTCTCCTATATCTTAGATTGCTTCTTCTCTGTCTCATTTGCTGGATCCTCCTCTACAGCACACCCTTTAAACTTAGGTGTTCCTCAGGGTTCTTTCCTGGGTTCTCTTCTCCCTCTATACTACTACACTTGGTAATCTCATTGGTTCCCATGGATTTAATTACCCTCTCCATGCTGATGACTCTCAAATCTACCTGTCCCAATCTCTCTGCTAACCTCTACTCTCTCATCTTCAACTGCCTTTCAGACATCTCAAACTAAAATGTACAGAAGACAACTTAAACTCAATACATCCAAAACACAAATCACTGTCTTTCCCCCTAGACCAGGGTGGGGAACTTGTGGCCTTGAGGCCACATGTGGCCCTCTAGGTCCTCAAGTGCAGCCCTTTGACTGAATCCAAACTTCACAGAACAAATCCCCTTAATAACATGACTTGTTCTGTAAAATTTGGACTCAGTCAAAAGGGTGCATCCAAGGACCCGGAAGGTCACATACATGGTCTCAAGGCTACCGGTTCCCCATCCCTGGCCTACACCCTCCCCTTCCCATTTTTCTACTTTGTAAGATATTTTATTATCAGAGGTAAAACTGATAAAGAGAAAACAAGGATCCATATTTGGATATTTATTGTATTTCTTCTCCCTCTTGAAGGGACAAGATAGGATACAATGTCCATGCATTTCTACCTCTGACTAGATGGATTACATGAATAGTGATGTGGATTTCAAAAGCAGACTGGATATTGTGAGGAAATTTTAAAAAGCCAAAGAGAGGGTCATTTATTTGATAAAGATAACTGGGAACCACTGGAATTTATTGAACAGCAGAGTTACATGGGCAGGTTTAACTTTCAGAAACTTGCTTTAACAGCTGTATGAATGATGGATTAGAGGGGCTAAAGACTTGAGTAAGGGATATCAATCAGGAATCAATTGCAATAGTCCAGAAGATGGGTGATAAGTAACTGAACCAGGATGGTGGCTGAATGAGCAGACAGAAGGGAACAAACATTTTGCAGAAGTAAAAGCAAAAATATTTTGCAACTCATTGGATTATGTAGGGTGAGAGGAGAGTAAGTAACTGAAGAAAACTTGAAGGTTGTGAACCTGGGTGACTGGAAGAGATATGGAGTTCTTGATCAAAATGGGAAAATCTAGAAAAAGAATGGACTTAAGGTGAAGACAGGGGGCTCTTTTTTGGTATATTTTAAGTTTGAGATGTTTGTAGGAAATATAGTTTGAAGTATCTAATAGGTAGTTGGAGATACAGTAGTAGAGCTCAGGATATAGACTAGGGTTGCCTTATTGATAGATCTAGGAGTAATTTTCAGAGACCTAATAATTAAACCCATGGAACCTGAAAAAAATCAAGTGAGAGGATGTGTAGCTTGGTTTTGCCAAGGTGCTTTTTTTTACTTTCTTGTAAAAAGTTCTTTGTTATAAGGGTTATATGTCTGAGTAAAGGGAGGATTTAGTTTAAAAATTAATATAATGTAAAAAAAGGCATCAACAGAAATAAAATCAGAAAAGAATTTGAAGGTAAATTTCATATAAAACTACCCATACTCGATAGCATCATAGGTCCTAAAACTGGAATGCATCTTAGATGCCATTGATTTTAACTCCCTCAATTTATCAATGAGGAAACTGATGAATACAGGAGTAACTTGTCTAGGATCACACAGCTATTAAGTATCTGAGGCAGGACTTGAAAACCGGTCTTCCTGACTCCATGCCCAGCATCTTATCTACTATACCATGCTGTCTTTCTATATTATCCTTCATTGAAGCTAATCAGTAAATCCACAGATATATATTAAATACCATGAGAAATATATAATAGAATAAGAGAAACCCCTTAGCCTCAATGAACTTGACATCTAATCAGGGAAATAAAACACAAACACAGGAAAAGTTATATAAGAGCTCAATACATGAGATGTCACAAAATAGCACAAGATTAATTGCCAAATGGACGGTATAGGCAGTAAATGTCCAGAGGCAGCAAATATATCAGATTAATATGACTTGTATTCCTTTTGAATTTAAATGCACTGTGAATTTATTCAGATATAGGCTTAGGATTTCTAAAGTGGGCAAAGAACTACTTTAGCAGAAATTTTAATCTTTCATTTTTTAAGTATGATCTAATCACAATAAATTTTGTACTTTTTAACCAGTAGAGAGCTGTGGTTTTAAATGTCCAAAACCAATGTAAACAAAACACAGTTGGTATTAAAGGCATTAAAGTTGTATGGGATTTAAAGTCTCCACATAAGTATTGAAGATAATTCAAGACTAGTTTTCAACCTTTCTTTTGATATTACAAATTCAAGGAGCTAGGTTGTGTGTCACATATTCACATGATGGAGATGGCTGTTCAATTAAAATTATGTCACTTAGAATCACAGAATATTGCAGCTGGACAGGATCTAAGTTGGCCATTATTTTACAAATGAGGAAACTAAGTCTCAGAGTTTTCCTAGTTTGCTAAAGATCACACCATTAATAGGCAGGAGAGCAGGGACACAAACCCCAGGCCTCTGACTCTAAATCTTTCTATGACATCATACTGCCTCTCTCATTATAACAAAGTATCTCTCTAATTCATTAAGAAAATTCAAAGAAAATACAAGTTCAATTTTCATTTTTTGAAGAAATCAAAATAAAGTTTGGGGTCTTTTTTCCTCTCACCGATTTGGCTGGAAATCAATATGTTGATCAAATACATGAAAAAATAAGTAATTAAATCAGTGTAGGAATCAAAAACACTGAAAGTGAAAGTTTTTAAAAGCCTATAATAAAGAAAGGAGGTACCAATATTGATTTTTTTTAAAAAAGGTAAAGACAGTAAATTTAAGTTAGAGTAAAATACCTCAATCTATATTTCCTAAATGTAACAAGGAGAGTAGTATTTTACCCCATTATAAAATGAATTAATTAAGTTTGTACCCAACAAATTCAAGGAAGTAATGCTGATGTTTCAAAATAAACTGTTAACCTAAACTTATATACCAGTATCTAGTTTCCAAAATACTTTACATATTTCATTTTATTTATCTTTATAACAACCTTGTGGGGTAAGTGCTAATATTATCCCTATTTCATGGATGAGAAAACTGAGGCTCAGAGAGGTTAAATGACTTGCTCAGTCACACAGACAGTATGTGTGTAAGGTAAGCAATAAAACATGACCTCTCAAACTCTTTCCAGAACTCAAAAATCCTGAATTTCTAACAGTCGCCAGCTAGGTACCTCTACTGGGATATGCCAATGGCCCCTCAAACTCATTGTGACTCAAACTGTATTTATTATCTCTTCAAATCCTGGCTTTTCCCTTTCTGGCTAACTTCTTTATTTCTATTGATCATATCACTATCCACCCAGTTACTTAGGCTTAAAACCTGAAGGAATCTTTGATCCTTCCCCCTCTTTCTCTTTCACTTTCAAAATCCAATTAATTTTTGAGTTTTAGTGATTTTATCACAACAGTATTTCTTGCAGCTATACTCTCCTTTTTACTTCTATTGCAATGAGTCTAGTTTAGGTCCTCCTGTTTCCTTGCCTAGACTATTATAGCAGCCTCTTAATTAATTTTCTTGACTGTACTTTATTCTATATTGAATCCAATATTGATATCACTGCCTAAATTTCCCAACTCACAGCATATCACATCACTTCTCCATTCAAAAACTGTAAGTCATTTCCTAATGTCTACTGAATAAAGCATAAAATACAGATCCTAGTGTTCAAGGCCCTGTACAATATGATTGTGAGTTTCTTGCCTTATTTCACACTATCTTCCTTCCCTCATTGACTTTGTTCTCTAGACCAGAGTTTAGCAAACTATGACTTGATGACCAAATTCAGCCTGGGACCTATTTTTGCATCATCCCTCCACCCCATCCCTAAAAATGGTTTTTACCAAAAAAAAAATTCTTAGGTACAAAAACAGGTTCTGGTGAACTAGGTTTGCTGATTGCTGCTCTAGATGAACTGTCTTACCCTTTGTCCTCTGTTTTTATTTTGATTTCTCTCATCCCCATATCTTTGCTCATCACATCCCCCAGATCTGGAATGGAACTTCACTGTCTCCCACTCCTCAACTCCATTTGTCAAAGTCTCTTTCTTCCTGAAAGGCCCAATTTAGAAGCCCTCACCTCCCTGAAGTCTTCTGCTGTACCTTACTTCTCCAATGAAAGTAATCTTTCCCCCTTAGACTACTTCTTTTCATTGCAACTGGACTTTATATATTTCATCATAGCCCTTGTATCCTAGTTATTAATGAATGTCTTTCCCTCATATTAGATTGTAAGTTCCTTGAGGGCAGTTTCTTGCAACTATGTTTATGTTCTTTTAGTCTAGTACAGTACCTTGCAAATACAAGGTGCTTAATATTTGTGGAATTGAAATTCATAAAGCATAATCACATAACACTCCCCAACCTACATCCAGTCATACATTGTTTTTAATTATACTTTTATAATAACTTCAATAGGTATTATAAAAACTATTTCTAGACTTTAAAAGGTACCCTGTGAAAGTCCAGCAAGGGTCTTTCTCATTGAGTTTTTAGGTATGAGAAAAAATGATACTATATTTTCTAACTATCAAAATTGATAGTAGCCTTTATGCAAAATTTTAAGGGTAAAATATTTCACAGTGTAAAAACAGAAATGTGTAGAATTAGCCTATATGAAAGTTCTACGGTAAAATTTTGAAAAAAAATCAGTACTTTTTCTTTCGTTTTCATGGGATTATGCACTTAGAACTAGAATAGTCCTTAGAAGTCATCATCTTACCTTTCCATTTTACAAGTGAGGAAACAGACCCAGAGAGGTTATTATTACTAATGGCTTTATTGAGGAAGGACCATAGATCCTGATATACTATTACATGGATAATAAGGTGCACTTTTGCTTCCTAATGGTCCAATAACATAAATATTCTTAAACTCTTCACCACAATATGACAAAGCTCCCATGCAGTCTCTACAAAAGTAAAGAAGAAGCTATATAGATAGTAAAGGGTATTATTAAGTATATGCTAGGTGAGAAGAGAAAACAACAAAGTTATGTCAACATAAGCTTGGATTGTATAGTTTCTAAACTTTTAATCAAATTGTTTTAGGAAAAACAAAAGTTTTCTTCCTAAGTTACAAAGTCATAAAAAATTAGTATGCTGTCCTAAACATAAGTATATTAACTCAAATAAAATTTAAAGACTTTTGTTTTGTTTTGAAAATGTATTCTACATTAAGATGAAATGAATTCAAATGCAGTAGTTCAAAATTATTTGGTTTATTCAAAAACATTTCCCAACACATTACAAAATTATTTCTTATGAAGGCACTATTGTGTTGAGAAAGATGTATTAGATAATATTCAGTTCCTGATTTGGAGAAATAATCTCACAAGGTAATTTAGGGTTAGAGAGAAAAAAGTACCTCACAAGAATGTTCAGCAGTTGTGACAAAACAGGAAAATGATAAATGTTGGAGAAGATGTGAGAAATTTGGAATACTAATTCATTGTTGGTGGAGTTGTAAGCTGATCCAACCATTTTGGAGAGCAATTTGGAACTATGCCCAAATGGCTATAAACATGTGCATACCCTTTGGCCCAGCAATACCACTTCTAAGGCTATATCCCAAAGAGATCATAAAAATCAGAAAAAGACTCACATGTACAAAAATATTCATAGCAGTTCTTTTTTTGTGGTGGTCAAGAACTGGAAATTGAGGGGGTGCCCATCAATTGGGGAATGGCTGAACAAGTTGTGGTATATGAATGTAATGGAATACTATTGTGCTGTAAGAAATGATGAACAGGCAGATTTCAGAAAAACCTGGAAAGATTTATATGAACTGATGCTGAGTGAAGTGAGAAGAACCACAAAAACATTGTGCACAGTAACAGCCACAGTGTATGATGACTGACTTTGATAGATTTAGCTCTTCTCAGGAATGCACTGATCTAAAACAATTCCAAAGGACTCATGATGATGGAAAATGCCATCCACATCCAGAAAAAGAAATATGGAGCCTGAATGCAGAGTGAAGTAGACTGTTTTCTTTTTTTGTTTTCTTTTGTTTCATTTTGTTTTCTTTCCCATGGTTCTTCCCATTCATTCTAATTCTTCTATACAACATGACTAATGTGAAAATAAGTTTAATAGGAATGTATATGTAGAAACTTTATCAGACTGCATGCCTTCTCAGGGAGGGTGCTGGGGAGGGAGGGGGATAAAATTTAAAACTTATTTAAGCGAATGTTGAAAACTAAAAGTAAATAAATTAACTTAAAAAAAAACAACAAAAAGGAAGGTTCAACAGCATTATTAGAATACTGAGGAGACAGAACAAGAAACTCAACAAAATAAAATAAAACTGGTACCCTGAGAAAGTGAGGAGAAATGGCTATACTGTGTCAATTCTGCAGCACCCAGCTGCAACCTGGATACAGGGAAGGGACTTGGTATCTGCTATCATAAAACAAGACAAGGAATCTATTCTTTGCTTCTTAGGGGGAATAAGTCATATGGGGGAATGGACCATATAGGGGAGGGGATAGGTACAAGTGTAGTTAGGCTAGAGATTTTGTTAGCTGCACTTAATTCATGTGAATCAAGTCCTTCTCTATTTCCCTCTTGCTTCCCTTACTCCTCCTATATACCCTGCACATCTCTTTGCCAGTATCTATTCCCCTCTATCTTGCCTTCCTGTCTTTCTACCCTTATACTTTCAATTCCTTCCCTTCAGTCTTTTCTCCCCTCTTTCTCCCTTTCCATCTCCTTTTCTCCTCTTCCGAGCCCTGGACTCTGAATCACTTTCTTGACTGACTTTATATCATGTTGAGAATCCTAGGAGGAGGTGGTAGGAATCCCAGCAGGGTTGCCTCAGTAAGCTAGAGCAGAGTTCTAGGGAAGGCTCTGATTCTCACTGAATCATCACCAGCACAATAATCTCCCCTGGTCATGTTCTTTTCTTTTCTCGCTAAGGCAGCCACAAAATACAGAGAGCCAAAGTGTTTTGCCTCTGGCTAAGCCATAAGTGAATGGCTCAGAGATGGAGCTCTCAGTCTCTGGCTGTTAATGCTGTCTTCTATGTGCCAGATCATGCTCAAGTTGAACAATAATAGAGACTGAAAAGGGTAGAAAATTCATCTAAATCAATCCATAGTTTATGAGGAAGTCATGCCAATCTAATCACTACTGTGTGATAGCTGCTGAAAGACAAAGGGCAAGGTCAAAGCAATTATTAAAAGTAAACATAAAGGTGAAGCTAAGATGTTAACTTTTAAGTGGAAGAGAGTAATTTGATCGCAGCATATCATTCCAATACCATTATGCCTGTTACAACAAATAACTTAGTAAAGTTGGTGATTCATTTTAATTTATTTTTCAATGACAGGAAGTTGATGCTATCCTAGGAAGTTCCCTAGGCAAATATAATACTGGTTCCCATTGATATAGTGCTTTATGGTTACAAAGCACTGTACATACATTATGTCATTGGGAGTTGGTGAGACCAACAAATACCTGGGCAGGAATCATTTCTATAATACCTATTTTAAGTGGCTTACAGATTTTGAGTTGGGTGGGTCTTCCAAGTCTATGTAATCCAAAGCCCTAATTTTACCAAGGCACAAGGGGTAAAATCTTCCTTGTTATAATTTCAGCAACAAACTAGGTCATCTTTCTAAGGGCTGCTCTGGCTCACTACAGAAATGTTCATCACCAGCAACAGGCTGACAACCTGACGAATTGTTTGACCATGTCTATAAAACAATCCATACTTATATAAACATATAAATTAATGACCATCAATAACACAATGCAAATTATGCAATAGACCCTAGTCTTATATAGCTCTCTCCCCCTTCTTCAGGCAGAATTGTAAGAGTCAGAATGGTAGAAAAGGAGGTATAAGGTACTGCTAAGAACAATACATTTTAGACCCTCTATCACCATTAATTTCATGGTTAGTATGTTAAATATGAGATCCTAATCCAATGACCAAATGTATGGTTGAACAAGATAGAGGAATTAAATTAAATCAGTCTGGAGACATGGTAGACTGGGACAGTACTTAAATGATTTTTTAAAGTAAAAAAAAATCTGTTTAACATATTAGCAGAAAATAATGACAAAGGAACATCTTATGTACATTTATATTGTCCTGGTAATCTGTATGACTAAAACTCCTATTGGACTACTACCACTTCTGATAAATTAGTGACAGTGAAATGAGAGTGGTAGGCAGGAGAAGGCTGCCATGGATTTCTAATAAGGAGTCAGGCAAGAGAAGAAGTCTGGAGGATGTCAAACTAGAAAAAAAGAATGGCTGGTCATGAAGTAAAAAACAAAACAAAACATAGCTGGCCTATGTGCACCATTGTTAATGGCATAAAGCCAAGAGATTTAGAAGAAAGCCAATAGATTATTGGATGAATCCCTGTTGGAAGATTGAGAGGAATCTGGACCACAATTACATTTGGATAAGAATGCATGAATGAGATTTAATCTGATGCACTGGAGGGAGCATTAGTACTCACACTGATGAGGTCACAGATCCATCAGAGGAATGGTAGATATCACAAAACATTATGACTCAGGCTGAATTCTAAAAAGAATGGTGGCCTGGGAACTCTTTTATTAGGCTGACTTGCTGGTGAAGCAATTAATCCAGGCTCTGACCCTATCTTTATTCAATCTCTTAAACACATACTCAGGGCAGTGTGCCCAAAAGAGAATCTTATTCCCCTGAGTACATGGGATAGTCATACAATGGGCCAGTGTCAGCATCTCTGGCTAGGAATATGTGAGATTTGGAGGTGTGATGTAAGGAGCACTGTATTTGGAATCAATGGACTTGGATTCGTATCCCAGCACTGTCTCTTACTACCTATGTGACCTTGGACAAATCACAATTTTTCTGGGCCTCATATTTCTCATCTATAAAATAAGAAAATTGGACTAGATGACTTTTAACATCCTTTCTGGCTCTAATTCAAAGACCTTATGTTTATACATCTTACTGGACCCTAAAGGAGTTTGAAAAAAATGAGAATGTGCCTAAGATTTGCAGGCTATTAACAGATACATCTCTCAGGTGGAGCTTAATCTTCAGGTTGTGAGTCAAAAATTCCTAGGAAATTAAATGTGTTTATGGAGGGTGGTGATGAGAACTGCATCACAGAGGGGCTGTGGAGTAAATAGAGTGCTAGAGTCAAAGGATCATCAAATTGAGTGGATTTCAAATTTACTAGATCCAAAGGCTAGACTAGAAAACAGAATTTTCATTAATAAGTAGCAGTTAAAAAACCAAGGAAGATCTACACAGTACAAGGTCAGAAAAACATGAAGGAGGGACCATTGTGTTTTGGTAATAATAATTTTTTCCCCTCAAGTGTTTTGGACAAGGTAGTGTTACTTTATGGCAGGTGGCATGTCAACCATGCCTATCCACTCAACTGAAGACACCAGGCACACAGACTTTCTAATACTAGGGATGTAGGAGTGGGCCACTAGAGATTTGTGAATAGTGTTCTTTAACAGATTGTGCTCTAAAAGGCTCATACCCTTAATGACACTTTCAATGCTCCCATTAAAAATAAAATACTTAGCCTGCTGAACAAGACTCAGTAAAATAATCAACCAAAGGTAACCTTTCCCTTATTGGATATTGGTCTGCTTTGGTCTTTGAAAAGTGGGGATAGGGGGTAGGGGGAGAGGAGGAAATCTATGATGCCTTAGCTGCAAGAGTGAGGGCAGTTTATTTAATTATAGCAATCCAATGTGTATTTCAGTACTCTAATGGGTCTTGCTTACATTAATATGGGTTCAGGGTATTCCCACAAATAGAGCAGATTGCAACTTGGTACAATGGAAAGAAAAGTCAGAAGACTGTGGTTCAAATACCTTTGACTATTGCTATGTTGGTTATCTTTGGCAAGTTGCTTAACCTCCTTGGGTCTAAGTTTCCTCACTTGTAAAACAGAAGGGTTGGATTAGAATTAATGGCCTTCTAAGTCCCTTTACCCTCTTGGCCTGTGATCCTATGAATTCAAAACCATACCACTTGAGAGAAAGTGCTCATCAACCTCATAAAATGATCTCTTAATTGCTAAATCCAAAGGCTTTTTTGCAATCTTCATACTTGACTTTTCCACAACATTTGATAATTGTTTATCACTCTCTCATTCTGGACATTCTTTTCTCTCTGCATCATGACCCTTCTCTAACATGGTTTACCTCCTAACAGTCTGACTGATCCTTATTAGTCCCCTTTGTTGAATTAGAATATATGTCCCCACCAAATGTTTTGTCCTTAGCCCTCTGGATAACATTTCTTGGCAACTTCATAAGTTTCCATGGGTTTAATTATCGCTGGTGTGCAGATGACTCCACGATCTACATATTTAGTTTTGCCTGTTTTCTGAACTCTAGTCTCACATGACCAGCTGGTTTTCAGACTTCCACGATGTCCACAGGCATCTTGAATGCGAGATGTTCAAAACATAATTCATTATCCCCATAATTTTTATTGAAATCCTTTCCTCCGACTAAATTCCCTATTTTGGCCAAGGGTATTTCCAACCTTCCAGTAACCCAGGTTTTCAACTTTAATCATCCTGGACCTTTCATTTTCCTTCATCCCTCTTTTTCCAGGTTCAATTTTGGGATAAAATGAAGCATTTCCAAGTCATTGAGCATTTACCAATGGAAGCTTATTTTGTCCTAACACAGCAAGGTTATGCAATGAGGATATAGTCACACTTAACTCTCTGGATGTGGCCACCTCTTCTCCATCTAGAACCATGTCTGATCAGCAAGTCTTTAGAGTATGATGACTCACAAGGTCTTGGGCACTGTGAGATGTGCAGACTTTACATGGATACATGAATAGAACATTTTATGCCCCTATGTGACTAGGAAGCTTCATCAGGAAAGCTAAGGTCAATCACGTGTCAGGGACAATTTTATCTTTTAGGTAAAGCTTCTTCATATTGTGGGTAAGAGGAAAAAAATTACACCAGGGAAACTCTTGTCCTATCATAGGGGCCAAGCAATCTTTCCAGGCTTATTACACTTCATTCTCATTCTATATTCCATCCAAAGTACTCTACTTACTGTTTCTTATTTGTGGAATTCAATTTTTACCTCTGTAATTTTGACAATATTATAGTTCTCTCCCTCCTTACTTTCACCTCTTGGTATCACTAGGTCCCTTCAAGGAAGGTTTAGCTCAAGTGCTACACCCTACATGACACTTTTCCCAATTCTTCCAAGTATTAGCGCTCTGTTATGTTGAATTTTCTTTTAATTTACTTATCTGTATTTTCTGTTTTATCCCCAGTAGAACGTAAGCTACTTTGATCACTCAATTACTTTATTAAATATCTATAGTGTGCCAGTCACTATTTTAGGTGTTAGGCCTAACAGACAAAACCTGAACAATTCCTGCCCTTAGAGAGCTTACATTCTATCTGAGAAAATGACATGTGCACAGAAAAGTAGTATATAAAAATCAGGGAGGGATTGATGTCGAATTGTTTACCATCTGTAACCTCAGTGCCTACCACAGTACCAGGCATATAGTGGGTGTTTAATTGTAGTTGTTATAAATTGATTCAACCTAGTCATACCTTCTCAATCTATATAAATCTTGCTATATCCTCCCATGAATCCATTCTACCTGCTGGAGGTTTCTTCTAGGCCTATTGACATTTCTTGGTAAATAGAGAAACATCAGGTCTCTGTCATCCTTGATCTTGCCAAATGACTGAATTACCTTTTTCCACCATTCAAAATCTCCTAGGTAATGTCTTCTATTTAACTTTGTGTATGCCTTCTGGTTTTGCTTTTTTAAGTACTACACTTGCTTCATGGCCCAGGTCAAGGCCTACCTCCTTCATTGAAACTGCTCCCAAAGCTTTCCAATCCCTCCATTACTGCTACTCTAATCCAAGGTACTGTGCATCCATATCCTTCAATAGCAGTTACAGTGTGAGGTCACAGACAGTGTTCCCTGGTCAGGAAGAAGAAGTTGTAATTTTAGCTTCAATGAAAACAAAGCCCATCATTAACATAACCAAAATATCAATGAATTGTACGTTTTCAGAGAATTAAGAACCAGAAAACACAAATGCAGAATAAATGAGAATTTTAAAAGATAATACCTTCCCAAGGTGCGACTTTTCTTCCATCACTTCCTGGCCACATATTTGATTGTTATTTTAGATAACCTTCACTCTGTACTCAGGCCATGGGTTTTTACTTGCAAGTTCCTGCCAACTTGGATTATAGGAGGGAGGCTACATCATTTTGGACCCAAATATCTGCTGCTACAAGTACTATGCATGCATGGACAAGGGCTTCGATTAAAGTTAGCACAGAAGCCACTAGTGCCTGAATTCTAGGTTAATTATGCTTAATTAATCCCTTATATTTTATCATAAAAGGTAAAAAAAAACAGCCCAACAACAACACAAAACTTTTTTCCTCCAAGAAGTCTATAGAGAAAGGGATTGATCTGATTTGTTTTCTCTCCCTACACAAAGGGAAATATCTACTACCAGTTCTTTTTTATGTCCTCTCCTTGAACACAAGGGTATTCTTTCTTTCCTGTGTTCTCATATTGCACAATAAGACAAGACTGAACATTTGATAGTGGAAAGAGCACCAGATGAGAGTCAGAAGCCCCAGGTTTGAGACTGTCCTCCACCACTAAATGGACGCATGACTTAAAGCAAGTTACCTTATCCTCCGGGCTTCAAATTCCTTATCTATAAAGAGTTGCAAATTGAAAAGATTAGAATAAACGATTTCTAAGATCCCTTCTAACTCTAATGTTCAATGATTCTATGATTTTAGCATATTTTTCCCCCTTCTGGCTATGGCACCTTATAGGGTTATTGTGAGAATTAAATGAGATGGTTTATGTGAAGTGCTTTGTGAATATTGAAGTGCTTTTATTATTATTACACTTCACTACATGAGAGGTGAGGAGCTCCTCTAGATTAGAGGCTCTAAACATGGATGGATTTCAGGAATAATGATAATGATGATGATGGTGGTGATGATGATGATGATGATGATGATGATGATGATGATGATAACGATAGCCAGCCCTAATATAGTGTCCAGTATGTATGAGACACTATGCTAATTGTTTTACAAATATTATTTCATTTGATACAAACAATAACCCTGGGAGGTAGGTGCTATCATTATCCCCATTTTCTGGTTGAGAAAAGCTGAAGCTAACAAAGTTTAAGTGACTTGCCTAGAATCACACAGTTAGTAAGTGTCTGCAGCTGAATTTGAATTCAGGTCTTCCTGACTCCAGGTTCAGTGCTTTATATACTGTGACACCTAGCTGCCTATGAACTAAGGAAAACTATTTTAATAGCTATTTGAACATAATTAATTTCTTTTGTAATCCTATACATTTTAAGTATTTAAAATATTATTCTGAAAACAGGTCCAGAGATTTCACAAGATCGCCAAATAGGGTTCTTTATGTCTCAGTTAAAATCCCACCTTCTTCAAAAAGCCTTTTCTGATTCCTGTTAATTCCAGTGCTTTCCTTCTGTTGATTCTTTTAAATTCATTCTGTTTATATCTTATTTGTACATATTTGTTTACATGTTGTCTTCCCCTTTTAGACTGTGAGCTCCTTGAAAGCAATGGATATATTTTGCTCTTTTTTTTTTTGGTATCCCTAGGGCTTAGCACAGTGCCTGGAATATAGTAGATACTTAATAAATGTTTTTTGACAACTGAATCTTGAAACACTAAGTAGATTTCTGGCCTCTATAAAGCAAAGTTTTAACCTATATTTCCTCTTGCTCCTTTTCTTTAAAGAAAATTTATTTTTTAATAAAATAAAAATGTCTGAACACAAAAACTAGAATATAAAAAGTTTTAAAATAAGTATAAGGGTATACCTTCTCTGAACAAAGCAACATTGAACAAATTATTTCCTTGGCTTATTCTGCTAACAACAGACATTGATATTTTTAAAAGCTAGTTTTTAGCTGGGCAGTCAGCACCAGGCAATGTAGTTGATTTAGTCTAGATAGATTTTGGACCAAACCTCAAAGGTCATCTAGTCTAACCCTTTTCCCAACCCAACCCCTGTTGTATAGATGGAGAAACAGAATCTCAGAGAATTTATTTGACTTGATCAGATTTACGCAGGTAGTAAAAAGAGCTGGAAAGTGAACCAAGGTTCTTTGATTCCCGTGTCTAGCAGTTTTTCAGGTTTTTACCATGGGAATTTCCTACAGTTCTAGACATATTTCCTCTAAATGTTTGTTTTCTGGTTCAGCTTGTTGTACATCTTCAATATCAGTCCTGAGTATTTTTGTATGAATATTTCCTATTCCAACCACATTTAAACCTTTAATTTCAAAGAATGAGACCCTTTCAGATTTGAATGGATTGTTGAAATTTGTCAAGGCTGTGAAAAGAGGTTTCAGAAAAAAAAAGAAAGGCTGGTGAGAATTACAGATATAATAGTGAGAGGTAGGAGTAATAGGTGGAAAGTCAGAGCACTGCACTGCTACCCTCAGGAGTTCAGGAGAAAGCAAGGAAAGTCTCCAGAATATTGGGTGTACCCTATGGATACCATGCTGTACATGGGGTAAGGAAATTCTGAGTTCAAATCCAGCCTCAGACACTTACTAGCTGTGTGACTCTGGGCAAGTGGCTTACCCTTTGTTAGCTTCAGTTTCCTTATCTGTAAAATGGGGATAATGGCACTTACCTCCCAGGGTTGTTGTGAGGATCGAATGAGATAATATTTATAAATTGTTGGGAGGACATGCAAATGAGGGGGATTGAGTAATAAATCTCTACCAATGAGGAGAGTCCCATGCAAACGGATCTTTGAGCCAAGGGTTATGTTAGCATTATTCTTCCCACTTAATTGATTGCTGTTAAACAAGATTTGCATGCTCACATTGCCAATAAGGGGTCTGGGGGAATGGTATCACAGATTTTGAGCTAGGGGGAACTTTGAGATCTCTGAGTCCCACCTCCCTCTTTTATAGGTGATATAAAATGCATCTATTTTATAGATAAGGAAATTGAGGAACAAAGAGATTAAATGACTTTGCTTGAGTCACATAGCTAATAAATATGTGAGGTAGCATCTGAATTCATATCTTCGTAATCCTGAATCCAAAGCTCTCTTCAAGAAATCAACTAGATTCCTGTTTCCCTTTCTACTCTGTCCTTCTACCACACCGTCTTCTTAAATTAGTTTAATTTACTGGTGATAGTAATTCCTGAAGCCATCTATTAAGATGTGCAAGGGGACAAGGAGCCATATTGATAAAAACACAAAACTTTGAGTTTTGAAGCCATAGAAATATGAAATAGCCCCCTAACAAAGTAAAAATGGGAACACTGACTTTGTTTTCATTTTTAAGTGCTGTAAAATAAAGGGGAAATACTGAAAAGAAGACTAAACAGAGACAATGACTCTACAGATGAAATATATATGACCCATATGTCCAAACCCGCCCATTTGCCATAATATTTAATAAACATGGCAAATGTTGGCAAAATTTTAAAAATGGTGAAAAAATTAAGATCCTTTTTTTGGCTCAGGCCAACAATGTTTTGAGATGTTTACAAAAAGTTTTTTTTAGTTACAGACAGAATGCAGTTTTATATCTTGATCCAAGGTTTAAGAATAACATTTAATCCCAACTTTTTACTTCCTAATGCTGTCAATTTGGAAAACGAGAACAGATGTTGACAGAGATGTATTTGCTAGTCTGTTGCTTCAGCAAACACTCTTTGGAGAAAAGACAAAGTGCGACTAGACTGAATAAATATCCCTTTTATTTTTTTTTTTACAGATCCCTTTAGCAGCATCTCCTATAAATGTCATCCTTGAGCTGATGAATACAAAAGGGTGTTGTCATTAAAACTCAGCTAAGTTTCACTACTTTATTACTCCCCTGCTCCTAGCATGATGGAAATGCATATAAGAGAAAATCCCTCTGCATATTTGCTTTAGAAATACAAATGAACATCTGCGTTAGCCATCAATGATTCTTGACAAATATTTTAGGGATTCTTTTTTCTTCTGAGTTTATTTAGGTTGAGTTTATGTGAGGTTCAAAGAGTGGCTACTAATAACTGGTCAATTGAGTAATAGGAATGCTAGAGTCACTTGGAAACCCAATTGAAGAGAGACTATTGTCTCAATCTTTATTCAGGGAAAACTCCAATTCAATTGCAATTCTCCCACTCTATCACATTCTAGTACTGAGTTTTGAGAAAGTGAAGGTGGAATATTGGAACAGTAGGAAATGTGGGCAAGTGCACTGTGGAGTGGAAAGAATATTGAACTGGATGTCAAGACACCTAGGTTCTACTCTCTATCCTGCCCCAAGCTAGCTGGAACATCCATGGGAACATTAATGAACTTCTCAGTGTCAGTTTCCTTATCCATCAAATTGGGGGTTTAGACTAGGTAATTCCTTAGGTCCCCAGCCAGCTCTAAAACAACTATGTTTCTGTAAAATCACAAAAAGGGAATGATTAACCTGAGTTCTATGTTTCTTATGCCCTTGATAGGCTTGGAAGATCTGATTGCCAATTCTGATATTTGACCAGGTTGTCATTCAGTTAATCAATAGGTATTTCTCAAGAGGCTACCGCGTACTCAAGAAATGGGCAAAGGTGAAACAGTTCTTGCTTGTAAGAAGCTTATATTTTGTCAAGGGAGACAGCACATGTATGCATATACATATACATGTACACATAGATATTGACGTAGATATACTGTATAGATATAATTAGAATTATAGCTACATAAGTAAGGGCTTTTCAACTGATTTATGACTACTGGTTGCATTTCATTTTAACGTAACTCATGTTCTTTTGAATTTTAGGAGTCATTCTTGCCTTTGACATATAAGTGACTAACTGAAAAAATGTACTTTTTTACATCATTACTTCTAACTTTTGGGGAGGGTCATATTCTTCTCCCCACAATTATTCATATGAAGATCATCTGAGGTTAGGCTGAATTTCTGGGGAATTCAAAGGGCCCAGAGCAAAACAAAGAACAGATCTAATTTTACACAACAATTCCAACTTAATTTTTATCATATAGTTGTATTGAATAAGATCTTTAAGAAGTTATGGAGTACTTTTTTGCGAGGCAATGGCATAGAGGGCGAAATATTGGATTGGAATTCCAGACTCCAGAATTTTTGTATTGCATCTGCCACTAACTATGTGGCCATAGATAAGTTCATTGATGTCTTTGGACCTTAGCTTCCTTATCTACAAAATCTGGAGGGGAGATGGACTAGAAGATTTGTAACATCCCTTGTAACTCTAATATTCCAGAAAAATCTTATAGATTATGTAAAATCCTTTGTTCCTCTTTAGAGACAATCTTATTTTTTTCTGGAACTGATATTGATAGGAAAGGGCTCAATAAATAGTAGAACACTATATAGATATATTTTTTAAAAAAATACAAGTCTCACAAAATCTCAAATTTGGATGCAAATTTAAAACTCAACCAGTATAACCTGTGCTTAATGTAATATAAATTCCTCTATAGCATAACTGACATATCATGACATATCATGACATTCAACTTTTGGTTGGTGGCCTCCAGGGAGGAGGGACCAACTAAAACCAACTATAGCCCATTCTCTAGTTGTTAGGAAGTTTTTTTCCCTGTATGAAGCCAAAATTTGCCAATTTGTAATTTCCTCTCCATTGCCCCTAGTTCTGCTCTGAGGGGCCTGGCAGAACAAAATTAATTCTTCTCATAGTTGACAACTTTTTGTATGCTTGAAGACACTTCAGTCATTGCCAGGCTAAGTATCTCTCATTCCTTTGACTAATTTTCAGATGACATAAACTAAGCCTCCTTCTGCATACTGATTGTCCCCTTCTGGGTACTCTTCAGCTTATCAATATCCTTCCTGTAGTGCCCAAAAGTAACTACAAACACACCAAATGTTGTCTACCCAGGGAAGAATGCAGTAGAATTATCAACACCTAACTCCTGAAAACTATATTTTTCTAAATGCTACCTAAGGGTAAATTAATTTTTTTCACTGCCACATCACACTGTTGACACACAGATACCTTCACTGCACTAAATTCTCCTCAATATTTTTGCAAACTGTTGTCTTTTCTCATTTCATAATTTGAAATTGATTTTTAAAAAACAAGTATATTTAGCCCAATATTCTATCCTGTCATGATCTTTTTTTGGATTTCAACCCTGCTATCCATGGTGTTAGCCATCCTTCTCAGATTCATGTCATTTGAAAATTCCATGAACATGATATCTAGAATTTTACCCAATAATTGACAAAAAATGTTACACAGCAAAGAAACCTTATCAATAGCCATTTTGATAGTTTATTTTTCACAAAATGTTCTATGAAACATCTAGGAGCCAATAAAGTCCAATAGTCTACTAAATATAAGTTGTTTTTCAATTTTTTTTCTTAACAATAATCCATGATGTGCTAAATACTTTTCTTTAGCTGCTTATAATTCAAAGGATCCAAGATACCATAAACATTGGTATTTCCTCTTCTAGTACTGATCACAACATATCCATGCCTTCTCATTCTATATGCTTCATATCTATGTCTTTCCATAAGTCCTTTACCTTGTGCCTTAGAGGATTTCTTCTGGTTCTTTTGATATTTCATGAACATGAGCATAACATTTGGTCTGCCCGTCTATTATCTCTTCCTTTTGCTATATGGCTAAGTTACTTCCTTTTCCGGCTGCTCTTACACCCCTCCCTCCCTCCTTCCCTTCCTTCCTTCCTTCCTCCTTCCTTCCTTCCTTCCTTCCTTCCTTTTTCCTTCCTTCCCCTCCTTTCCACAGTGATTTATGAGAAATATTTTAAGCATTTCTTGAATTTCTTTTTAGTTTCATATTAAATAGGGTCTCTATTACCTCAGTGCCATGCTTTTGTGCAACAACACAAGATACTATCAAGTGTTATACACCAGACTACATGAGTCATGAACATAGTATTTTGGGAACTCCATGTCTTCATTCTAGCTACTACTGTCCAACTAACCACAGGAGTACTATCTTCACTAATACTAAACATATTATCCAATCCAGCTACATACAGTATTCATTTTGGATAGGGTTAGGAGAAGTTAGAGTGATTGTTTTCTTTTAAAAACTCATTTAGTATGCTAGAAAACACAGTATGGGTACATAATAAGTTAACTAAACTAATCACTGTAAACATTTCAAACAAAAATATCCATTTGTGCTCTTTCTCCCTCTCTCCCTTCATCTCTATCTCTCTCAATCTCCCTCTCTCTCTCCCTCCATCTTTCCCTCTACCTTCCTCTCTCCCTCCTCCTCCTCCTCTTCCTTCTCTTTCTCTCTTTCTCCCTCCCTTTCTCTTTCCCTCTTTTTTCTCTCTCCTGCCTCTCTCCCTCTCCCCTCCCCTTCCCATCTGTCCTCTGAGATTATTTCTATAAAAATTAAAGAATCTTAGAGCTGGAATTGATCTTAGGATATTGTTTAGTCTAACGCTTTCATATTACAGATGAAGTAACTGACATCTAGAGGGATTAAGTGACTTACCATAGGTAGCAAGCAGCAAACCCAGTTCATAGGATTATAGATTTAGTGCTAGAAAGGATCTCAGAGGTCACTCCATCTTCATTTCACAGATGAAAAATCTACCCAAAGAAGTTAAATGATTCACTCACAAGTCATGAGCAACACAACCCAGCACCTCTGACTCTGTATATTTTGTTCTTTCTATTGTACCATGTTGCCTTCATGTAGCAATGTGCTACCATTTCTCCCTTTTAGTTCTCTTTATTTCTATCTTTCTGAGGAAGAACATGAGTTCAAATCTAGTCTCAAACACTTTCTGACTGTATGATCATCAGCAAGTCATTTAACCCTGTTTGCCTCTGTTCGTCATCTGTAAAATGAGCTTACGAAGGAAATGACAAACCATTCTGGTATCTTTGCCAAGGAAACCGCAAACAGGGTCATGAACAGTCAGACATGACTAAGATGGTGGAAGAACAACAATCTCTATCTTTCAGTTGTGGGAAGAAATATGAAGTTCAGCAGTAAGAGAAAGAAAGTCCCCTCTTTACCCAACCAAAGTCATTCCTAGAAATTATTCACCTTTCATACAAGGTTGAGTTTAAGTTACAGTCTTTAGTTCCATTGTTGGTCTCTAGAGGAGTAAAGTTCTTTCCATACATGTCCCTTGGGGCTTTGGTCAATGTCTTACTGAAGCAGAAAGCATATCCTTTGCCAACTTGGTTGGTGTTTCCCTTCTTTGGCCTTCATGGAAATGTAGAATTTTAGAGATGGAAGAGACCATGGAGTCATCCAGTCCTGAACCATGATTCCCATTGCAACATCCTTGACAGAGACCATCTAACATTTGACGATTTCAAGGGGAGCTTACTATGCTATTAGTCGGTACATTCTGCCTTTGGATAAGATTATCACAAAATCCTTTAGTCTCGATTCCAATATCAGTGACCTTTTCAATACGCCACATGTTCCTTCCTTCCTTTGCCCTGCTCTTTGACTTACACTCCATTGTACTAATGATGAAATGGAGTTGCAGAGAAATTTAGTCCAAGTGAAAATTACCTGAAATCATACTCTAATTACACTTAGGTAACCACCTGTAGTATGCCATTGATGTACCTGTTATCTGTTTTACTGCACAAAATGGTACTAGAATTGTTTCCAAAATATGCAACATTGGAAAGAACACTGGCTTTAGAATCAGATGACATTGCTTTAAATCCTGTTACTTACTACCTATATGAACTTGGACAAATAACAGCTTTTCTGAGCATCAGTTTTCTTCATGTATTAAATGAGCGGGTTGGACTGTATGTTCTCTCAGTTTCTTCCAGATTTAAACCTATGTTCTGATTTAAACCAGTGCAGCATCTTAGACATTAGCATTACTAAGATAGTAAATAATTAAAATATGGGCTTAGTAACATTTGTGGGAAAAGTTAATTTTGTGGTACACACGTTCTTCATTCTCCTCATTTTTAATGGTTCAATAAGCTATTATACGATGACAATAATCATTAACATTTGCATAGTTCTTTACTGGTTACAAAATTCTTTTCTATACATTATCACATTTGATTCTCACATATATCCTGTGGAGTAGGTAGAGTTATTGTTATTATTGCTACTACTATTATTATTACAATGTTGTTTTAAACAAATGAGGAAACTGAATTCGAAGGAATTTAATTACTTATCTGAAGTCATTCATCCTATGTGTGGCATGGCTAAGATTAGAACTCACATCTATTTTCTAGCAAAATGACTTTCACCATGCACATTAGTGAATTAGTGAAATTGTACTTTCAAATCTATATTGGCAAACTCTTTCTCTGGTTGACTGGAAATGAAGATGCTTGCTTCAGCAGTTAGGAATAGAGGGAAGGGACAGGAACTAGATTTGTGATTCTATTGGTATAAAGGGCTCCTGAGCTTATAGTATGAGAGAATTCCTAGTGCATGGAGAGGTTAAGTGATTCACTATATTTTAAAAATGCAGAAAATATCAGAGTTGGAAAGTTAACCCTGGTCTTCCTGGCTTCAAGGCCAGCTCTCTGTCTCTATACAACACTGTTTTTGCTTTAGTAATGAATACAATTAAATTGAGCAATTAATCCAAATTCTGAGATATTTAAATCAGCTTTAGTAAATACAGTTCATTAAGTGGATGCCTTGCTGCAATATGTATAAGGATTTAATGTGTTATAGAATGCAGTAATTAGATAAAAAATGATTTTTTTTACTGGAGGAAAGGTCTTAATCATTTTGAAAAAGAAATGTAAGGGATATTTTAAACTGTGCTGTTGTTTTTTTAGAGTTTTATTGGTTCATGGTGAAGAATGTATCTTTCCAGTGGTTAAATGTTCTCTTTTCCTATAAGTCAGATAGCTTAAAACTTAGTGAGACTAAAGAAACTGGAAGAGAAGTCTTGGAAACTCTGATCTTTGCATTTATTGACCAAATATCATTATTATCCTTTTGTTTAAATGAAGGAGAAATAGATCCATTTTAAATAAATTCCCTAGAAATCACAGAGCCTTTCTGTTCATCTCATCTTGACTATGCCCCAAATAATATAAATGTGTGACTGCTGCCCAAGAAGTGTTTTTAGATGATAATAAATTGATTTCCACTACTGTAGGGAAATCAAAGAGTGGGGAAATCTAACTTGCTATTCCATAATTGTAGTAAAAGAGGACAGTTTCTCTTTTGCTATAGGAAATCCAAAGTAACTATGGCTAAAGAGCAGGCTGTGGTGCAAAGAAAGTGCTACCAGAAGCTTCAAATATCATTTCTCTGAAGCAGCAGAGGATGAAAGGAAAAACAAGGAAAATTGGAGAGAATTGGGTTCATTTCATGAATTGAAGTGGAAAGAATTTCAGAGAACACCAAGATGTAATAAAAAGTGAAGCTGAGGACTCTAACAAGCATTCTCAACATTATTTACCTATTTGGACTCTATGCATGATAAAATATTTCCTACATGTGACCTTACTTGGTCCTTATGACAACTCTTTTAGGTAGGTGATATAAATATTATTCATATTTTATAGAAGCTAAAACTGAGGATCAGAACGGGTGTGATGCCTCCAAAGTGGTAGATTCCAACTCATACGTTCATAATCTAAATCTGGTGCTCTTTCCACTCCACTGCACTACATTCTATTTTATTAAATTCAACTTTCATTTCTTTTATGATTTCTCTCCCTTTCACATTCCCTTGCCACTCATTGGGGAAGCAAGAAAATCAAAAGCAATTACCAACATTCAGTTAAGTAAAGCAAATTCCCATATTAGACATGTTAAAAACCAAAATAAAATACGCTTCAGCTTGTTCTCTTAAGTCCTTCAGCTCTCTATCTGGAAGTGGGTAGCATGTTTAATAATGAGTATTGTAGAATTGTGTTGATCAGTGTTCCTAAGTCTTTCAAAGTTGTTTGTCTTTACAGTATTTTTTCCCTGGGTTCATGTAATTTCACTTTGAATCAGTTCATATAAGTCTTTCCCGGTTTTTCTGAAACCATTCCATTTGAAACCATTTTTAAAAGTGCTCTGAGCAAGTCATTTAACCTCTATTTGCTTCAGTTTACTTTTCTAAAGAATGAAGGGTAATAATTGCACCCACCTTCCAGGGTTGTGAGGATTAAATGAGATATGATTTTTGTAAGTGCTTTGAAAACCTTAAAGCACTATACAAATGCTAATATCTGGAATCCAGGGAAGCATTTCACAGTCTTTCATGATATCCTTGTGGACAAGCTGCAAAGGTATGGTCAGGTAAATAAATAGAGAAATTTTGAATGTCAGGATCCAAAGAGCAGTCAGAGATTGGTTGAACAGCCTTTCACCATTTCTTATAGCATAATAGCATTCTGTCACAGTCATACAACATAATCTGTTCAATCATTCCCCAATTAGTGGACATCCTCTCAATTTCTAATTCTTTGCCAACAGATAAAGAGCTGCTATAATTATTTTTGTACATATGGGTCATTTCCCCCTTTCTTTGATATCTTCTAGGATATAAAACTAGTAGCGATATTGCTGGGTCTAAAGGTATGCGCAATTTAATAGCTTTTTTGGGCATCATTTCAAATTACTTTCCAGAATGGCTGGCCCAGTTCACAGCTCTACCAATAGCACACTAGCATATCTGTTTTCCAATACCCCCTCCACCATTTGTTATTTTCCTTTTTTGTCAACTTTGCCGATCTGATAGGTATGAAGCAGTATCTCAGAGATATTTTAATTTGCTTTTTTAAAAATATTAATGATTTAAAGCATTTTTCCATATGCCTATTAGTGATAGCTTGAATTTCTTCCTACTATGCCAATTCACCAAAAAATTTCCTACTTCATCAAATGACAGACTTCCAGAGTAGAGTCATTTGTAGGGAAGACAGGAGTTCTGACAATGTTTAGACCAGGGCAAATTGTTCTTTTTGTATATTATAAGCTAGTGCATGCTATCCTATTTATAGTGTTCAAATCAACAGGTTAGAACACAGGGAAAATGATGCTGTGATTATACGATTCATCTTTAGGTACTTTAGTTACATTCACTCTAATCTCCTATTCATTTAATATTACCTCATTTGATTCTTACAACAACTCTGTGAAGTAGGCACTATTATCATTTCCTTTTTATAGTTAGAAAACGGAGGCAGATGGAAGTTCAATGACTTGCCTAGGGCCATAGAGTAAGGAAGAGTCTGAGGCTGGATTTGAAATAGCCTTCCCGACTCTAGTACCATGCCCTTTCCACTGTGCCATCTAGAAGCCAATTTTTATTTGTCTTAAACCATTTCTGGAGGATCACTACCTGTGGTTTGTTTGTCAGTCATTATTTGGCATTTTAAGATTCTATTTGTGTTGAATTGACTTTTTTGTATGACTCTCTGATCTTTCTGTCCACCAATGTGATCTTACTTTGGATTAGCCATAAGATGAAGTAGGGATATTCCAATGTTCTATGTGTTGAAGTACTCCACATACTCCAGCCAACCTAAAATCAACTCAAGTTCAATAAAATAATATTTGATTGAGGTCCTACAATGTGCAAGGTATTGGGTGGGGGAAGGTAGAAAGCAAAATTGTCCTTGTAATGGCAAGCAAAGTGGGACTTTTTGCTCTTTTTTCTTTTTGCATGCTTCTTAGCACTAAGGCAGCCAACTGTCTCTGATTGAGTCTTGTCTTTGTAGGAAGGCCCATACCCTTTTGGTAATTAGGTCAAGAGAGGTGTGAAGCCCTCGGGCCCTGAAAAATGGTGTATGTACTCTGAGGTTAGCATTTTGCTTGGGGGTTCACTCATTGGAAGAGTGTTGGTGTGGAGACTCTGGGTAGCCATTAAGGAGTCCCCCTCAGCTTTGATAGCCCAGATGTTGGTGCTTCTCTCTCTAGTAAGTATGTATGTATAGCTTTGGTCAGACAGATAGAAGCCTGTTTATTGATTTGTGTTATTTGCTCTGTTTACATTTTCTCTGTTTGTAATTTTTGTTTGTATTTGCTCTGAAGTTCAGGATGTTGACTCTTTCCCCTGAACTAAGTGAATGATATATGTATGTTTAATTAAAGTGAGATTGTAAACCCCTTAAAGTTGCTTTCCATAGAACAGCAGATCAAAGAACTTGTGCTTACAGCCCCCCTGTGTCCTGGTGTTTTTGGCCTTACACCTCCACAATAGCTATAAATAACATTGTTGTTACAGTCCTTGACCTAAAACAAGTTTTTGTTATACCAGTAAGGTGGCAGGAAGACAACATGTTTACAAACCAACATAACCTGAGGTAAACTAAGTGAGGGGAAAGCTCTGAGAATTGAGGGATAGCTGGACAAGGAGGAAATGACATCTGATTGAGCTCTGAAGAGGTTACATGACTTGATTGAAAGTGCTGGATTTGTATTCAGGAGATCCTATAACAGCATCCTATAATAGGTCTGTAATCAAGTCATATAATTTAACTTTCCTCATATGTAAATTGGGTTGATAATATATTTTGCTATTTAGCCCTTTGTGGTTATTTTGAAGACCAAACCCAACAATGCACACAAATTAAACTTCAAAGCTTTCTTGTTGTTTTATTTATAGAAAATTGTAAAGTCCACCAATGTTGCTTATTATTATTAGAAAATAGGGTTTTGATAAGCAAAGATGAGTTTATTCCAAGTCACAGTAGGTGTACTTTGTGAATACGTGGAGCCAGGTAATGGAGAAAGCTAATATTACAGTTTGGCTAAAATGTAGAGGCTCTGAAGGGATAGTTAGATGAGAAAGATAGGTTAGAATCAAATTGTGACAGGCTTTAAATATAGGATTGAAGAGTTTGGATTTTATCCTAAAGGCAACAAGGATCTACTACTGAAGAAATTTTTTCCCCCAGAAAGGAAATACAATGTTCCCAACCTCTTTCTTTTTGTAGCTAGGAGGAGAGTAGGGAGATCACAGACAGGGAGACCAGTAAGAGCACCTAGGAGAAGAGGTGACGACGGCCTGAAATAGTTTGGGAGCCATGAGAGTGCAGAGTATAAGCTCCTTGAGGGTGGAAACTTTTTATTTTGTCTTTGTACTAACAAAGCCTAGCATAGTGCCTTGCACTTAGCAGGTACTTGATAAACAAAGGCTGACCTGGATTGAGTTGAGTTGAATAGATGAGAAAGATGCTACGGAGTTTGAATTGACAAGACATGAAGCCAGTAGACAGATAAGTATCTCTTCCATCAGGCTGCCTGGAATTCTCTTATTTGGCCCCAGGCAGGATACAAGAGATGAATGGTAATGTGTAAGTCACTGACAGCCTCTTTAAAAAATATACCTGAAGAGTGCAGCATATCAGCACCAATTAATGAGTTAGTTTCACAAAGTAGTTAGCTATCACCTAATAGAGAACAGGATTTTGACCAAGTAAGAGGAAGGAAAGGTTGATGGGAGTCAGGTGACTGATTGGGCATGGGTTAGGTAAGTCATGCCAGTCAGTCTAGGGACATGAACACTGGAAGAAGGACCCAAACTGTTTCAAAAATTTGCCTAAGTTGGCCCTAGCCATCATTAAATTGTATAAGTGAATAGTTACAGAAGCACTCCTAGAAGCATGAAGACCCTACAAGCTGGACTATGTCCCTGGAAAGATATTATAGGAAATCCAACTCATCCTGGGAAATATCTGTGATTTTATATGGCTTTGTTAGTAGCAATTGGTCAACACTGACTGTGTCCAATTGAGGGTAGGACAGCTAAGCAGAACTGACTTATTTATTGCCTTCACTAGCTAATAAGTTCTTTCATTTGTTGAACTAAGAAGAAGACTATGATGATGTTGTTCCTTTTATTTGTTTCAGTACAAACCTGAAAAATTCAGACATTTCTGTGATAGGAGAATAACCACTTAACAAATATGATTTCAAAATAACTTAAAATCCATGGAACTTTTTCTACTTTGAGCTAAAAATATTGCCTAACTTTTACCTTTTCTAGTTCTACAGCAACTATCATGACTGCAGCACTTTTCAAACTAATAGAACTTGAATCTAAAATTCCTAAATGTATAATGGATAGAATTAACAAGAAAATAAAAAAATGGTTGGCCCTCAGGCTTTACAAAAATCTACATTTCTTTTCCTGTGAATTTGCTCTCTGAGAAAACTGCTGAAGGAAGCACTTTGTAGCTAGGTTTTCTGTAGCTTTCTTCAGAAAAGCTAAATATTTTCCAAAGTCTTGACTTCAGAATATATGTAAATGTTCTGAACTTCTTAAGGAGACATAATTGATAATTAAAAATCATGTGTTAATAATACATATATTTTATGTACATAAACAATTCCTTTATCTTCAATTTATACCATAAAATTTAGGTGGGTATGTAACATAACTTAGACTGACTCTCTTAAGACTCATTTTGTAAACAAATATTTTTTTGGTTTTCCTAGAGGCTAAGAATGTAACCAACTTTCTCAACCTAAATATACTATTAAAAAGAGGATCCATTTTTTCTGGTCAAAGTTTTTGTTATAAACCATCTACTGAGTTCCTCTTTATGACTATAATTAACTTTCTCTTTTTTAGCACTCTAAATAAAACAATTTATGAATTTTTATATAATTTTCTGACATTCTCCTCTGGAAATTAACACTATTCCTAAGAAACTGCAGATTATTAAAATACTCCATTTTTTTCTGGTCCAAAAACCATGCTACTGAAATCTTGGGTGTTATGCAATGAGCTCATCACAATATCAATTGTTTGGGTTTCCTTTATTGAAGGGAACATGCAAAGAATGAATAAAAATTTAAGACAGAGAAAAGTATATTTTAACATTTAATAGAAATTGTGTTGAGCATCACTACTATTAATAAATGTGGCAGAAATCCCAAAATTATCCTATTTTAAAATGAATTTTTTTTGGACACAACTAAAATACACCTACAACTAAATCCAGACAATCAAATTGATAAATTTGGACTGGATTTTTTTGGTTGTTCCATTGGTATGGACAATTGAGGAAACTCCCTCTATGAAGGCAAATGGGCCCTTTCTCTCCATCTCACCATATTAGAGGGTTACCTTTGCAACTGAGAGGGTTAAACTACTTGTCATGTTTACCCAGCCAGCATGTGTCAGAGACAGAACTTGAACCCAGATCTTTCTGATCCCAGGGTCAGTTTTCAACTATTAAGCTATCTCTCAATAATCTATTAAAATAAAATTATAAGAAAATTGAAAATTCTGCAATTTACATTTTTTAAGGATCAAGTTTCTAGATTTGCAGCTAATTAAAAATGTGAATATAACTTGAAACACTCATGTGAATTCAGAGGGTATTTCTTGTTTGGGTCAAAGGATTAGGATATCTGGATTTCATTCTGGTTACAGACCTTTCCAACTCTGCTTTGTCATTTCTGCATATTTTATTGGCAATTTCCTGGGATTCTGCAGCATGAGGGGCTTGAAAGAGCCAAAACAGTTGATGGTAAAATATTAGTGAATAAGATCTGCTTAGAGAATGGCAAATTCACTTAAAGTAGCTGGATGCAAGAACGACAAAAATGTATGCATGTGGGTGTATGTGTTTATATTTATATACATATATACATCTTGCCTTCTCAGCTGAGGACATTTTTTGTAAACAATGAAAACAGATCACTTGTCAAAGTGTTAGGGCAACAAACACTGGCTTATAAAAGTGGTATTGCTCTAGGGTACAAGCTGAATCTTACAACTGAAATGAAGAAAATAGGACTGGATCTGACATAACTTAAATCTGTTTAGAAAAATGACCAAGTTGTAATTTAAGAGAGTAAATAATGGACCTGGAGCTTTAATGGTTTATTATTCTAAAAGTCAAACACAGTAGTCATAGGTTTTAATTTCTTTCATAATACCATTCATTTTCTCTACTACCCCTTTCAATTCTTTTAATTTGTGGTGAAATGTTATCATCTATACCATAAATGTTATTGTGAAAATACTGTGACTTCTGGTTACCTCAAGTTAAACTTAAGCCACTTCCTTAAGTGCCCCTGGAAGCACATGGCCCACTTGCCAAGGTAAAGAATATCATTTCTGTATCCTTCAACTATAATGGTAAAGAACAGCATTAGGTCAAATTACCAAGTTTTAAGAAAGCATTAGTCACACATGTGAGCAAGAATAGAACTTGCTGTAAATGTTAACTAGGAGAAAATTACCATGGTTATTATTAATCTGTTTGCTTTAGGTTATAAAATACAGTAGTCATCAGTGCTGACATGGATAATCAAGAAGGCATTTCCCTATTTAACAGAATTAGACAACTGCTATAAAGGTACTTTTCAAGATAAATGATCATATTTGGACATTGAATATGATAGTAATCTTCTGCTCTTTGACATTAAGCTCTATAGCACTAGTCCTAATTATTATTAACACTTGGATTGGAACTGGGATTTCATTGGTATTACAGGGAATTCTGGGATGAGGAAACTTCCTTTATAAATGCAAGTCTGCACCTTTTTTGCAACTAACTGTCTCAGAAAGTTGCCATGGCCAAGTGGATTAGGTGACTTCTCAAGGGTAACACAATCATTCAGTATCAGAGGCAGGACTTGAACCCAGGTCTCCCAGGGTCAAAGGTCAACACTCACAATAGTCCCTATACCACACTACTCTCAAATGTCATTATTTTTCTGTGGTTGATTTGCTCCTTTGTGACACTATTTTTCTGACTTTGATTTGCTCCTTTGTGATACTAAAATTCTCTTGCAATTTTTTTCCTCTCCCAATAAGAAAGAGAAAATAATATCAATTGTTACTGGCCCAAAATGGCCACATAGAATTCTCTATTCTTTCTTAACTTGTCATAATTTTGTGGTCTGACACTTTGGATGTCATTTTTGAACAATACATTGAGCTATTTCCTGCTTGACCTTTTATTTTACTTTTTCATTTGAGATTCAATGTTTTATTTATTTTAATCCATCTTTAGGTTTCTAAAATGATAGATGCAGTGGCTGTTCTTTTTTATAATGAAGAAGGAATTTGTTTTGATATATTTGGACTTGACTTTAAGGTGCTAGAAGTGTTTGGAAAAAGAAACAAGCAAATATATTACAGACTAGAGAAAAAAATGTTCAAAAATCAATGAATATGAATGACAACATATCTGAGAATTTCACATGCTAATAAGATAAGAGTTTATCAATATTTGCCATTTTAAACATAAAGATTTAGGACATTTCAATTTATAACCATGTTACAAGTTGTCTCCTAAAATAGAAATTTTACCCAGAATCACCGGGTTGTTTTTTCAATTTATGCTGTATATATTTGGGATAAAAAGCTCAGCAAATTTCTGAAACAATTTCTTAGAATTTCTTCTTTTTTAATACTAAGAAATGTCATGTCCAAAAGAATTCTGCCTCTTGAAATGCTGTTTAAGGATTCTGACATTCACGAAAGGTAACACTATCATTTTTCATTACAAATGGATTAAATAGTATAAGATGGGTGTAAGCTAACTTGTTATGCATGTCCACAAACCCATTCATTCCTTTATGCAAATTATCAGATGAGAAGGCATTTCAGAGAATTTGAGTTTCTCGTATCACAGTACATTAGGAGTTGTTAAAGAACAGCAACCAAGAAACTCAGTTTAGTCCCTGCTTATTCCAAATAAATAATCTGGAAAAAATAGCTAGCTACAACTATTTCTGATTATGGACAAAGTATCATATAATGTTGTTTGAAAACAGACTCTGTGTCCATATAGAATTTAAGTAGTTAGTTCACAGCTATAGACCTTGTGGTCATTTTGGAAATGCTTATTCTATAATGCTACCTTCTGCATCCACTGGTGATTACTGTTAGTTGGTTTCCATCAGCGTAACACACACATGTTTTTTGCTTACCCTTCTCTAAAGAACTAGGGAATAATGGATTTATTGATGGTCCCAAGATGCTTTCAGTACTCAAATGATGCTTGAAATATTAAGAAACTCTTTAATAACAGACCTCAACCTGGTTCAACATTCTTACCATAACTCTGTGCTCCCTTTAGGGACATTAGCAGTGTCAGCCATAACGTGCCACTAGGACCGGGCAAGTATTAGATATGTGGATATAATCACTAAAGAGTCTAGCAACTTCAGGAACATGTAACCTCAGAAATAAAACAAACAAGTATTCTGGAGCCTCATCTACATGGACTCAATTCTGGAAGAGATCTTAGAGAATCATCTAGACAACCCCTGATAAAAATGGAGGCCCAGAGAGTTTAGGTGACATATAATGTATTTCTCCTGACACCTACTTCAGCATGTTTTCCTGATATACAAATTTCAGAAAGCATAAGATAATAGAGTATAAACAGCAAGTCCGACATCTTATCCAATGCAGCAATCCCTTCTACTATATCCTACTATATCCCTGAGAGAATGTCATTACCTTAGACATTTTTAAAATTACATTGGATCTACCTGCCCATGAACAATGAATGTTTTTCCAATTATCTAGGACTTTATTTCGGCATAAAGTATCTTCTTTGCTCAAATGGTTCAAATGATGGAATTCACTATTTCATGTAATAATCTGTTCCATTGTTGGACAAATCTATTAGACAATCCCTTCTGTTGTTCAATAACATTTAAATTTCATCTGCTGATACTTTTCATAAACCAGAATTTCTTCTCTGTTTGCCACATGAAAGCTATAGTAAATTTTAGTTTTACTTGAAGAATAGAGGCTTTTTTCAATCAAGAATGCCAATAGGAAAAGTAAGCCTTCATCATTAGTAAGCTTTCTAGGTAAACAAAGGGGAGCAGGGTAGAAGAGGGAAAGAAACAGAAAGTAAGAGGTCAGGAAGGGAAAAAAGGAAGTACTATATATGGTAAGCAGAGCTAGAATTCCATCATTGGTATATTTCTGTTAGGCACCTTAGTAGAGGGTCAGGCACAATAAAATACAATTGAATGAAGTGAGAATTATCCCCATCACCCTGAGTTGAAGACGACAGATCAGGAGCATGGAACCCTGGAGGAAAGTCAAAGTCAATGAGCTGAAAGACCCATCAACTGACCCCTGCCTAGCCTTATTCACTTTTCCCAAAGTAGATTACAAGTGATTGTTTTAGCTGAAATACAAAGAGGTAGATGAGTTGGGGAACCAGGAAAGCCATTCTGTGGGGACATTTACAGCTGAATTTCTAACCTAGCTAGGTTACTAGCTGAGTGGGTTAAGTTCACTACAAATCTTTTTATTTGGTCATTCAAATGCATTTGGCTTTATTTCCCTTTAGTAGGTGATTATTTCAGAGAAGTTCTTGGACTAGTACCCCACCTCTTTTGAACTATACCAAGCGTGTCTTTTGGAGAAGCCCGACCAAGACCCAAGTGATCCAAGAAAGGAAATGCCTGCTTTCTCTGAATTTCTTAAATTATCTTTTGTTTAAAAGTAAAAACATAGCTGGGCTCAAGAAACTTAAATGAAATCACACCAATTCATATTCTTTTTTTCTTAATTATCTTCTTTAAAAAACAAAAACAACAATTAACTCAACCCATCAACAATCAATTCTATATACAAAGGGGGTAGAGACCGAGGGAGCGAGGGAGGGAGAGAGAGAGAGAGAGAGAGAGAGAGAGAGAGAGAGAGAGAGAGAGAGAGAATTGTATATGTTGTTACCAGGCTACATTCTTTGTGGCTTTATTTATCATTTATTGACTTTTTGAATTTTTTAATCCATTTAGTGTGAATCATTCTTAGTAAAACATTACTCCTACTTGGGAAATCAAGGTGATGAAGAAGCAAAGACATAAATATTCAAATATGTAAAATGAATCTTCTTTTTCATGGATTTGTGAGTTTTCTAGTAACCTATCCATACCTGACCATCCTTTATCCTTGCAACAGTTCCCCACAGAGAGTCAACCTGATATTGGTTAGATTGACAAAAAATAATTTTAAGGTTCTATTTATATCATTTATCAAATAAAATTACTTACACTAAATATTTGATATGACTATTCATAAAGACAATTTAAATGACTTGAAAATGAACTGAACCTCTTTCCAATTTGCATAAAATGAAATTCATTCCAGTCAATTTCCTTTAAGAAGAAAATAGAACAGTAATAGTAATTCTGGGATATTTGTAACAAAGAACAACTATAGTTTTATATCAACTTTATACCTAAAGGGATAAGGAAATTAAGCAATGAGTTCATTATTACTGGGGGTATTCAACTGAAGTGTGAGATCCACTCTTGCGAGATATCATCAATGGGATTCATGAGATTCAGGCAGAGAGTTTCACTAGATGATCTCTTTTCTCTCCTCTAACTCTCAGAGTCTAGAACTCTACATTCAAAGTTTATGCTGTAATAATATTACTGATTAAAGCTAGTAGTTATATAGTGCCTATGATGTGCCAGGCACTGTGCTAAATGCTTTACCAATATCTCATTTGATATTCACACCAACCCTGGGAAGTAGGTGTTATTGTCTCCATTTTATAATTGAGGAAACTCAGGCAGATAGAGGTCAAATGACTTTCCCAGGGACAGAATTTGAACTCAGGTCTCCCTTACTGCAGAACCAGCACTCTGTCCACTATGCCACCTAGCTGAATCTAATGCTCTAACAACTCAGATAAATAATATGAAACAATAACCCTAACCTTAAATGCTGTTGGGCATAAGATTATTAGCCTGTGATCAATTCCCCCCTTTTCAGAATATCACTGTTAGAATGCTAATATTTACAATTTGGACCTTGATAGATAAGTCACGGCGAAAAAGTGAAATGATAGGATTTGAGATCATTTACATATACAAAGAGAAAAGACTAATTTGCCAAAATTCCAATGTGTGTCATAGCTAAGTCTCTGGTCACTAGTCATACCTGCTACTAATATTTGAAACAATAAAAGGAGGAATTTTTAACTCTGACTTTATTGACATTTCAAGTGCTTCCAATTAGGCCAGCTTGGTGATACAGTAAATAGAGTGCTAGACAGTGTTAGAAAAATCTTAGTTTAAATTCTGCCTCAAATATACTAGTTCTATGACCCTGGGCACAGAATCTCAGACCGTTTCCTCCACTATAAAGTAAAAGAGATAACAATAGTACCTACCTCCCAGATTTGTTGAGAGTAGCAAATGAGATTTTATATATATTTTTCATAGATTTGGGAGTTTTCTAGTAACCTATCCATACCTGAACATTCTTTATCCTTGCAACGGTTCCCCACAGAGAGTCAACCTGATATTGGTTAGATTGACAAAAAATAATTTTAAGATTCTATTTATATCATTTATGAAATAAAATTACTTACACTAAATATTTAATATGACTATTCATAAAGACAATTTAAATGACCTGAAAATGAACTGAACCTCTTTCCAATTTGCATAAAATGAAATTCATTCCAATCAATTTCTTTTAAGAAGAAAATAGAACATTAATAATAATTTTGGGATATTTATTACAAAGAACAACTATACACACACACACATATATACAAACACATATATGTACACATATATACACGAATACACATATATACACATGTATGTCTATTACATACATACATATACATATATATACACATAAATAATCACTTTGCAAATCTTAAAGCATTGTAAAAACTATGATCATCTCACAGCATCTCAACCTGAAAGGGATCTTTGATTTCATTTAGTTATACTTCTTCATTTTTACAGAGAGGAAAACCTAGACTCCACAAAAAGAAGTGAATTTCCCAAAGTCACACAAGCAGTAAGTATGTGGGTAGTATGTGAGTAGAACCATCTCTACATCTATCATCATGTTGCCAGATGTCTGAAAAAAAACAACGCTCTTTAGTCGATACTCTAGCTGTCTCTTAGGTTGCTGGGAAATTTTTCAACCTTCTTCCTACTTTCCAAAAAAAATCTTATGACAAGATTAATTCTAATTTAATTTTAAAAGAATAATTAAATTAAATTTTTAAAATGTTATGATATATTTTTGAAAGCAGAGAATGGGGACAATTTTTCTTAAAAAGCTGATAGATTGCTGTAAATCCCCAAATCATCAGTTTGTGGAACATTTCAGGAACACAATACAGTATCACGTTCTCTTAGGAACTCTGCTATTCAAGCAAATATTCTTTATTGTATATGATTAGGCATTAAGTAGAGTTTTGGGATGGCGGAATAAGGGGTAGGTAGAGTTGGAATTCTTTCAATTTGTTTATGACCAATAGTTGCACCTCAAAGCTTTTCAGTTTCTCAGATCTTATGATACTAATTTATCAAGAACTAAATTTCTCGTGAAAAATTCTCTATACTTCATATTAGAATTTTATAAATTCTTTTATAAATTCCCCTTTTGCTTCTTGGAATAAGGAGTTCAAAGTAAACCTTATGTGTAAAAGAAATCTAAGTTAACTTCAATGAAGATTAAAGTTTCATTCACTACTTAGGACATTATTTTTTTTACCATGCTTCATTTAGTCGAACACAAACACTAGACTTGTATACAAAATTCAAGAATACTAGAGTTCATCCTACATGAACACTATGACTACTGGACTGCAGAAGAGTAAAAGCTAAAGGAAATATAAAAGAGCTTCTCAATGAAAGCATCAAATAGCTTCTCAATGAAAGTGGCAGCTAGGTAGCACCATGAGTAGAGTGCTGGCCCTTGAGTCAGGAGGACCTGAGTTCAAATCTGACCTCAGACACTGTCTGTGTGACCCTGGGAAAGTCATTTAACCCTGTTTGCTTCATTTTCCTCATCTACAAAATGAGATTGAGAAGGAAATGACAACTACTCCATTATCTTTGCCAAGAAAACCTCAACTGGGGTCACGAAGAGTTAGACAAGACTAATCAGCTCCTGTTCCACCTCCTTGGCTTTAATTTGGGCTGCATTTTTGCTCCTGTCTTTTCCCTTGACTTTGCCATTCAAGTTCTCTCTTCAGTTTCAAGCTTACTCTACTTGAACTTGGGTTGATGACATAGCAGCACGAACTAGCTTCTTACAAAAACAAATCTTGCCTTGGCTCTGCTCTGGTGACTGACTGTCAGGCACTCCCTGTCATTCTGACAAGCAGATTTAGTAACTTGACTAAATGTAAAGGATAAAGGAGAGAGATGATCAAAGATGACTCAAAGATTTTGAACTAACTGCATGGGAAAATTGTGGTGATGTTGACTGAGACAGGGAAGTTCATGGGACAAACTATTTTGAGGAGAATCCATTGTTGGCTATCTTGATTTTAAGGTAACAATAAACATTCAGTTTCTGTATCTCAAGTCTGTATCTCAGAGGGTTATTGGGAGGGTCAAATAAGAGAATGTGTGCAAAGTGCTTTGTAATCCTTAGAGTGTCATATAAATGTCATTTATTACTATTATTATAAGAATAGATGAATTCTTTGAGAATGTAAAGGGTGGAGAACTACCACAGTTTATAGTGGGACATGAATGGAGAGGAATAACCAGACAATGAAATATCATAGAGAAACAGGGTGTGATAAAAATATGCTCTGAAAAAAGGACTAGAAGATAGGGAAGTCCATTGGTGATCTTCAAGAGAGTAGAGTAGTTTGAGTAGAGTGGTAGGAATAGCAAGCAGATTATAAAGGCTTTGCTACTGTTCAGTCGTTTTCAGTGAGGTCTGGCTGTGGTTTTCTTGGCACACATACTGGAGTGGCTTGCCATTTCCTTCTCCAGCACATTTTAAAGATGTAACTGAAGCAAACAGGGTTAGGTGACTTGCCCAGGATAACACAGCTTGTAAGTATCTGAGGTCAGATTTGAACTCAGGAAGATGAGTCCTCCTGACTCCAGTCACGTCACTCTATCCACTGTGCCACCTACCTGCCCTTCTAAAGACTTAAAGAGGGTAATGAGGAAGAAATCAAAGTAGCAGTATGTATAGATCAACATTTCCAAAATTTTCCATTAAAGGAAAGAGATAAGTTGTATAAAGGAGGCAGTAGTGAAGTACAGGCTTTTCGAAGTGGGGAAATCATTGGGGTGGGGATAGTGGAAAGGGAGAGAAGATAATGGAGAGGGGCAGGATAAGGGTAAGAGCAAGGACAACATGTACATATATTTAATCCACATTTGGCTGCTTTTCTCCCTGAAACCCAAGGAAATCAAAGGAATTCTTCAGTCTGAAAAAGCAGAATACAGTTGAAATCAAGGTCATTCTCTTTGCCTTTTCCAAGTCGTTACTTTGATCTCTTTTCTTTTTTGGATCTTTATCATTAATCCATCTTACATATTTTAGGCAGCTAGGTGGAAGAGTAGATAGAGTGCTGGGCTTGGAGTCAGGGAAACCTGAGTTCAGATTCCATCCCAGGCATTTATTAGCTGTCTGATGTAATACCAGTCAATTAACTCAGCCTCAGTTATCTCCATTTGAAAAATGGGCATAAAAACACCTGCCTCACAGGATTGTTGTAAGAATTGAAAGAGATAATGCATGTAAAGCACTTTACAAACTTTAAAGTGCTACATAAAAGTAACTGTTATTAGTTTATGGATTTTAAATGGGTTAGACAACAATTTATTAGGTGCATTATTAAAACAGCAAATTGTTACTAAGGATGATTAGAAAAGTCACTGTACTCTATGGGACTTCAGATTGTTGCATTCTCCAAAGTACATTATTTTTATTATAGCATGAGTAGCATTTAAGAAATGTAAGGACTCTGAGAATCCTAATTAGTCTACTATCTACCACTGCCTTTAAGAAAGCTAAAGGGCTAGACATAGTGAAATATAAAACTATCAGCTTCATAAATTAATAAAAGTATTCCTCCTAAGTTTATCATCAAGGAATTTCACTGTTGGTATTTATTTTTACGTTATTTGTAAGATCTCTCATTTACATTACATATAACGAGAAAGTGATATGCCATGTGCTTACACTACAGTATTATGCATTTTGGAATAAATGAAACAAGACTGAATTTCATGCCACAAATAGAAAGACAGATTAATTAAGCTGTGATCACCGAAAGGTAATACCTGTTGCCAGCTGTCATAGCAATGTAATTGGATTTTCTCTCATTCTAAATCAAGCCCAAGACTGCATATAAAAACAAAGAGAACCCAGGTTTCTTCGCTTGTGTTCTCTAAACTGACCCATTCACTGGTTGTGTTGTTAGGAAGAAGAGCAAGAAAGTCACATGAAATCTCTCTGTTGCAAAGCAATGTATCTCTCAGGATTTTGGTTTCCTGGCTAAATTTCCCTATGTGTGCTTCTCTCTTCTGTACATGTCCCTGGGAAAGCTGTGTGCCTTTAGTTGTATATCACATGCATGAGATTTTAAGAACAGAGTAAGAACTTTTTAGGAACTTCAAAGGTCTGGTTAGTGATAATCACAAGGTCATGAGGTCAGCCACAGCTATAACCTTGGCAATTACTTTTGAGACCTTCCCTTCTTTTATGGTCATGCCTATGCGAGAGGTCATGGTATGCTGCCCATAGGTGGCAATAGTACTTTGATAAAAGTGACCTATTTTATAATACTATTAATTTGATCTGAGAATATACTAGAAAATTACAATATTTCTTCCACTAATAGCCCTCCTGAGAGAGCATAGAGAAAGAGGATATGAATAGAAAGAGTAACAAAGATTCTGATTATTTTTTTGTCTGAACAGGTGACATTGCTTTGGAAGTCAGGTGCACCATAGTGAATTCTGCTGGAGAGGAAAAAAATTAGTGAATCACTCTATCAATAACAGCATGCCTTTTCATTCATGATAAAGAATCACTTGAAATACAGAAACATATCATTTCATATGTAGGAGGTGTAATCTTCCACAGCTTTCACCTAACTAGTAACCCCTTCCCACATAACTACTGTAGTAAAAATCTCCACATCAGGAAAAAAAAACCATACTAAATGTGAATACCCTACTCCTCTCCTCCATCTCTCCATCTCTCCCTCCCTCCTTCCCTCTCTGTCTGTGTCTGTCTGTCTGTCTCTCTCTCTCTCTCTCTCTCTCTCTCTCTCTCTCTCTCTCTCTCTCTCTCTTGTTCTCTCTCGTAGAAACTGGTTGAACTACCTAGTTTGCTCAGGCTGGAAGTTCAGTGGATCTGCCAATCCCACTGCTGACTAGAATGGAAGATTTGACCTTTATTTCTGACTTGGGTTGGTTAGCACCTTCCTAGGCATCCTGGTGATCACTTGCTTACCATGTTAGTGTCACATTTAGTGAATACACTAGAGTAGCTTTAGCAATGCTACAGTTCAGAACTCCCGAATGATCCACCAGCCACAGCCTCCCCCAGGAGCAAGAATTATAAGTGTGTTACCATTGCACCAGGACAAATTAGAGATCCAATATATTTGTTAAGAATTATATTGCTACTAATAGTTTTATGTAAAAATTTTGTATGAATTGTTATATAAAGTGCTTTTGTTTTATGACTTTAGATGTCTTTGAGAATGAGGAAATGACATTTCCTAATTAACTAGTTTGACTACAGTAAAAACACAAGTTATTTTCTTCTTAGTACTCTCTTTGTAGAGACAGGATAACCAAATAGATCAGAAAAGTGTCAGTTATCCACAATATATGTGTAATGGACACAAACACCTAAGAGCAGAAGACATTTCCTAATAGGTAAGTAGTTAAAGGAAAATAGTTTTATAAAAGAGATGCAAATGATAACTAACCATAGGAAAAAATGCTCTGCATCACAAATAAAAATTGGAAGGCAAATCAATCTAACTCTGAGGTTTCACTTCACTGCTTTCAAATTTGAAAATATGATACAATATGCAAATCATCATTGAGGGAGTATGAGAAAAAACACACTAGCATGTTGTTGTTGGAGGTGGAAAAATTTTGTAATTATACAAGTTATAAATTGTTTCTACTCTTTAATTCAGAGATCTCACTACTCCATATGATCAAAGAGACCAGACAGAAAGGTCCTATATATATCAAAATATTCAAAGCAACATTTTTTGTAGTAGCAAACTACAATGAAAAAAACTGGAAACAAAGTGGATGATGCCTATCAACTGGAGAACAGTTGAACAGAATGTGATATATGCCTATGTATCTATTTATGTATATATAACAGATTATTGTGCTTTAAGAAATGTTAAACACACCATCTTGGGGAGGGGGAGGAGAGAGAGGAGGAAAAAATTTAAAACTCAAAATTTTGTGGAAATGAATGTTGAAAACTAAAAATAAATAAATAAATTATTAAAAAGAAATGCTAAACAGTAATATAGAGAAAAATGAAAAGATTTATATGAATTGAGGAAAAGTACAATTAAGAGTTCTGCAAGAATATAAATTTAAAAAATGGTAAAAGGTGTTGTTTGTTCTTTGTCGTCTCCTTCTCCAGCTCATTTTGCAGTTGAGGAAACTGGGACCAAAAGGGTTAAGAATCACACAGCTAGTAACTGTCTAAGGTCAGATTTGAACTCAGGAAGATGAGTCTTCCTGGCTCCATTGTCAGTCACCTAGCTGAACTCAAATCAAATGCAAGAACAAATCTTGATCCGACACCAGACACTAAAACATATCATAAGACTCTTGGTAAAGTGGTGAGTTGTACTTTTTAAATTGTGTCTGTACTTATATACGTTTCCTCTGATAGAATATAAGTTCCTTGAGGGTAAGGGTTGTTTCATATTTTATCTTTGTATCCCTGGTGCCCAGAACAATACTTGGCATATATTATATGTTTCATAAATGCTGGTTGCTTGATGCTTCCTAATACAATAACTATAATAGAGTACTTTAGAATCATATGCATATAAAAGTTGTAGTCAATTTTCACACCAAATGCATCTGATTTCTAATAATTTTTGTGATAAAGATTAATAATAAGTCATCCTTCCAATTAACGGTAATAGTTGTAATTTGTTCCCAAGCAACTGTGAATAGTACTAAGAGAATTAAAAAAAAATTGTTGATTTTTGAGGGAGAAAAAGATGAACTAATCATATCTTCTTCAATTAATTTACATTTTTACATTTTTAATTATACTTCATAAAATCACACATCTAGTGCTGGAATAGATCTCAGGGCCATCTAGACCACATTTTACACATGAGAAAACTGAGGTTCAGAGAGGCTAAGCAATTTGCCCAGTTTTCAGTTGTCCAATTGCTTTTCAGTCATATCTGACTATTCATGACCCCTTTTGGGGGTTTTCTTGGCAAAGATACTGGAGTGATTTGCCATTTCTTTGTCTAGCTCATTTTGCAGATGAGGGAACTGAGGCAAGGTCACACAGCTACAGCAAATATCTGAGGCCAGATTTGAACCCTGGTCTTCCTAACTCTAGACCTGGCACTAGATCCAATGAGTCAACCAACTGCCCTTCACCCAGTGTCACATAGATAATAATTATTAGAGGTGATATTTTACCCCAGGTAGTGCCTCTGTCTTCAGAGTCAAGGCTCATTCTATGATTTCATGCTGTTTTCCACTATGGTTGTAATTGATATGACAAGCCACCTAAAAACTCATTTCACTTACAAGGTCAAAATTAAGTTCGTAGAAATGGATAAGGGGAAACTCAATTCTTCCACAGTACTTTTATATAACAAAGGAAGCAATTTAATTTTAGGTTCCAAGAAGTTTAGCATTTTTTAAGTTCTGACTTGTTTTATAAAGAAGAAAAGCAAGTTGACTTTTGCTAACTTTTGATCCAATTTAGAATATTTCAACATCTTAAGGCCCATCAAACCTACACACCTCTATAGAAAGATGTGTTCATGTGGATATGTCTAATAAACAACATAAATCTATAGATTTCCTAAATTGTTGGAAGAATGTCTGACTCTGACCTTTTGTTCACTCTCCAGAAATTGATCTGAGGTGTTATTGTAGAGTTGTTTGGAGACAAACATTGGGAGAGCTTGGTGGAGTTCTTCTCTACTCCATCATCTTGGCTCCACCACAGAATTCCCCAGAAGAGGCATATTAGAAAGATAAACATTACGTTATTTCCCCAAGATCTGCCATACCACTTATATATTCATCCAACAAATATGTGAAAGATACTTTGCTAGATACCGAAGGAATACACAATAATGATGAATAGGATAAGACAGAATTCCCTGTCCACAAGAAGTCTATCTTTGAATAAGTCAGTGTTTATGAACTAGTAGGTAAGATAATATATGCACGTGAACAAATGTACAAAGTATGGTGTGATAAAGGGAAACAGCATAGGTCAGCAAAGAGAGTACTGACTGAAGCCAAAGAACCTGAGTTCAAATCCTATCCCTGATGCTTATGTGTAACCTTAGGCAAGCCACTTAACCTTCCCGGGCCTCATTTTCCTCATTTAGAAAATCAAGATTTTGTTCTAATTGGCCTCTAAATTTCCTTCCAGCTCTAAATCTATTATCCCATAAAATATCTGTGAGGTTCCAATGTTTGTTAAGTTCAGAGGATGAAAAGAGTTAGATAAAGCATTTAAGTGCTTACTATGTGCCAGGGACCATGTTAAGGAAAGAACATTTTTTTTAATGAAGGGAAGGCAAAATGAAGGTTGTATCATTTGTACTAGATTTTGAAGGATGGAAAGTAGAATATTGAAAGAGAAAGAGAACAAGATATGAAGTCAAAGAATGTGGGTTGGGTTCTAGTTGTGCTGTTAACTAAATCTGTGACTTAGATCAGCTTTTTCTCATTTAACATCAAAATATGAACATTTGTTGTATCTACCTAAAAAAGTAGTGAGGGCACCTCCTATCGCTTACCACAGGCTGTGGTTTTTCTTTGCACAGACTGTATAGAAAAAGGAGGCAGAGAGATTTTCCTCTTATACACCTCAGCCAGGAGCCTGCCTGTGCCCTAGCTGTATTGTGAAAGGGGAGACAGTAAAAAAAAAAAGTACTGAGGATCAAGTGAGATAATATATGCAAAATGCTGCATACACCTAAAGTTTTATATAAAAATCAGCTATTATTATCACTGAAAAACAACATAATAAAACGAACAAAGAGCTGGATGTTGAACCAGGAAGACCTGGGTTCAAGTTATGCACAGAGGCAGGAAGGTGTGAGGCACAGGTAGGAAGCAGCAATCTCTCCCATTTGATTCAACTTGCAGGTAAAGTTATGATGCAAGGCTGAAAAGATAAATTGGAGTCAGATGATGGAAGGACTTGAATTCTTGTAAGTTATTTGATCTTACAGGACCATCTTTTTAGATATGGAATGAACCTTACAACCCTTTCACACCACCTCCTTGTACTCCACCCACCATTCTATGTTCCCTGATGAATGATTGACAATAAGGAGTTATTGAGGTTTAAAATACACACACACATATGATTTAAAAAACCTCTCTTTTTCTCTGTATGTGTATTCATATACATACATACATACATACATACATATACTTATATAAAGATTAATCTGGCAGTTTTTTATAGGGTTAATTGGATGGAGAGAGACAAGTTAGGAGGCTTGTTGTAAAAGTCCAGGTAAATGATAAAAGTGGTTGGGTGATGGTGGTACAAATCAAAAAGAGAGGAAAAGTAAAGAGAAGACTGGAGCCATTGAATTTTGAAGCTGATGAAATGTGAGGTGTGAGGCATTAGGAAGACTCTAAGTTCTGGGCCCTGACTTTACACTGACACACATTCACTGCCATTATAGTGAAAGTACCAAAAGGTGTATACTAGATTCAGAAAGTTTGCATTGCTCTTTGTGACCCCCTTGATCATAAGGCTGCTACCCCAGCTACTATAATTATCAGACGAGGATTTAAAGGTTTCTCATCCAGGAGAACAGCCTATCAGAAGAATATGGCAGAGCAATGACTGCTCATTCACCTGGAAATAGTGCAAGCCCCAACAAATGGAATCCTCTCCTTGCAAGTTATTGTCCTGACATAGCCAATCTTAGTTTGCTAAGACGATCCAGTGTACCGGAACTCAGTCTGGCTATGCTCAAATCTGGCCTTGGACATTTACCATCTGCATGATCCTGGGCAAGTCATTTAACCCTGTGTGCCTCAGTTTCCTTATCTGTAAAATGGACCTGGGGAAGGACATGGCAAACCACTCCAGTATCATTGCCTAGAAAATTCCAAATGGGATCACTAAGAGTCAGACATGACTGGAAACAAAATCACAGCTAGTCAGTGTATGAGCTTGGATTTGAACTCAAGTCTTCCTGACTCCAGACCTGGCACTCTCTCCACTGTGCCACCAAGTGTAGGAAAACATTATAATTGTACTTAGGAAACAAGGATTCTAATTCTAGAATCTGCTACTGTGTGCATTTGAAGTTACAATTATTTTCATTTGAGCCTCACAACAATCCTATAAGGTAGGTGCTATCACTATAACCATTTTATGGGTGAGGAAACTGAAATTGAGCAAAGCTAAGTGACTCTGACTCCACATTCATCACTCTCTACTGTGCCTAGCTGACTAGATGATCTCTAAGGTCCTTTCTAGGTCTGTATTTCTACCTCCAGAACGTAGTATAGTCCCTGACACAGAGTAAACTCTTGAATGATTGATTCTTTGATGTTTTGCCCTTAAGAAAAATATTTTTAAACTGGCTCATGAAAAGATTGACTAATCTGTTGCAACTCAGAAATTGTAACTGTCCTTTCCAAGGGGTGTAATGTATTTACTTATAGATGACAAGAGGGGAAGAGAGGACAAGTCCTCCTCTTAGCTTCTTCTACTGGGAAACTAAAGCCTTTGGATGGAACAAAGAAATGTTATCAACAGGAAAAAAGTCCTTTCAACTTCACAGCCAATCTTGGTTGCCATACAATTAGGTACAAAGGATCCCAGTGCTCCTGTCACTTTTATAGTGATAGTTATGGTGTCTCTGCCATCCCTTATTCATCACTCATACCATGGTTACAAGCAAGACAGTAAACAGATCTTTTAAGGAACAAATATTCTTCACCCTGAAGAATTCCTCATTCTAAGTTCAGGGTATCTCGACTAAGATAACCCCCTTGTACTTTTTCTTATTTTGGAGCTCACTAGCATATTCTTTTTGGTAGGAAGCAAGCAATAGTGTTTATTCTAATTGTGTCAATTTTTAAAGATATTTTCCTTATATATTCCTTATATAATCCCTTATTAATATTTCTACACAATTCACTTTTCCCCTTCTCCCTCCTTGAAATCCTTTTCTTTTTTCTTATACTTCTTCCTCTATCACATCCTTCCTCATAATTGAGAAACCATCAGAAACTTTTTTCTTCTTTAGAATCTGGATGGTATTTTTTAAATAATATCATATAATGGGGGAAAAATTGGATTTGAAGTTAGAGGACCTATATTCCATTTCTGGCTCTCTTTCTTATTTGGCTTGTTGGTGTAACCTTAAAAAGCCATTGAACTTCTTGAAACCTCAATTTTCTTATCTGAAAAATGGGGATTATAATGCCCAGCATTTCCCCCCATCTTGTTGCTACCAATTCAACGAGTTGCTCCCAAACACATTAATTTGTCTTGAATGCAATAAGTTCTTAACATCTATGTTCATACAATTAAATTAGATAGTTCATTGTATTTTATGATCTTAAGGTAAAATAAAGAATGCAATAGGGAGGAATGCATGTCTCAACATATTTAGACATATGTATTCTTTCCCTTGACCCTGTTTCAAAAATAAAAATCCACTCTTGCATATCCCCTCCCCTAATTCTTTTCAGGATAAACAAGTGCAAACCAATATTCATTATGAAAGAACTGTAAGGAGATCAAGGCTTTGCCCCAATGCAGAGATTTTCCTCCAGTAAGAATATTTAAAGGGCCACTGACCCTGACAAGTCTATATAAAAAGAGAGAGGTGAAATCCATTGGTGGGGCAGGGGTAGAGCTATGGACAGACTGAACAGATGTGAGGAAGGTGAGCATCAGGGCAGGAATGGCCTTTAACTGAGGGCAGCTCAACTGTTACCTTTGACATTAAGTTAATAGGTAGAAATCACAATTATTATTAGTTTGGGATGGAAGCTCTGTCCTAGTTTAGGGGTGAGAAGAGAGGTCCTACCAGGTGAATTTAGTCTCTTCAGTGCCAACAGCATTAGTTCTTCAAGGACCACTTAACAGAAAATTTTGCTTCCCAAGGACAGGGGTCATCACATACACCTGTCAGTGTAGTGACCAGCAGTAAGCCATCTGCTCACAACCATTTTTTCCTAAAATCCTGTCCCCTTCCCTGACCTCCCTACTCCAAGTCAAATTTCAACAACCTAGCTGACATATTCTACCTGGGTTCTAGTCAATGTTTTGATAGAAACTCTGGATGTCTGTTACTTACTCTGTAATGTGTGAGGAGTTGGACTAAGTGGTATCTTAGATCCCTAACAGTCTGTGTACCTTTTAGCTTTAGTATCTATTTGACACCAACTGAGTTCAGCCTCAATTTAAGAGTTGAAAGAGTTAGATCCCTAACAGTCTGTGCACCTTTTAGCTTTAGTATCTATCTGACACCAACTGAGTTCAGCCTCAATTTAAGAGTTGAAAGAGCTTTCCTCTGTGGATTTGGGCAAGTCACTGGCCCTTTCTGGGGCCTCAGTTTCCTCTTCTATGAAATAAAGGCATTAGACTAGAATCAGGGGTGGGAAACCTGCAGCCTCAAGGCCACATGTGGCCCTCTAGGTCCTCAAGTACGGCCCTTTGACTGAATCCAAACTTCAATGATTTGTACTGTAAAACTTAGGCTCAGACAAAAGGCTGCACCCAAGGACCTAGAAGGCCACAAGTTCCCCATCCTTCGTAGATCATGCCTAAAATCCCTTCTAGTGATAACATAGTACTTTGAAGTTTGTGTTTATTGTTTGTTTGTTTTCTTGGGGAGGGGATTTATGAGATTGGCTTCAAGTCCTCATTCCACCCTCTTCTCAAAAGTTGTAAGGGTTACAATTCTACCCCTCTGCCTTCACCAAATTAGACTTTTTGAATACAAAAGGCAAATAAATAACTGACCTAAGCATTCTGTTACCCAAAATAATACATTAAAATAATAGTCTATGTCATAGCTGAGAGTAGCCTACTGTTCCATGGTTGCTGTTTCCCCTCATAGGATGTATTCCCTGTCCATTTCAAGTCAGGTGACTTTCTTGAAATTTGCTCCAGCTATATGAATTCCTAATTATAACTCTCAAATGTAGTTCAGGGGTAGGAAGTCCTGCCCATGTGAGTCACTATGAGCTTTGAATGTTCAAAATTCAGTTGGGCCACAAATTTTACCCTACACTGGGATAGCTAACTTTGTAAAAAACTAGCCCAATCTTACCTTTCCTTCATTTAAAATAAGTAAATTAAGTAATTTATTAAGTAAAGTATTAAGTAAACTATAAGTTTAGTTAAGTAAAAAAGTTTTAAAAAGTTAAGTAGAAAAGTTAGTCATTAAAATAATTTCAAAATCTGTAAATGTTTCCTATTTTTTATTTTCTAATATTTCTTATTGTTTTCTTTTTTTTAAAGAAAATTCCTATATCTATGATTTCATTGCCCTATGGCTATCTCAGTTAGGAAAATCCCTTTACCAATGCAAACTGGCATCTACTCTGTGCCTTATATAGAGAGTTGCCTGTAACAGTGAATAGCTTACTTTAGTGACTCATCAAGGCTTATTTCACCAGGATAGTTAGAGGTGAGGCTTGAACTGACCATGTCTCATGACTATGAGATCAGCTGTCTATCCACTATAGCATATGCCATACTATCTGTCATTCATTTTCACATATATACTTAGAAAGAAAGCACTGATATCACATGTATTACTCATTTCAGAGAGTGATCGCGTAAATGAAATGAGACAATGTTGTCTTATAGAAAGAAAATATGATAATACTTCAAAACACTTCTTAAATATAAGCTCTTATTGTTACTCTTGCTATGGTCAAAAATCAGCTTCCCCAACTTTCAACGTGGTATCCCCTAAATTTTACTCTAACATTTTAAAACTGTGTAGTAATGGGGTTGCATTTTTATAAGCTTTAAGGTGTGCAGAATATTTTAATTGTATTATCATATTTGATCCTCACAACGACCTTATGAGGTAGGAGCTATTATTTTCACCATTTTACAGACAAGGAAACAGATTTGGAGACACTAAGTAACTTGGGTTATGAAGCTAGGAAGTGTCAGAGACGGGATTTGAAGAAGGGCCTTACTGATTCCAAATCCAGTATTCCATTCACTATGCCATGTAGTTTCTCACTCATTTCATTTATTTCCTTTACTTCTTAAGTGGAGATCTAGCAAGCATATGTACTTAGAAATAAAATTCTGATAACACATATACTACTCATATCATGGGGATAGTTTAGGTGGTACAGTGGATAGAGCACTGGGTCTGAAGTTAGGAAGAGCTGAGTTCAAATTCAACCTCAGACACTTAACAGCTGTGTGACCTGGAGCAAGTCACTTAACCCTGTTTACCTCAGTTTCCTCACCTGTAAAATGAGCTGGAGAAGGAAATGGCAAACCACTCTAGTATCTTTGTCAAGAAAACCCCAAATAGGGTCACGAAGTATTGGGCATGATTGAAATGACTCAACAACAATAAGAACTTACACCACAGATTGTTGTGAGACTCAAATGGGAAAATACGTAGTAAAGCATTTTTAAGTGTAAAGTACTTTGTAAAAGTTAAGTTCTTATAGTAACATTACTATTGTTACCTAGGTGGCACAATGAATAGAGTGGCAGGCCTGCAGTCAGGACACCTGAAGTCAAGTTTGTCCTCAGACACTAATTAGCTGTGTGACTTTGGGCAATTCACTTAACCTCTGTTTGCCTCAGTCTCCTCAGCTATAAAACGGTAATTATAATACTACCTCCTTCATTAGGTGATTGTGAGGATCAAATGAGATAATATTAGTTAAGTGCTTAGTACAGTACCTGGCACATAGGATGCACTATATAAATGTGTATTATTGTTGCCGTTGTCGTTATTTTCAAGTCCCTGGTTATCTATTTCTAACCCCCCCCCCACAATTATACTTTAGTATATTTTTAACTGAGTAAGAAAGAAGGAACCTTGACAATTTTAAAGCCAATTCCAAACCTCCAGATTTCATATATGATCAAGCATTTGAGGAGTAAAATTGACAAAAGGTAACTTGCTGCTTTTGTATTTGTGTTAATTTCAAGCTGCTACAAAATAATGGGAAAGTGGTGTGAAAGACTGAGAAACATGATTCCCCCCCCCCAAAAAAAAGATACAAAACACTTATTTAGGAAGTACAAAGGAAGTTTTCATCATACAAGTCAACTGAGATGCATTTCAAACTATCATGACAAACATGATTAAATTCATTTTATCATGCTTTAAAAGTATATCGTGTCATGATAGATAGAATCTGTAATTCAGTCTTAATCTGGCTTGGTTCCATCTCTCTACATTTGTTTTACATCATTATCCTTCACTCTGTGTTCTAACCAGACCAACCTACTTGCTGTTCTTTGAACTTGGCTTTCTCTTTCTATCCTCTGGACCTATACAAAGGCTATCTCTCCTGCCTACCAGGCACTCACTTCTACCCTTTGCCTGATAGAATCCTTCACTTTCTTCAAGGCTCAACACCAATTCTGCCTCCTGTGGGAAGTATTTCCTGATCTTGCAACCATTAGCGCACTCTCCTCCTGTAGAAAAAGTGTACCATTTATATAACCTATTTTGAAACTCCACCTTAGCTGCCTTGTTGTATTTACTACTAAACATTCTAAATACTGACAACTGTCTAATTTCTAACATACAATAGTTGTTTTGACTGTATTTTATATATAAGAATGTGCTGGGGGAAAAAAGAAATCTGTTGTTATGTGCATATATAAGAACATGCTGGGGGAAAAAAAGAAATCTGTTTTTATGTGCAAACTAGCAAAGTCAGGAGAACTGGTTTTCTCAGACACCCAATGCCACTCACTATTTTTCTCTTTTGTGGGTACACATAAATGTTGCCTTTAAGTAATTGGGACTGTCTCCCCCCCACCCCATTCACTCCCATCCATGTAGTCATGCAGGTGCCTTTATCTAGGAATATGGTGGTAAATATTTAACAACCAAGTCGGGATGGCAAAGGGAGATGCGTATGCCCAACAAAATTTTAAGTTTAAACTTAATTATTAATATTTTCTCCATCACTTTTTAAATCTAGATGATCAACACAACAATAAATCAAGCCCTGATTTGTAGTATTTCTCATTGCCAAAGTATAAATGCTTATGCTGAAAATTTAACAGTTGTTGCCAGCAAACCCCTGGGAATCTTATCTCATCTGGGCAACTGAATTGTACAATTTTATCTCAAGCCCCTCTCCTGTTTAATTCATTTCCCCAGGCCTGTGGACCCCAAAGTGAGTGCCCAATGTTTTTTGAATACCCTTCCATCTCCTGACTCCTTGACTTCACTGAAATCTATTTGCTTCTTATTCTTAATGTCCTTACTATGTCTCTCTAGCTCCATATCATTAAATTCACTGACACTTCAGGATCCATTGTTCTGAAAAGAGGGTGAATCCCTAGCTACAGCTATTTGCAATAAAGCTAAGTCAGATAGTGCATTTTTCTTGAAACTCCTTCAAATTATCTTCTACACATTTTTCTGTGTAAATGCTGTATCCTTAAAAGAGAATGTATATTCCTTGAGGACAGAAAGTATCTTTCCTTTACTCTCATATCACAGGAGTTAGTGAAGTCCCTTGCAACCAACAGACAGTTAATACATGTTTATTGAAATTAAATTGTAGCTTGTCTTGATGGTTTGGCATTAATTTGTAGTCAGAGGGTAAAGAGGATAGTATAGTATGAGGATAAGAATCTAAGAACATAAAAACTTCCATACTAGGTGAAGCTCATTGTTAGCAGGCTTTCTTTAAATGCTCATAAAGCTAGTTTTCTTAACTTTTTTGTAGTCATGTTCCCCTTTGGAAGTCTGGTGAAGCCCTTCTTGAAATATTTTTTTTTCAAATACATAGAATAAAATACATAACATCATAAAAGAAAGCAATTGCATTGAAACACAATTATCAAAATACAAAAGAGCAAATTCAAGTACTCTAACCTACCTCCCTACCTCAGCCTCCAAAGGTTAAGTGCATATTCTAAGCATTCCTATAATATAACCAAATGATTAACCCCTTTTTAACCTATTGATATTTCTAACCTGTAGTATTTCTTAGGAATATTTTATTACCTACTCTGTAGATAGATATTTCTTTTAATTTATCTAAAGCAATTTCCTTCAGACTACAAGGAATAGAATTTGGCCTTGGTTCTGATATTTCCTGATTTGATGAGGTTGACTCTGAGTACACTCTCCATATTCCCCATGATTTTATAACTATATTTGCCTACAGTGTGGTTGCAGTACATTAAATAGGGTAAGGGTGCTCATAGTCAATACCACCCCCCTCAGATCAGAGGTTGGGAAAGAGTATACAATAAGTCAAAAAAACTGTTGTCAACACTTGTCCATCTTTGATCTTGTCCTTTTTGTATTTGTAGCCCACATATTTAGCTTTCTTTCACATTTGGTCTTTGCCTGCAAGTTCTTTCTGTTTAGTCTTCATCAATTTCATCCAGATCTATTTTTCTTTCTCTAGTATGGACCCTCTGTGCTTGCCTGCTTGCTTGTAAACTTCCACCATTCTCCCTGATTACTTTCTAAGTAGTGGTTTTTGAGTTAAATGGCCTGGTAGCCTGTCTGCACCTTAACCTCTAAATTAACCTCAAAACTTATATACTCAGTTTTCCACATATACTCAAGCCTCATGGCCCAGCTTTAGCTACATGGGGCAGGACAAAGATAAAACAAATGGAACTTTAAAATAATTGGATTTATTCCTCTTTTCAAGGGGATCAGATGTTCATTAGCACAATAAAAAGGCATGATAACTTAGGGGCACATCCAGTACTTGAGAGGGGGTAAAACAAAACAGGGTTGACTTCCAATTAGTATACATAGGAGTTTATCTATCTCCTGAAACATGGTACTGTGGTCTTAACAAGTATTAGCAGTGTCATAGTATTTTCCAAAGCATCTTCTGATCTAAAGAATAAAAAAAACACCAAAGCTCACAAAGAAGTTAGTATTTCTGACTTTGGCCATTATGTCTGAACTTCGTTTGCCTACATCTGACAACTGAAAATATACTTACTCATATAGAAAAAGGAAATTGCCAGGCAATCAAGAATTTATTTACAGAGTAATATGTCCATTTAGTTCTCATTGAAATCAGCATGAAACTTTTATTTTTAAATGTAAAATAGCATTCCCCTCCAAATGATCCAAGCCTTTTAGTTAGAACAGATTATCTACTTTTCACATGACTTTAATTATTATTTTGATTTGTCAAGCCATGTAAAAATTGACATGGAGAGGAAGTAAAATGACATGTCCTCCTCCTTCACTCAACAGGAACCATCCTGATTCCATTGCCATTTGGCAAATGGCAGAAAATTTGACATCTTAGTATAGTTAAGAGAAGCCATTTGTATGTCCCAGGCAAGGTTTGCAAATTATAACTGTTGATTACTGTCACCAAGGGCCTTGTACCTTTTCACATAAACATAAGAACACTAAGAAAACTAGGACAAGACCAAGCAGAAACTGTAGGCTTACCACCCCTAAGGACCTTGCTCACTTTGAAGCTTCCTGTAGCAGCAGATAAAAGGAGGGAGAAGAAAAATTTCTCCACTGGCATGTATAAAGCAGGGTCCCTCTACTAATGTTTCAGAACTAATATCTCAGAAGGAAGGATGGTGAGTGAGTCAGTCAATAAGCATTTATTAAGGCCTTACTATGAGCCTTTATTGTGCTAAACTCTGAAGATGCAAAGAAAAGTAAAACAAACAAAAACTCTGTAATGGAGAAAAAATATACAAACAACTATATACAGACAAGACATATATGGGATAAATTGGGTGCCATCTCAAAGGGAAGGCATTAAGTTTAAGGTGGACTGAAAAAGGATTCCTGCAGAAGGTAGGGCTTTAGTTAAGACTCAAGGGAAGCAAGGGAAACTAGGAGGCTGAGAGGAGGAGGAAGTGCATTCCAGGCATGGGGGACAATCAGTGAAAATGATCAGAGTTGGGAAATGAAGTTTCATGTGAGAGGAATATCAAGAAAGTTTGTATCACTGGATCACAGAATATGTGAGGGGAGTATAAGATGTAAGAAAGCTGGAAAGATAGGGAAGGGTCTGATTATAAAAGTATTGAAAGCCAAACAGAGGAGTTTATATTTGTTCCTGTGGGTAATAGGAAACCCCTGGAGTTGATTGAATAGGGAGATGACATGGTTAGATCTGCATTTAGGTAGGTTACTTTGATGGCTGAGAGGAGGGTGGATTAGAATGGTCAGAGATCTAAGGCAGAGACACCAAGCAGTAAGCTACTAGAATAGTCCAAGCATCAGGTTATGAACACCTGCTCCAGAATGGTTGCAGTATTAGGGGACAGAAGGCATAAATAAGAGAAGGTACAAAACTAGAAATGGCACAAATTGACCACTGTTTGGATGTTGAGAGGGGTGAGATAGAGTGAAGGGTTGGAAAAGATATCCTGGTTTTGAAACTGGCTTAGTGGGAGGATAGTGAATTCAGAATAATAGGGAAGTTAGGAAGAGGGAAAGGTTTTTTGGTGAAAGATATTAAGTTCAGTTTCAGATATAATGGATTTAGTTTGTCTACATTATACTTGGTGAGCCCAATAAGACCTTTATATGGTATAGAAGTGTGGCTTTGAGAGTCTGGTATTTCTGCTTGTTTTACTTATTTGCTTTTTAAAAAATGATTATAGGATCTTAGATTTTGAAGGGACTTGAGGATCCATCTAGTTAGTCCACACTAGAATGGGAACACTCTATATAATACATCTACTAAGTAGTCATCTAGCCTCTGCTTGAGAACTCCCAGTAATGGAGAGCCCACCGTATTTCATGTTTAGATGGTCCTGATTGTTGGAAATATTTCCCTAATATGAAGCTGAAATTTGCTTCTCTGTAGCTTCCATCCTTACTATGTAGTTCCAAACTCTAGGACCAAGCAGAACAAGTTTAAAACATTTTCCACAGAAACGTCCTTCAAAAACTTGAAGAGAGCTGTCATACACCATCAACACTACTCCTCTATACAAATTTTCTCTTCTCCAGGCTAAGCAACCCAACTTTCTTTAACTGAACCTTAAATGGAAGGAACTATAGGCCTCTCATCATACTAGTCTTCCTCCTCTGGACACTCTCCAGTTTGAAGCCAATACTTGAGAGGTGGACTGATCAGGGAAGAGTATAACAGGATTAAAACTATCCTCAGAATGGGTTCAGCAACCCTAAAGTTCAAAACAAGCTGAAGCTAGCAATGGATACACCAAGTGTCAGGCCTGTCCCTTCTTTGAGGTTCTTCTTGGCCTAAACATAGCTGTGAAGGCTGCCTTTGCTGTCCTTGGAATTCACTGACAGCCTCCTTATTCTAAGCTTTAGGACTTTTTATACCATTCTGAAAAAAAAAATTTGTATCCACCCTCAATTGATAATTATTGCTTACATCTTCTCTGGATATATCTTTGTTTCCTTAGGCTGTATGTATCCCTGGGTCCATCTTGTGTGACAAGGCATGCTGCAAGATGTCCAAGGTCTTGGGCACAGAGGAGACCAAATAGTTTGTAAAGAATCTCTAGCGTGAGATCAGTAATAGCTACATCATTGACAACAAATTCAATTCAATAAATATTTACTAAAACATATGATGTACAAGGCATTATATAAATAACTAAAAATATAGGAACGAAAACTTAAAACAGATCTTGCCCTCAAGGACCTTACATTCAATATATAAACATAAATTTAAACATAAATGGAGTATGGTGATCAGGAGCAGTTTCCTGTAAGAGGTGGCACCTGAGCTGAGCCTTGAAGAAAGCTAAGGATCTAAGAAACTCAAGATTCTAAGAATATATTTCAGGCCCCCCAAAAAGAGAGAGAATAAAATTCAGGCAAGAACAACAACAATCCAAAGGGCACCATGCAGACTGGGGATAAAATGATGAATTTAGAGAACTGCAAAGAGGAAACTCGGGCTAGAACATGGGACACATTAAGGGAAGCAATGCTAAACATTAATGGAAAGATAGGTTGGAGCCAGACTGCGAAAGGCTTTAAATACTAAGCAGAAGAGTCAGTCTTTTATCCCAGGAATAATAGGGAGCCATTGCATATTGGATGGCAGGGATATGGTCAGACTTGTGGTTTGGGGAGATTATTTCAGCAGCTATATGGAGAACTGAATTGTGAGAGGAGAGACTGGAGACTGGGAAACCAATCTGGCTGTTGCAATAGTCCAGAGAAAAGGTGATGAAGGCATGAACTAGGATGGTGACTATGAGAGAGGAGGGAAGGCATTGGATGCAAGAGATATTACGGGGGAAGAACAGATAAGACAAATTGTTGAACCCCTAGAATAACTCAATTCTCCCCTGCTAACCTGTGCCCAATTAATTTAATTTACTATTTGTCAGCACCTGGACGGCATGGTGGATCAAGCACTGAAAATAAAGTCAAGAAGATCTGAGTTCAGTCCTTGCCTTAGATACTTGCTAGCTCTGTGACTCTGGGAAAATCCCTTAATCTATCTCAGTCTCATTTTCCTAATTTCTGAGGTGTGGATAATCATAAGACCTATATCATGGGGTTGTTGTGAAGATCAGTTGAGATAATGTGTGAAGCACTTTGAAGATCTTAAAATGCTATATAAGCAAGAGCTGTTACTAAATAATATGCAAATATAGAGTAGGCCACTAAGGAAGGGTGCTACAGCCCATGACCCTCCAATTTAGTTCATTTGAATTCTTCTGACAAGAGTTTCATTGTGAGCAATGGCTTCAAAGATTTTAAGGGGTCAATTTTTAAAGAATAGTTAGCTAGTTCTGGGTGTTGTGGAGGAAAAAATTCCAAGTTCCAATTACTATAATTCACAGCTATCATTTTGGAGAGTTGGCACTGCACCTACTAAATTTGTTTGCAAACCAAATTTTCACAGATGATGATTTTTTTTCAGTTTGGACTAGAGGTGGAAATTCAGATAATATGAGAGTACTAGCTATAGGGCTTTCATTTAACCCCTTCTCCTAAAAAGTATTTTCTCCTCTTTTACTTTTGAGTTTCCTTAAATTTGATCTCTCTTATTCAGTCTTCTAGATTTAAAATATTTTTTATTAAAATCTGAATTTTTTATTGCTTAAGGGAGGAGAAAAATATTAATGTTTCATTCTAACTTTGATCACATTGTGTTTTTAATTAGTTTGTCCCAGATTTTTTTTAAGTCAGCCCTCCTGCAAAATTTTCCTCTAAGAAAAAAAAAAAACTTTGTATGGGTCATTGAAATCACTACATATTAGAGGCTGAGTAAGAAGTGAGTGAGAGCATGGAGAAAAACAGCTGGGAATATGTCAGGCCAGAGCTAGAAATAACTCTTGCTTTTCCAAGATATCCTATAAATGACTGTGGGTATTCACCCAAGAACTCAATCTTTCTACCTTTCATTCAGTGTTATACTCATGACTCACTGTGGTCCACAAAGTGGAAAAGGTTAATTCCATTTACTGAGAACCTTAGAAATTATATTTATAGCTGGATTCATTTGTCATCTTATTTTCAAGAGGTCAGGAGACACATTGCACTTTTCAGAACAATTCTCATTCACTTTCTCCAGACTCCAGAATGTTGTTTTTGTTTACACAATATGAATTTCAGCCACCAATAGTGTGTGTATTTCATGTTTAAAAACTGACTATTGTTTGGGAGGTCCGCATGGTAGTACTCACACTTTTAGAGAGCATTATGTTTTTAGCTAACTGTAGGCTATAATGTATAGGTATAAGGAAACAAAATCATTTCCAAAATAAATACCTTTAGTTCACATTACATCCTAATCTTTGATAAAGTTTTTCTTTTCTTGTATAGTCATTGAACACAAGCAGGCTCAAATGTAGAATTTTAATTTGTGAAAATCATTTCATTTTAAGGGAGGACACTATATGGACATAAATTTTACATAGCATTTTGAAAATTGCCTTTTATGTTTTCAGAATAACAAAACCTAAAAGTAGTCCCTAAACTTTTTTACATGTACAAGGTGTTCCTAAAGTCTGGCAAAAATACATATTTTCAAGAAATGAAATGAATGAAATTTTTATTTAATTGGAATATTAACAAATAACATCGTCAATATGATTTCCAACATTTATGATGCAAAGGTTGATGCCCTTTGCAAGATTCATGTGAACTCAATGCAATAACTTTACATTGCCTATGTGTCCAGACTTTCAGAATACCCTATAGAACTGACAAATGCAGTTAGGAAACCAAAAAATGAGTAATTTTGGTGATCTGAGCCTTGGAGAAGAGATGAGGAAGCAATATCCTCCTTTCAGGACAGATGTTCAGGACAGATGGGGATATTTGGAAATGTCATGATATGAAAAGAAAAAAATTATCAATAAAAATTATTTCCCTTTAAAATAAATGGATGTAGAAAGGAGAGAAGAGCTATACTGCAGAGGATTTGGTTGGGGTCACAGAAATAAAGGGGAAGCTTCATGGGCTGTCAAATTTTAAAATTTCCAGAAAAAGTTCATTTCTAGTCTTCATTTACTAACATCAAAGTCCAGACACACATTCTTTCTTCACCTATCACCCACCTATCACCCCCAGCAATACTAGATGGTTCCTGTGTAGTTGTTCTGAGAGTAATAATTAACTAGCAGACTCATTTCAACACATTGTCCCTGCAAAGTGGGTGGGTAATGGAAAAATAAAACACTCCTGTGTTATCAATAAATAGATGGAGGTGCAAAATGGTTAAGGATTTGACTAAGAGAATGCCGGCATGATATTGATGGCTGACCTGATTGGTTAATTTCTTGAATATTCTCTAAAGCCCCTGTGGAATGCAAATATTATAGTCAAATCACCATATACTCTTAAAGCTGGTTGTTATAGTAGAACTGCCTAGTAAGAACACCAATTTACAGATAGGAAAAAAATTCAATTCAATAGACATTAACTGAGCATCTACTGTGCACAAAGTACTGTGAAAGGGTCACATAGCTAATTAAAGCCATGACTAATAAAAGGCAGAGCCATGAATGAAACCTAGATATGAATACTGCTAGCTCTCTACTCTCTCAGGTTCCTGCCATCACTTCATGTGGCTACTGGATGAAGAGCAAATGTCATATAAGCATAATTTGGATGAGGCGACAGATTCATTACTGTGAATGCTGCTTCTTGATTAAAAATAGGACTTAAGAGTTTTCAGTAACAGTCAGTACCTTTGGGCATTTCCCCAGGTGACATTCTCCATAACTACTCAATCACACAGAGAAAGCAGATTTTAAACATAGTCTAATAGGAGAAGGTTGAGGAAGATAAAGGTTTTTTTTAAATAGTTGCCTGTCAGATTTACATGCTTTGCCGTGTTTGGTTTGTCATGGTTTGTCAATAACTTTTAGATTAAAGACGATATTCTCTTAAGAAAAATCTTCTTGGGTGCAGGTGATACCCAGCGATACTGAATTTGAATCAAAATGAAAACTCTAGGACATCAGAAAATCCTTTTTTTCAGCTCATAATCACCTTGTTTTCCTGTTAGCATGTTAGAACTACTAAGATTATTCTGTCCTCTAGGGTCTATTTTTGGCCAAGAAACTCACTGTTAGCAACATTAAATTTGTCCATTTGTCTGACTGACAACCATGGCACAGAACAAGCTGCTAGTCCTCTGAGGGCCTGAGAAGATCTCTTTGGCCAAAGAAAGATCTATTATAAATAAACCTGGTTCTGGGTCAAAGGTATGAAAAAGCAGATACTTACTCTCAAAATGTTGCTCCTTTTCTAAGAGAAAAGGGAGACTGTAGCTATTTTTGTTGTTGTTGCTTGAGAAGCTAGTCTACTCCTTTATGTATTTAAACTCCATACTGCTATTTTGGAACCCTAGGCCTTACAACCATCTTCATGTCCTCTACCCACACACTCTTCCTAGGGGACCAATAACTTGTTGGAGTACTGAAAAGATATTCTCCATCTTTCTTCCAAATGACTGAACTAGGGGAAGTCCTTAAGTCAAACAAGCCCTTGGAGAACACGGGCAAAGGAAGTGGTGTGCTCTGAAATCTCAATGGGGAATACATCTGCGGTTAAGGAAACATTGCATGATACCTGGGGTACTGAGGGTCTAGCACCTATCTAGGAAGAGGTCTTTGATCAATAGAGCTGGGTCAGGGAAATACAAATTCAATATCACCCAAACACCTCCTTAAGCACAGAAATGATCATATATTTTTACTTAAGCATAGGGATGATTTCTACTTATAAATATGTACAGACATGTTGGTGTGTTTTCTGAAAAAAGAATGGAATCTTCAAATCATAGGACTGAATCAGAATTCAAAAACATATCTAATTATCCCCTTCCAGAAAGAACTACATTCCCATGTCAGAAAGATGTATCCTTACAATCTTTGGGTGAGTATGCATGTATGCAACATACTAGAAATAGAGATTATCAAATTTTAAGAATAAATTAAAATGATATTAGAGGACTGGTGATGATGATGAAGTTTGATCATCTCTTGACAGAGAGGTGATGGATTAATATGTAGCATGAGAAACATTTTTGGATGTGGTCAGTTTTGAAACTTGTTTTGCTTGACCAATAGTTATTTGTTACAAGGGTGGTATATTTTATTTTTATTTTCTGTAAGGGGAAAGGAGGAAAAAAACCCAAATGTTTGACAATTTAGAAAAAAAAAGAAAAAATGAAGAACAATTAAAAAGGAGAAAAACCTTAGATCTTATTTTTATTATTGCAAAGGCTAGGCTAGAATTCTATTCCATTCCTCTGGAGGATGATCATAACAGAGGGAGAGAATGTAGCAGAGTGTATTGAGATTCCATAGGTTGCAGACCCTACTTTGGCATGACAAAGAAATCTTGGTCTTTTGTGGCCTCTGTGTCATCTGATGACTTATTTTGTTATACAGCCCAAACTTGAGATCATGCCATCTTCTACAATCTATGTAGCTCTTATAGTTACATATAATTTCAGTTGAAATGAAGATTAGATGTCAGGCACATACTTATGGCATTCTGTGTTTTTATTTGTAATTACAGGTGTGCCATCCTGAAGCTAAAAGAGTAAAATGATCCAATTTCATTTTCATTCTTCATGTTTAAAAAAATTATATAGTCCCAGATTTTCCAACTATAAACCCTAAGTCTTATTTTGCTTTCATGAAATACAAAAGAGACTTTAGTGATATTTTTGAGTGCCATATGAAAAAAAGGACTCATGAAAATAGAACACTGAATGTTCTTTTTATATTTAGGATTAATTTCTGAGGTTTTAGCAAAACCATTTGAGATGCTGTCTTTAATTTTATATTACTGAAGAAAGAAATCAGGAAAGATACAATAATATGCTTAGAATGTAAATATATGAAGAGTATGGGCTAATCAATAAAGAGCCTTTCTCTTTATCCCTTTAATCCCTTGAAGTGGTAGAGCTGGGAATCAGGGAATGCTTCATTGAAGAGTTTGGTATTCTAAATAAAATGAAAAGTTCTGTAATTTACATTCCACTTCTATTGTTGAGAAAACATTTAAAACAATGAATGCTTTTGGGTATGAAATTTCAGGAAGGGATCCACTCATAGTAGAAATATGAACCATGAAGAAATAAGCCCTTCTAGTCTGGGATGCAACAATCTAGCAAGACAATTGAAGTGGCCCATAGTTATAGCTTTGTTTAGATCTTCAAGTCTGGAAGGTAATCCTAGGAATCCATAAATCCTGTGGAACTTTGGTTAAGTGACATTCATTACCAAGAACACCTACAGGAAAAAATTGAAGATTGAGTCACAGAGAGAAAGATCAGATTACTTGAGGTACACACATCTCCACTTAAGTGCAGGGAAGAATGGCAGGAAGATTATTTTTCCCTGCAGTTATGGCATCATGTTACGGTAAGTTTGGGTCTAAATAATACTGTATTGAATTTGTGTTGCCTACATCCATTTCCCAGTCTTGAAATAGAATATCTCTGATCTTTTGATATCATTTACGGGGTATAAATAAATTTTACCCCTCATATATATTGTCCTAACAAAAGGCTTTATTTATTATGTTTTATTATTATTTATATCTCACTTTTTGTGTAGGCAGAGGTACAATAATTTTTAAATTTAATTTTTATTTTTAGAGGTACAATAATTAAAACATAATATATAGGTTACTGAATAAAATGCTCATTTAGTCTTTCTTTCTTCTGTCTTTAATGATAATAAATCACATCACAGTTTGTATAGACTATGAAATCACTTGAGCATCCTAAGGATCTCAGACATGCTCTCAACAGAACAAAAGGGTAAAAATTAAAGGAATTCTGCTCATTATGAAAAGGTGGGTAATAGCTGTTGAAAAAATTATCCTTGTTTCTTCCAGTGTGGACTATTTAACAGGAAATCCTGTTTGCAACAGCTTGCCTAAAAAGCAACTTGGAGGTGGGATACTCAGTCAGCCAAATTGGGTGCCTCTGGAGCATCCAAGATCAGCTTTGGACTTGGGTCAAAATGGGCCAGGTCCAGAAAGCCTGCAACCTCCCTGGAGTGAGAGTTCTCCAAAAGAATAAAGCTAGGCAATCTGCTCTGTGCATGTGAAAACAAAGTGCTTTCTATGTTTTATAAACATGTTGAGATTTTTGGAAGGGTTTTCTTGGGCCCAAATGGATGTTCTGGTGGTGTTAGACAGTGGCAGGAGGTAGCTATAGCTCTGAGACAAAAAATTGAATCCAGATTGGTATAACAGCCTTTTGTATGGGTCAGATTCCAGTGTAAGTGGAGTACCATCCAAGAATATGGTGGCCAGATACTGCGAGAATATTTAGGAGTTTCAAGGGACTAGCAAGAAGTCTCTGATTCTGTTTCTTTGTATTTGGAGGGTTTTCAAAAGGCTTGGCAAGTTCAGTATTGCTAATATTTTCTCTTGTTGGCAATAAGAAAAATAGTTCACATTTATAGTACATTTCATAATTTTACAAAATGTATTTCTAACAAGAACTATAATGAAGTAGGTAATGTAAATGTAAATTACTAATTCCTGCTTTACAGATGAAGAAATTGAGGCTCAGAAGTTGGAATACTTGGGCTAGAGTTCTCATTCTAATTCAAAGACCATGTAACTAAACAGTGCTGATGGTGTGTATTTTGTTCCCTAAAAAACTAAGTATAGGCAAAGAATCCCAGAAAGACATGGAGGGGTGCAGGAAGGGAGATAGGTAATAGATAGATAGATAGATAGATAGATAGATAGATAGATAGATAGATAGATAGATAGAGACAGAGAGACAGAGACAGAGAGAGAGAGAAAGAGAGAGAGAGAGAGAGAGAGAGAGAGAGAGAGAGAGAGAGAGAGAGAGAGAGGGCACTCCCAGTGAGGAAACTTCTTTTATCAATGTAGATCTGCAAGTAGCCTACAATTTATCCTCATAGAGAGCTCTTTGGGGACACTGAGAGTCTAAATGACTTTTCCAAGAATCACACAGACATATGCGTCACGAACAGAACCTAAAGCCATCAGGACAGAAAACTTGCTTTCACAACACTACATTACCTCTCAACTGTAGGTATATTTGCCACTTAATATTTTTTATCAACCAAAAGATTCATTTGTGTTAATAAACAACTTTTTAAAAATTAAATAAACTTTACAAAGGTTAAGCCTTTTTCCACATCTAACTGTAAATTTTTTTTAGTTTCAGAATCATATTAAGGCATAGAGGTGAGACAATACTTTCAAGGTATTAGGTACTTCTGGGACTGAAGCCTAGGATAGAGTAAGAACCCTTGGACAACCTTAAGGATAGATTGAGGACAGTGACATTTGGAGGCAAGATAAAGGAAGAAGCAATTAGGGCCAGCACCAAGGACAAAATTTAACAATTTATCCAGTCTTAGTGAAGTAAAAATAGAGAACAGTTGGTACAGGTGCAAGCATGCCGAATTTGAAGTTAAAGCATCTGAGATTCAAATCTTGCCTCTATCAGTTATTATTTGTGTGGCCCTGGGCAAGTCTCTTTCTCTTTCTGAACCTTGGTTTCTGATCTATAAAATGAGGGGAGTGTATCAGGGGACCTCTAGAGCTCTTTCTTGCTTCTAATCTAGAATATGTAATTTAGAACATAGTTGGTTGTAGTCAGTGTGCCTCTGAAAATAGGCTATATCTTTGGCACACATGCTGAAAATTGTAAATGCCCTAGGTAAGACATTAGATTTGCACAAGAAATATGACACTCAGCCTTACTACTTTCAGTCCAGTCTTCCTGGTTATGCTTCCTTGGTTCAACCTAGTTCAATTCAACCCATCTAATTTGTCTTTTTTGTGGGTGAGGGGTAGAAATAGAAAGTGAAGAGATATGTCTATTTCCTCCCTCACACTATTTTTTACCTTGCAATGTATTTGAAGATTTCTCTACCTTTGAGAATTCCAAGAGAATCCTCTATAGCCAACTCCTGATTATTCAGAGACTGATTATATACCATAGAGGATTCTTCAGCCTCTTTATTTTCCTTCATTCCATATGCTCTTTGCCCATTTCAACACATTAACATTTCCAACAGTGATATGAGAAACCAATAGATGAAAAAAAATCTTGCAGGTTACTTATAGAAAATTTCTAAAAAAAGTGAAAGATTCAGGAATGTGAAACTAAGGAGTAAAACTGATTTGAGGGTTGTCTGTGGAATTTCCTTTATCATATGGATGTCCTTCGATGGATCTGTGAGCTCTCCAATGTGGGCATTTCCTGAAATAATACAGATCATAATGTATTCTATAGTTTATCCTATGCACACTGGTCTGTGTTGTCCCATAAATACTACACAGTGAATAAACAATGTGCTCTGTGTCTTTCCTCTCTTAGTTCAACGTTGTATTCATATAAGTGTAGCATGCGAACTATTTATTTCCTATACCCACCTCCCACTATATGACCAACCCACCTCCTTTTTGCATCAGTCAGTCAAAAAGCATTTAACAAGTGCTTACTATGCACTGAACACTGTGACAAATGCAGGGGATACAAATAAAGTCAGAATGATCAACTTTTTTCATAAACTTCATCACTAGTAATATGCTGCAGATTACTAATGCTCACCATATGTATATCCACTGCACATTGGATACCTATAAATCTGATGTTTCAGAAAGTGTGTTAATCTATTGTTCATAGACATAGAATACAACTGGAAGAATACTGTGTCTAGCTACATATGCACACACAACATACATATATGTATATATGTTTGTGTTATGTGTGTATAAACACATATTCACACATACACAGGACATTCATAAACACATGCACATATGTATTTGTTATTGAGTCATTTTCCTTGTTTCTGACTCTTCAGGATACCCATTTGGAGTGTTCTTGGATATACATACACACATGTATAAGTATGTATGTGTATACATATACACAAATATTTTGTTTATTTCATGGAGGAACTTGGAGTCAATGAAAGTGCTGTACAATCTCTCAAATGTATTCCAGCTCACCATCTTACTCCTACTCAATTTTGGGTCTAGTTTATATTGATTATCTCTGATATCTAAGGACATAAACATTGATGGACCAAATCAATGAGCTGCCTAGAATATCGAATAACAGAATCTGTATCAATAGGCACAATTTGTTCACTTATTTTATTCCTTTGTGGATTGTAAGGTCGACCTCTTCTAAACAGCTGTGGATCTCATTTAGGGATTCTGTAGTGTTCTGGTATTTAATATAATCAATATGGTATCATTCATAAATAAGAGCATATAGGGAATCCCTATTTCATTTGTAGTGTCTGCTTAACGCCTTCTATGACAAGGCAAATACATTTAGTAGGCATATTATCTCTTTGCATTAAGCCTCATTTGATAGAATTACCAAAGTCACTTCTGTTACCCCTTCTGTATAGGAGTATTGGATGATCTTGATTTATGCTTGGAGATGCCTTTTAAGGGTAAATTTTGTTCTACTGAATAAAACATATGTTTAATAGTCAATCAATTGTAAACACAGTGGAATCTTGCAGTCTTGGCACATCCAGTCAATTATATAGCTAAAGATGTGGTCTGCTGTAAAATACTGTTTCTGAAGGGCTGTCTATTCACTTCCCACATTTTTGTAAAGCTGATATCCTGATATGGATGAATTATTCTCATTAAGATTTTGTAGAGATGAGAAAGCAGACATTTGGGTCAGTAGTTATTATGACATCTCAATTGCTTCCATCTTAATACCATCTATTTTTTCACCAATTATTTGGTATCTTTTCTTCTTTCAGGTATCCTAAAAACTTATTTCTCAATGACTTCGAAAGGGTGTCATCACCAGCATTGCTTTCCTCTACATACTTATGTTCTTCTCCAACTGTTCTTCCTAACTCTAATTTCTTTAGTGATATTTCCACTTCCTCACACAGAACACCATGGTCTTTGATACAGCATACAAATGTGGTAGCTCCACTGTCATCAATGGAGGAAGGTGTTTGTTAGAGAAATCTTGACAGATCTTTTCCAGATTTTATCTGTTTATTGTTGTCCTTCCAGTTTATTTATTTAGTGCTCATGGGATAATCTTATTTAATTGAGTAACACCAAAATTTCTGAAAATTCATTTTTCCTGATACCATTTCTCACTCTTTTATAAATTAATATTATGCATAATCTACTAACCCTGGACACTTGAAAATAAATGCAAAGTAATGCAATTACATTAAATTGTATTGTTTTAAAAACATTGAGGTTGAGTGTAGTTAACATGTATGGTGTAGTTAAAGGAGCAATGCATTTGGAATAAAATGATCTAGGTTTCATCTTTGCCAGTTTTGTGATAAGTGGACAACTCACAACCTCTCTGACCCTTAGGTTCTCATCAGTAAAATGGAGCTAATAATCATCAAACATTTATGGAGCGCATAGTATGTCCCAGACACCATGTTACACAACAGTAATATGTATACAAAGAAGGAAACAATCGCTAATCTATAAATAATACATAAAAAGAGAATAAATACTAAGTAGTTAAATGCAAAGTACTTTAGAAGGGAGGACAATGGCTATTGATGGGGAGGGGAATATCAAAAGGGGCTTCATTTGGAAAGTGGTGCTTGAGCTGCATCTTGAAGGAAGAGGGAGATTTTATGAGGTATAAATGAGGAGGGAATGCCTAATAGTCACGGGGCTGGCTAGTGCAGAAGCATAGATCAAAAGATGTCTAATTATAAGTGAGGACTAAAGAGAAAGCCAGTTTGGCCCAATCACAGGTTTGGGAGGGAATGTGCTATTTAATGGTCCTGGAAAGCTATTTGAGGCCAAGTTTGCAAAGGTTTTCAAAATTGTATTATTAAGGAATTTGTTTTGTAAAAGCTATTATTAATTTTCTGCAACATCGTCAAGACCAACAAAAACCAAATCTCAGTTACCCAGCGCAGAAAATAAACAAATAAGCTTGTAGATAAAGTCTAGTTGATTAATATTATCAAATAAAATGATTGAGGTGTAGTTGTCATTTAAAATTCTATTTTAAATAAAACTTAGAGTAGTTTTAAAGCAAAAATAAGTAGAAATCACAGTGAAATTGGCTGAGGAATGTCAGAGCAGAACATAATGAAAAACTCTGCACAGTACACAAAATTCAACAACTTTCCTCCATAACATTACATATTAGCATTACGGTAGCCAGTTGAAGCAATTCCTCGTGGTTTTTAAAATTTTAACGTGAAGTCTTTCCTGATAACTTTTAGACAACATGGGCAAAGCAATACCTTATTTATATGACTCTATTCTAAGCCTCATGACAATTGAATTCAACAGACATTTAATGAGCACTTACTAGAATTAAAAACAAAACAAAACAAAACAAAATACTTTCTATCCTCCTGGAGTTTATATTATATATCATGTAGAATTTGTATGTAAAAGTTATCAGTATAAACATCACATTTTTGTATCCCAATCTCATTGCTATCAAATTGTTCTAGGCTGTTAGGTTTTATTAAATAAGGTAGGATGATCAGAATTTCTCAACTCCTAATTAACCTGACTGATTTTCTTACTTCAGTGACGAACATCCATCAGATGTGCTCCTCGGTAGCCCAGTTCAGTTCAGTTCGATTGACAAATGGGGATGGTAAAATTATACTTGCTTCAAGAGAAACTACTAGTATTATTCCTTTGCTATTATTCCATCATAAAGGCATTCTGAGACCACAATGTGTTACAGCTGGGATTGGCAAACTATGACTCACTGCCTGTTTTTCTATGGTCCCATGAGCTAACAATGGTTTCTTATTTGCATTTTAAACTACAATTTCTTTTATATTAAATACAAATTATTAAATTACAATTTATCTAAAAGTATAAAAATCATTCTTAGCCTTAACCTTAGTTTGACAACTATGGGGGCAGCTGGATGTGGGTCTGGATTTGGCTTACTGGTCATAGTTTGATGACCCCTGTACAGAAACTAAGACTCCATAGAAACTACCAGAGAGATAATGCTTCACTTTAGATAGTTAAAAAAATATGAACAATACATTATGTAAGTAGTACAGAAATATGGTTTATTGGACTTAATGCAAATACTAAGGTAATCAACAGATTGCCTACTGCTAACTCTTCATGAGATATTGCTGGAGCAAGATATGATCTTCATGGAAGATTAACCTCATGATGAAATAGAATCTTTACATTCTATATTGGCATAAAGGGTTAACCCTTTTGTATGTATGTATATATGTCTAGACATATATACGTATATATGTCTATATATATATAGACATATATACGTATATATGTCTATATATATATAGACATATATACGTATATATGTCTATATATAGATGTATTTTTTTTAAAAAAGAGGTATTACCATTGAAAACTGAGGGAGAAGTTTTTTTAAGCAGAATGGCATTGTGGTTTTGTGGGAAGAGCTTTGGATTGTAAGTCAGAAGACTGGAATTCTTGTCCTAATTCATACACAATCTACTTAAAGGGTCTCTAGTCATTTCACTTCTGGGAGGATGTTATCTCACCTTTAAAATGGAGATTCAGGTCAATTTAACAAGCATTTATTAAAGGTAAGGGGTGAGGATATAAAACAATAACAGTTCCCTACACTTAAGGATCTTACTGTCTAATTCACCCAGAATATGGCAAAGGTTGTTGTGAGGATCAAATGGGATAGTATGGTGGAAAAGATTTGGATAATTTTACAGAATATAAGCACCTTGAGGACAGGCACCATTTCTTCTTTGTCTTTGCAGCACCAAAACCTAGCACAATGTTTTGTACACATTAAACGATTTAATAAATGTTTGCTGAGTTGAATTACAGGACAATATAAATGTGTTGTTAAACTATGTAAAACTATCAATTACTTGGAGATTTTTCATCATAGTTTCCCCATTTCCCCATTTTCCCTGTGCTTTTCTGCTTATTCCTTGTCCTCTACTTCATCATCACTTCCTATTCTTCATTTCTTATGCCTCACCTCCAGTCCCTTCTTTTCCCTTCTGTTCCACTGGGAATTTCTTCACTGGCTGTCTGCCAACTATTAATGCAGTGCTATTTATAGATCAGAAGATCTCAGAGGTCAAAGACAAATGGGTCCCACCCATTTCAGCCTACATCTAGTCCTGAAGTGACCCTATTTTCAAACCCCTTGGGTAAGAAAATAGCTCACAAAATAATAGTCAAGTTCAATATTTTTGAGCAGCACCTGGGGAGAAAAGAAGTAGGACCACTCCAGGTGTAGAGCAGGAATGATGAAAAGAGCTCATTTACATCCAAGAATCCTTCTTTGGGCTTCACTTGGCCCAATGCTAAATTGAAAACTTTGAATTATAGCAAGAAAATCTGAAAGAGCTTTGTTTAATAAAGCATATTTCTGAAGCACATTCAATATAACAAAATCCCTAAATCCTGCCCCGTGGTCCATAACATAAAGGGCAGGGCTTGGCTATGCAATAGCTATAATATGAACAACCTGAACATATAGGTTAAAAACAATAATTAGATAGAATATTTCTGTTCTGTGGCATTTTTATTCTGATGTCTAAATACTATTATTTGTATTTAAATACAATTATTCGTATCTTCTCTACTATACTTAACATCCAGAAACATGGAGAGCTAAGCATTTTATAAAACGACTTTGATAAAGTTACCATGGCATGTTTTATAAAACAATAAAAAATACACACACAGACATATACATTATAATGCATATGTACTATAATATATAATTGATACAAATACACACGCATTTAAATGCAGGTGTCCCAAAAGTTTTAGTGTGATTTTAAGCTTCAATAAGCTTAATACTAAAACTTTAATAGTTTTATGTTAACATAATAATAATTGCTACATAAATAGAAGGTTAAAACTTCACTAAAACTTCTGGGGACAAGTTATATTTTATAATTATATGTGTGTGTAATTATATGTATGTATGTATGTATATATATATATATATATATATATATATATATATATATATACACACACACATATATTCCTCTATTAGTTTAGACACTTATTTTACCAGTACAGATAGCAACTTCTCAGTTGGTTGAGCAGAAGTCTTCACAAGTTTTTATGGCCAAAAACATTCATTACTTGATGGACTTTTTTTTTAAATAAAAGAAAAGCCAAAGTTAATGACCAAGTATTTTTCAAAGAGGAGAGGATTGAAGCAGAGTGAGACGTCCTATATAATGAAGGAAATTTACATCTCTTAGGCAGAATTAGGACCCCAAATTTATCTTAATTATTTTCCCAACCAAAGAGCAATAATTCTTTCCGTCGATGTTTTAAGGCTGTCTAAAGTTTGAACATAGAAGAATATTTGCCATCTTCAGTAGAGATCTACCAACTATGTAGGCTTTAAGTTCCTTCAGGATGGGAGCTGTATCTTGAACTTTTATGGATTGCCCTGTCCTATATGTCCAAGCTTACTGACTTGCAATAGTAGGGGCTTAGTAAATATTTGTTAGTTTATTTTGGTCTCTATTCGGAAATATAAAACTAAGCCCTCATAGCCTAGGTCATAGCTATTTGGTGTTTAGATAGCACTTCAAGAAATAGATTTAATACTTTGAAACAAAAGCTTCAGTGTGCTAGGACAACTTTACATATTATTTTCAATCAAATGAAATAATATCTGTAAAGCACTTAGCACAGCACCTGCCACATATTTGTTGCTTAATAAATGTTTGTTCTCCTTCCTCATCCCTTTTACCCTTCCTGTACTGTCAAAATGTGCAAAGCTCATCAAAAAGTCATCTTTAAGAATAAGCTGTCTCTTCTAAGTTCACTCATATACTCACTACAATGGGAAAGAGCCCTTTCACTCCAAGCCCTTTATTGTCTTGAGTGTTTCAACTCTAGATTAATGACGGGGAAATCAAATTCATCTAGTTCTGGCTTGTTAGCAAGTTCTCTGTTGCACTGTCATTGAAGGCACTATGTCCCTGACTTTTTAAAATAATCCCTCTACTAAAGCCTGCTTTCCAAGTGCCATTGGCTGTTATTTTTTTTTCAAGAGAAAATTTACTTTGAACATCCAAGGATTTACTCTTGGTTATGAATTTTAAGTGCATTCAAATCTGTACATCTGAATATATCTGAAAGAGTCCAGCACTTTTTTGTTTCTATTCACATTAGCAATGATTTAATAGATACTTCTACTTTTTCCATATCCAGTACTGTGTGGAAAAAATTTGTACATTGAAATTCTAAGAGGCCTAAGCTGCATTTGCTGCATTGGACTCCATGACATCTGAAAATCCAAATTTACTTTACAGATAGCTTTACCACATGACTAAATTCATATCAGCTAAGTGCCAGATTTGGAGGTTCTTACTAATACAAAAAATAATCACCATAAACAACTCATTCCAATTGGCTTATTATCACTATAACCACCAACACTACCATCATAATCTCCACTAGGCAGTCTGTAGTGGAACTATTTGCTATTCTCCAAATGGCATAGTTTGGGATCTTTTCCTACTGACCACACAGTATTATGCTATTAATATATAAATCCACTCTGATTTCCAGCATAATTATAATTTTTATGTCAAAAGATTTACAGCTTCATCACCCCTAGCAATATTTCACAGCTGTCGAGAATGATTTATGCAATAATGACTTAAGCTGTGAAATGAAATCCTCAAAGGAAGGGCTGTCATATATTCCTACTGAAAATAATTTGATTTAAAAAAAAAACAATTGATACTCTGATAAACACCTCCAGTTGTAGGTAGTAAATTCACATAAAGATTTGGTTCCAGTTTGCTTTTTTTCTTGGTTAACGTTCATAGAGAAGCATGCAGTTTGGGGAACAAATATGAACTTCCTGCACATACATATTTGAGGTTATACAACTTTTAATGACTGGGCAGCTTTGGAAACAAGTCCTTAGAAATAATGGCTCACATGAACAATCTTTGCCACAATTTTTGCTCCCTTATTCTGACTGAACAAAACAATAACAGCTTTTTTTTTCCTTTGTGTGATTTGTTCATTTGCTTTCTTAGCCTCACAATTCCTATTCTTAAGACGTTGCTAGCTTTTAGCTAAAAATGACTGGGAAGTAACAAATGGAGAATAAATTAAGGAAACGTAGATTGAATACACTAAAGGAAATAGCCTCAGTAATAAAGAATTAAAGAATCATTAGGAAAGCAAAACTGTGTTCTTTCTACCCTACTGTCAAATGTTAAAATGGCAGGAATTAACCATGATGTGCTAGCAGATCTACAAGCGGAAAGAGTTTCAAAGCATTTTCAAAAGCATTGAGCTTCAGAGAACTCATTGATTTTTGCGAGAATCATGGGAATAAAACTTATATACTTTGAAGAGCCTACCCAAAGCTTCTTAACTAGCAGCCAAAACATGAGCTTATTGCATTCAAGGCATAGACATCAAGCCACATGAATATCATTTCACTCTATTGGTGTCTTCACCATCATAGTTCAGCATGGAGTAAAGTGGTTATCCTTGTGCATTTAAGCAATGCAATTGAAAGGACTTTTATTCCTCAGGAAAAATTTAAAATATTTGCTTTCCTCCCCACCTTACTTGTCAACAAAGACAAAATAGTAAGAATCTCTCCTTAAACATAAAGTTCCTTAAGTACTGACAACTGAGTTAAGCAGAAAAAGAAACTATCAGAAGTGGAATTGTCATTCTATACAGTTATACCTGTGCACATTTTCTGAAATAAGCACTCTAAGGACTCCAAATCTTTAAAACACACACACACATGCACACGCGCGCACACACACACACACACACACACACACACACACACTCACTCACAAAGGTATGCATGCACTAGGCTAAATCTACATAGTTAAACAAAGCACCCACATGGATGCAGCCACGTTAGCCACATTCCCACTGCAGGCATATTAATAACCACCTTAGTGGCTACATTTAAAATATCTTATTTGGGTGCTTTTTTACTGAAGGAACAATTCTACATTCCAGAATGCAGCTATACCCCCTTCCCCTATCTATCATATGTGTATTCCTGCCTGAAGTGTATTACAACTAAAATGGGGAAATGCAGGCTATTAAAAGATAGACATTATCTAGGAGGATCTGAAATTCCAGATGAATTTCCTAGTTGGATTCAATAGGTGAAAGAAAAACAACAACAGTAATAACAATTAAATGAGAATAACTAATATATGATGAAATTGACATCAACTTTTATAGCAATAATTGAAACAGAGCCTGTGTCTATAAGATGCCAAGCATTCAGGAAGAGAGCAGTGGGAAGGGGCTAGGGGAGAAAATACCCCCAACCAAGAATCCAGTTGTTTTCAAATATCCAGATGACATGTAGACACACCATTTGGGTGATTGGCTGAATTTCTCACTTTTTTCCCCAGGGGTTTTGGTCCTGTGTAGATAGAACAACAGTCTCTACCAAGGAATATTTGCAAGGAAGCTCATATTTCCATTATGCCAGCAACAACTGATTCAAAAGTCAAAATATCAGTTTTTTTTTAAAAATGATTTTTTGTCATTATGACCCCAAATAACCATCAAAATGATACTGTCACACAACAAAGGGACTGTTGGCCAAAACTGTTTTGCTACACTGGCTATTTTCAAAGATACCATGTGAATGTTGGATATGGATTGATAAATTGTCAAAGCATAAATCAGTGAAGAACTGATGACAGTTTTATTTTACACCATTCAATTTTCACATTGCAAGAAGTTAGAGAGAAGACTTAAAACTTTTTCTTATTTGATTTTATCCTGTATTGTATAGCAAACAATGAGTCGTATAACATGATAGAAGGCTTTAGCACATTAAACATCTTTAAAACTTCTTATTTAGCAATGTTAATAACCTTAACACAGAGCACTCTCCCAATGACTTCTATGAATGGAGTCATCATTAAGTCATGTGAATAGGCAATTCTAACCACTATTAGCTTACATAATGTGTACGAGTTTCTTAATTTTAATACCTTTACTGTTATCATACTATGAATTTCATTAAACATATATGGCTTAAAAATCTATCATTTGACTTGGCTGTATCTGAATACCTACATGTATATGTGTATATACCCATATTTGTATTTATATACACACATATATTCCATTAAATATCTACTCATCAAGGAAAATATGTATGCATACACATATACTTCATATCAGCTGACTCTCACTCACAAGGATTGGAAAATGTATGCCCTTGAATGTAACTTATGACCTTACATTTTGAAAGTTCCTTAAATTTTCAGTAGTTGTGAGGTATAAAAAGTAACTTCCATAGTACCATGTTTCTAATTCTAATTTAAAAATGAAACTTCAACAAATGAACAGCCTGTGGTGCACATAGAATGCACATAGACTAACTGGGTAGGTTTCAGCACAGCCTATTTCTATACTACTCAACTTTGGATATCAAGAAACAAAGATAACAAGAAGTACCTACTAATAAATACAGCTGAGTAATCTAAGAAACTCCTATAGCTAGCTATAAATAGTTTATGGTTCAGAAGCATAGTTTCCAGGGAATATTTAGTTTTGAGTTATTTTCTTGCTGTGTAAGTACTATGGTACTTACGAAATGGTAGATAGTCTTTGATTACTAAAAAAATAAATAAAGTAAACAGAGAGAAAAACAATTCCTTACTGGATCATTAAGTTACTCTACTTACTAAAAGATTTAGATGCAATAGATTGCCCCATGAGATGAAGTAGCTTATGTCATTTTAATTCAGTAAGGTAGAGCTCAAAGTCTAAATGACATACACAGGATGGAGCAATCTTGCTGCAGTCAAAGTGTCTGCCTATACTTATCCAGTTGGAATTTGAATACTAGGTGTTTTTTCACAAATGCACATAAGAAACCATTTCATTGGACACAAACAATCAAATTTAAGGTTTCCTCAATAAAGAGACTTTACCATTTTTATGATAGTAGGTGACCTCCACTTTCCTTTCCTCTGACCCAAGCAATGCCTGGGCAATTTGAGCAATATCATGCCTCTTGGTCTCTGGCCCATGAAGGAAATCACAGGTGCATGGTTTCTGCATGACATCTGGCCTGGAGAACCCAGTCATTTCACAGAACCCATCATTGCAGTAAATGATAGCACAGTTCTGCACTCTGGCATTTGCAATGATGAATTTTTTATCTGTAATAGAAAGACAGTGATGCACATTTTTAAAAGCTTCCATAAAACTCCCATAAACACAGGAACAATTTGTTGCATAATAGGACTGCAGAAATGCAAAAAATATTCTGTAGTGAAACTAATCTAGACCTTTTTTTTAAAAAAAAAAGGCTTAAACTTGGAAGCAACATTGTTGGGTCACTTAAAGAAAGTAAAGAAAAATCATTCTATCAAATTATATGAGAATAATTTAATCTAGTGGCTAGTTCTCACCTCCTGTAACTCTCAGGAGCCCAAAGTCTCACATGGAAGGAGCAGCTGGTTCTATATTTTGAGGATACTATTTAATTTCAAGGTAAATATTTTCAAAATCCAAATAGTGAAATATCTTGTAGCTCTCTTTTAAACCTTGATGCTTAGGTAACGTGCTCAACTTTCACACAGTATCTGTTTTTCTTTAGTTTTCTGCCTGCACTTTTCACATACCACATTCATCTCTTTTTAAGGAACAATAATAATGATGATAAATGTGCATCAGTGATAAAATTATCACTTTTCTAGCATTTAGTAATACAAATCTTTACCTTTTAAAAATACATGGACTAGAAATATCACAACTTCACATGTTACTTTTCCCCCCTTTTCTTTTGCTTGATGTTGGATTTTCAAGTAAAGTTAAGGATGGTAATGTCCACATTCCATTTTTTTAAAAAAAAAAATAGAAAACCAGATTCCTTATCACTGAGCAAAATGCACAGCAGCAATCTCATACAGTGTACAAGTTTCTTCCTTACATAACTTTACAGAATATCAAGTTTTAGATGCAATTGTCAAAATAACTCCAAAATGAATATCCTTAAATGGATACTTAAGATAGTGCCAAAAGTGCCAAATATAATTTAGCAAGTGTAGGCTTTAAAATTAATGCAAGTGTGTAACAATGAGAATACCGCCCATAATAGTAATCCCATGTGAGACCATTATATTCCCTGTGGTTGTGGGTTTTACCTAATATATTTTATTTTCTAGTAAAAAGAGAAATGCAAGGACAAATTTAGAGATTAGACTGAAATCCTTCAGATAGTCAATAGTCTGCATTAGAATGCATCATAGATCAGAAACCTGCCTATGCAGAATATCCTGCTAGGACTATATTTGCATTGATTTAATGCAAAGTTTAGCCATATGAAAACTAAGAAGCAAAGATCACTGTCACATTCCAGCCTTGAAACGTATTCAAGTTTAAACACTTTTTCTAGTTATTCTCGTTCAGATTATTTCACTGTGTCACAACATATTGTTCATTTCTTGATTTTTTGCGAGTCTCTAACATAAAACAATCTCAAAAAATAATAAAATCGTATTATATTGACACGTTCCCTTTAAGATAGTGAAATAGTAGGACATGAAGTAGCAGGCAGAGAATGGGGCAGTGGGAGAGGAGGGATCAAATTGCCTCTTAGAATGGAGACAATAATCTAACATGTAAATCAAAATTAATTTCAGAAAGGGTATCCTCCCCGTCACCCAAAGCTTTCGGTTTGATTTCACAATCTAACTTGAAACAGCACGGAGTTGCTCTTTACAGATCTCACAAGGCAGCTAAAACAAAGTACTTGTATCAAAACAGAAAGAGAGGGAGAGAGAAGAGAAACAAATGAACTTACTTTGCCCTTCAAATTTCCGTATGATGGTCCCCAAAAATGTATTTTGTGGTGCCACATGACCTCTGCGAACAGGCATGTTTACACCGATCTTCGGATCAGTTCTCTCCCTGAACACAAGAGTTCTCCAGTGATCTACACGGCTACAGCCCAGACCACTGAGCGAGCTTCTCTTTGTGACAAATCATCCTCTTTTGAAACACAGAAATCTCTTCCCATTAGCACCACTTCTAGACACACGCTTTTCCCACTGGAGCAAAATCCATTCCCCACACCTTCCTGAGGGGAACCTCGCACCGGACTGTCGTTTGGTGAGATGGTTGGGGGGAGGGGGTGCGAGAGAAGGAAGGAGGACAGGAGGCGGGGGAGGGGGGAAGCGACGGGGTGGCTGGGAGGAGGGAAGGAGGGAGTCACAAGTGCAATCGATCTGTTTCTTTACTACCAAACACCGCCAATTTCCCAGAGCAAATGGACTTAACCTGGTGGTTTCCCCGAACCTTGGCGATGATGGGCTTCAGCCTGTTTTTGATGAAGGGGAAGAGCAAAACGGAGGGGAGTCAGCGAGGTTGACGTCCCACCCCCATACACACACACATTCACTCTCGTGCAGACACACTCTCTTTATTCTGGGCTTCACCACCATACAGCTCCGATTACTCAAGCATGGTTTAGGGGAAGCCAGCCAAGACACCTTCCAAACTCAGTGACAAACACCTACATTAGGAAGGTGAGCTTCCCGGTCCCCCAGTCACTTGCTAGATGCCCCATCTCCTAGCTCCTCACGCAGTGGCTGCTGAAAGCACTCATAGCTTCAAAGAAGAGATAAAGAGATGGCAAAGTAACCGGGGAGGAACATCCCTTGCCTCTGGTGGTACTTAAGGGATGGGTTTCGGGATTAAGCCTTTGGCAAGGAATGCTTAACCTCGGAGAATGGCAGGGATTCCTGGGGAGCAGAAACGGGCGTTGTTGGGGGTGGGGTGGTAAAGCGCTCTGGCGTATGTATTGTCACCGCTGCTGTCCCTGCCCTGGCTCCGGGCGCGGCGCCACAGTATCTTGCAAGGGCTTCCTCTTTGCAAAGACTGCCCCCGCTACAGAGCATGCCCAGCTTCACTGCTCCAGCCTCCGAGGAGTTGAAATGCGCGGGTTGTTGCACTTCTTCAGGTGTTGGTCTCTGTGGGCACCAAGGAAAGGCAAGAGGCTACCAGAGCTTGTGGTCCAAAACAGAGATGGAGCCTGGGAAGGGTGAGGCAGAACCGAGGAGGGAAGGAACAAAAGGTGGGTGGAGCACAGAATTATCCACGTTGGTGTGGCTTTTTCAGGGCCATTCCTAGTCTGCTGCACATAATGCTTGCGCCCTCTCTTTTCCTTCACCTGCTCTAAGCCCTGAATTAGCCTGGAGGAAGAGACAGAACAGAGACACAACTACCTTGACCACTTTGAGTCCTTCCTCCACCCATTGACATCTATGGGACAGATTCATTCCCCTCTTCCTGGATTTCTTCCTTTACATTCTCTCCCCCTTAAGCCCACAGGTACACCAACCCCTTTGATTTTCTAGACTGAACTTTTTTTTTTCCACTCCAGAATGAAACTTGGTAGCACTGTTGTAATTTATTGATGACGAGATATGCTATACCTATCACTTAACAAATCAGATCTGCCCACATCTCTCAACAGAGGATTTGGTCTTTCGAGGATACCAGGTAGCAGCCTCTTCCATTTTTCTCTTGTACCCTTCTTCCTTCTTCAGCCTACTCAGATTCGATTTTGATGGAAATTTATGTGTTTCCTTCTATCCCTGCTACTTTTCTCTTAACGGAATCTACCACCACTAAAACCTGGAGAAGTGGAGCACAAAATCAAAATAAACAACATAAACTCTTGCCTCTGGCAAGGAGAGAAGCCTGTTCAACAGTCACCAGGAGAAACGGATATTTGCATGTTACAGTTTTGGGGGGTCAGTTTGGCCCTTTACCCATTTTGCCTGTCTCTGGTGTCAAGTCCCAGTTTTGCACAGTCACACACTCAGCTCTGAAGTGAGAAAGGGGGAAGGAGGTGTAAGGTAGAGAAGGAAATGAAGAGCTAGAATGTGAAGGGAATTGTATGTATGACAATCAATAAAGATGAAAGGATGTTTGGAAAATAGGCCCGTTGAAGCCTCTTTTTTTATTATTATTTTTAACCTTTCAGAGAACCAAGCCAAGTAAGTCAAGTCAAACACAAAAATCCTAAGAATTTTTTGTTAGTCTCCTACCTAATTTTAAGTGATCAGAAATACACAATTATTTAACTCTTTAGAGAGGTTTGTAGGGATTTTTGTTTCGTCAAACTTAATTTACACGGAGGCAATCCATGACAGACACACCTTGGAAGGGGGAGAGAGGTTGTCCTTTGATGGCTTAAGCTTTCCTGAATCTATATGGTTCCCTCCCTCTTAGAATAAAAATCTTGCCATACTCTCAACTCGCAGTTTATTATCCCTTGCCTCTACTCCTCCCTTTTCTACCACTCCCCACCCTCCAGCCCCCATCTATCTGTCGGTGCTTTGAGGGCTAAGCGGCAGCTTGGTTTGGAGAGAAGCAAGCGTTCTTTCCCCAGGTGCTGGACCGTGGAGCTATCCGTGACGCTGGTGCTGACTTCGCTATTAGTAATTGCTGCCTCAATTCAGCAATAGACAATAGAACTGCAAACTCAGGCAAGCCGAATTGAGATCTTCACACATCAGCCGCCTCATATGCTTACAGTTCCTGAAACACTTCCCATTTCCAACCCACCCAATCAACCCCACCACTACTCCTCAGTCTCTATCCTGAAGGACATTAACAACTTGGGAGGAATACTGGGAAACCAACTATTATGTGTAGATTGTAATTAAAGCTCTATGGACAACACGAAGGCAGAGTAATAAAACAGTAAGTTATGTCGAGGTTAGCCTAATAACACTGCTCTGAGCGATTAAAGTCAAGCAGTTAAAATTCAGCCAGTATATACTGCATTATGTGAAATTGGTATTTCCAAATACAGCTTGAGGTAGGTTATTTATACCTGTCTCTTGACACGGTTTCTTAATAGGTAGGAAGCAATAGTGAATGTTTTCTGTAGTGATGAGCTTGATACTAACTTTCACAGTCTGTTAAGCCTAGAAACCTTTGACTTCCACCTGTTCTTCCTTTACATGATCAGGTGTTTTCTTACTCCCTGAGGGCTTTCCCTGTCATTCACTTTAACTTTCATTGTCATTATTTTTTGGTTAATTACTCACTTTATATTTAAATTCTATCATATGTCTTAAAAATCCATATGGTGGTATTCTGTAGGTTTCACATTTCCTAACCTCATTTAACTCTCAGATTAGTTCTATTAAGGATTCAATGTAAGATCATAGGACACTTTCTAACCTATGTATTGTAATTGATTGATCTGAGCAGAAGATTAAAGGCATCCTGTTTCTAAATTACCCTAGTAATCATGTTCATGCATTATACATTGGTGCAGTGGAGACAAGTACATCAATCAATATTCAGCCAATAATAGAATCAAACCAAAGGATGGTAATCATATCTGTCTTGCCCATTGGAAAATTATCTCCCCCACTCAAAAGTGAAACACTTGCAGATTTCTAAACTGTAAAACATGTTGTAAATTACTTAGTTCCCTGTCTTTTGCATGTGCAAAGTCAAATGACCTATACAAATAACTTTAGTTTTAATCATTTTCATTTATGGACTTTGTAAAGCTATTTGCTAAAATGTTTTCTTCTGGATTTTAAATTCAAAAGAAATTCTTCTTTATGGCTTCCTTCCATATACATTACCTAACAGATGATCAATGTTTGTCCAACTCTCCAGGGAGCCTGTAGCAATTATTGTCACATTAAAGACAAATAATTTCTTATAGTTTGGGAGAGAGGAAAAAATGGTTTTGGAAAAAAAGATTAAATTCTATGTAATTTTTTGGGAGCTCAGTTTCCTCATCTGTTTTTTAAAGGAGTGATGGACTTGATGATCTCCTTCCAGAGGTTTCTTCCAGGTTTAACATGCTATATACCTAAGAAAAGCTTGTCTTAAAAAGTTTACTCCTTTGATAAAGCAAATAACTTGAATATACCAAGCAGATGAAACAGGGAAATTCAGTCCACAAGTACATGCAATAAATATCCTTGAAGGTGATAACTGGGTTTTTTAATTATCTTTTATCAGTAGGCCCAATATAAATTATAATTGATTGCTTGATATATTTTGTAGTAGACTTGCCCTCCCTACTTCTTACTGCTACTCCTATTAGTCTTGGATTTGGGGATTTACAAAGGAATAGACAAAATTGCCTGGACTTTCCTAGCTTCCTTTTTGAGATAAATGGTCTACATAGTTTTGTTTATTCTATAATGCACGTTCTTAAACATTTAAATAAATTTTCACTAAAGTAGTTAGATCTTCCCAGCATCTATGCTACTTTTAGATTGATAAGTCAGTTAACTTTGAAAATTGCATTAACTCTTTAAAAAACTTTGTTTTAATTTTTAACCTTTGGTTTAACATCATTCTCATTTCCAAATCTTCCCCCAATCGGTATTTTCCCTCTCATAACAAATACTTTAAAAGAAAAAGGTGAAAAAAAACTACATTAACTCACACCCCAATTTGTAGTTTATGCCTATGGTATAAATATATTTTATATTTCATTTTCTGTAAAGACAAAGAGCTGGGGCCAGAATTGAATAGGAGGGAAGGAGACTGAATTACCTTTGGGAAATTGCCCAGTGTTTTTAATGACCCTAAGCATCTTTCTGAAGCCAAGACTCATCTTTTAAACAGAAATATTCTTCCAGTGATGTGGTATAGCTACTAGACACAGAATACCAAAGCCTCTGAAGAATAAAAGGTGAAGGTCACTCAAAGGGCAATGTAGAAGCTGCAACATATTACTAACAGGGAATTGAACAAGAATAAAAGATGTTAGCAGAAAGATGTAGGAATGGAAAAGGTAGACAAATCATATGGAAAGAGTATGAGATAATTGAGCTCCATTGGTATCTACACACTGTCAAGGGGGATGCCTATGGAATATTGGTTGGACTCCCTAGGGAAAATTTATGTGAGAACATGGACATGACATGTCTCTAGGGATGAGAGGGCATGGATGGGCTGTGATCTGCATCACTGGAAAGAATATCCACTTTGATGATATCATGTATCCATTGAAATATAGAAATAACATGCACAAAATAATAAATGTGTGATATTTTCTTCAATTGAGAGGGCATAGTTTGATATAAAGGTTAACTGGAGAAATATGTAATATGTTTTTAGCAACACAGTCTTCCCAGTGTTCTTGTTATTTTCTTTATACTGGGTAATTTTAAAATTTAGTGGTAACTTATCACTTCATTAAATACAGTGGTATCCTAGTAACCTGGCAGATTCAATATAGCTTCCAAAGAAAACTAATTTACCACCATGGAGTGGGTTAGGCACTGGGAAAATGTGGTTCACTGAAGTCAGTCATGGAAAATAAGTTGAAATAACAAACCCATTTTACAAGCTTTCTAAGTAACATAGCATATTTGGCAGATTAAAGTCAAAAGTGTATTTGAGTGTATCAGTACCTAAAACAGTGTTTGTTGTTGTTTTTAAACATAGGAAATGCTAAATAAATATTTGTTGAATGGTGTGCCTTCCTACCTTGTCAAATTGAACTACTAGTGAATTTCTTTGAATGCATCCTGGCCTATTCTGCCTTTATGAATTTACTCATAGCATCTCCTATACCTGGAATCCATTCTCCTACCAACTACCAACTCTATGACTCTTCCTATTCTTTAAAGTCTGGCCCCAGTACCATTTCCTCTGGGAAGTTTTTTTCCTTTATTCCTCAGATGAAAGTGTTCTCCTGGTCATTAGATTTCTCATGACATTTTTTTTGTACCACAGACTATGCCCTTATCCTATTTTGTATTTCATATCTCATATCCCTATCTTGTAAACTCCATGAAGATTCATTCATCTTTGTCTCCCTTGGTGGCTAGCACTGTGCCTTACATATAATAGGCACTTAACAAATATTCGTTGAATTGGATTGCATCTATATATTTAAATATGATAGGATAACAAATTTAACTACATGTGATTATTAATACAGATTAAGTTATTTTATTGCCATGCCTGAGAAATGTTGCCACTAATAATGAGTTTTAATTTATCCCCTGAGAAAAAAGATTCTTAAATTTTATTAAAGGAGAAATATTGCAACCAAAAATAAAGATACATTCTTCTACTTTCCTTCTCTTTCATGGAGAAAACCATAACATAATTATGTGATATATTCACTATCATGACATATTTCATGCAGAGAACAATTGTGAAAATATTATTCTAAAAGAAACAGAAACTAGTTCAGTTTTCTTAATTGAAGGTCTTGGGGAGAAATGAAGATTCAAGGTCCTCATTTGGATTATCAAAATAACTTTATAGCCATTCAACTTGTTCCTAGAATCTTCCCACTCTCATCTATTTTGTACATGACTATCAAATTGATCTTAAAATAACCTTGTTTATAAACCTTCCATTGTCTATAGGACTAGAGGCCTTCTAAAATCTGGCCATCTTGAACTGTTCAAACTTGTTTCCCTAGTCATTAGTATAATTGTAGTGTATTTTTAAATGTAAGAACCTTTCTTAGGTCACAGGCATTACAGAAATGGCAGTGCTAGATTTGGCCCCCCGTAGTACTTTGCTGACCACTGCTTTAGGTCCACAGATTTAAAAAAATAAATTAGGTGTAACAGACTCCTCTGACAGTCTGGTGACACTTATGGGCTCCTCAGAATAACGTTTTTAATCCATAAAACAAAATGCATACTATTCCAAAGGATATTGATTGTATTGAAACAGTTATGAAATATTTTAAAATAAGCTCATGAACATCAGATAAGAAATCCTTTAAGACACTAACTCAGTGAGTTGAGCCTTGCTACAGTGTAGATGTTTCATGTTCATTCTCATCTCTGAGACTTTACTATTGCTGCTTTGCCTACCTCAAATGTTCTCTCACCTTATCTTCATTGATTTAAATCCCAACTACATTTTAGGGTTCACCCCAAGACACATCCCTGATGACTTTGGTTCTCACTCAACTCTGCTCATACTCCCTTTCAACACAGTATGCTGTAATACAAACATTTCTCAGCAGGAAATCAGAAGAGCTGGATTTCAGTAGCAATGTACCCACTTTCTAGCCTTTTGGCTAAGGAGGGCAAACTGACAACCTTTCTGCATTTGACTAGACAATTTATCCTGTCCTTTCCAATTCTAAAAGCCCAAAATTCCATGGCATGTTTCTGAAAGATTGGTGGCAAATGTCAATTGCAAATTCAAAACTTAATAATAGTGAGATCCTGCTGTGTGAAGAGAACCATGAAGAACACTGGCAGAGGTATGAAGTTTAGATAAGACATAACCTCTGGGCTCATGGAATTTAGTCTATTAGGGGAACATCACGTATATAGAGATATTAACATAAAAATGCATGATATACATGTTCATCAATGGATCATAGATTTAGAACTGGAAGGGATCTTGGAGTTGATTTAGTCTCACCCCTTCATTTTACAGATGAGAAAACTGAGGATTAGTGTGATTGTTACCTTACAAAAAGACATAGAGGTATTAGTAAGTTGCATAGCTGGGATTCCAACCTTTGAAATCCTTTGAATCCAAATCCATTTCCTTTTTCAGCACAACACACTGCTTCCCATGTTACAAAAGATACAACATGCTATATAAAATCAAAAGCGGGAAGAGTTATTACTAATCGTTGTGATAAGGGAGGACTAAAAACAGGAGATGGCAACTGAGTTAAGCTTTAAAGGATGGATTAGAATTACATGAGTTAAGAAAGATGGGGAGAACATTCCAAGCAAAGGGAATGGTATACAGTATACAGTGCACAGTGGTCAGACCACTGTTTTAGGTCCACAGGGTTTTTTTTTCTTAAATTTTTTGGTGTCACACACCCTTCTGACAGTCTAGTGACACCCATGGATTCCTCAGAATAACATTTTTAGTGCATAAAATAAAATAGATAGTATTCCTAAGGATACCAATTATATCAAAAGCATAGTATTAAGTAGACAGAAAATAATCTGGCTTTCTGAGCACAATGCGTATGGAGGAGGATTGACAGGTAGGGTGGTGGCAGATTGTGGTGGACCTTGAATACCTAATGAAGGAGGTTGAACTACTTAGCAAGCAATAGAGAACCACCACCAAAGTTTTTTGAGCAGAGGAGGACAATGACCATATCTATTCACAAGGAAGATAAGCCTGGCAACAATATGAAGAGTAAATTGAACTAGGGAGAGAGACAGAAGGATTTTTAAGAAGCTAGGCTACTACACTAGTCCTAGTGCATGGTAATGAGTTCTTGTACTGGAGAGAAAGACATGGATATAAGAGTATTACAGAAGCAGGATTTTAATGAATATCCAAAATGACCAAAGTTATACAAGTTATTCTTACTGAATGACTGCATCATTAAAAAAAATGCAAAATCTACAGGGTCAACATAATGCTTTCTTGGCACCCTCCATGATATCTTCTTTTCTGAGGGAAACCTGTACATTGTGTAAAGCACAAAAGAGGAGGATATATAACAATTTGCCTCTTATCTGCAATTGGGGAAAAAGTTAGACAGACAAAATACTTTGCATCAGATTCTAAAGCCTGTTCCCTTCTTTTTCATGACTGTAAACAACACTCCTAAGTCCTATGCCCCTAACTGCTAAAACACCCCCCACCTGCGAAATCCCTAAATTTGATAATGAATTTAAATGTTGCTGATTTCCACACTGCATATCTAAGCCATACTGCATTCAGTAACATTTCAAGAGTGATTTGCATGAGTTTGGTGCTTTTGTTCCTTTAAGGGGCATGATAGCCCATTCCCAAACACCCCTAATGGGCCTGTGTTTGATCTTTCAAGAGAATGATTCCTAGTTCTCTTTCTCTAAATACTGTAGCTAAATACTAGTGTTTTGATGGACATAAGGACATCCCATCACTGAATTATGCTAATATTTAATTTCAGCCCTGCTGTATTTTATTCTTTCTTTGGCTGGAAACTGTTAACATATTTTATAGAGAAAATCTAAATAAAGTAACTGTGGCTTCTGCATTCCATTGAATTAGTCATTAACATTATTATTAGCCCTCAATAGAATTGAGCTTTGCAAGTCTTTTTCACCAACAGTTCTCCTTACCATATTTTTTCAAGATTTAATTTCCCTGTAGTTTTTTTTTTATCGGAATTATAATTACTTAGCGTAACGTTATATAGTACAAGACTATACTGGCTCATTTTCTGTGGCAGATCATTTATCACTGTCATTTTTATAGTGCTGTCAACCAGAATCTAAGAAAAAAAAATCAGGTCAGGAATTTTTCATTCAATACTCTTCACATTTGTTTTATGATATTTTGTCATGCACCATTATGGGCCAAAATGGGGTTTCATCTACCTTATCCAGACAGACACTACATTAGGAAACATTCTAAAAATAGACCTTTGAAGCACAAAGGCATCATGCAGATGGGAATTCTCTACTTTAAAGAACTGTTTATATAGTCCACGAAAGAGAGAACATTAACCATGAAGTTTCAAGTGCTTGGAACTTGGCAAGCTAAGGAAATGGTTTAAATACTCATTTGTGATTCAAGTAAAATAAAATTAAGCACCTATTATCTTTAAGGAGAGAGATAGTATAATAGATAGAAATCCAGCTGGAGAGTCAGGAATTCCTGGGTTCAAATCCTTTCTCTGGCAGATGCTGTGTGACTGGGCAAATAATATAACCTCTTAGTGCTTTCAAGTGATTTTCCCCCATGTATTAATGGAAAAATGGATCCAGACTTCTCACCAAAAACAGAAAAACAAAAGCAAGGTAGTGTGGTAGGTCCTACAGATATAAAGATAAAATAAATGATCACATCCTCTCCCTTAATAAACTTATAATCTTGGAGTAGGAGAAGGAGGAGAGACCAGTCAGGTGTTCTGGGAGGCACCTGACTAAGCTAGTCCCCTGGTAGTTTAGATTCACTTTTTAAAATAAAATTAGACACTATTAAATTATTTGACAGTTAACAAAATTAGTTAACAAAATGCAACTTGGTGGTATGATAGAGAGAGCTTAGAGTCAGGAAAACCTGAGTTCAGATCCTCACTCAGATACCCATTACCTCTGTGACACTGACAATCACTTAACCTCTGTCTCAGCTTCCTCATCTGTAAAATGGGGATAATAGCACCTGTCTATTGTGAGTGGTTGTGATATATTGGCGGGAGGATATAATGAGATAATAAATGTTTTTGCTAGCCCTACAATGCTATAAATGCTAGCTATCATCATCATCTTCTTCTTCTTCTCTATCATTATTCTTTACTTAGCTAGAGTAGGAAAAGATTATTTAGTAAGAATATGCATTGAGGACACATCTCAATTTTACTTTACTGAATGAAACTTCTGCCTGATCTGTTTGCTTTTTCCCACTAGCCAAAGATCAGAGAGAGCTGTGGCTGTTTTGTGCCCAAATGACTAGAAGGTGATATCAACAGCCTGAAACTTTAGTCCCTAAATCAACCAAATATCAAGGATTATCTCAATACATTTTATGGGAAAAATTTGCATAGTGTAAGGTTTTTGATCTTGCTTCTACCACAATAGGTAAACATAAAAATAATGATACAAATTAGACTATGGTGAAGTGGGAATAAGAATTCAAATAGATTGATATCATATACTCATGTAATTTCACGAAATCAATCCCTAGACCTAGAATGAGGCTTATCCTAGGATTCAACACACGGAAGTCAGTGTTAATTCATCGCACTGACGTTCATTGTGCCTAGGTGGTGGTTTGACCAACACAAGGGAGGTACCCCACCAAAAAAATCTCTGTCCTACCAACCTCCTTCTTGATTACTGAACTTCTGCTACTAGTTCTATGAGTTTGGGACTATTCCCCTATGAAAATGTGAACACCACTGGAAAGGGTAATAAAAATTAATAACCGATATCCACTTAGTGCTTACATTTTGTAAATGTACACAGTCCCAAAAGTCTTGGTGAAGTTTTAAATTATAACTGATCTAAAATTTTTAACCTTTAATAAATTAAAACTGCACTGGGACTTTTAGGTCACTATATATTTTATGTCCTTTAAACCTTGCTATAGCCCTATTAGTTAGGCATAACAGATAATATTAAGCCACTCCCAGTAATTTATATCTGATAATAAATCAGTTTATTTGGAGGTTTTTTAACTAGCTAGCCAGCTAAGGAAATCATGAAACCATTTAGGGGTCTCCAAGTAGATTCAGAAAGAGAAGGAAGGACATGAGGAGGGAAGTAGGACAGTACTGAAGAGGGATGTTGGCTATTTAGAGTAACAAAGAAAAAAAAAAGAAATTAAAAGTGTAAGACTCTATTCTGCCTCTTCATTTAATATATGAGGAATCATAGAATTTCAGAGTTGGATCAGATTCCAGAGATCATCTAATTCAACTCCTAACTGAACAAGAATTTCCTCTCTACAATTGCCTCAAAACTCAACAAGTAGTTAAACAAACTTTTTCCACTGACTTCCAGTGAGAGAAAACTCATTACCACTGGAGGCAGCCAAATGAACTTTTAGATAGCTGTAATTTTTAGGAAAGTTTTCCTAGTTTCACTCTGAAATTTCCTGTTCCATAGCTTCTATATATCGCTCCTGTTTTTTTTTTAAATCCCCTTGCTCTCTGGGGCCAAGAGGAGCAAGTCTGGTCCCTTCTTCTTCCCCATCAAATAATTGAAAATAACTAGCTTATCTCTTCTGAATTTTCTTATTCAGAATATATAATCCCATTTCATTTGCTTAAGTGTCACATGCTCTCTAATGCCATGATCTTTTTGTTTACTTTACTCTAATGAGGGAAGATAAGTAAATTGCCCAAGTTCACACAGAACAGAGCTAGAATTTGAATGCAGCTTCTCTTATTATAGAGCCAGTGCTTTTTCCACTGTACCATAGTGCCTCCTTTATCTGCTGAATATTTCCACTGGCATGTTCTACTATCACTTCAAAATCATTATATCTAAAACCAAACCCATCATCTGTGACTCCCCTTCTTACTGCAGCCAGGCAATCCTTAAAGGCACTCAGGTTTAAAACTTCATAATTATCTTTAAATCTGCCTTCATTTTCATCTCCTTTATCTAATAATTTAACAAATTGAATAGTGTCTGCCTCCACAATATATCTCAGTTGTTTCCAATCTCCACTCATAGTATTGCCACTTTAGTTCACATTCTAATAACCTCCTTTGCAATATTGTAATAGCCTTTTAAATGGTCTCCCTGCCTCCAGTTTTTGCCTTTTTCAATCCACTCTTTACATATCTATAACAATAATCTTCCTAAGCTATAGACACCTTTCACTACTCTAAAACATTTAATGGCTCTCTATTTCTAGGATGAAATAACGGCTAACCTTAGCTTTACATTTGTAGATAGTCACAACCTTTCCACTCATATTTCTCATTATTCACATACTGTATTCTAGTCAAACTGGATTAGTATTTGGTCCCCAAACTAAATGTATTCTCTGTGCATTCTCACAGTCTATTGCCCATGCCCAGAATGTACTCTCTTTCATTGTCGTCTGTCTGAATTCTTTTCCTTCAATGAAGCTCGGGTTCTTTCTTAAATTTTCCTAGAATATTTTCTCTGGATCCTTCTTTTGCCTCATTACATTCCACCAATTAGTATATATATATATATATATATATATATATATATATATATATATATATATATATATATATATCTGTAGACAAGTGATATCAACCTGAAGTAGATTATATGGAGGCATATACTCTGTGGTAGAAGCAGTATGTTCTAAGGCTTTGACATGTAGCCTGGGATAGGTTTTCCTAGGACTCTACAAACTATCCATAGGCTACTATTTCCTTAAAATGTACTAAAACCATCCTGATATAGCTAGATTGTCCAGGAGATTAAAGGTGTGAACTTTTAACAGAATTTCCTTGTAGGCTAAGTATAAAAGCCAGCTCTTAATGAGTCAGCAGAAATTTCCTTAGGCTTCTGGCCAATGATCATACATACATCAACACAGAAGTAGAGAGCTGTTCTGCCCACCTGAATCAATGCTGCATACTTGCTGAATATTCTTTCCAAGTTATTGCTAAGCAAACCTCCTTTTGTTAACTTAGATGTTCTATGAATATCTCATTTCATTCCATTCTCCAACCTGCAAGACTGGCCTTTGTCAGGCCTTGACTACAGTAGACTATATTCTTTATCATCTTTGGATCTCCATCATTAGTATAGTATCTTGCTTTTAGTAGACTCTTTCTAAAAGCCATTTGAATTAAATTTGCAGAGGCAAATTTTTTTTAAAAAATCAGTCTCTAGGTTCCTAACTCAAAGCTCTCTTCAAAATATATAGTACCACTCACAATACTGCCTAGGGTTAATCCTGGTGCATTGATTGCATTCATGCACAGTCCTGAACAACACTGGAAAGGCTATCTTCAGCATCAACAATTTTGTAATTCTTTGCTATTTCCCTCACATTCAGTGCTCCCTTTGGGCTTGCAGTATTTTCAAGCTGCTATTCTAGCTCTCCATACAACCTTGAAAATGGTTTCAAGTTCATGAGCTGGCAAATTCATATATTACCCTTTTAGGAATATAACCAGGGACTATCACTTATGATTATGTTTGTTTTGCTTGAGTGAAGCAACTTCTCCATGTGGGAAGCACAAGTACATTTTGGCACAGTTCTGAAGAGATGTAAGGGAGTATCTTGAAAGGAATATGGTGCAGGTATAGACCTCCAGTAGCTCATTCCATCAGCTAACCACTTGGTACGAGATGCTCATTGATTGCCTATGGAGATATTTAAAAACTTAATCTTCTTTCTTCATTGTAGGATGTCATCCACTGAGAGACCATACTGAAGGGGAAGAAGCCATGAGATCCTCTCTATTTTCTTAAGAAATCATCCTCGGTCCTTGGTTTCTGAGTTTTTTCTTTTAGATTCTAAGTAAAGGGAGTTGAGTCTCTGCAAATCTGTATTTCAAAAGGTCCAGATGGTGCCTTAGCATTCTGGCTTTTTCAAATCTGGAGGGAACTTTGGTGTCCTGGCGTTCCAGGTAGGGTTTGGAGCAAGACCAGAATCAATGCTTAAATGAGCAAGGAACAACTTTCTGGACCTGGGCTAGGAGGAGCTGAAACAAGAATTCATCTAGCAGTCAAGCTGGATGGATCTGGACATGAACTGCATAGGACCAGTCCTGTTTAGGAACTGAATCAATTTGAATCTACTTTCCCCATAGACCAACGTGGTACAGCGGAGACTATGCTCCTGAAGTATTAGGGGAAATGTCTGTACATTATTCTTGTTATATATTTGAAATAATATCCCTTTGTTAAAGCTAACCAATGTAGTTAAATGGAAATGGCAGCATGCTCTAGCATCTTGATGGAAAGATGCAACCAGCCTTGCCCTGAGAGAATGAACCATACTACAGGAGTACTTGCCTTTTCGAAAATACAGACCTAGAGATAATATAAGGCTAAATACAATAAGATGAATTACTAATGCTAGAATTTCAGGAAGTCATTGATTTCCCAGCTCAGTGTTTCCCCCTGCCCCTAGCATGTGCACATATACATAAGCACATGCAGCAAAATAAATATAGGCCTTTTTTTATTCTTATCTGTACCACATTCCATGTGTTTACTTGTTATCTTGTGCATTAGCCCATAAAACTAGAGGTGCGTATTCCATGACACTTGGCTTTTGAGGTATGTTTACTCATTTTAGCCTAGTCTAATTAGTCAGATGGTGGAAAGAGATTCTCAGAATCAGTGAAGTTCTGGAGTATGCTAAATGGAATAGGGGAAAAAGTTTTGTACTCAGAGTCCTAGGAACAGCTCCATGGCAGAGTAGATAAAGTAATGGGCCTGGACTAAGGAAGACTCAACTTTCTGAATTCAAATCTGACCTCAGGCACTTACTAACTATGTGGCCTTGGGCAAGTCACTTAATCCCATTTGTTTCAGTTTCCTCACGTGTAAAATGAGATGGAGAAAGAAATAGCAAACCACTCTAGTATCTTTGCCAATAAAATCCCAAAGTGGGGTCACAAAGAGTCAGACACAATTGAAAAGGTGGAACAACAACTCAGAGTCCTGCCCTGGGTTTGTGTTCCATCAACTACTAACCATATAATCTTGCCCAAATCACTTGACATCTTTGAACTGAAGTTTCCTCATCTATAACATGGGGATGATAATACCTAACTCACAGGGCTATTGTTGGAATTAAATACATGTAATTACTATTACCATTATCATCACACTTACCTCATTCTTGATGGCTTGTTGCTTCCTACTCTTTTTTAACTTTCCCCAGAAGGCTACATAGTTAGCAGCTGTTGAAAACGCACATTGCCTAAGCATATATATCTCCAAAGTGAGGGCATCCCTTCTGCCTCACCTAACAAGTGTTTTTTTTCCCCCTCATTGATCAGAGTATAAGTTCTTTTTCTTTTTTGTTTTTTTTTAATTTATTTTTTATTTTTAGTTTACAACACTCAGTTCCACAAATAAGTTCTTTTTCTTAACAAAATATCTATATCTAAGAAGTCTGTTAGTATAGTTCTAAGTATTACTTAGAACTTTCCAATTATCTTTTAACCTTTATTTTAACAAGGAAACAGTGGTAGTGCATAACCAGTTAATACAGTTCTCTCTTGAGGAAGATATTTTTGTGGGAACTATCATTGACAAAAGGAGTTTGAATGCTAATAGGATAGGGCTTGACCTTAGGTGTCATCTGGTCCAAACCATTCATTTTTTTCATATGGGAAAACTGAGGGCCAAAAAAGTTCAATGACTTTCTTAAGGTCACATAATAAGTTAGTGGCAAAGTTGAAGCTAGAACCCAGATCTCCTTGCTCCTAGTCCAAAATTCTTTCTCTACGTCTATTTCAATTTTGTGGCCAAAAAATAAGCACTTGTTTTAAAACTAGCAAAATTAAAATAAAAACGAAAGTATTTGCTGAAAACTATTAGGTAAACCCTTGAACCAGATGGTTAATTAGACCTCTTCTCCACAACTCCAGCCTTACACCCTCTCCCAAACAAAACCTATGAAGTATACAACTCTTAGTCTAGGACTTGACCCCAGGTTTCAAAATATTTCTATTTCATTAGATTTAAATTTTGTTTGTTCCCATGGTAGCAGAATGGAGCCCTATCATTTTCACCAAAAGTATGGGTCTATTTGATCTGACAAAGCCACTTACATGTTCAGTTGACAGAACTTATATTTACTTTCTGCCAAATATTTTGCCATGTAAATACTAGATGTCTAATTGGTTGACTCTAAAATTATAGCCAGAATGTTTAGGAACTAATTTTTTCCATCTCCACCTTCTATGTCTTTCCAAAATTTGTCCTTTATGCCCATAAAGCACTCCCACTCTCAAATCCCTAGCTTCATTCAAGGCTCAGCTCAAGCATCACCTTCTGAGGGAAGCCTTCTCCCCTCTTAATTGTTATTAATCTGTTGTACTTCTAATTATCATAATATACTAATATCTTTCCACATTATATTTCAACAGTAGAATATAAGCTCTTTAATGGCAAAAACAGGTTTTTTTTGTCTCTATATCCCCATCATCTAGCATAGTGTCATGCACATAGTAGGTGCAACAAATGCTTATTGGACTTGCAAGCACCTATATACAACCTTAATACTGGAAAAGTGAGGCATAAGGATTTCCCCTGATGGAAATGTTTTCAAACATTTGAAGAAGAGCATAAAATATTCTGGTTGCTCAGACACTGTGAATATTTTAAAGATATTATCTTTGCACAGACTGTAAATTCAATTAAAGTTTAAAAAAAAACCACATATCTCCTTGTAGTGGATTGATGGAGAAAGTAAATGTGGCCAGCATGCCACTACAATTTTTAAATTAATTTTTATCTATGATTTTACAAAGGTATGTGTTAAGAAAGAATCATGTCTGATTCCAGCTCATCTCTTCAGTTTATTTAGTGGTATCATAGCTCTTATGCTATCATGACCAGTAAAATTAACTGTAGTATTTGAAATTTGCTTTTTAGTATTTAGAAGTAGTGTAAGTTATTGAAGTCAGGAAGACTTGCTTTCAAATTCCAACTCTGATATTGATTAGTAATCTGGCTCTGGTCTAGTCACTATGTGCTTGAGGCAAATCTCTAGTATTTAGCTCCTAATTCAAGGACTGGTTAAACTGGCATTATTAGAGGGAGTTCTCAAACCAAGAGTTCTTTGTGGTGATGGGATTCTATTCAATTCAAGCACCTACTATGTATTAGGCACCTTGTTGGGCCACTAGGGATGCAAAGACAACAGCAGCAACAACAAAAACAACAAAACATGCAGCCTTTAAGGAATTCATATTTTCCTATTTCAAAAAAAAATATGCGTGCAGATATGCTAATCACATTGTGAGCATTTCAATTCATTCCAGAGTCATTGGTTTACAGCGACTATAACACTTTATATAATGTTTGTAAGAATATGTTTAAGGGGGGGTGGAGCCAAGATGGGAGCTAGAAAGCAGGGACTTGTGTGAGCTCCCCACCACGTTCCTCCAAAAACCTATAAAAATGGCTCTGAACAAATTCTAGAACTGCAGAACCCACAAAATAGCAGAGGGAAGCAGGGATCCAGCCCAGGACAGCCTGGATGGTCCCTGGGTGAGGTCTATCATGCAAGGAGTGGAGGGGAGCGGAGGTCAGCATGGGAGGCAGCAGGACCAGCCAGACCAGGAGCCGGGCAGAACAGGCCCTAACACCCTGAATCAGTGAGCTGTGGCAGTTACCAGACTTCTCAACCCACAAACACCAAAGACAACAGAGAAGGTTAGTGGGAAAAGCTGCGAGGGACAGAGTTCCTGGTTTAGCCACCGCCCCAGGGGCAGCGGGGGAGGTGTAGCTACAGAACTACAGCTGCAGTTACTTCCGGCCCCAGGCCCATGTGGTGAGAGGAATTAAGTGGCGGATCACAGCAGGAGTGCAGAGCCTGCTGAAGATTTGGGTCAGGTCTGGGTGGGTGGTTCTTGAGGAAGGAGGAGTGCTGGGGTGGCAGAGCTGGCTATATAGAAATAGCTCTGAAATCAACAGCACATCCCCTCAAGCTTGGAACAAAGTACTCTTTGCTCTCCAAGCAGTCATACCCCGACGAAAAACTTAAGGGTCAAGTAAGTTGGCTGGGAACATGGCCAGGCAGCAAAAACACACCCAGATTCAGTTTCAGACTTTGGAATCTTTCTTTGGTGACAAAGAAGACCAAAACATACGGCCTGAAGAAGTCAACAAAGTCCAAGAGCCTACACAAAAAGCCTCCAAGAAAAAACATGAACTGGTCTCAGGCCATGGAAAAGCTCAAAAAGGAGTTGGAAAAGCAAGTTAGAGAAGTAGAGGAAAAATTGGGACGAGAAATGAGAATGATGCAAGAAAACCATGAAAAACAAGTCAATGACTTGCTAAAGGAGACCGAAAAAAATACTGAAAAAAATATTGAAGAAAACAACACTTTAAAAAATCGACTAACTCAAATGGCAAAAGAGCTCCAAAAAGCCAACGAGGAGAAGAATGCCTTGAAAGGCAGAATTAGCCAAATGGAAAAGGAGGTCCAAAAGACCACTGAAGAAAATACTACCCTAAAAATTAGATTGGAGCAAGTGGAAGCTAGTGACTTGATGAGAAATCAAGATATTATAAAACAGAACCAAAGGAATGAAAAAATGGAAGACAATGTCAAATATCTCATTGGAAAAACCACTGACCTAGAAAATAGATCCAGGAGAGATAATTTAAAAATTATTGGACTATCTGAAAGCCATGATCAAAAAAGAGCCTACATATCATCTTTCAAGAAATTATCAAGGAGAATTGCCCTGATACTCTAGAGCCAGAGGGTAAAATAGAAATTGAAAGAATCCACAGATCGCCTCCTCAAATACATCCCAAAAAGAAAACTCCTAGGAACATTGTCACCAAATTCCATAGCTCCCAGGTCAAGGAGAAAATATTGCAAGCAGCCAGAAAGAAACAATTTGAATATTGTGGAAAAACAATCAGGATAACACAGGATCTGGCAGCTTCCACATTAAGGGACTGAAGGGCTTGGAATATGATATTCCAGAGGTCAATGGAGCTAGGATTAAAACCAAGAATCACCTACCCAGCAAAAGTGACTATCATGCTCCAAGGCAAAATATGGATTTTCAATAAAATAGAGGACTTTCAAGCTTTCTCAGTGAAAAGACCAGAGCTGAATAGAAAATTTGACTTTCAAACACAACAATCAAGAGAAACATGAAAAGGTAAACAAGAAAGAGAAATCATAAGGGACTTACTAAAGTTGAACTGTTTTGTTTACATTCCTATATAGAAAGATGATGTGTATGATTCATGAGACCTCAATATCATAGTAGCTGAAAGGAATATGCATATATGTGTGTGTGTGTTTGTGTACATATATATATATATATATATATATATATATATATATATACATGTGTGTGTCTATGTATGTATATGTGTATACATATATATATATACACACACACACAAAGGGCACAGGGTGAGTTGAATATGAAGGGATGATATCTAAAAAAATAAAATCAATTTAAGGGATAAGAGAGGAATATATTGAGAGAGGGAGAAAGGGAGAGATAGAATGGGGTAAATTATCTCGCATAAAAGTGGCAAGAAAAAGCAGTTCTGCAGGAAAAGAAGAGGGGGCAGGTGAGGGGGAATGAGTGAATCTTGCTCTCATCAGATTTGACCTGAGTAGGGAATAACATACACACTCAATTGGGTATCTTACCCCACAGGAAAGAAGGAGGAAGGAAATAAAAAAGGGGGGATGATAGAAGGGAGGGCAGATGGGGGGAGGAGGTAATCAAAAACAAACACTTTCAAAAAGGGACAGGGTCAAAGGAGAAAATTCAATAAAGAGGGTTAGGTCAGGAAGGAGCAAAACAATGACAACAACATGAGTATTGTGGAAAGGTTTTACATAATGATACGTATGTGGCCTATGTTGAATTGCTTGCCTTCTTAGGGAGGGTGAGTGGGGAGGGAAGAGAGGAGAGAATTTGGAACTCAAAGTTTTAAAAACAGACGTTCAAAAACAACAACAACAACAACAACAAAAAAGTTTTTGCATGCCACTAGGAAATAAGATACACAGGCAATGGGGCATAGAAATTTATCTTGCCCTACAAGAGAAGAAGGGAAAGGGGGATGGGAGGGGAGTGGGGTGACAGATGGGAGGGCTGACTGGGGAATGGGGCAACCAGAATATACACCATCTTGGAGTGGGGGGAGGGTAGAAATGGGGAAAAAATGTTTAATTCAAACTTTTGTGAAAATCAATGCTGAAAACGAAATATATTAAATAAATTTTAAAAAAAAACAGAAAAAAAGAATATAAAAAAGAAGAAAAATATGTTTAAGATTGTTGTAAATACAATTCCAATCCTTCCTTTGTGAAAGTAAACTTATTGCCATTGCTTGCTAGAGAATGTATACATGTAAACACACATATATTATATATAAGTGCATACATGCATATATGTATACATACATACATATGAAGCTATAAATAGTTGAATCTCCATTCTCCCTTAATTATAGGGTTCTAATACATTTAGATACATTTTCCCCACATAGACCCCTTTCTGCTTACATTCACAGGTAAAATCACAAGGGAAAGTGGAACGTTGTGAACCCCTTCATCAAGGAGTTATTGTCTTCTGACTTGGGAAAATGCCCCAAAACCATTTTCCTGGCCATAACTAAGTAATTGAACGTTATAATTCTATGGCTTTCCCTCTCCAGAATTGTGTTCAAACATCCCAGGGCATATCATTTGGAGTAAAAGTAACATATCATACCATGTTTCCTTATCAATCCCTGACTTAAATCTATAGAAAGGGAAAACCTTGTCATATATCAGAAATGAAAACTGTTATGTTATCTTTGTTACTGTACCCCCCATGAGTTGATCTGACACCACAAGCAATTAGTTGCCCAGAGGGCAAAGAAAAATTAAAATAATTCTCAGATTACCTCCTGAGAGAAATCCCCAAATGGAAATGTCTAGGAATATTATAGCCAAATTTCAGGGCTCCCACGTCAAGAAGAAAATACTGCAAGCAGCCAGAAAGAAATAATTAAATATTATAGAGCCACAGTCAGGATCAGAGAAGATTTAGAACCTACCACCATAAAGGAGCAGACAGTTTAGAATATGATGTTCCAGAAGGCAAAGGAGCTATGATTACAATAAAAAATAATTTAGCCAGTAAAATTGAGTACAATCCTACAGGGGTAAAAGTGGGAATTTAATGAAAAAGAGGAATTTCAAATATTCTTCATGAAAAGACCAGAGCTGAATAGAAAATTTGACATTCAGACATAAGACACAAAAGAAGAATTAAAAGATGAACATGAGTGAGAAATCTTGAGATTTAATAAGGTTAAGCTGTTTACATTCCTATATGGGAAGATGATATATATAACACCCAAGAACTTTATTATTATTATTATTAGGGCAGTTAGAAGGAGTCTACTTGGAGGATATGGGTGTGAGCCTATTACGTTTGTATGATCTCAGAAAAGACTGGAAGGATGAGAAAGAAGGATATACTGGGAGAAGGGGATTGGGAGAAGAAGAATGGGAGAAACTATCTCACGTATAAGAGGTACACAAGGAATAATTATTACAATGCAGGGAGAAATAGGGGAATGGGCAAAATTTGAACCTCACTCTCACCTGTATAGGTTTAAAGAAAGAATATAGGCACACAGAGATTTGGATATAGAGATTCATCTTACCCAACAGAGAATCAGAAGGGCAAAGGGTTAAGGGAAAGGGGAAAATGATGAGGAGTGTAGATTAGGGTAAGCAGTAGCCAGAAGCAAAACTGTTTTTTGAGGAAGGGCCAGGGTTAAACAAGGAAAGATAAATAGAAGAGAATAGGGTGGAAATAAATACACAGTTAGCAGTCCTAACTGTGAATGTGAATGGGATGAACTCACCCATAAAACAGAATAGGAAAGCAGAATGGATTAGAAACCGGAAACCAGCAATATGTTGTTTACAAGAGACACATTTGAGATAGAAAAATACACACAAACTCACAGAGTTAACGGGGCTAGAGCAGAACCTGTCATGCTTCCAGCCAAGGTAAAAAAAAAAAGCAAAATTAGCAATCTTAACATCGGACAAAGTCAAAACGAAAATAAACCTAATTAAAAGAGACAATAAGGGAAGGTACAGTTTGTTAAAAAGGTACAATAGACAATAAATTAATATCAATACTAAACACATATGTACCAAATAACATATCCAAATTCTTGAAGGAAAAGTTAAATGAATTACAGGAAAAAATAGATAGTAAAACTATACTAGTGGGGAAACTCAATTTATCCCTCTCAGACCTAGATAAATCTAACCGTAAAGTAAAGAAGAAAAAAGTTAAGTGAATGAATAGAATTTTCAAAAAGTTAGGTGTAATAGACCTCTAGAGAATGTTGAATGGAAATAAGAAAGGATGTAACTTTTCCTCAGTTGTATATGACACCTTCATAAAAATTGACCATGGGGATAAACACCACCCCCTCCCCAATGTACATAAGAGCAAAAATGCTAAATGCATTCCTTTTATGCCAGAATTCAGTAAAAATTGCATTCTGTAAAGGGCTTTTCAAGCACAGAGTAAAATTAATTGGAAATGAAATAATTTAATCCTACAGAATGAATGGGTCAAATACAAGTCATAGAAACTATCAATATAACAATTTGGTAACTGTATAGAAGATGGACTGCAGAGAGGAAAGATTGGTTGCAGTAAGTCCATTTAAGAGGCTATTCCAATGGCCCTGGTAATAGATGATAAAGTGTTGAATTATGGTGGTGGACATATGAGTGGAAAAAACAGGCAAGAGATACGAAAATAGAATCAACAAGTCTTTGCAATAGATTGACTATGCTGGAGGGAGATTCCTAGGTTATGAATCTGGGTGAGTGGAAGGATGTTGCTACTCTAGATAGAGGTAGAGAAATTAGGAAAAAAGGATTGGTTTAGATGGAAGGACAATAAATTCTGTTTTGCACATGACAAGTTGAGATCTCCATAATAGCCAGTTGGGCATTCCAACAGGCATTTGATGATGTAGGAATGTGGCTTAGAAGAAAAAGATAAATATAGATATTTGGTAGACATGATTTTTGAACCCATAAAAGTTGATGAGGTTATCAAGAGAAAGATCAATAGGAGAAAATCATTTGTTGCTACTATGTGTTAAGAATTGTACTAAGTGCTTTAGAAATACTAATCTCATTTGAGCCTCACAATGACCCTCTGAAGTTGGTACTATTACCACCCCCATTTTATAATTGAGAAAACCGAGGGAAACAGAGGTTATGACTTGTTCAGGATCATGCGGCTAGCAAGTGACTTGAGCCAAATTTTAACTCAGGTCTTCCTGACTCTAGGCCCATTTCTCTATCCACTATGACAGCTAGCTGCCTCTATCTGAGAATAGATCCCTAGCGAGTACAGCTACCTCATTATTTAGTTTGTTAGGGATTTAAAATTCATGCTGAAATTATTTCTACAAAAATACATTACTTATGTAATAACTTGTTTTTGAATATATCTATCTTTAAAAGTAATTATTTTTTTCTATTTCTGATTTTTATCTTTGGCAATGACACATGACTGTGTATTCTGGCAGGTTATTTGGCAATTACATTTACATATTCAAAATTAACCATCTTGTAGCCTATACTTTGAATTTCAAAAATAGAATGATGAATTTTGTTGAAGGAAAGCAATACTATATAGGGGAAAGTTAGTTCAGATGTGAAAGAAGAAAAACTAAATGCTCCTCGTACACACTAGTAGAAAGCCATGATTATGTTACTCTCCTGTCCCCAAACATGTCAATATATCTCTTTACAGAATATTTCCTTTATCTGGCTTTTAAGGCTTTTGAAGACCTAATTGCTACCTACCATTGCAGTCTTACCCACTTTCCATAAATATCTAATGTTCAGTCCAACCAGACTGTTTACCATTCCATAAATGTATTTGTTTGCCATTTCTACAATATCTACCTGAGATACCCTCCCTCTAATCTCTTTCCATGAATACTCATGCATCAAGACTCATTTCAAATGCTTCCTTTTCCATGAAGCTTTCCCCTTTCTCCATACAAAGAAATGATCTTACCTCTGAATTCCACTTATTTACAGTTCTTGCACTGATTCCTTTCTGCCTTTATTATAGTTATTTGTTTACTTGCATTACCTCTTCTATTTGAGTACAAGGTTTTTGAGAGCAAAGATTATTTCTTATTTATCTTTTCATGCCCTATAATATATTTCACACAGTAAGTACTTATTAAGTCTTTTTTGAATGAATGGGTTATTTCAGAGCTAGTGTTCATGATCTTTATTCTACTTTGTTTTTCACACATCTTTTTCTCAATGTAATACTCTTCTGAGCATAGGCCAGGTCTCTGGCTTTTGGAAAACACACATAGAACAAAATAGTTATTGAAAAGGATTTATAAGGATTCTCTTAATTGTTCCAATCTCTAATGTGATACAAAGTATAATGAGTAAATTTAGGTATTTCCTAAGGTAGGCTGAATCTATACAATTCTCACATTTAGTACAAGTTAAACTTTCAGCCAACTTCTGTTGGATCATTTGATTTGTTATGGGACTAACTAATGAGAGAGTCTGTCAAGTGGTAAAATTAATTGATAGAGTACATATTTTTTTGGCATGTAGATACTTCATTTTAAAATTGATGAACATTGATAATCATTCTCTGAGTGTTGGGGTACATTTCCTCAATGTTAATTCAATGAAGTCAAAATACATCTGCTCATTTGTGCTTTGTAGGCTTCTGTTATTCCTTAGTCATCAGCTTCAAATATGGATAGGTATTCATGCATTAAACTAAATGAATGTATGAAGATCCAGATTTGAACTAAATATCGATCAATCAATAATTATTGTAACCTACCATATACCAAGCACTGACATAAGTATTGCAGATACTACAATCCAATGATACTGGTCTTATTTTTTGTTTGTTTTTTGGAGTTTCTCATATTTTGCAAACACATATTTTAAATTTTGTTATTTATTTAACATCCTTTTAAATAAATGAGCTTTAGATTCTCCCCCTCCCACCAGCTCCTCCTCTACTTATTGAGAATCCAAGCAATATGATATGAATTATACATATGAAACCATAGAAATCATATTAGTCATTTTGCAAAAAAGCAAGAAAAATAAAGAAAAAATTTACTTCAATTGTACTCAGAGTTTATCAGTTCTCTCTCTGAAGGTGGACAGCATTTTTCATCATGAATCCTTTAGAACTATCTTGAATCATTGTATTAATCAGAGTAGCTGTTTTTCCAAAGGTGATCATCTTTACAATATTGTCATGTACAATAATCTCCTGCTTTGCTCACTTCACTCTGTATCATTTCAAATAGGTCTTCCCCAGTTTTTCCTTAAACCATTTCCCCTGTCATTTCTTATAGCATGACAATATTCTATCAAAATCAGATACCATAATTTGTTCATCCATTCTCTAACTTAGAGGCATTCCCTCAGTTTCCAATTCTTTGAACCTAAATCACCAATGTGATGCCCACAGTGGCTGTTATGAATATGCTGGTGTATTCCTAGGTGTGAATCACAAGATATAACAGACTGTCTTCATTGAAGACAAAACCAAAACGTTTATTCAAGGACCAGAAAGCCAAATCTATTGTAGCAACGAAGAAATCTATATACGTTATCAATGCAGGGGTTACCAACATCCCCAAGCCTTCCCTCTGTCAGGCCTCCTCACAAACAAACTCCCTTAAGCAAAATCACTCCCTTTCTCACTCATGGTAGTTGCTCTGCGCTCTCTGTATCCTCCGTCTTTCTCTCTCTCTCTCTCTCTCTCTCTCTCTCTCTCTTTTTTTTCTCTTTCTCTCTCTCCCTCTAAGCTCCAACTCACTCCAACTTCCTGCTCTACCTGTTCAGCAAGCTCCTTCCACCACAAGCTCGTGTAACTCAGACTCATGTGGCTCAGGCTTCCATGTGACTCAAGCAGGTCACATAGGCCTATTAATGGATGGGAAAGATCTTCCCATTGCATTAACATTACTGTAACACAACCCCACAAAAAGAATTGCTGTAAATATTTTTGTACACAAAGGTCCTTTTTAAACTTTTCTTTGATCTCTTTGGGATACGGACCTAGTAGTGGTATTGCTGGGTCAAAGGGTATACATAGAATTACACCCTTTTGGGCTTTGTTCGAAATAGTTCTCTAGAATGGTTGGACCAGTTCACAACTCCACCAACATTAGTGTTTAGTGCATTAGTGTTCCTATTTTTCTGTATCACCTCTAGCACCTGTCATTTTCCTTTTCTGTTATGTTAGCCAATCTCACAGGGGTGAGGTGGTATTAGAATTGTTTTAATTTGCATCTCTAATCAGTAGTGATTTAGAGCAAGTTTTCCATATAACTATTGATAGCTTTGATTTCTTGTTCTAAAAACTGCCTGTTCATATCCTTTGACCATTTATCAAATTTAATAGCTCTTATTTTAATAAATTTGACTTTGTTCCCTATATGTTTGTGAAACTTTGTCAGAGAAAATTGGTATAAAATGTTTTTCCCATACTTTCCTCTTTTGTTTCTAATTTTAACTTCATTTGGTTTTATTAAGTGCAAAATAATTTTTAATTTAATGTAATCAAAATTATCCACAATACTTACCATGATCCTTTCTATTACTTGTGTGGTCATAAATGTTTCTCTTATTCGCAGATCTGACAGGTGAAATTTTCTATGCTCCTATAATTGTTTATGGTATCACCTTTTATGTCCAAATCATGTGCCCATTTTGTGTATCCATAATTGAGGTGGGACTTTTTTTTTTACTGTTTTCTCTTTTGGAGCACTTACTTAATCAAATGATTAGTATGTCCTTTATTTCTTTGATTAAATCAGGAGTCTTTGATGACCTGCTTACCCCAAGTTTACATGGGTTTGAGTCACATGTTGTGACACCCTTTGACCCTGAACAGGGTATATAAACTCAGAGGTTGGCATTTTGCCTTGGGGGCTCTCACTCACAGAAAGAGTGTTGGTGTGGAGACTCTGGGTAGCCGCTGGGTAGCCCGGCTTTGAAGAAACCCAGATGTTGATGCTTCCCTGGTAACTCTGTATCGCTATGGATAGAGTGGTTTGAATTGTTTGCTCTGCTGGTATTGTCTCTGTAATTTCTATTTGTATTTGCTCTGAAGTTCAGGATGCTGGTTTTTACCCCTGAACTAAGTGGATGATATATGTATGTTTAATTAAAGTGAGATTCTTAACCATTTAAAGTTGCTTTCCTTAGAAAAGCAGACCAAAGAACCTGTGCTAGCAGCAATTGTTGCTGGTCTCATTGTTGGTCTTTCACCCCCATGGCAGGTCCTAGCTGAATTGTTGTTACATTTTGACCTTATCTTGGTGAAAGATGTTGGTGTTTACCTTATTGTTCAGTTCAGTCATTTTAAACTCTTTAGACCCTGCAGACCACATTGTCTATGGGCTTTTCTCGACAAAGATACTGGATTGTTTTGCCATTTCCTTCTCCAGTAGATTAAGGCAAACAGACATAAAATGACTTGCCCAGGAATACACAACTAGTAAAAGTCTGAGGCTAGATTTGAACTCAAGTCCTACTGATTCCAGGCCCAATGCTCTATCCACTGAGTCACCCAGATGTCTCCTGGGCAAATAGAGATTAAGTGACTTGCCCAAGGTCACACAGCTAGTGAATGTCTGAGGCCAGAATTGAACTCAAGTCTTCCTGACTCTAGGCCCAGCTTTATATCCACTGAGCAATTTGGCTACCCCTGGTCTATGTCTAGTTTCACTCAAACGTCTTTCCAGCTTAACCCCAGCAATTTTTTGTCAACTGGTGAATTCTTGCCCCCAAAGCTTAGATCTTTGAGTTTATCCAATTCTAGGTTACTATAATCACTTACTACTGTGTATTGTGTACCTAATCGTTTTTGCTGATTATCACTCAATTTCTTAGCCAATATCAGATTGTTTTAATGATTACTGCTTCATAATACAGTTTGAAATATGATACTGCTAGACCACCTCCCGTCACATTTTATTCATTGATTTCCTTGATGGTCTTGACCTTTTGTACGTCCAGATGAATTTTGTTATTATTTTTTCTACATCTATAAAATAATTCTTTGGTAGTTTGGTATGGCATGGAACAAGTAAATTAAATTATGTAGAATTGTTATTTTTATTCCATTGGTTCAGTCTACCCATGAGTAATTAATATTTACCTAGTTATTTAGATCTGTTTTTATTTGAAAAGTGTTTTATAGTTGTGTTCATATAGTCCTTGGATTTGTCTTGGAAGGAAGACTCCCAAGTATTTTATATTGTCTGCAGTTATTTTAAACGAGGTTTCTCTCTCTTCCTCTTGTTGCTGAACTTCGTTGATAATATATAGAAATGTTGATGATTTATATGGGTTTAGTTATTCTCTAATTTTGCTGAAGTTAATTGTTTCAACTATTTTTTTAGTTGATTCTTTTGGGTTCTCTAAGTATATTATCAAAGGATCTGCAGAGTGATGGTTTTCTTTCCTCATTGCCCATTTTTGTTTCTTCAATTTCTTTTTGTTTTGTCTCATTACTATAGCTATCTTCTCTAGTATAATATTGAATATTAGTGGTGTAATAGACATCTTTGCCTCATTCCTGATCTTATTGGGAAGGCTTTTAGTTTATCCTCATTATAGATAATGCCTGCTCTTGGTTTTAAATAAATACTACTTATTTTAAGAAAAGCTCCATTGATTTTATGCTTTCTAGTGTTCTTTCTTTTTTTTTCAAAAAAAGAATGGGTGCTATGTTTTATCAAAAAGCTTTTCCTGCATCAACCATCTGATTTTTTTTGTTTTTATTATTAATATGGTCAACCATGCTTACAGTTTTCCTAATATTTAACCAGCTTAGCATTGCTTATGGAAATCTCATCTGCTCATAGTGTATAATCTCTGTGACTTACTGCTGTAATCTCCTTGTTAGTATTTTATTTGCCATTTTTTGCATCAGTATTCATTAGGGAAGTAGGCTTGTAGTTTTTTTCTCTGTTTTTGCCTTCCTGTGGTTAGGTATCAAAACCATATTTGTGTCATAGAAGGAATTTGGTAGGACTCCTTTACTATTTTTCAACTAATTTATATAGTATTGGAATTAATTGTTCTTCTTGTTCTTTGTACATGACATGCCATAATTCAGGTAGGAAGTAGAGCTATTTCTCTGATTGTTCACCTTGTGTCTTCCATTTCCTGCTGGGCTCAGTATACCCTTGATGAAAGACAGCAAAGGGCTTGACCCAGGATCTTCCATCTGTCCCAAAGTAACAACTTCTGTCTCTGTCAGCAGAAAGCATCCTCCACCTTCTATTGCTAGCCCAATCTCCTATCCAGGTTGTGGAGAACCTCCAGGGCAAAAAAGAGCAACCAACTTTTGATTTCAGGCCTTCCCTTTCTCTTGAGGGAAGAGAAAGAGGAAAGTCAGTAGGAAATAGGACTTCTTTCTTTTGCTGTACAGTTTAACTTCCACGGCCTGTACCCTTTGTTCTACCTAAGCTTGAGCCTTTGTATGGAAAGGATCATGTACCTCACATCTCATATTATTTTTATCTCCAGTTTGATCTTCTACCTCCATTGGGAAGAGTGATATCCTCCACTCAATTGTGAACCTTATTGTACCTGGTCATAACCTTCCCAAACTAGTTAATTCCCAACTCCTGCAGACTATCACCTGAACCCTATTACCTTAACCACCTACCAGATTCATCTTTCCTATCCCCTTTAACCTTCCCACCCCAAAGTTTCAACCAAACGCTACCCAGACCTCTGAAATTCCTATTCTATAGGCCACGATCTTCCCTTCCTCTTAAATTTTGTCTTTTCCTCCTTCTTTCATCTAATAGCTATCACTAAAATCTGGCTTATCTCTGATGACACAGCCCCCTTGGCCACCCTTTCCAGTAATGTCTCCATCTTATTCTCACTGGCTTACTGGTTGAGGTAGGGGAGTTGGAATACCTTGCCACCCATTGCCACTTCCATATTTTCTCCCTACCTCCACCACTGAGTAACCTCTCTTTCTCTGATGTTCATGCTAGGTATGTCCACCCAATCAAAATCCTGGTAGCTATCATCTACAGACCTCCCCCATGGGTCATTCTCTTTTTTCCTCATTGAGTTTGGCATCTTGCTTGGAGTATTTTCTCTCCCCCTCAAATCCTGCTCACATAACTAGATGCCTTCAACATATATACTGAATCTCTCTTATACGCAATAACTACTCAATTCCTAAACTTACTCACTTCCCAGGATCTACTTTATCACTCCTCCTCAGCCACACACAGAAATGTTCATTCCCTTGATCTTGTCATCATCCACAAATGATGGCATCATCTTCTACGTCAAAGAATTCTGAAATCCTCTTTTCCAGCCATTCTCTATTGTCTTTTCACCTCCCCTCTGCCTTGTCTTACAAAGCCCTACTCTTCACCTGCACCATGAGCTGCATGCAATTCTTTGCCCCTTCAATTCTCTCCCAGAACATTTCCCCAATAGATTGTAAGCTCCTTGAGGGAACAGGCTTTCTTTAGCTTTTTTATGTCCACAGTGCCTGGCACACAGCAGTAATTTAATAAATGTTTATTTTATTGACTCTCTGAATTTTAATTAGTTGTCCCCCATGCCTGGAATTCTGTCTCTTTATCTCTTTCTCCTGGTTTTCCTTGCTTCCTTGAAGTCTCAGCCAAAATCCTACCTTCTATAAAAAATTGTCCCCCATATCCCTTAAGCTAGTGCTTTCCCTCCATTGATTATTTACAAATTATCTCATATGTATCTTATATTGTTGTTTGCATATTGTTAATTCTTTGAGATAACATTTTTTCACCTTTCTATCCCCAGTGTTTTGCACATTGCATGCAACATAATAGTCCTTTAATAAATGGTTGCTTGTTGATTTGACAAAAAAGCAAAAAAAAAAAGTCTTTGCCTTCAAGAAACTTACATTATGATATCTCCAGTTTGATCTTCTACCTCCATTGGGAAGAGTGATATCCTCCACTCAATGGTGAACCTTATTGTACTTGGTCATAACCTTCCCACCCTAGTGATTTTCAACTACTGTAGACTATCATCTGAACCCCTATTACCCTATTGGCCATAGTTCCTTATAATTAGCTCAACTTAGACTTACCAAGCTGCTGCTCCCTAGCCACCTTCATTCTATACCATCATATGTATGCCCAAGGTATGCCCTTTTTCTGTCCCATCCCCATTCCTCCTGAAGATTTGTGAAAAGCAATCAAAGCAACACTTCCATTCCTAGAAGCATCATTTAAATAAATTTTCCTATGGCTCCACTTAGCAATTTAATACTTCTAAGTCTAAAACATCCCTCTCTGACCACTATATGTAAGTTATTTTCCTAATTTAGAATATAGGTTCCTTGACAGAAGGGTATTTCTATTTGTGTTTGTATCCCTAGCATTTATCTGGGTACCTAGCATATATTAAGTACTTAACAATTTTTTTATTCATTAATTCACTCATTCATGTATTTATCCATTAATTTATCTATATGAATTAAATCATCAAGTCAACAAACAGTGATTAAGAAAATACAAGGTAAATAGAAAGAGTACATGGAAGGTAGTCTTATAAAGGGAGGGCAGTAACCACAGGAAGATTGCAAAGTCTTCTGCAGCTGGTGGCACTTAAACTCAATCTTAGAGTTAGCCTTAAATTTTACCAGACAGAAGAATAGTGAGAACTTCCTAGTTATGAGGTAGTGGTGGAGGAGAGAGAAGTGGTGAAAAAGCCATGGAGATGAAATGTGGAGTGTTATATGTGAGAAGCAGCAAATATACTAGAATGCCTGAAAATCCTGAGTATGTGGGGGGTGGAGGAGTAAAGTGTTGAAAGATTATAAAGAGAGGAAGGGAAAGGATTATAAAGAGCTTTAAAAGCCAAACAGAGAAGTTTATATTTATATTATCCTAGGGTTATTAGGAAGTTTTTGGAGTTTATTTAGTAGAGACATGATTTGGTCAGACATAAAAAGCTTTAGGACAACCGTTATGACACTTGTGTAGAGAATAAATTGGAGTGGGGTGAGATTTAAGGCCGGGAATCCAATTGGCTGTTGCAATAGTCCAGGGCAGAGGTTATAAGATCCTGAGAACTGGGTGGTGGCTATGTAAGTGGATGAATAGAGACATGTGACAGATGATGCAGAGAAAGAAACTAGATTTGGCAATTGGATAGATTTGTGTGGAGTGTGAGAAAGAGGAGTCAAGAGAAATGTAAGATTGTGGACTTCAGCAACTAGAAGGGTGGCCATATCCTTTATATCAATAGGGAAATGCAGAAGAAGGCTTTTTTTTTAATTTTTGGGAGGGGCATAATTTCTTTTTGGTTTATGTTGAATTTGAGTTTCCTATGAGATATCTGTTTTGAAATGTTCAATAAATAGGCAGTGGAGTTGTAGTCGAGAAGGCATGACTATTGACAGACAAGGAAACAAGGGATTCAAGAGTAAAAGACAATGTAGTATTTAATGGGTTTGCCATAACCTAGGAATCTCTCCACACATGTCCACACCCCCTTGCCATGCCCCAATCTATTGATGAGTCTATTGTCAATACTGGGATGGAAAGGAGAAGGATAGGGGTAATGGTCTTGGATAGTACTGAAGAGTGGAAAGAGTGGAGACTCACTGTGAGGAAAAAGAATATATTTAAGTTTAGGAAGGACAGTGACAGATGGAAAAATAGAAGATTATGATTGGAGAAAAGAAATTTGAACTTGAAAGTGGGAATAATTTTAGGGCATGGCAAGGTCAAGGATATCTAGCCATCCCTACATGTGGTGGAGGTGAAGAGGAGTAGGTGATGAGAGTCAAATTGATTGAGGAACTAGGAGGTTAGGGTATTTCAGGAAACATCAATGTGTATGCTGAAGTTGCTTAGAATGAGGGAGCAGTTGGGATGGAGAAAGACTGAACCAAGTACTGAACTCGATGGAAAAAAGAGGGAGAATGTTATAGTAAGTAGTGTGTAGATAATGACTAACAGAATCAGGATTGGGTGGTAAATCTGAATTGCATGAACTTCAAAGGAAGAAGGATTGCTAAGTGATGGCAATCTAAGGAGAGTCTGGAAGTGGCAATGGGGAAGAATATGTTTACTCTGTCACCAAGGCCAGTGAATGAAAGTTTATTTAGTCATGGAAAGGGTGGCCACAGATTCTGTATCATGGTGGGGTTTGGCTATTAATGAATGCCACAGTATGAATATAATAGGGAAGACTAGTAGGATTGTGGTTTAAGTAGAACTAGTGGTATAAGATGAAAGGAAGTATGTTAATTATGTAGTTGGCTTTCCACAGGGCATAGTGGAGGGAGCAGATCTGGTATGGGGAATTGGTGGGATAGGGTTAAAATGTCTATAAATAAGGATAACAATGAGTATAGGGGAAATACTCTTTAGCAGTAATGTTTTAGTATTACAGAGATGGAGAGAGTAAGAGTTGATGAGGGTATACTAAGTATAGGTGAATGAATCCAGGCAGAATCACCATAACATTCACTGACAAAGGAAGATTTTTAGAAGGTTCAAAGTTGATACTCTATTTTTTTGACACAGCCTTTGTCTACCTGACCTGCTGTGTTGCTTTGTTGTAGGACTAGAAGCCTGCCTTGTGGCAAGCATGAGCAAGAAGCAGTGTGTTATAGGCAAGGAAGCCATTGTATCCCTGGGGGAATAGTGGGAACAATGGTGGTTTTGTGGCCCTTCCCATTTCTGGCAAGCCTAGATGGGAGATAGAGATCAACAAGACAAACCATCCAAGACTCCATTCATCTAGACACTTTTTTCCATCAACATGAATTATAACTATTCTAGTCCTTCATGGGTTTCTGTGACCAACAAACTGAACAAAAACCAAACAAGACAAAAAACCAAAACTCTGATCTGACCTACAACCCTTTGGTGCTAAGCCTTTCCAAACAGCTGAAATAAGAGTTATTGTATCTCACTCAAAACCTTTCCAGCTTAGTAGGTAGTGTAAGCACTTTTGTTCCACTGCTCTTGCCTTTAGGATAAAATGTAAACTCTTTCAATTAGAATATAAAATCTTCACATCTGACTCCAACCTATTTTTCTTCCCTGTCCCCACCCCGAAACGGAAAATTTAATTTCACCAAGTCATCTCAGATTCTCCATTGGGATGCCTCTTGGCAATGGAATTTCTATATCTTATATGGCCCTAACCACATCAACCCAACTCCTGATTACACATGCACTCTAAGATACAGACAAGTTAGCCTACTCACTTATCAGTACACCATTTCATTTCCCACCTTGGTACTTTTGTACAGGATATCCCCCATGCCTAGAATTCTCTCCCTCCTCAATGATGCTTCTTGGAATCCCTAGCTACTTCAAGGCACAGCTCAAAAAACTTCTCCTTCCAGAGGCCTTTCCCACTTTCCCCAGTTGTTAGTGCTTGACCCTCAAAACAAAACTGATCATGGGATCAAAAATTTACAATTGATTGGGACCTTCAAGGTCACAGAGGCCAACAATCTTATTTTTGCAAGTGGGGACATTGAGACCCAGAGTATTAAATGACTTGTCTGTGCATGCAATTAGTGAAGCATCTGAGGCAATATTGGAACCCCAGTCTTCCTAACACCAAGCCCAACAATCTATCTGCTATGCCACATTATCACTCAATCACTATGTATTTAGCTTATACTTATCTGGGAATATATTTCCCTCTACTAGAATGTGAAGTCCTTGAAGGCAGGGGTGATTCACTTTTGCATTTAAATCATCAGAACATATTACAGTGCCTGATGCATAGTAGACATGTAATAAATGCTTGTTGACTGATTGATAGAATGTCTTTTGATAACTCAGGGTCCTCCCTACCACTGAAGCATGAAGTAGTATTTTTGAGGAACAATAATGAAATAAAGGGTCATTATTCATTTTTATAAAGGATTCACCATAGGAAATAAACAGAAAGCTTACCTGCTATATTCATAATATGGTTTAATTTTAATTAAAAAATTCACATTCTTTTTGATATCCATTGCATGACATTGCTATCTCATTGCTAAAGTTATGAAATGTGACATCATAGTAAAGTGTACAGAGCTGCCAGATGATGGTATATTGAAGAATAATGATCCTTATCATTTAATGATCCTTCATTAAGTAAGTAAACACAGATTAGAAAAGTGAAGCTCAGAAAGGTTAAATAACCTGCTTCAATACCCCAAAGGTAAATAATAGAGCAAGAATTTGAACCCAGGTGGTCAGACTCTAAATCAAGTGCTTTTTGAAAGCTATATTAGATGCAACATGACTGTATTTTAGTTATGGGAGATTTATTGTTGATAACATGTCTAGGGAGAGGAGGATGAAATTAGGAAACATAATAATCTAGTTTGACTGGAAAATAGAAGGATTTAGCATGGAAAAAGGCTAGAACACCAGGTTATAGTAAGATTGTTTGGATTCCTGAAAGCCAAATCAAAGAATTTTGCACTTTATTTTTTAGTTAATGGGGACTACTGAAAGTTTTTAGCAACAAAATGGTGTGATCAGATCTGTGCATTGGGAAAGCTGCTTTGGATCAAATAAGATAATATATTTAAAAGTACTTAGCACAATGTCTGGCACATAGTAGACAATAAATGCTTTTCTGCCTGCTCCCTTCCCCTTCGGCAATAGTGTGAATGATGGGCTGGAGAGGGGAAGAGAATGGAGGCAAGGAAAAGTCATAAAGAAGCAAAAGGTAAAGAGGACCAGAATTTAGGTGGAGCAAATGTGAGAGGAAATAAGGAAACACATCCTAGTGATATTGTGATAACAGAATCAATTGGATTTGAAGACTAAATGAGGTTGGGGACAAGGGAGGGGGACAAGATAAAAACATCCCCAAAATGAGACATTATGTATTAGATCATATGGAACAGTGCATAAACGTACTCAGAGAAATGGAACATAATTATGGGCTGGAATGGGAAAGACTTCCTAGATAGAGACTGAACTTATGCCAGAGGCTAAGTAGGACTTGGAGAAGCAGAGGGAGAACAGTGCTCTAGCTTGGGCAAATGAGAAGAATAAAGACTGGCAAGATAAAATAGATGAGTTCAGAGGCTATATTGATTAAAGTTGAGTGTGAACTGGGGAATAATGGGAAATAAATTTGGAGAAGTTGTTTGAGGATAGATTATGAAGGACCTTGAGAGCCAGGCAGAGAAGTATACATTTGGTGGTTAGGGGAAAAAGATCATGTACAAGTTTTGAGTGAGGGGGGTGACATAATAAAAGGGGTATTAAAGGAAGATTAATCTGACTGTGGAATGCAGGATGATTTGAAGGGAGGGGGAAACTAAATCAAAGAAATCTATGAAAAAAATTATAGAAGTCCAAGTATGAGGTAAAAAGGGACTGAAGAATGGAGAAAGATAAATGTTAAAGACATTTTGAAGGAAGATGTGATGAGACTCGATATGTGAGTAATTAACAAATCCAGGTTTTTGAATTTCAGATGATGACAATCATATTTTCAAACATAAGTTAGAGAAGGCAAAAATGATTAATCAGTTCAGATTATCTACAAGTAGTACACATGTCTAAAGATGTTGTAGGCAAAGAATTCTGCTAAGCCTTTGAGAGTAATAATAATTCATATTTCTATAGCTTTTTACAATTTACAAAGCACTTTCTTCATAACACTGTGAGGTAGGTAGTGAAAGAATTATTTTGATCCCATTTTATAGATGATGTATATGACACTCAGAAACTGAGTTGTCAAAAGTCCTATATTTTGTTAAGTGGCAGAGTCAAGACCCCTAACCAGGCAGGTTGACTCCAAATCTAGCATCTTTCCCCCCTCACATGTCAAGCTGTCTCATGGATACTTTCATGAAGATAATTTAGTATTATTTAGTATGAAACTTAGACATGATAATTAACAAGGCTAGTCTTTAGGGTTATACACAATGTACAAAACTATTTGTGTGGTTTTAAGCTCTAAGACTTTTGGGACACCCAATATGTACCTGATGGAAACTTGTAGAAAATACAGAATTGTTCATTCCTAGGCAAAAAGAGTATATAATAGGATTTCCAATCTGGTCCTTTTTAGAAGACTCACACCAAATAACTTTCTCAGCTCCTTGAACTTTCAAACATCAATCAGTTTAGCACACAAAGCTAATACTGAGATCACAGAAACTCAGATAAATTTATGTCTAACAAAAATAGTGAATTTGGGGAGAAATGTTGCTTTTTTTTCTTTTTAGCATTATTTAGTATTTTATTTTCCCCCATCACATGTAAAACAATTTTTAACATTTGTTTTTAAAACTTTGAGTTCCAAATTCTCTCCTTTCCTCCCCTTCATTGAGAAGGCAAGCAATTTGATATAGGTCGAGTATGGGTAGTCATGCAAAACATATCCATAATAGTCATGTTGTGAAAGAAAACATGGATAAAAACCTCAATAAAAATACTGAAAGTAAAAAGAAATTATGCTTCAATCTGTATTGAGACACCATCAGGTTTTTCTCTGGGCACGGATAGCATTTTTCATCGTTTAAGTCCTTCAGAGTTGTTTTGGATTGCTGTATTTCTGAGAATAGTTAGTCATTCACAGCTGATCATCTTATAATATAGCTGTTACTTTGTACACAGTACATTTCACTTTGCATCAGTTCATGTCTTTCCAGGTTTTTCTGAGAGCATCCTGCTCATCATTTCTTATAATAAATAGTATTCCATCATAATCTCATATCACAACTTGTTCAGTTATTCCCCAATTGATGGACTTCCCCTTAACTTCTGATTCTTTACTCCCCAGAAAAGGGCTGCTATAAATATTTTTGGACATATGGGTCCTTTTCCTTTATGTTTTTTTTTAATCTCTTTTGTGACACAGACACAGTGACACAGTGGTATTGCTAAATCAAAGGGTGTGCATGGTTTTATAGCTCTTTGGGCATAGTTCCAAATTGCTGTACAGAATGGTTGAATCAGTTCACAACTCCACTCAAAAATGCACTAAAATTTCATTTTTCCTGCATCTCCTCCAACATTTGTCATTTTCCTTTTCTGTCCTATTAGCCAATCTAATAGATACGAGGTAGTACCTGAGAATTGTATTAATTTGCTCCACTCAATAGTGAGTTAGAGTACTTTTTATATGGCTGTGGATAGCTTTGATTTCTTCATCTGAAAACTGATCATATCTTTTGATCATTTATCAATTGGGGAATGGCTCTCATTTTTAAAAATTAATTAATTAATTAATATTTAGTTTACAACATTTAGTTCCACAAGCTTTTGAGTTTTAAATTTTCTCCTCCTCCCCAAGTTGGCATGCTAGAGACACCAGAGAAACATATCCCATAACCAAATGCTCATCTCCCACAGCCAGTCAGTCCACTTAATTATAACAGCAAGGAACCAAATACATTCAATACAGAATATCACAACATGGAGCTTCACCATCCCAAAACCTCTCCAACCTCCTGCTGGGGCCTTTCCCAAACCAACTCACAGTACAGCTAAATCAGCCTGTTCAGTTCAAACAATCATGAGGGCGGCCATTAGCAGCCATTAGCAGCCATAACATCTTTCTCTCTCTTGCTCAGCATTTTCTGTGACAACCTGATATAGGCTCTACATATACATTCACATTAAACATATTTTCACATTAGTCATATTGCAAAGAAGAATTATAACCAATGGAATGAACCATGAGAAAGAAGAAACAAAATAAAAAAGAGAAAGAGGTAATTTACCTCATTCTACCTCTCCCTTTCTCTTTCTCCCAGTATATTCCTCTCTCACCCTTTAATTTTATTTTTTAGATATCATCCCTTCATTTTCAACTCACACCTGTTCTCTCTCTCTCTCTGTATATATATTGTATATATACTATATATATTATATATATATATACTATATATAATATATATATACATATGTATATTCCTCCTAACTACTCTAATGACAAGAAAGGTTTTATGAGTTACAAATATCATTTTCCCTTGTAGGAATATAAACAATTTGACCTGCATTCAGAATCCATAATTCTTTCTCTGTATGTGGATAGTATTTTCCATCACATGCCTTTTGGAATTGTATTATTAGATCCTTGCATTGCTGAGAAGAGTTAAGTCTCCAAAGTTAGTCATCACACAATGTGGCTGTAACTGTGTACAATGTTCTTCTGGTTCTGCTCCCCTCACTCAGCATCAGTTCATGTAAGTCTTTCCAGGTTTTTCTGAAGTCAACCTGCTCATCATTTCTTATGGCACAATAGTATTCCATTATACACATATACCACAACTTGTTAAGCCATGGCTCTAATTTTTATAAATTTGACTCAGTTCTCTACAGGCTTGAGAAATGAGGCCTCTATCAGACAGATTTCAAATTTTTACACAGTTACTATTGCTAACTGTATTTCCCTCTACCCTATTCCCACAATCCCCTGTTTATTTTATTCTCTCTCTTCTTTTACCCTGTCCCTCCTGAAAAGTGTTTTGCTTTTGACTACCCCCTCCCCCAATCTGCCTTCCCTTCTATCACCCCCCACACCTTCTCTTATCCCCTTCCCCTCCTGCTTTCTTGTAGAGTGAAATCGATTTCTATACCCATTTAAATGTGTATGTTATTCCCTCTTTGAGCCAATTCTGATGAGAGTAAGGTTCACTCACTCCCACTCACCTCCCCCCTTTCTCCTCTGCTGTAAAAGGTTTTTCTTGCCTCTTTCATGTGAGGTAATTTACCCCATTCTGCCTCTCCCTATCTCTTTCTCCCAGTATACTCCTCTCTTACTCTTTAATTTTATTTTTTAGATATCATCCATTCATATTCAACTCACACCTGTTCTCTCTCTCTCTCTCTCTTTCTCTCTCTCTCTGTATATATATATATATATATATATATATATATATATATATATATATATATATATATATGTATATATGTATATATGTATGTATATGCACATACATATATATATACATACATATATATATATATATATACACATACATATTACCTCTAACTACTCTAATGATGAGAAAAGTCTTATGAGTTACAAATATCATTTTCCCCTGTAGGAATGTAAACAGTTTAACCTTATTAATTCCCTTATGATTTCCATTTCCTGTTTACTTTTTTATGCTTCTTTTGAGTCTTGTATTTGAAAGTCAAATTTGGGGAGGAGGCAGAGCCAAGATGGCTATGTGAAAACAGCATCTTACTGGAGCTCTCTCACAAGTTTTGTTAGATACCTCTAAAAGAGTGAATCTGAGTAGGTTTGAGAGGGTTAGGAGCCACTAGTAGACTGAGTAGGGCAAATTTCTAAGCCAGGAGAGTCCACAAGGTGAACAGGACAGATCTTTAGGGTGGGAGAGAGCCCAAAACCCGGAGCTGCACTAGACCACACCAAAACTAAAGCAGCTGCGGAACCCAGCCAGCTATCCAGCCTGGGAGAACGAGGGGTGTGCAAAACCATTGGTGATCCCCAGGCCTCCCAGCCCAGGATGGGAGTCTTTCAGAGCCATGGGAGGCAGCAGTGCAGTGCCTACAGTTATGAGAACAACTACTCCTGAGGCTTGCAGCCCACAGTCTAAAGCGGGGATGTCCAACCTTAGGTTTTTATTGAAACAATAGACAATATATTTTGATTTGCCATTTTATTGAGAGCTCTGCAGTAGGTTGATTTTGTTTACTAAAGAATTTATGTATTTCTATGCTTGTAGATGGGCCTCATAAATCACACTGTGGGCTGCATTTTGGACAGCTCTGGGCTAAAGGTTTAGAACTCACCCTCTTGAACTTTTGGGAGCCATTATGACAAGGGAAAAGAGCTCTCATCCCTCCCTTCCTGACCCAGATAATATTCCCTTGGGAGAAACCCTGAGATAGAGGAGCCAGAAGTGGGGCTTCAGTAGCCAAACAGAGGGAGTTCCTGAGCCCCAGAGGGGGTGGAGCCAGCAAGGTCAACACCAGGAACCCAGAAGTACCTTCCCACATCCAGGGGAAGTGGCAGACACCAGCAGAGACAATGGCTGAGACCACCAATGCTCTAGCTCAGCACTAGGGGAAAAGGAGACTTCCAGCAGCCCGACCACCCCTCCCCCACACCTCATGAAACCAGAGGCCATAGCACACAAAGCCAGTAACTAGGCCTACAATTCCCAGAACAAGAAGACTGAGACAGAGCCCCCTGAGCCCCAGAAGCAGAAATCTGCTTTAAAGCCAGGAAAAAGTTAACCAACACGAAGAAACACTCAAAAAACTGAGGAGCGTTGATTGTTTTTATGGAGACAGGAAAGATCAAAATAACAATTCAGAAGAGGACAGCATTGGCACTATACCCACATCTGAAACCTCAAAAGGAAATGTGAACTGGCCTCAAGCCCAAAAAGCATTCCTGGAAGAGCTAAAGGAGGATTTTAAAAACCAAATTAGAGAGGTAAAATAAAAATGCAGGAAAAAAATCACTGATGAGAACAAATCTTTAAAAAGTACAATTGGTGAAATGGCTAAGGAGATTCAGAATCTAATTAGAGAGAATGATGCCCTGAAAAGTAAAATTAACCAAATGGAAAAGGAGGCTAAGAAGCAAAATGAAGACAACAATTCATTAAAAAGTAGAATTGAGCAAGTACAAGCTAATGATTCTACGAAGCATCGAGAATCAGTGAAACAAAATCTAAAGAATGAAAAAATAGAAATAAATGTGAAATATCTTATTGGAAAAACAACTAACCTGGAAAATAGATCCAGGAGAGAAAATCTAAGAATTATTAGTCTACCGGAAAGCCATGATGAAAAAAAGACCCTGGACAGTGCCTTCCAAGAAATACTCAAGGATAACTTCCCTCAGGTCCTAGAATCAGAGGGTGAAATAAACATTGAAAGAATCTACCAATATCCACCAAAAGAGATCCCAAATTGAAAACTCCAAGAAATATTACAGCCAAACTCCAGAATTATCAGGTCAAGGAGAAAATACCACAAGCAACCAGAAAGAAACAATTCATATATCGTGGAACTACAATCAGGATCATGCAGGATCTTGCAACTTCTACATTAAAAGACAGGAGAAATTGGAATATGATATTTCAAAAGCCAAAGGAGCTTAGACTACAACCAAGGATCAACTGCCCAGCAAAACTGAGCATAATTTTTCAGTCAAGGAGATGAACATTCAGTAAAATAAGGGAATTCCAGACTTTCCTGATGAAAAGGCAAGAGCTCAATGGAAAACTAAATCTTCAAATACAAAAGTCAAGAGAGACATAAAAAGGTAAACAGGGAAAAAACAAACAAACCTTCTTAATCAATAAGGGTGAATTGTTTATGTCCTTATATAGTATTATATCTATATCTATATCTATCTATCTATCTATATATATATATATATATATATATATATATGTACATACACACACATACACATATATATGTCAATCTTGAGAATAGTACAGTTATTATGACAATCAAAAGGGATACACATAGACTGTATCAGTATAAAATGACTGATATAATGATAAAAACATAATTAAGAGATTAAAGAAATGGTTCTGGGAGAAGAGGGAAGGAGATAGTAGAAAAGGGTAAATTACATCACATGAAGAGGCACAAAAACATATTATAATAGAGCGAAAGAAGGGAGGGAGAAGAACAGTGTTTGAGCTTTACTCTCATCAGATTTGATTCAAGAAGAGAATAACATACTCCAATAAGTATAGAAATCAAACTTACCCTACAGGCAGTAGGACAGGAAAAGGGAAAGAAAAGCGGGGGTGGTCAGAAGGGAGGGAAAAAGTAGCAAGGGGAAAAGGCTAAGATAAAGGAGGGGATTCAAGAGGGAGGGTAAACTGAGGAAGGCAGAGATCAAAAGCAAAACTGTATTGAGGAATGGAAGGGAGAAGGGAGAAATAAAAGCATAAATGGGGGAGGGGAGGAAATAGGATGGAGAAAAAGACACAGATAGTAATCATAACTGTGAATGTGAATGGGATGAACTCTCCCATAAAACAGAAGTGGATAGCAGAATGGATTAAAAACCATAATCCTACAACATGTTGTTTACAAGAAACACATTTGAAACAAGGGGATACACACAGTGTAAAGGTAAAAGGCTGGAGTAGAATATATTGTGCTTCAGCTAAAGTAAGAAAAGCAGGGGGTAGCAATCCTAATCTCAGACGAAGCAAAAGCAAAGATAGATCTAATTAAAAGAGGTAAGGAAGGACCCTATATCCTGCTAAAAGGCACCACAGACAATGAAGCAATATTGTTATTTAACATATATGCACCAAGTGGTATAGCATGCAGATTCTTAGAGGAGAAGTTAAGGGAGTTACAGGAAGAAATAGGCAGCAAAACTATACTAGTGGGAGACCTCAATGTCCCCCTCTCTGAGCTTGATAAATCTAACCTCAAAATAAACAAGAAAGAAGTTAAGGCTGTGAATAGAATTTTAGGAAAGGCAGATATGGTAGACCTCTGAAGAAAATGGAATGGAGATAAAAAGGAATATACTTTTTTCACAGCACTATATAGCACATACTCAAAAATTGACCATGTACTAGGGCATAAATACCTCACAATCCAATGCAGAAAGGCAGAAATAGTCAATGCATCCTCTTCAGATCATGATGCAATAAAAATTGTTTGTAGTAAAAGACCATAGAAAGATAAACTAAAAATTAACTGGAAACTAAATCATCTAATCCTAAAGAATGAGTGGCCAAAGAACAAATCATAAAAACAATTAATAGCTTCATTTTAGAGAATGACAATAATAGAAAACATACCAAACCTTATCGGATACAGCAAAAGCAGTTCTTAAGGGAAGTTTTATATCTCTAAACACTTACATGAATAAAATAGATAAAAAGGAGATCAATGAATTCGGCACGCAACTGAAAAAGCTAGAAAAGGATCAAACTGAAAATCCCCAATTAAATACCAAATTAGAAATACTGAAAATCAAAGGAGAGACTAATAAAATTGAAATCAAGAAAATTATTGTACTGATGAATAAAATCAAGAGATGGTTTTATGAAAAACCAATAAAATTGGTAAACATTTGATTTGATTTTAAAAACAAGAAATAAGAAAACCAAATTACCAGTATCAAAAATGAAAAGGGTGAATTCACCTCTAATGAAGAGGAAATTAAAACAATAACTAGGAATTATTTTGCCCAATTGTATGCCCATAAATTTGACAATATTGGGGAAATGGATGAATATTTACAAAAATAGAAATTGCCCAGGTTAACAAAAGAGGAAGTAAAATACCTAAATCACCCCATCTCAGAAAAAGAAATTGAGCAAGCCATCAATGAACTCCCTAGGAAAAAATCTCCTGGACCAGATGGTTTTACATGTGAATTCTATCAAACATTTAAAGGACAATTAATTCCTGTATTTTGTAGACTATTTGGGAAAATAGGCAAAGGAGGAGTCCTACCAAACTCTTTTTATGACACAAATAGGGTACTAATACCCAAACCAGGAAGAGTAGAAATAGAGAAAGAAAATCATAGACCAATTTCCCTAATGAATATTGATGCAAAAATTTTAAATAAAATATTAGCGAAAAGATTGCAGCAACTTATCATGAGAATAATACACTATGATCAGGTAGGAATTATTCCAGGAAAGCAAGGCTGGTTCAATATTAGGAAAACTGTCAGCATAATTGATCATATCAACAACAAAACTAGCAGAAACCATATGATTATCTCACTAGATGCAGAAAAAGCTTTTGACAAAACACAACACCCTTTCCTATTAAAAACACTAGAAATGGCGTCTTCCTTAAAATTATAGATAGCATCTACCTAAAACCTTCAGCAATCATTACGTGTAATGGGGATAAGCTAGATGCACTCCCAATAAGATTGGAGATGAAACAAAGATGCCCATTATCACACCTATTATTCAATTTGGTACTAGAAATGGTAGCTTTAGCAATAAGAGAAGAAAAAGAAATTGAAGGAATTAGAATAGGCAAAGAAGAAACTAAATTATCACTTTTTGCAGATGATATGATGATTTATCTAGTGAATCCTAGAGAATCAAGTAAAAAACTACTTGAAATAATAAACAACTTCAGCAAAGTTGCAGGATATAAAATAAACCCACACAAATCCTTGGCATTCATATACATTAGTAACTAAGCCCAACAGCAAGAGATAGAAAGAGAAATCCCATTTAAAGTTACTGTAGACAATATAAAATATTTGGGAGTCTACCTGCCAAGACAAACCCTGGGCCTATATGAACATAATTATGAGATACTTCTCACACAAATAAAGTCAGATCTAAATAAATGGAAAAACAATCAAACTACCAAAAAATTATTTTACGGAGCTGGATAAAATAATAACAAAATTCATCTGGAAGAACAAAAGGTCCAGAATATCAAGGGAATTAATGAAAAGAAATGCTAGGTAAGCTGGCCTAGCCATACCAGATATAAAACTGTACTATAAAGCAGCAGTCATCAAAACTACTTGGTACTGGCTAAGAAACAGAGAGATGGATCAGTGGAATAGGTTAGGTGCACAAGACACAGTACTCAATGACTATAGCACTCTACACTTTGATAAACCTAAAGAATCCAGCTCCAGCCTCTGGGCTAAGAATTCACTATTTCACAAAAACTGCGGGGAAAATTGGAAAATGGTAGGGTAGAAACTGGGCATAGACCAATATGTTATACCATATACCAAAATAAAGTCAAAATGGGTTCATGATTTAGGAAAAAAATCTGATACTATTAGCAATTTGGGAGACCAAGGAATAATTTACCTGTCAGATTTATGGTAAAGGGAAGAATTCATCACCCAACAAGAGATAGAGAGCATTAAAAAAGGCAAAATGGATAATTTTGATTATGTTAAATTGAAAGGTTCTTTTGTATAAACAAAGCCAATGCAACAAAGATTAGGAGGGAAGCAGAAAATTTGGAGAAAATCTTTACAACCAGTGTCTCTGATAAAGGCCTCATATCTAAAGTTTACAGGGAACTGAGTCAAATATATAGGAATACAAGTCATTCCCCAATTGAGAAATGCTCAAAGGATATAAACAGGCAGTTTTCAGAGGAAGAAATTAAAGATATTTATAAGCATATGAAAAAATGTTCTAAATCACTATTGATTAGAGAAATGCAAATCAAAACAACTCTCAGGTACTACACCTCTCCTGTCAGATTAGCTAACATGACAAAACAGGAAAATGATAAATGCTGGAGAGATGTGGGAAAATTGGAACATTGTTACATTGTTGGTGGAGTTGTGAACTGATCCAGCCATTTTGGAGAAAAATCTGGAACTCTGCCCAAAGGGCTATAAAAATGGGCATACCCTTTTATCCAGTAATACCACTTCTAGGGCTGTATCCCAAAGAGATCACAGAAGTGGGAAATGGACCGAGTGTACAAAATATTTATAGCAGCTCTTTTTGTGGTAACAAAAAATTGGAAATCAAGGGGATGTCCATCAATTGGGGAATGGCTAAGTTCTGGTATATGAATGTAATGGAATACTATTTGCTACAAGAAATGGGGAAGATATGGACTTCATAATAACCTGGAAATGTTGAGGGGGGGGGGGAAGAAACCCAGGGATGCAGGGATCCGAAACCAAAGTTCCCAGGGAGAGGCCACATGGAATGAATTCATGGATACAAGCATTCTTTAAGTCAAGGAGGCAAAGATTTATTATGCTGTGCGTAAATAAAGTGGGCAAGAGTTCTTATTAGGGAACCTGCCACCATAAAGAGGTGCAGGCGGAATCTTTATAGAAGCTAATAGAGTATTAAAGAGGGGGGGACATGTCAGTTAGGTGTCTGGGGGTGGGATTAGGGAGTGGTTTAGGCTGTGTTCAAGGAGTGGTTAGTTCTTAAAGGAACATGCACATTTAGTATCTATTGCGCAGGTGTATTACCCAGAGTTCTCTAGGAAATAGCCCACAGGGGGTTACTGGGGAGTGTGGTCTTTACTGTGAAACATCACTACCTTCACTGTCAGTCAGGGCTAAAGGGAAATAGTTTCTCATCTAGTGTCTTGTTAGACAAAATATTATCTCTAAGATACATATTAGAAAGGTCAGTGAATAGTAAATATGATTATGATTCAGTGTACAGTCAGTTATCAGGATCCGGAAATCTATCTATAGTTCCACATAGCTGCTTACGAAGGAAGAAGCAGAGATAAGTTGGGGCAGGCTGCGCTTTAGCTAGAGAGAGACAACCTGAGAGAGAACATGTTTTGAGAACTAGATGTGTAAGAGAGAATATGTTTTGAGAACTATATGTGTTTATGAGAACTGAATGTGTTTTGAAATTGGGGTTCAGGCTCAGGCACCCAAGCAGAGGCTGTTAGAATTTAGAGTCCAAGCATGAGCACCTCATCAGAAAGACCTACATGATATGATGCGGAGTGAGGGGAGCAGAACCAGGAGAACATTGTACACAACCACAGACGTATTGTTTCTATGATGACTAACTTTGATAGACTTGGTCCTTCTCTGCAATACAAGGTTCAAAGACAGCTCCAAAGGACTCATGATGGAAAGAGCTATCTACATCCAGAGAAAGAACTACAGAGTCTGAATGCAGATTGAGGCAAACTATTTGCTCTCTTTTTTTTCTCTTCTTTTTTGGTTTTGTTTCTTCTTTCTCACGATTCATTCCATTGGTCATAGTTCTTCTTTACAACTTGACTGTTGTGTAAATAAATTCAATGAGAAGGTATATGTAGAACATATATTGGATTCCATGCCATCTTGGTGGGGGGGGGGAAGGAAGAAAATTTGAAACTCAGAATCATGTGGAACTGAGTGTTGTAAACTAAAAATAAAAAAATCTAAAAAAATACAGTGAAAAAAATAAACATAAAAAATTTAAAAAAAGAAAGTCAAATTTTCTATTCATCTCTAGTCTTTTCATCAAGAATGCTTGATAGTTCTGTAACTTAGTGATGTCCATTTCTTCCCTGAAGCATTATGTTAAGTTTTGCTGGGTAGGTGATTCTTGGTTGTAATTCTAGCTCCTTTGCCTTCCAGAACATTATATTCCAAGCCCTGTGATTCTTTAATATAGAAGCTGGTGAATCTTGTGTTATTCTGACTGTGGTTCCACAATACTTGAATTGTTGCTTTCTGACTGCTTATATTTTCTTCTTGACCGGGCAACCCTGGAACTTGGCTTCAATATTCTAGGGAGTTTTCATTTTGGGATCTCTTTCAGGAGGTGATTGGTGGATTCTTTCAATTTCTATTTTATCCTCTGGTTTTAAAATATGAGGGCAGTTTTCCTTGATAGTATCTTGAAAGGTGATGTGTAGGCTCTTTTTGTGACCATGGCTGTCAGGAAGTTCAATAATTTAAAAATAATCTCTCCTGGATCTATTTTCCAGGTTCAGTTGTTTTTCCAATGAGATATTTCACACAGTCTTCTATTTTTTGTTTCTTTTGGTTTTATTTTATTGTTTCTTGATTCCTCATAAAGCCATTAGCTTCCATTTGCACCATTCTAATTTTTAAGGAATTATTTTCTTCAGTAATCTTTTGTACCTCCTTTTCTGTTTGCCCAGTTCTGCTTTATAAGACATTCTTCTCCTCGTTGCCTTTTTAAAACCTCTTTTACCCTCTGTCTTGGTCTGTTTTAACATGTTCTTTTCAGTATTTTTGTGTCTCTTTTATCAAGCTGTTGACTCATTTTTCACGATTTTTTTGAATCACTCTCATTTCTCTTCCCCATTTTTCCTCTACTTCTCTAACTTGCTTTTCCAAATCCTTTTTGAGCTCTTCCATGGCCTGAGACCAATTCATATTCTTCTTGAAGGCTTTGGATATAGGACCTTTAACTTGTTGTCTTCTGAGTGTGCATTTTCATCTTCCTTGTCACCATAGTAACTTCCAATAGGGTTTTTCCCATTATTTGTTCATTTCCCCAGCCTACTATTTGTCTTTTAATTGCTTGTTAAAATAGGATTCTGCTTCCAGAGTGGAGGGAAGCTTCAGGGGTTTTGTGCAGAAATTTTCAGATACTTCTAGGGACCTGTAAATTTTGAGTTCTTCCAAAGTGGTATGATCTAAGGAGAGGTGTAATTACTATTCTCCCAGCCTGTGCTCTGGTCTGTGAGCAACCATAAGCATTCTTTTCTGCCCTGGAACTGTGAGGATGCCCCACTCCCTCCACTGTGGTTATAAGCTCTGCTATACTAGTGCTCCTCCTCACCCTGGGACTCCCACCCAGGACTGGGACCCAGATCCAAGTATGGGTGAAGCAAGTCCTGCCCCAGTGCTAGCAAAAAGACTCCTGTAATCTCCCTCTGACCAGTTGTTTGACCCCTTTACCGTATGTAGGCTGAGCACTCTGGAAGCAGCTGCTGCTGCTGCTATTGCTGATTCAGTCACTCCCAAGGCCTGTTCCTAGTTTTGTGTGGCCTGGGCTGTGCTTCCACAGCCTGTGGTGAACTGCCTGTTGACCTTCTAAGTTGTCTTTGGTGTTTGTGGGCTGAGAGGTCTGGAAATTGCCACTACTGCTAGCAATTCAGTGGCCCCAAGACCTGTTCCTTGTTTGCTGGGGCCTGGTCTGTGCTGGTGTGCCTGTTCTGACCTGTGCTCCTTTCTCACCCTACTGCAACAGACCATTCCTGCCAACCTTCCAAGTTGTCTTGGGCTAGAAATTTTTTCACTCCATCTTTTTGTGGATTCTGCTGCTCTAGAATTCATTTAGAGTCGTTTTAAAAGGTATTTGGAGGGGTTTGGCCGGGAACTCAGGCAAGTCCCTGCCTTTACTCTGTCATCTTGTCTCCACCTCAAAAAAAAGTTGCTTTTTAAAAAGAATAATCCCTAAGTGAAATATTCTGATGAATGAACTAATACGATTTCTAAAAAATGTCTTCTACCAGAGTTTTTATATTTTCTATAGCAGAGAAGAGAAACTCATAATTCAATGAAATGACAGCAACTTCTAAAATTTAAAAAGTAAATATTTGTCTTCAGTAGAAAACAAAAGGTATTGAAGAAAACAATGGCTAAAGCCATTCAATGAAATAAACATTAAATTTAGATTCATATTGCCTTGGGTGGGAAATATTTCTTATTTATAAGCTTTCCCAGTGCTCTGGAATTCTTTGGTTTTCCTAAAGTTTTGTTACTTACTTTCTTACCTAACATGGGCTTTTAGGCAGGGCCCTTGATGGTACAATTTGCACATTACCGAGAAAATTGCCTGTCTCTATATCTCCCCTTTCCCAACTAACCTTTTGCCTACTATTTCCACCAATGCAAAAGTCAAATAAAGAGGCAAATGTATCATTTGTACATATTAATAAGTTGGTTCAGTTTCTCAGGTTAAATTGGTACCTAGTGCAAAACAAATTCCTTAGGAAATGGGATAAAGGACAAGGAAGTTTTGAAGAGGGAAAGAAAAGGTCTAGAATGTAGGACATTCCATGGAGAGTGCAGAAACAGCTAACCCAGATACAACATCATAATTAAATGCCCTGGGTAGGTAAGAGGGAGCAAGAGCAAGGGAGCACCAGTCACCTGGCATGAGGAGGAAAAGGAAAGATATGAATAAGAGAAAGGAAACACTAAGCATATAGTAAATCTGCCCAATAATTTTGTTTTTGTTGCCCTTGCTTTTACATAACATTTCACTTTATATTTTTCTTTCTCCAACCCATCATTCTGAACCATAAGTTATAAGCCTTCTGGCTAATGAAGACACTTTTTGAATGATTTCCATGGTATATGATTTGTAGAAAGTGTTGCTTCCTATCTTTTCATTCTTGAGGTTCAAGCATGATTCTTGGACAATTTTTAGCTATGTGATAAAAATTCTAGGTCTAGACTTGAACTGCCTGCTGCAAAACTTTAATGTTAACTGATACCATCTCTCTTATCCTGGTATTAGGTGATGGTCTCCTCAGAACTATGCTCACCTACTTTGTACAATGTTCAGAGGGATGTATGAGCTTCCTTGTTATGAACTTTATGTATCCAGGGTGATGTTTCTCAAGACTACTGTTCTAACCTTAAAATAATGGCGAGTGGGGGAGAAGGTCTCACTAATTCTTTTTCCTACTAGCCAAGACAGCAAAAGAATGTAAGTGACTCTAGTGGAGATACACATAAGGAGTATGATTTGATTCTTCTTTAATTTCATTATGGTAAACGTAATTTGATAGTGAGTAGTGCCACCATAGTGCAGATGGTAAGTGTTAGCCATATCTCATTATCCAGAAAAACTGAGTTCAGCCTGCCTTCAACAGTTGTAATTGGCCCCTTCCTGTCTCTTTCCAGATAGGGTAAAACCATTAGGCAGAGTCCTTTGTGAATTTGCAAGACAGGAGGAAGAAAATAGTTTATTTCTCATTTATTTAAAATGACAGGAAATTGAAAAAAGAAGAGCTGGCTAAAAGTCAGAAGAGATGGGTATTCTGGAAGACAGCCTTGCTTCCTAGGATTACAAGAAGAGTTAAAGGTGTCTATAATTCAAAAAGACTGTGTAGTTATATCAAATGTTTGGCAGGCAACAAAGGATAAAACACCTATAACTGGTCAGTTAAATGGCCATATTTGCTATAATTTCCAAAGGCTGAAGGAGTGTAGTAGAGCTCCAAAAAGGTAGGAAGCACCAACGGCTTTCTCTATGGCATGGGGACTGAATTAGAGAAGAATGTGCTGATAATTTTACCACACATCGTGGCACTCTGCCAGCTCTGTGAGCTGGGACGTCTGACATCTATCTTTTCATAATTTCACTGAGGATGGTTGTACCTGTTCAGCTGAAACAAGAACTGACTAGATTAGATCAATCACTCCAAATTCACACCTCACATTGTGAAGGCTTAGAAAACCCTATTTAACTCAAATTTAAAAGGCTCATTTTATTTTCATGGCACTCTTCTGAGTTTGGCTGTAAGAGAAACTAGAGACTTTATGGTGTTCACATACTGTGAGATGTTGATTCTCTTCCAGTTTTTTGTTTGACTAGATGCAAGAGAGCTACAGAAAGCTCTGGACAGAACTCAAAATCTGAAGCTGCAATGGCAAGGGCTTTGGATATTGCAAATGATGACTGAAGAGCATTACATGTTGCAATAGCCATCAACCCTTCAGTGACAGTGGGCACAAAAATCTTAAAATTAAAGCCTTATGTGACCCAAATCTCATTTTGCTTAAATGCATATCTAACCATTAATAGACACAAAACCAGTTCATCAAATGATGACTGTATTTTCATTTTCTGAAATGCAATACTTAATTCAATTAATACTCAATTAATATTGAACGAAGCACTCTTTGGGAACATGGTGCTCCCATTCCAGTGAATACACAAAGTTAAGGTTAAATTGTAAGATGAAAAACTTTCAGCAGTAAACAAAAATAATATTTAAAGTTATATAAATGAGGCTTTTCTTTGTTTATTTAAATATATTTAATGTTTTAGTTTTCAACATTGATTTCCAAAAGATTTTGAGTTACAAATTTTCTCCCCATTTCTACCTGCCCCCCCATTCCAAGATAGCATATATTCTGATTGCCTCATTCCCCAGTCAGGCCTCCCCTCTTTCGACTCACTCCCCACCCCATCCCCTTTCCCTTACTTTCTTGTAGGGCAGGATAGCTTTTAAAATTATGAGTTTCAAATTCTCACCTCTCTTCCCTTCCCACCCACCCTCCCTAGGAAGGCAAGCAATTCAACATAGATCACGCATGTATCATTATGTAAAACACTTCCACAATGTTCATGTTGTGAAAGGCTAACTATATTTCCTTCCATCCTTTCCTGCCCCCTTTATTCAATTTTCTCCCTTGACCCTGTCCCTTTTCAAAGGTGTTTGCTTGTGATTATCTCCTCCCCCTATCTGCCTTCTCTTCTATCATCCCCCCGTTTTTAATCACCTTCCCCTTATTTTCCTGTGGAGTAAGATACCCAATTGATTGTGTATGTTTTTGCCTCCTCAAGTTGGATCCAATGAGAGTATGATTCACTCATTCCCCCTCACCTCCCATCTCTTCCCTTCCAACAGAATTGCTTTTTCTTGCCACTTTTATGTGAGATAATTTACCCCATTTTATCTCTCCATTTCCCCTTCTCTCAATATATTCCTCTTTCACCCTTAAATTTATTTCTTTTTTTAAGATATCATCCCTTCATATTCAACTCACCCTGTGCCCTCTGTCTATATTCCCTTCAACTCCCCTAATACTGAGAAAGGCCTCATGAATTATACACATCATCTTTCTATGTAGTAATGTAAACATAACAGTTCAACTTTAGTAAGTCCCTTATGATTTCTCTCTCTTGTTTACCTTTTCATGCTTCTCTTGATTCTAGTATTCAAAAGTCAACTTTTCTATTCAGCTCTGGTCTTTCATTGAGAAAGCTTGAAAGTCCTCTATTTTATTGAAAATCCATATTTTGTCTTGGAGCATGATACTCAGTTTTGCTGGGTAGGTGATTCTTGGTTTAATCCTAGCTCCTTTGACCTCTGGAATGTCATATTCCAAGCCCTTTGATCCCTTAATGTAGAAGCTGCTAGATATTGTGTTATTCTGATTGTGTTTCCACAATATTCAAATTGTTTTTTCTGGTTGTTCGCAATATTTTCTCCTTGACCTGGAAACTCTGGAATTTTGCAACAATATTCCAAGGAGTATTCTTTTTAGGATCTTTTTCAAGAGGTGACTGGTGGATTCTTTCAATTTCTATTTCACCCTCTGGTTCTAGAATATCAGGGCAGTTTTCCTTGATAATTTCTTGAAAAATGATGTCTAGGCTCCTTTTTTGATCATGGCTTTCAGGTAGTCCAATAATTTTTAAGTTATCTCCCCTGGATCTATTCTCTAGGTCAGTGGTTTTTCCAATGAGATATTTCACATTGTCTTCCATTTTTTCATTCCTTTGGTTCTGTTTTATAGTATCTTGGTTTCTCATAACGTCACTAGCTTCCACTTCCTCCAATCTACTTTTTAAGGTGGTATTTTCTTCAATGGCCTTTTGGACCTCCTTTTCCATTTGGCTAATTTGGCCTTTCAAGGCATTCTTCTCCTCATTGGCATTTTGGAGCTCTTTTGCCATTTGGGTTAGCCTATTCTTTAAAGTGTTATTTTCTTCAGTATTTTTTGTGTCTCCTTTAGCAAGTCGTTGACTTGTTCTTCATGGTTTTCTTGCATCACTCTCATTTCTCTTCCCAAGTTTTCCTCTACTTCTCTTACTTGCTTTTCCAAATCCTTTTTGAGCTCTTCCATGGTCTGAGACCAATTCATATTTTTCTTGGAGGCTTTTGATGTAGGCTCTTTGACTTTGTTGACTTCTTCTGGCTGTATGTTTAGATCTTCTTTGTCAACAAAAAAGGAATCTAGAGTTTGAGTTTGGGTCTGAGTTTGAGTCTGAGTTGATTTTTGCTGCCTGTTCATGTTCCCAGCCAACTACTTGACCCTTGAGCTTTTTATCAGGATATGACTGCTTGTAGAGTAGAGAGTACTTTGTCCCAAGCTTTAGGGTCCAATGCTGCTGTTTTCAGAGTCACTTCTACTCCACTGTCACCCCAGGCTCTGTCACCACAGCACTCCTCCTCCCCCAAGAACTGCCAACCAGAACCACAATACAGATCCAAGCAGGGCACAGCAAAAGAATCTGCCTTTTTGCCCACAAAGCACTCCTTGCACTCCCACTCTGATATGCTGCTAGATTCCTTGCACAGTGTGAGCCAGCGATTCAGGAAGTGGCTGACGCTGCACCACCTCCTCCATCCCCAGAGCTGGTGGCTGGACAGCTCTGATCTAGGTCCTGCAGTTTCCCCCTAACCTGCTCTTTGGTGTTTGTGGGTTGAGAAGTCTGGTAACTGCCACAGCTCACTGTTTCATGGCCCGCTAAATGAGGCTTTTCTATAAGAATACTCAAAATACTCTAACAGATATACGTCAGTGATAAGGGTATTCCCTCTAATTATGCAAATTTAAATCCAGTCATTCCTTTCTAGCACATCTTGCCCCTTTATTCCCATAAATTTGCAGTAGGATCTAATGGGTCAGGGGACTTTCTTGTTTCCTGTTACATTGCAAGAATAATAATGGATCATGTAGGCTTACCCACTGATTAGTCATTGCCCTTAACACATGATTAGCTCATCCTTGTTTTCACTCTTTCTTGGATGACAACCTTGGTTTTTTCCTCCATAATTCTTTGTAATGTCTTGCACTCTAATCTCAACAACCATACACCTCACCCTTGTCCTCTGGGTGATAACTATATTTAATTATTTGGAGAGTGAAGTACTATTCCATGAATCAAAGGATATTTGTATTCTTAAAACTGGCCATTAAAAGAATGTTACAATTTCCCAAAGACAATCTAGCCAGTTCTTTACCTCTTGTTCAATTATGGTTCCAACTTATTATTCCCTTGTGGTGTCTGTCCAAATACATACATACATACATACATGCACACACACACACACACATATATGTATATGTAGATATATATATATATGTATATATATATATATACATATATATATATCCATACAGAGTCAATAAACATCAATTGTGTGCTTACTATGTGCTAGGTACTGTGCTAAGTTCTGGGGATACAAAAATGGGCAAAAGACAGTACCTGCCCTCAAGAAGCTCATAATGTAAGGGAGGAGGCAACAACCAAAGAAATATATACAAACAAGCTACATACAGAATAAATAAATAATTAAAGGAGAGCATGCACTAGAATGAAGAAAGATTGGGAAATGCTCCCTGTAGAAGATTAGATTTTAGCTGGGCCTTGGAGGAAGTCAAGAAAGCTGATAGGTGGAGATGAGGAAGGAGAATTTTCCAGGTGTGGGGAACAGCCAAAGAAAATTCCCAAAGCTCAGAGAAAGAATGTCTTGTACATGGAACAGCAAGGATGCCATTGTCACTAGTTTAAAACACATGGAGAGGAGTAAGGTGTAAGAAGACTAGAAAGGTGAAGATGGTGAAAGATTTTGAACTCCAAACAGAGAATTTTATATTTGAGCCTAGGTACATATTGTTGTATAAACCTTACAAATTGTTCATCTAACTGCATTTTTCATAGTCTGGACAACATAACAGAAATGAGCTTACTCAGTCATCATTGGATCAATAAAAATAGGAGACTCATAAAACAGGAAGAGGCATATTTGCCATAGGTATTTTCTACTGTAGTAGAGATCTGCTTCAGGTTTGAAGTGAAAATAGGATTCGCTATCAATGATAAGGATTTCTAAATGCTCTTGCTTGCTTATGCCATCATGCTTATTGTAATGCGGTCGAGTTCAAAATACTACAGTGCCTCCTGGATTGGTTAATAGCTTAGAAAGAGTTTGGCTTAACTATTCATAAAAGAAGAAAACAAGTAGATGAAAAATAGTGCAGAGGGGGTACTACAGTAACAGATACTCAACAATCAAGACATCATCAGCTAAGAATTTTAGGAGAATGCTTACAGAGTGGCTATGTTAACTAATCAACATCTCCAGCTGACACAAGGTTTACAGTAAAGTTACCCTGGACGACAAGTTAATAAAAACAAAGCAAAACAAAACTCAATTCCTTGAATGGCATTAATAAGAGAATAGTCCCTGAGTGTTATTAAGAACATAGATTTCTTGATAGGTTTCCTGGACCTCTCCAACTAGGATGCCATCAGCCCCCCACCCTGATTCATCTTCCTATTCTCTAGTCTAACCCATTGTCCACATAAGTGACCAACTCACATTCCCAAGTAACAGGTCTGGCATTGTCACTCTCCTGCTTAAAAAGCTCCAGAATTTCTCTCTATATTGCTCTTAGGATAAAACTGAAAATACTTTTGGCATTTAAAGTCCCTTACAACCCACCTCCAAACAGTCTTTCCAAGCTAATTCTACCACTTCCCCTCAAACAGTGCCTTCTAGCTAAGTTGTTTTACTAGTAGTTCTTCACATATAATAACCCATCTATATATTCCATGTTCCTCATAGCCAATATATTTTACCTCCTCATTTCTGCTTCTAGGAATTCTTAACCCGCATCGAGGATCAGTTAAAGTAATACTTCTGAACACAGGTCTTCACTAATTTCTATTTTCCTTTCTTCCACAATTGTTTGTTCTCCTTCTACCTATATTTATTTGTATTTACATTTCATGTGTATATATACATATATACACATATGCTTATATATACATTATATATGTATGTATGTTGTTTATATGTATATCATATAAAGACAGACTTGGGTTAGGAATATTTGGGTTCTAGTCTTGCTTCTGACACATATGGGCTGTATGATCCTGGACCTGTCACAATCTCTTGATGTCCTAAGAAAAGTTAAAAATTGTTGATTTGCATTAGTAGAATGATTTTTCCCATTGGAATTCCCTATAGTAATGAAATACCAAGTATGGACTAAGTTAAATTTTTTTTGCACTTATTGTTCTATTTAGGATCCCCCTCTCCATCCCACTCCCCAGGATCATGTCAGTCAGTCAATAATCAAAGATTTATTAAGCAAATGCTGTATGCTGGGCACTGTGCAAGGAAGGAAGAAAGAAAGGAAAGAAGGAAGGAAGGAAGGAAGGAAGGAAGGAAGGAAGGAAGGAAGGAAGGCAGTCTCTGCCTTCAAGGAACTCATAATCAAATAGGGGAGACAACAAGAAAACAAATATGTACAAACAAGATAGATACAGGATAAAAAGGAACTAATTAACATAGAGAAGGACTTGAATTTTAGTGAGGCTTCCAGTAAAATGTGAACTTTTAGTTGAGACTTAAAGGAAAATGAGGAGGGAGAACATTTTAGGCATGAGGAACAGCCAAAGAAAATGTCCAGAACAGAGAGATGGAGTGTCTTATTCATGGAAAAGCAAATAGGCCAGGGCCACTGGATTGAAGAGTGCATGGCGGGGATTAAGGTATAAGGAGAGTAGAAAAGTGTATGTGGGGTTGGGGGGAGACAGGTTATGAAGGGCTTTGAGCACCAACGAGAACATTTTGCATGTGATCCTGGAAGCAATAGGAAATCCACAATAGTTTATTAAGGTAGAGGGAGGGCATGTGATATGTTCAGACCTGGAACTTAGGAAAATCACTTTGATGGCTGAATGGAGGATGGATTGGTGTGTAGAGAGAATTGAGGCAGGCAGATCTCACCAGCAGGCTATTCTAATAGTTCAGGCATGAGATGATATGAACCTGCATCAGAGCAGTGGCAACATCAGAGGAAAGAAGACATATTCAAGAGATGTTACAAAGGTGAAATTGACAGCCTTTGGCAAAAAAAAAGGCTATGAGGGGTGAGGTATAGTGAAGAGTTCAGGATGACAAACCCACATGCTCTGAGTCTGAGGTACTGGAAGGATAGTGTTGTCCTCTACAGTAATAGGGAAAGTAGAAGGTTTTGAGGGATAATGGGTAAGCATAATGAGTTCTGTTTTGGACATGTTGAGTTATGTCAATTTCGAAGTTTCTGGTGACTCAGATTCTATTTTCTTCATAAATATTTTGTCTTCTTCTTGTTTTTTATTTGTCCATCTTCCTGGTTTTTTTATTGTTAGTTTACTTTTGGGGATATATGCATTTGTGTTTGTGTATGCTTCCCTCTCCCCGCCCCCCCATTAGTTATCATTTTCTTTGGGAGGCAATTAAAGCATCATTCTCTCTTTTTAAGCAAAGCTGTCCATTAAATTTATAAATGGTCTATTAGGATTTAAGATATTATAGTAGAGAGACAAGAGGGTTCTATTCTTGGCTCTGCCATTTGCTTGCTGTGTGACTGATAAGTAAGCTATATTACTTTCCTGGCCCTCAGCTTCTTCATCTGTAAAATGGAGACTGGCCTTATACAGATTGAATGAAGATCACATAATGCGATGCATGTGAAAGCCCTTTGTTAAGTACTATAGAAAAGTATGATATTATTCCTAACATCAGGCCTAAATTTGTCTTTTTGTAACATCCTCCCACTGCTCCTAGTTCAGTCCTCTGGAGCCAAGTAGAATAAACATATTCCACTTTCTCTTTGAAAGCCTTTAAATGCTTGCAGAAAAATTGATCGAACCTTTCTTCCCTCCTTCCCCCCGACCCTTTCTGATCAAATCTTCTCTTCTTCAGACTTGGAGAACATTAGAATGTTTTTAAGGTGAAAGAAAAGAGTCTTTGTCTGTTTGCATTTCCTTGTCTTTCCTGTGGTGGTCAAGGGCAAGTTAGATAGCAAGTGATTAGTAGGAATTGGGCATAATACCTAAAGTCAACAGTACAACCATACAATTAAGAGTCTTCCTATTTGACTGAGGCTAAACCTGGGAGTGTGGAAAGGGTAAACGTACTAAATCAATACCACCCATTTGGATGATTAACAGGGGATGTTCACACAAGACCAAAGGATTTAGAATTAGAAAAGACCATAAAAATAATTTCATCCAACCCTTTAATCTTATAGTTGAAGAAACTGAGCCCTTAAGAAATTAGGTCACTTAGGAAGTAAACAACAGAGAAGGAATTCACCACCACCATCACAACCCCTTCTTTTCTCCAGAGCCAGTACTCTTTATAGTTATCGTTTATTAATAGGCTGAATTCCTATTTATAGGAAAACTTGATGTCTAAACATTGTATTGTATGACTTTTTCTGAGAAAGTGTGTATTACAAGAATTTCACTTTTTCTAATATGTATATTCCTGAAATGTCATTGGTAAATTGAATTCTTATTAATTTCATTCCATTTTAAATGCATCAGGTGAGCTCAAGATTCAAAGAAATCCAATGATGGATATTTTTGCAAAGCAAATAATTATTTTTATGTGTATTGGTTTTTTGTAAACCCATATCTACATGAAGATATGCCATGTATGTACGAACAAATATATGTGTGTATACATGCATATACATATATGTCCTAGTTTAAATAGAGATATTGATATGTGCATTTAAACTAATCTACAGAATGAAACACACTATTCTAGAATTTGCTTAAGAATCTGCCCTGAGCTTTTGTTTCATTTCCCACTTTCTCTTGTGTGTGTGTGTGTGTGTGTGTGTGTGTCCTTCCTTTATCAATACCACCTTACTAGCTTCCTGATGAAATGACTGACTTTCCTTTTGTTCATTTGCATTTTATAAAAATAGTCTTCTAAATATCTAAATGCAAATCTGAGATTTGCAAAGGCTGAGCTACCTCAGGAGACCAGTTTCTCCCCAAGCCTCCACTTCTCTCTCCTTCACAATGTGTGTCAATTTTGATCTTGATCAACACTGTTTGCTTCTGCACTCTGCTGCACACTCATTACTAGGATGCCACTTGCCTTTTTTGTTCTATAGACACTATTCAACCCTCTCCAACATGTTCTGATTCAGTACTACATTTGATAGGATTTTGTGGCACCTGACATTGTTTTTCGCGTTTTTAGTTCTTGACAAAGCTCACTCACACTGCATGCAAACATATGTCTTATAGATTGATGTTAGTTCAGTGATCTGGGCATGCATACTTTAAAAAAAATTGGAACAAACAAGAATTATTATACAATAAATAAGCAGAGCTGTCATCACTTCTTTCCTATGTCCTTTCTGCTGGTTTATTTAAATGAGACATACATTTTGGTTGAATTGTGCTCATTTAATTACCCCAGCTTTGTTGTTGTTTGGTCATTTCAGTCACATCTGACTCTTCATGACCCCATTTGGAGTTTTCTTGTAAAGATACTGGAGTGGTATGACTTTTATTTTTCCAGCTCATTTTACAGATGAGAAAACAGAGGCAAATAGAGTTAAATTACTTGCCCAGGGTCACATAGTGTCTGACGCTAGCTTTGAACTTGGGTCTTCCTGACTCCAGGACCCAGCCCTCTAGCCACTGTGAGTGAAAGGTACATAATAGGCACCTAAACACTTCTTAAGCTGAATTAAAATGAATGTAAATTTCTATCACAAAAGACTTATGGACACTGAATAGTATTTACTTATTTTCATTAACCTGTTGCTAGTATGATCAGAGCACTAGAAATCAGGGTGGTACTCAAGGGGTCACTAAAAAAGAATATATTTTATGCAAGACCATGGTATTCCACTACTTAATCACCTTTGCCATAAATATGCTGAAATCTCGCTTTTTTCTAATGTCTTGGCAGTTCACATTCAGAATGTACAAATTAAGTTAATTTTGACTATAATAAAGATCTTAAAGTACCTAAAATAAGGGTTATGAGTCCATTTATTTATAGATAAAGGAGATTTTGTAGCTATGCAATATGTGACAAGATATCTTGGAAGATTTCCTGAATAGGGTGTAAAAGCCAGAACTGAATGTATATTGAATGTATAAGGAAGGGACTTTAAAAATGGTAGAAGAAAAGAATAAATTCAATAATAGCAAATCAAATGATTTATAGCGTTGTTGCAAAACTAATGCTTAGGAGGAGATTGAGTGTCTAGCCTCCAAAAAATATCAAATAGGCAGAATGATTATCAGCCATGTCCCAAAACACATAGGACAGTCAACATGAAGAGTTGGCTGCTTAAACTAGGGCGGTGCAATCACAAGATCCCCTTGGTTCTCTCGGATTGTGCAAAAAACTCCCAAAAACCCACTAAGGATGAATAGAGAGGATATCAAACATCTTGTTAAACTGAATGATTTCTAAAGTCTTCTTCAGCTTTAAGTTATAAGTGACTAAATCAAATAAGGTCAATTAAAAATTCTGTCATGCAAAAATTTCTAAATGTTAGGATGATTAGTATCTTTTTTAAAGAATCACAATGTCCCAAAAACTATTTTAAGTAATATTATTCATCAAGGAAGGTATGTGTTTCTTAGCAAACAACTCAGTTTTGGTTTTTAATGTTGAGCATGGATATTTTGGATGTCTGCAAAGATTCTTCATCAATTCACTAAGAAGCTTGTTTCTTTTTCCGGCTAAAATATTTTCAATTGATTTAAAAGAAAATTATATGTACCCACTAGGTAATGCCCATATCTCTATGTTTCCTTTATTTTTTCTGATACCAGACTTTATTTGTGTCCTAGAGACTTGACATTTTTTCCCAAGCAGTCAGCCATCTTTGCTTAGCTTAACTACCTTTCCTTTATTTATTGCCACCAGGTGGCAGTGTGATAACACATGTACCTAAAATAACCTCTTTCACATTGGGTACACTAGAATCCACAAGAAGAATGTGTAGTAAGTTTCAAGACTGTGGTGATCAAAGGCTGATTTTAAAATTTTAAGTCCTTCACACAAGACATAAAATGTTAATGTGAAATCAAAGGTTTAAGTGTCTCTGTTCTTCCCTCCAACCCTAACTCTCTACCCATCTGTTGAGGCGCTCTCTCATGAAATAACATGCCACTGCATCAATCTCTACCTCAGAGTTTAAAAAAAAAGTTTTATTAGTGTATTTTGATTTTTACATATACTCTTCCCAACAGCCCATCCAATACAGTATTCTTCAAAGAACAGAAAAAGTTAAGTGTAGCTGTCAATTGTTATTGTACAGAGATTACAATAGAAAAAGTATGCAATTTTCTATGCCCATAGTCTCCTACCTTTCTATCAATAACAAGGAATTATATTTCAATGATCTAGAGTCACATATTTAGATATTTTGTGCAAGTCATCTCTCCTGCAAGATTCAATTCTTTTGTTTCTTCTATATAGAGTTATTTACATATTTTGAATATTCTTTATTTGTTGAATGAATTAATGAATGGAAACATTTTTAATTAACCCAATTTATCGTAAGAGTGCTATAATGCATACATTTAAATTTGCTTACAAATGTATTGCCTCTTTATCATTAGAGATTAATTGTTGATTGTTGAAGACTGAGATCTAAGTGACTTGCCCAAGTTTCTTACAGTTAATTACTAGAAAGCCCAGGACTAGAATTCAAGTATCCAGATTCCTAGTCTAGTGCTCACATGTCCCCCTCCTCTCAATATGTAGAGAATTCTGACATTAGAAAAATGATTTAAAAAATAGAAAGCATTTTATGAAATTATAATTCATGTCAAAATCACTTATAATGCAAATTATTCTGGTATGTTTACTTTGCCAAGCACTAACTTCAAGTTTGCTGACATAGTTTTTTCGACAATTCAAAATAGATCATAGGATTGAGAGCTAGAAGCAAACTTAGATATTGTATAATCCAAAATAATTCATTTCATAGTCAAGGAAACAGCCTAGGAGAAAAGGACCTGACTTACCCAGGATAAAATGCTAATTTAATTACAATATTTTTAGTATAAGTTTTTGGCAATTTAATTCAATTAGTCAGTTAGTCATGTGTTACAGTGGATAGAGCACTGGGCCTGGAATCAGGAAAACTTGTGTTCAAAACTGGCCTGAGATACTTTTCAGATCCTGGGCAAGTCATTTATCCTTTGTCTGCCTCAGTTTCCTCAAATGCAAAATGGAGATAATAACAGCACTGACGTCCAAAGGTTATTGTGGGGATCAAATGAGATAATATTTGTAAAGTACTCAGCATAGTGCCTGAGACATGTTAGGTACTTAATAAATACTTGTTTGTTTCCTCCTTCCCTCCCTCTCTCCCTCCCTCCTTTCTTCCTTGCTTCCTTCCTTCCTTTTTTTCTTCCATATGCCAAGCACTGTGTTAAGCACTGGGGAAAAGATATACCATAATCTCAAAGAGGTAGAATAAAATTCAACAAGCATTTAATGAATGCTTAATGGAAGCCAAGAATTGTATTAATAGGCTCTGGGAAAGCAAAAGCAAAAATGAAACAGCTCCTGCCCTCAAGGAGCTTTACTTCTTCTGGAGATAAACAGTATATATGCAAATGAGTAAGTACAAACTATATATAGAATAATTTTGAGGAGTAAAGAAAGCTCTAACAACTGGGAAATCATGAAAAGCTACAATGAGGAGGTGGCACTCCATCTGGGTCTTGAAGGGATCTAAGGATTGCAATAAGCCAAAGTGAATAAAAAGAAAATTGCAGGCATGGGGGAGAGCCTGTGTAAAGGCAACTGAGATGGGAGATGGAATGGCAAGTATGGGAAACAGTAAAAAAAATACTAGTTTCTCTGGAATGTAAAGCAGAATGCATCAGGGAGAGTAATGTGCAATCTGTCTGGAAAGATAGGTTGGAACCAGATTGTGAAGGGCTTTAACTGTCAAATAGAAGAGTTTATATTTTATCCCCCAGGCAGGCAAGGGATAAACAGGCCTCCAAATGGCAATCCTTTCATAGTTGCGCAACTATTTTGGGCAAAATCCCATCCTAGAGAACACTGCAACATAGAATATGAATGCAGGCACCCAAAGGCAACAAAATATTAATAGTCAGGCAAAAGGAATAAAGTACTAACATTATGCCACAGCATGCCCTGCCTGGCACATATAACACAGTCTGTGATGACTGAAACTTCTCCTTAATTTTATTCACCATTAGTTTAACAAATATTTACTGAACCACTGTTTTGTGCATGATATTTCAAAAAGATGCTTTCACGGATTTCACAGTCAAAATTCCTCATTACAACAAAATGTTAAAGGGGAAGGTTTTTTTTTTCAAGTACATCTTTTTAGAAAAATCTCTTTAAAAGTAATTTATATACAAGGTTCTTATCTACATTGGTAGAAGGAGTTTCCATACCAAGATTTCCCTACAGGGATGTAATCATAGCTCTAGACCAAAAAAGAATCTCTCTCTCTCTCTCTCTCTCTCTCTCTCTCTCTCTCTCTCTCTCTCTCTCTCTCTGTCTCTCTCTCTCTCTCCCCTCCTCCTCCTCCTCCTCCTTTTCCTCCTCCTCCTCCTCCTCTTCCTCCTCTTCCTCCTCCTCCTCCTCCTTCCCTTCCTCCCCCCCTTACCCCTTCTCTCCTATGTGTACACATAGAACATTTAAAGTTTTGTAGAAAGCTCTTGGGTAATTCTCCCCCCTTCCCCTACTTATGCATATTTAGCCTAAATAAAAGTCTAATCTAATATCTCATCATGGGATAGAATTGTCCTTGGATTTTTGAAGTCCAAGCTCTGACAGGTATTACATATTGTAAAGGCTTCTGGTTGGTTGGCTGTTGTCCTTCATTCTCAAAGAGGACCAAAATGACATCACTATGCTAGAGTCAAGTTTCAGTGTGTCCAACTGTGGCTGATCAGACCAATACCAGCTCTGAATGTTCTACCACAGGTTGGGCACAAATAGTGCATGTGCACATTTAGGGTGGATATTTTAAATTTGCACATTCTGCATTTTCTTTGAGCTGTTTCAATCTACTTTGCTCACAGAGCACAGCACCTTCTCTGATGTGGGAATGCCATGCTGAGTGGTCTTGTGCCAGTGTCTCCCATGTCATACAATTAATTCTAAAGGTCTTGAGAGAGACCTTGACAGTGTCCTTGTATAGCTTCTTCTGACCACCATGTGAACACTTGCCCTGTGTGAGTTCTACATAAAATGGTCTTTTTGGCAAGCATACATTTTACTTTCAAACAACATGGCCAGCCCATTGGAGTTGTGCTCTCTGAAGTAGAGTTTGAATGCTTGGCATGCTCCATAAAGACTTCTAGTACAATGGCAGTTACAGTGTCTGCTTTCTACAGTGGATTAGCTATGTGTTCAGTTTTATCACCAATAGTCTGACTACTAGATGATAGAATCTTAGGATGTAGAAGACTTTAAAGTACTGACCTATGTCCTGTGCATAGCTACTATTTCACCTTCCTATAGTTTTCACTCTGTAGCCAAAATATAGAATCATAACCAGAGTGGGATTATTAGAACTTTACTCTAGGGAGCAGAAATTCTAAATTCTAGCACTTGTAATACTGTAATGTTGTGGAGACAATAAAGTTTGACACTTAGTCAGCAAAATAATTAAAACAGGAAGCTACCAGGTAGTACTTCTCTTTTCCAACCCACATACCAGATGAACTCTCCCTGATCCAATCTTACTCTGCTCCTCCTTAACTGAATTTGAGTTAAACTCTTGCTAAAAAATAACTCTCAGGGGGCATCTGAAATAAAATTTATGTTATCATTAACTTTACTTCTTCATTTACTCAAGTGGGTTATCCTGTTTATATGGACAATACAGCCATAAAGACAAGAGTGGGGTGGGGTAGATAGGCATAATCCTAATGTTGTTACTATCTAATAGGATTATAAAAGAGGAAAAAAGCTTATTGTTTATTTTCTAACACTAGGTGGTGCTATTATGCACTATCCTGATCTTCTTCAACAGTAAAGATCCAAATTATACAGTCCCAAACTACCCTAGAACTTAAGCACATCCATCTCACTAAGCAGTAGTGAAGTAGCCCAAAGCTTTTTATCATTGTCAGGGTGAACAGCTTCACCTCTCCTTTCAGAGAAGCACGGAATGGTTATCTATACTTAACAGTACAGTTAGGGTAATCAGAAATTAGCTTTCAAGTCCCTACTTCTGCCCATCATAAGCTCATCCTTGAAATGTTAAGTTTTCTGAACTCCAACCATATGACTTCAGCAAAACGTCCACTCTCCACAGAAGCAGGCAAACATTTAATTACATCCAGTATTTATTCTTGGCATAAACTCTATAAACAACAACAAAAACTAATCAACACCTAGCAACAGCAAAATAATACATAATGAAAAATTTACTTAATGTCTGTACTAACTTCCACTAGACCATGGAATTGCCCAGATGGTGCAGAAGTATCCTTGACCCCAGAAGGTTTAGGAAATGCTGAGTTGTCCTTTAAATGGCAAAGAAATTGATACAATACAACACAATTCAAAACTCATTAATTCAACTCACTTTTTCATCAGGCACGGTCATTAAGTGAAAATGCAGAGAACTCTGGATTGCACTCCACTTCATGAGGAAATAAAGTCAAGAAAAGACAGAAGTTCCCAAGGCTGATGATTTTCTTGATCTGGCCACTGGGATATCCAGCTGATCATTCTCATGAAGAATAGCTAATCCCTTAAATGAGAAGCATGACATTGCTATGATATTCTCACATTACCCTCAGATGCCACTAAGGGACCCCTTGGTTGTAGCTGTGTATCTCATAACTACAACTACTTTTCTCCCCTTGTAGGCTAAAACCAGGAGAAAAGGTAAGAAGGTAGGAAGAGTGCTATAGATGAATATTGTGTTCTTTGAAATGTTGTAGGTATTAGGGATGACTTTCCCAACTCCTGAATCTGTTTTCACCTAAAGCTTCATAGTCATGGGGGTAGGGAGCAGGATGAGGGGCTGGAGTGTACCTGAATAGTCCAGCTATACATTATAAAGCTGTATTTATTAGGAATCCACTAATTTCCCATTTGTAATCATTTAATTACAGTTTGCTTGCGTCTCCACTAAAGTTTATTTTCGTGAAGCTCATTCTTTATGGCTGAGGCAAATTAATTATATAAGCAAGATTACCAGGGAAATGTTTAAAACACTTAAGAAGAAACAGCTTTGAGACACCTGAAATATACTAGAAGGCTCCATTTACATATAAAAATGATAACCTAATTTTAAATTATTTTCATCAAATTATTTCATATATCATCATTTCTTCAAATCATTCTCATCACTCATCAAGTCTCCTAGTCTCCAGAGGACTACTTCTATAAGGCAAGCCTAGCTTTTTTCTGATACTGTGCATTTAAGCTACAAATGCAAAAAACAAAATCAGATTGGCTTTTTCCCTGATTACTTTAAATTGTATTGTAATTTAGCAGATGAAGGTTTGCTTATTGCTAAACTACTTCTTAAAATAATGCTATTAAGCAGGTATAGCCACAGGCTAAATTGTGAATCATGAAGTATTTGATTTGATCACTTCCTCTTTTCCTTTTCCTTATATTTGACTCCCTTTTTTTTACCACTCCATTTTAGTGCTTATTCTTTCTTAGTTGCCCAGGCTTCAGTGTGTTTTCCAAGGCTCAAAGGAAATGGATGTGATAAATCTATTTACATTAATGTATTAAGGATTTGCCCTATTATCCCCCTCTTCCAACCTAGATAAATTTTAAAAGAGAAGCACAGGGAGTCAGCAATACTTAGGGATGGAGCCAAGATGGCAGAGAAAAGGCAGGGACTCACTTGAGCTCACCCAAATTCCCCTCCAGAAATTTAAAAAAAACACCTTGAAATGAATTCTGGGGCAGCAAAACTCACAAAAGGATGAGGTAAAACAATTTTCCAGCCTGAGACAACTTAGAAGGTTGGCAACAAAGGTCTATCACACTGGGGTGAGAATGGAGCGTGGTCCAGCACAGACTGTGCACCAGCAAGCCAGTGGCAGACCTTGGGGAAGACCCAAAAGAGCAGCAGTGGCTTCAGGAGCTTGCTGCCCACAAATGGAAAGGAGGTTGGACAATGAGTCAAGAAGAGATTACAGGCGTCCCTGTGTTGGCAGTGGATGCAGGACTCTGCTGCATTGCCCATACATAGATCTGGATCACAGTCCTGGGTTGTACTCTCATGGCAAGGAAAAGAACAGTACACAAGAGCTGCAGTTTCAGGGTAGTGGGGACACTGGTCACAGTTCCAGGGCAGAAAAGAGTGCTTGCTGTTACTCACAGACCAGGGCACCAGGCCAGGAAAATAGTAAACACACCTCTTCTTAGATCATATCACCCTGAAAGAACTGAAAACTTTCAGAACCCAAAAACTAGCTCTGAAAACAGCTTTACAAAAAAACCTGAAGCCCGTGACAGTTTCCCCTCCACCTCAGAAACAGATCCTAACTTTAACAAAAAGTTTAAAAATCCAGAAATAGGCTAGAAAAATGAGCAAACAACAACAACAAAAAGAACCTCACCACAGAAAGTTTCTATGATGAGTGGGAAGATCAAAACACAAACTCAGAAGACAACAAAGTTAAAATTGCTATATCCAAAGCCCCAGAGAAAAATGTAAATTGGTATCATGCCCAAAAAGAATCCCTGGAAGAGCTCAACAAGGATTTTAAACATCAAATAAAAGAGCTATGATGGCAGAATAAGGCAGGAAATCACCTGAACTTTCCCAAATTTACCTCCAAACAATTGTGAAATAACACCTCAAAATGAATTCTGGAGCAGCAGACCCAACAAAAAGATGACATGAAAAACCTGTTCCAGCCCAAGATTTCTCTCACTAAGGTAAAAAAGGAGCACAGTCTGGGGCAGGGGGTATCTAAGTAAGCCAGCAGTAGGCTGTACTGTAGCAGTCCAGTGGCCAACTAAACTCCAGTAAGCCAGTGGGAGGTTTTAAACCCCCACTCAGGTCAGCAGTTGTGCACTTAAGGCCCAAACTTAGCAGCAGTTCACTGGCCAGGACCCTAAACCCAAGCACAGCAAACAAGAAGTGGGCAGAGTGAAATAGTTGAAATAATTAATAACTTAAGCAAAGTTGAAGGATATAAAATAAACCCACATAAATCATCAGCATCTCTACATATTATCAACAAAGCCCAGTAGTGAGAGGTAGAAAGAGAAATTCCATTTAAAATAACTATAGACAATATAAACTACTTGGGAGTCTACATGCCTAGAAAAACCCAGGAACTATACACAAACACAATTACAAAATACTTTTCCTAGGAGAAGATTCTGTGAAGATGTTGGAGTAAGATGGGGAAAAACCAGATTCTTTGAAATTGTCCTACAAAAATAATAAAGATATTGCCTCACAGGGAATTTTGAGTGGCAGAAATAATTAAAAGTCATGGCAAAGCAGTTGTCCTCCTAAGACACCCTGGGAGGACCTTAGGAAAATCTGACCTCCAGGAGCAGAGACCTTGCCTGATTGACATTGAAGTGCAAACACCTCCATTCAGACTCTGCTGAATCAACAAACAACAAACCCAGGGTGCAGGTGGCAATCTTGGCAGCAGAAGTTTTCGCCTCAGGGACAATGTGGGGGTCAGATATCTGAGCAAGGGAAGATTGAAAGACACTCCCCCCTGCAGTTGTTGGAAGCTAAGTAGGGGAGTATTGGCCAGACATTGTGCTGGACTGTGGCTGTGGGTGAGGAGGAGCAAGTTCATGCCAGGTGACAGTGGTACCAAGGCCCTATGGGCTGTGAACACTTGCAAGGGAATGGGATTCCTCATTTCAGTTCTGGTTTCAGGGCAGAGGGGTGAATTGAAGTCCCCAGGCTTGAGAGGGACTTCAGGGAGGAAAAGCCTTTGCAGTGACTGTGTAGCTACCACCTCTAGCCATGGTGTAGGGGTGGAAAGGAGTTCCCAAGATCAAGCTCCCAGGCAGAGCTTAGAAAATATGGGCATGTAAAACTTGAAGCCTGAGGCAATACCTTCCACCCTGGGACTAGAAATTGATTATAATAATAAGCTGCTAAAACATGCATTATAACAATAAGAAAAATGAGTAAGCAGAGGAGAATGAACCCAATCATAGATAGCTACTTTGGGGATGGAGAATATCTGGGTTCATCCTCATAAGAAGATAGTGAATCTAAAAAAGAAAAACTATACCTACTTCAAGGAAAAATGTCAAAGAGTCACAAGGCCATAAAGATTTCTTAGAAAAGCTTAAGAAGGATTTTAAAAATCAAATGAAAGAGGTTGAGAAAAAATTAGGGAAAACAATAAGAGCAATTCAAGAAAGTCATGAAAAGAAAATCAACCAGTTGGAAAAAGATATCGAAAGACTTAAGGAAAAAATAATTTCTTAAAAACTAGAATTGGGCAAAGGGAAGCCAATGATGTTATAAGAAACCAAGAAATAATGAAATAAAATCAAAAGAATGAAAAAATAGAAGAAAAAGTGAAACATCTCATTAGTAAAACAACTGATCTGGAGAACAGATTGAGGAGTGACAATAAGAGGATTGTTGGACTACCTGAAAATTATGATTAGAAAAAGAGTTTAGATATGATGTTATAAGAATTATTAAAGAAAATTGCCTTGAAGTACTAGAACAAGAAGGCAAAATGGAAATGGAAAAAAAAATCTATCCATCACCATGGGAAAGAGATCCCAAGATGAAAACTTATAAGAATATTATAGCCAAGTTTTAAAGCCTCCAAATTAAAGAGAAGAAACTATGAGTGACAAGAAAAAACTAAAGACTGTGGAGCTACAGTCAGGATAATACAATATCTAGCAGCCTTTACATTAAAAGACTGAAGGGCTTAGAACATTACATTTTGCACAGCAAAGGAGCTAGGCTTACAACCAAGAATAATTTACCCAGTTAAGCTGAGTATAATCCTGAATGGAAAAAAGACCTTTAATAAACTGAAAGACTTTCAGGTATTCATCACAAAAAATCCAGAACTCGATGAAAAATTTGACATACAAGATCAAGGAGAAACATAAGATAAATATTGAAGACCATTAATAAGGGACTCAATAGGTTGAGCTGCTTACTTCTTATATGGGAAAATGTTATCTGTACTCAAGATTGTTATTCATTATTTGGGTAGTTTTAAAGACCCTGCATTGATAAAATGCTTGGGGTTGAGTTGAGTATGTTGGGATGATTCTAAAAAATAAAATTGGGTAGGGAGAGGTAAAGTGGAGTAATTATACAAATGAGACATGAATGGAAGATCTGTTACAGTAGAAGCAGTTCAGAGTGGAGGGCTGGTAGTTCTGGAATCTTATTCAAATTGTAAGTAGGTTAAAGAAGGAATAACACATACATCTAGAAGGGCATAAAAGTTTTTAAATTTATAAATAAATAGGAAGGCAAGTGGATAGAATAAGAGAGGGACTTTTGGAAGGTGGGAGGAGAGGATAGGGGAGGGACTTTTGGAGGGGTGGGCAGATTAAGGAATAGGAGGGTAAGGTAGTGATTAGAAGTGAATTAGACATGTGTGGAGGGATAGGGTAAATAGGGAGAGAAGGATAAATAGTGGGGAAAAATAGGATGGAGGGAAATATGCAACTAATAATTATAAATTTGAATATTAATGGATGAACTAATACAAAAAATGGAAATGGATAGCAGAATGGATTAAAAATCAGAATTCAACATTATGTTGTTTACAAGAAACACAATTCACACAGAGTTAAAATAAAGGGCTGGAGTAGAATTATTATGCTTCAGCTAATAAAAAAAAGAAGCAGGGATAGTGATCATGATCTCAAACAAAGTCAAAGCAAAAATGGATTTAATTAAAAGATAAACAGGGAAATTATACTATGTTTCACCAATATTGTACAATATTGTTTTAGAAATTCTAGCATCAAGAATAAGAATCAGAGTGGGAAATGAGATAATAAATTATCTCTTTTTACACATGATATAAAGATATATTTGGAAAATCCTAAAGATTCAACTAAAAAGGTAGTTAAAACAATAATTTTAGCAAAGTAATGGGATATAAAATAAACTCATATAAATCATCAGAATTTTTATATATCACCAATAAAACCCTGGGGGAAGAGATACTAAGAGGTACCCTATTTAAAGTAACTGCTGATAGTGTAAAATACCTGGGAATTATACCAGCTAAAACAGATCTAGGAACTACATGAACATAATTATAAAATACTCTTTAAACAAATAAAGCCAGATTTAAATAATTGTAGAAATATTAATTGGTCATGGGTAGGCAAAGCCAATAATATAAAATAAAACAATTTTACCTAACTTATCTATTCAATGCCACCCCAAATACATTACCAAAAAAATTATTTTATTGACATAGAAAAAATAAAATTAAAATTCATTTGGAAGAACAAAATGTAAATGAAGAAGATTTAGCTATGTCAGATCTTAAAATATATTATAAGGCAATAATTATCAAAACTACCTGGGATTGGCTAAGAAATAGAAAGGTGGCTCAGCAGAACAGAGTAGACATTTGAGAAATGTAAGTATATAAGTTTCGGGGACAAGAATTCATTATTTAGCATAAATTATTGGGAAAGGTGTAAAGTAATATGGCAGAAATTGGGTATAGACCAATACCCTAAAACATTTACCAAGACAAGGTCAGAATAGATACAGGGAAGCATCACAAGAAAATTAGAACATTGAATATTATTACCTATATGTCTTATGGCTAGGAGAACAATGTATAAATAAACAAAAGATGGAAAGTATTGTGAGGTGGAAAATGGACAATTTTGATTACATTAAAAAGTTTTTGTACAAATAAAATCAATGCAGCCAACATTAGAATGGGACAAAAATTTTATAGACAGCCTCTCAGATAAACATCTCATAAAAAACTTTGTCAAATTTATAAGAATACAAGTCATTTCCCAATTGATGAATGGTCAAAGGATATGAACAGATAATTTTTCAATGAAGAAATCAAAACTATATATAGTCATATGGAAAAATGTTATAAATCTTTATTTATTTGAAAAATGCAAGCTAAAACTACTTTGAGATATCATTTTACAACTATCATATTGGCTAGAATGATAGATGCCCTTAAATTGGAAAATGGCTACATAAATTGTGGTATATGATTATGACGGAATACTACTGTGTTAGAAGAAATGGTGAGCTGGTTGATTTTAGAAGAACATGGAAAGACTTGCATGAAATAATGAAAAGTGAAATAAGAGTACCAAGAGAACATTGTAAATAATGATAGAAATATTGTCCTGAGAGAACAACTCTGAATGACTAATTCATCTTGAGTATCATAAACACTCAACCCACCACAAAGGACCTACGAAGGAAAATACTATCAACCTGCAGAGGAAGAACTAATAATTAGAAGTCTGTATAGTATGTATGTCTCTATGTACATATGTAGGTCTAATATGTATATGTACGTATATGTGTTTATGTGTGTGTATGTGTTTAATTGTAGCCTTCTCTAGGATGGGGTGAGAGAAAAAAGTAAAAATGCATGGAGAGAACAAAAGAGTATTTAGAAGAAAGCATAGAAAAGCAGGGTAGCTTTAAAGGCAATGTGTAGTATTTATTATATAGTTTTTCTTTTTTTTACTTTTAAAAAAATATATTTTGTTTTCCAACCTAATTACATGTTAAAACAACTTTTAAACTTTTTTTTAAGTTTTGAGTTCCAAATTCTATCCCTCCCTCCCTTTCCCCTTCCCTTAGAAGATAAGTAATCAGATATAGGTTATACATATAAAACACTTCCATATTAGTCATTTTGTACAAGAAGACTAGAAAGAAAGTGAAAAATGGCATGCTCTATCTGTATCCAAACAATATCAGTTCTTTCTCTGGAGACAGATAGTATGCTTCATCTTTTCACCTTTGGGATTTTCTTGGATCATTGTATTTCTGAGAATAACTAAGTCATTCACAGTTTTTCATGGAACAATATCGTTGTTATTGTGTACAATGTTCTCCTGGTTCTGTTCACTTCACTTTTCATCAGTTTGTGTAGGTCTCTCCAGGTTTTTCTGAAATCATCATGCTTGTCATTTCTTATAGCACAATAATATTTCATTACAATCATATGCCACAGCTTGTTTAGCCATTTCTCAATTGGCAGGCTTTGATTTCCCCTTTGATTTCCAACTCTTAGTCACCAGAAAAAGAGCTGCTATAAATATTTGTGTACAAGTAGGTCCTTTCCCCTCTTTTCTGATGTCTTTGAGATATAGACCAAGCAGTGATATTTTGGAACAAAGGTTATGCACATTTTTATAGCCCTTTGGGCATAGTTCAAAATTGCTCTCTAGAATGGTTATATCAGTGCACAGCTCTACCAACAGTGCATTAGTGTCCCCATTTTCCCACATCCCCTCTAGCATCCATCATTTCCCTTCTTTTTATCATATCAGCCAATCTGATGGGTGTGAGGGGGCACTTCAGAGTTGTTTTAATTTGGTTGCATTGGTTTTGTTTGTGCAATTTTTAAAATTTCATATAATGAAAATTTTCTATTTTACATTTTGTAATGCTCTCTATCTCTTGTTTGGTCATAAATTCTTCCCTTATCCATAGATCTGACAGACAAGTTATTCCATGCTCTCCTAATTTGCTTATGGTATCACCCTTTATGTGTAAATCATGTGCCCATTTTGACCTTATCTTGGTATATGGTATGAGATGTTGCTCTATACCTAATTTCTGCCATATTGTTTTCTAATTTTCCCAGCATTTTTTTGTGAAATAATGAGCTTTTGTTCCAAAAGCTTGGATACAATACCCAATCCAATTATAGATTTTTTTAACAGTCGGAAATGGAAATTCTTGGTTTTATATTGAATCCTCTCTTTATGTTGTGCTGTATATGTGGGAATGTTATTTTTTGGTCTTTTTGTAGTTAAGTTCAAGATGAATATAAAAAACAAATAAAAAACACTACACACAAATAAATTTAGACTTAAACAGTTGGGAAATACCAATTGCTTGGGGTAAACCGAGCTAATATGATAAAATGACAATTCTGCCTAAATTAATTAATTTATTCAGTTCTATACCAATCAAACTACCAAAAATCATTTTACATAGCTAGAACAATAATAGCAAAATTCATCTGGAAAAATAAAAGTCAAGGATATCAAGAGAATCCATGAAAAAATAAAGGTGGCTTAACTGTATCAGATCTCAAACTGTATTACAAAGTAGTAATTATCAAAACTATCTGGTACTGGCTAAGAAATAGAGTGGTGACACAAGACACAGTAGTAGATAAATGGAAAAGCACAAGCTTTTGTGAAAGAATTTACTAACCAAAAACTACTGGGAAAACTGGAAAACAGTATGACAGAAATTTGGTATAGACCAGTATCTTTTGCCATATACCAAGACAAGATCAAAATGGGTACATGACTTAGACATAAAGGGTGATGCCATAAGCAAATTAGGAAAGCAAGGGATAGTTTACCCATCAGATTCAAGGAGAAGGGAAAAAGTTATGACCAAACAAGAGATAGAAAGAATTATGGGATGTAAAGTGGATAATTTTTATTATATTAAATTAAAAAGTTTTTGCACAAGCGAAACTAATGTAACCAAGATTAGAAGGAAAGCTGAAAGCTGGGAAACAATTTTTACAGCAAATGTCTCTGATAAAGGTCTCGTCTCTCAAATATATAGAGAACTAAGTCAAATTTATAAGAATACAAGTCATTCCCCAATTGATAAATGGTCAAAGGCAGTTTTCAGATGAAGAAATAAAAGCTTTCCATAGTCATATGAAAAAATGCTCTATATCACTACTGATTAGAGAACTGCAAATTAAAACAACTCTGAGGTACCATCTCATACATATCAGATTGACTAATATGAGAGAAAAGGAAAAAGACAAAAGTTTAGGGGATGTGGGAAAATTAGGAAACTAATGCACTGATGGTGGACTTGTGAACTGATCCAACCATTCTGGAGCACAATTTGAAACTATACCCAAAGCACAGTCAAATTGTGTATATACTTTGATCCAGCAATACCACTACTCGTTCTATATTCCAGAGATTAAAGAAGGGAACATACCTATATGTACTATGAAAATAATTGTGATTTTTGCATAAATATTGATCAGTGAGGTTTGGTAGAAATTTTATGATAGTTAACTTTGTAAGACTCTTCAAATTAAATCAATGTACATCTTGTTTAGTGACTTCAATTAAATGGTACAGATAGAGGAAGACATTTTACAATAAAATAGAGACTATGGTTCAAGAGTAAAGAATGAGAAAACTCAAAGCTTGTGACCTGTATATTGTCAATATCTTCCTTGAGAAAATAATTATGAAGTGCTGGACATAATGAACACCAAATAACACTACAAAAAATTGGTTAGGCTTTAACATATAGGAAACAACTCATAGCTAAGGTGGAGTCATTCTGCAATCAGTTTTCTTTGTATAACTTTTTTTTAAAAAAACCTGTTTATTTTAGAGCAAAAATTGTAATTAATACAAAACTAAAAAAAGTGTCTTGCAATAAAAACATATTCCACCCAACCTATTTGAACACATTTTTTAATTCAAAAGGGGTGGGAGAAACAGGAAAGGACATTGACACAAATTCCAAAAATTTTCTACAGAAATTTAGCCAATGTAAATTTTGAGAAATAGGAGACCAAAAAGCCTACAAACCTCCTCGACCAGGAAACACTTTTCTCCTTATTAAATAAAGAGAAATTTCAATCACGAACAATACCAGTTTAGAATATAAATTAATTTATAAAGTATTAAGGTGAAGGATGGTAGAGGATTACACACTGTATCACCTTACATAAACAGCAAGGGAAAAACAAGTTTAGAGAAAACTTGGCAAGAGAGACAGGAGTGTATGGGAGCCAGCTTTAACTGACTCATGATAGATGATTATTAAATGTTCAGGGTGAGTAGCTACCTCTCATAAATCAGCATACTCCATAACTCAGGACTTAATTCATTGTTTTGTTGATTTTTAGACTTAAGAAAGTGATGGATAAAATGTTAATAATGAATATGAAACTTAATATTACATTTTTTTCAGAGAATTGATTATTAAGCATATACTGGTACAACTCTGTGGGAGACTTAACAAAGCAAAATCATTCTAAGACAACTAAAGACAAAACTAGAAGGATGGTAATAGTCAGTGGAAATAGTAAAAGTTCTGGAAGTGTTTTTATTAAAAACTCCTTTGGCCATCAAGCAAGGTTAAATCTTGCCACATTTGGACTCTAAAATGTCTCTATGTGCTGCTGGAGAAAGTAGAACTAGCACTGAAGAAAATTAAATAGGGAAAACAGCTATACTGGAACAAACAGAGAAGGTTTATGTTTTAGGGCAAAAAAATTTTAGGGGGTTAGAGGTATTGACTCACAATATACATAAAAAAGGGAAGAATATTGAAAGTATAGAAAAATACTAGACCTTGCTATTACCAAAAAAAGATGAGATATTAGTTATAATTCCAACCCACATTCTTATTTCTTCACCTGTATATAATTTTCATAAGATTGATCTACTAAGGCATTTAAGGTAAAATAAGGAAATTGTTATAAGGTAAAATAAAAGAATACAATAACAAACCATATTTTTTTTAAAAACATTTAGTTAAGAAAAAGATAGAGAATACAGTATTCCATTAACTTTACTGTATATTGACTTCAAAGCATTTGATCTGCTAGAGCAATATTTAAATTATGTTACTCTCCAGCACTGATGTGTCCTTCTTGTATGTGCCAAATATCCAGATATATTATAGATAACTTGGGGGCAGAGCCAAGATGGCAGCTGGAAAGCAGGGACTTGGTTAAGCTCTCCCCCAAATCCCTTCAAACACCTGTAAAAAATGGCTTTGAACAAATTCTAGAGCTGCAGAACCCACAAAATAGCAGAAGAAAACAGGTCTCCAGCCCAGGAGAGTCTGATCATCTCCGGGAAGGGACTATCACAAGGTGCTGGGAGTGAAGTGCAGACCAGCCTGTGCTGCGCTGAGACAGACCCGATCCAGAGTCAGCCCGCCAGAACAGGACTTGGGGCCATGAATCAGTGAGCTGTGGCAGTTACTAGACTTCTCAACCCACAAATGCCATAGAGCAGGTTACAGGGAAACTGCAGAATTGAGTTCAGAGCAGTCCCATCGACATTCCTGGGGGTGGCAGAGGTGGTGCAGCAGTGGCAGTGGCAGCAGCAGGAAACTCCTGAGGCTGCTTTCAGAGCTACAGTGTCAGCTGCTTCCTGAGTCCCTGGCTCACACTGTGGGAGGAATCTAGCAGCAGATCAGAGCAGGAGTGCAAGGAGCACTTTGTGGGCGCAAAGGAAGGTTCTCTTGCTGTGCCCTGCTTGGATCTGTATTGTGGTCCTGGTTGGCAGTTCTTGGGGGAGGAGGAGCGCCATGATGACAGAGCCTGGGGTGACGGTGGAGTAGAAGTACCTCTGAAAACAGCAGCACTTGGACCCTAAAGCTTGGGACAAAGTACTCTCTACTCTACAAGCAGTCATATCCTGATAAAAAGCTGAAAGGTTGAGTAGCTGGGAACGTGAACAGGCAGTGAAAATGAACTCAGACTCAAACTCAGACTCAAACTCAAACTCTAGATTCCTTTTTTGTTGACAAAGAGCAAAATATACAACCAGAAGAAGTCAACAAAGTCAAAGAGCCTACATCAAAAGCCTCCAAGAAAAATATGAATTGGTCTCAGGCCATGGAAGAGCTCAAAAAGGATTTGGAAAAGGAAGTAAGAGAAGTAGAGGAAAAATGGGGAAGAGAAATGAGAATGATGCAAGAAAATCATGAAAAACAAGTCAATGACTTGGTAAAGGAGACCCCCAAAATACTGAAGAAAATATCTTAAAGAACAGACTAACCCAAATGTCAAAAGAGCTCCAAAAAGCCAATGAGGAGAAGAATTCCTTGAAAGGCAAAATTAGCCAGATGGAAAAGGAGGTCCAAAAAACCACTGAAGAAAATACCATCTTAAAAATTAGATTGGAGCAAGTGGAAGCTAGTGACTTTTTGAGAAATCAAGATATCATAAAACAGAAACAAAGGAATGAAAAAATAGAAGACAATGTGAAATATCTCATTGGAAAAACCACCGACCTAGAGAATAGATCCAGGAGAGATAATTTAAAAGAGCCTAGACATCATCTTTCAAGAAATTATCAAGGAAAATTGCCCTGATATTCTAGAGCCAGAGGGTAAAATAGAAATTGAAAGAATCCACTGATTGCCTCCTGAAAAAGATCCCAAAAAGAAAACTCCTAGGAATATTGTCACCAAATTCCAGAGCTCCCAGATCAAGGAGAAAATACTGCAAGTAGACAGAAACAATTTGAGCATTGTGGAAACACAATCAGGATAATGCAAGATCTAGCAGCTACTATATTAAGGGATTGAAGGATTTGGAATATGATATTCTGGAGGTCAAAGGAGCTAGGATTAAAACCAAGAATCACCTACCCAGCAAAACTGAGTATAATGCTCCAAGGCAAAATATGGATTTTCATTAAAATATAGGGCTTTCAAGCTTTTTCAATGAAAAGACCAGAGCTGAATAGAAAAGTTGACTTTCAAATACAAGAATCAAGAGGAGCATGAAAAGGTAAACAAGAAAGAGAATTCATGAGGGACTTACTAAAGTTGAACTGTTATGTTTACATTGCTACATGGAAAGATGATGTCTTTATTTCATGAGACCTTTCTCAGTATTAAGGGAGTTGAAGAGAAAATAGACAGAAGGCACAGGATTAGCTGAATATGATGGGATGATATCTAAAAAAATGAAATAAATTTAAGGGGTGAGAGAGGAATATATTGAGAGAAGGAGAAAGGGAGAGATAGAATGGGGTAAATTATCTCACATAAAAGTGGCAAGAAAAAGCAGTTCTATTGTAAGGGAAGAGGTGGGAGGTGAGGGGGAATGCATGAATCATACTCTCATTGAATCCAACTTGAGGAGGCAATAACATACACACTCAATTGGGTATCTTACTCCACAGGAAAGTAAAGGGAAGGGGATAAAAACAGGGGGGATGACAGAAGGGAAGGCAGATGGGGGAGGAGGTAATCAAAAGCAAACACTTTTGAAAAGGCACAGGGTCAAGGGAGAAAATTGAATAAAGGGGGACAGGAAGGGATAGAAGGAAATATAGTTAGTCTTTCACAACCTGAGCATTGTGGAAGTGTTTTACATAATGATACATGTGTGATCTATGTTGAATTGCTTGCCTTCCTAGGGAGGGTGAGTGGGAAGGGAAGAGGGGAGAGAATTTGGAACTCAAAGTTTTAAAAGCAGATGCTTAAAAAAAGGTTTTCTTTGCATACAGCTGAGAAAGAAGATATATAGGGAATAGGGCATAGAAATCTATCCTGCCCTACAAGAAAGTAAGGGGAAAGGGGATGGGGGGGAGTGACAGAAGGGAAGGCTGACTGGGGAACGAGGCAATCAGAATATACGCCATCTTGAAATGGGGGGGAGGGAAGAAATGGGGAAAAATATTGTAACTCAAAATCTTGTGGAAATCAATGTTGAAAACTAAAATATTAAATAAAAATGATAAAATACAAAAAGATAAATGAAAGAACTACAGAGATAAATGAGTTTGACTACCCTCTGTAACAGCAATCAAACTGGGATTTTTGCTGTTTTTTTCTTTTGGAAGTGCTTCTCAGCACTAAGGCAATCAAGTGCCTTTGATTGAGTCCTACCTTTGTTGAATCAAGAGTCTTTGATTAAATCAAGAGTCATTGATTGGAAACAGTATATATACTCTGAGGTGAGGTTTTGCTTTGGGGACTTGTTCATTGGAAGAGTGTTTGTGTGATGTAGCCAGATGAGACTCTGGGTAGCTGTTAAGGAGCCTCCCTGGCTTTGAAAACCCAGATGTTGGTGCTTCTCTCTATGTATGTATTGCTATGGTCAGTTAGTTATAAACCTGTCTGTTGATTTGTATTATTTTCTCTGTTTATAATTTCTGTGTGTAATTTCTGTTTATATTCTCTCTGAAGTTCATTGTGCTGACTTTTTCCCCTGAACTAAGTGAATGATATATGCATGTCTAATTTAAAGTAAGATTGTTAACCCCTTGAAGTTGCTTTCCTTTAGAAAAGCAGATCAAAGGATCTGTGCTAGTAGCCCTCCTGTGTGCTGGTGTTACTGGTCTTATACTCCCAGAACAGCTGCTAATAACATTGTTACACCCTCTTAATATTAGTGTCAAGTAAAGTTGTGGGGAACAATATTTTAAGTCCTTCCCTCCTATATAAATTAGGTTAGTTGTCCCTTAAAAGGTATTGAAACTATCCCCAAGGCTTAATTGACTCTGGGGACTAAAGGATGTTGATATCACTTCTTGGTTGCCTGTGCACAAAATATCCATGAGATACTCCAGGTGCCCATTAATGCTTAGGTGGATTATCAACTTGGGTATCTCAGAGGCAGGGAAGTTTTATTCAGCTAGATCCTCTCATGGTATCACTGATATATATCCTCGTTCAACATCCCTTCCTCACTAAGGCTGGCTTGCAATTATAAAATTGCACAGTTCTTTTAGTGACCCCCTATTTCCTCTGAAACAAAGGTCTATCTTTTTTTAATATCAGAATTCTCCAGTGATTTTGTTTTACCATGATTTGTGGAATATAATGGCCTCGGAGAAGAGAAGTTGAGGATCACCATAAGGGTAAAAGAGATACTTAGTGAGTGTGAGAGGTTTATTATTCATTATAAATTGGCAATGAAACACCAGAGAAGTCGTGTAAAGTTATGTTATCAGAGAAATGTGTGAATGGGATAAAGATGGGCTAGTTATATAGGAAGAGTGATGGGACTACCCACTAGTAGCCATTTTAACATCATAAGTGTCACAAAGTTCTACTTAAAATGTCAATAGAAGGCAATAAAGATACTCAGGTTGAATTACCTGTGGTGAATTTATAGGACAACAACAAGGAAAGTAACACAGAATAGGCAGATGAGGATATAATGCATTCTGTATCTTTGGTGGGGATACCCACATTGATAAAATCACGTATCCTTTGGATTGTGAGAATCAGTTCCTTCAGAATAGGAATGATTCTGCTTTTAAAACATCAGTATTATAGGCTTTTTAAACTGGAAGGTCTCTCCAAGAATTTCATTTTATAGCTGAGGGGAAAAAAAACAACTAAGGCATAGAGAATTGTGGTGATTTGTCTATGGTCACAAGCTACTTAGAGATTTTACCTACTTAGTAAATTCAGGTCTATAATTTAGTTCTCCTGACTCTTAGCCCGTATCTTTCTACTGAACCACTCTTCCTTGTGCCAGGAGCAGCAATGTACTTGTTTGTTCATTTCATATTTAAAAATGTAGAAAATTTTAGGTGAGCTAGTAAGGAGAGAATAAGAGCAACAAACATTTTTTTCATTCTCCTTATGTAATCATCAGCTTTCTTTGGCCTTCCAAACTATCATCATTGAAAGATCAAAACCCAGTAAGTTCCATGTTGTAATTACATGTCAGAGCTACTTAGCAACTTCAATTATAATTACAGGACCAACTAATCTCATGGCTGTAATTACTCCGGGCTCCGTTTTATCTGATATGATATGTGAGAGCTTGTGGCAGCAGTTGGGGGGGGGGGTCATTGATTCCCCATGTGGCCAATATATTTGCCTATGTTTTTAGCTCATGTTTCTGGGATGCTGCAAGACAACTTGGAGGAAATATTTTCTTTACCTGTACCCTAGCAGTCCATATTTGACCAATCAAGGGAGCCTTGGAGGTTGGAAGTTGTTAAATTGAAAATTTGCCATGATTGAGGCTAGATCAAACATTACAGAGTACACCAGTTCCAAGAGGGGTCATTCAGCTTGGAAAAAGCTACATTTAGGTTAATTTTATTCCCTTTCCCAATCAAATGGTGAGAAATTCCAGGTTGGAACTTGCTTTGTTCACCAAATGCTTTTAGTTCAATAAACATAAAAGCTAGCAGAAGCTTTCTATTCAAAGAATCACAGAACCTCAAGCTTGAAAACGTCATAGGATAACAGATTTAAACCTGGAAAGGATCTTAGAGATTATCATGTTCAATGCTTGTTTAATAGATGAAGAAACACTCCCAAATAAGTTAAATGATTTGCCCAATATCTGAACCTTGGTCTTCTGACTCCAAATACATAAAGTATTCTCTCTACTATGACATACAAACTGCCAAAAATCTTAAAGATTATTCTTTGAGATCATCTTGCCTGGCTCTTTTATTTATGAGAAGAATCTGGGGTATGGGGTTTTGAAGGGAAGTGATCAAGGCCTCACAGTTTGTAAACTAGTCTCTAGGCTGTGATACCTTTTGGTATTGTTCAGTTATTTCAGTCATGTCTGGCTCTGTGACCCCATTTAGGGTTTTCTTGGCAACGATACTAGAGAGGTTTGCCATTTTCTTCTCTAGCTCATTTTACAGACAAGGAAACTGAGGCAAACAGGTTTAAGTGACTTGCCCAGAGTCATGTAACTAGTAGGTGTCTGAGGCCAGATTTGGATTCAGGTCTTCCTGACTCCAGGCCCAGCACTCTACCCACTGTGCCATCTAGCTGCCCCACTGTGATACCTAGTCCAACATATTTTCCCATATTCCCTGATGGAAAAAGTTCTTCCTAGCATCCATTTTTGTAATAAGGCTAATAGTACATTGTTCTCTAATTGAATCTTATTTTTCAGTGGGCAAAAAGCAAATCCTTGAAGAACCATTTGAGACAGAGAAAGTCATCATCAACCAAAATACTTAAATAAATCTCACTCTAGTTGTTCTCCACCATTGTTAAAGCTATCATTTGCCAAGTCATTTTAGAGCATGCAGATATATTAGAAATGCTCTCATATCTTTTCACATATTAAGGGTCAGGAAATGTACCAGGACTGGTATACTTGTAGGAGTATGACTTCAAATCAGAAGCACCAATTTTGAATAATCAGTTATGTGGCACAGTGGATACATTTCCAGGCCTAAACTCATCTTCCTGAATTGAAATTTGACCTCAGACATTTACTAGCTGTGAGACCCTGGGCAAGTCACTTAACCCTAGCTGTGAGACCCTGGCCAAGTCACTTAACCGTGTTTGGCTCAATTTCCTCATCTGCAAAATAAACTGGAGGAAATGAAAAACCACTCCAGTATCTGCCAACAACACTTAAGTGTTGAATATGACTGAAAATGACAACAATGAATTTAGGGGCAGCTAGGTGGTATCGTAGATAGTGTTGGGCTTGGAGTTAGGAATACCTCAATTCCAATCCAGCCTCAGACACTAAATAGTTGTTTGACCCTGGGCAAGTTAACCCTGTTTGTCTCAATCCACTGGGGAAGTACATGACAAAATATTCCAGTATCCTTTCGAAGAAAACCCCAATGAGGTCATGAAGAGTCAGATGAGACTGAAAGGATTGAACAACAGAAATTTTGAATAGTGACTATGACAGTAAAAGTGAAGTTCTTGGAGCCTTCACCCTTCAATAACAAAAGGGGATAATGATACTCTCACAATCTGCCTCATGGGGTGGTTGTTGATTTAAGGAAGTTGGAAAATAAACAAGATTTGATTCTGATACGCATAGCATATAGGTAGGGAGAGATGGGAAGAAAACGGTAGCTTTCTCCTGAGCAGTGGCATCTTGCCTTCTTTCGGCTAAGAAGCTAGTGCTTTCAAAACATGCCTGAGGTTTTACGATCATCTAGTTCTCATGCACTAGAGCCCGCTTTTCCTTAGAACTACAGTGAGTTTTCCTAGCTGCTTTCTGGGAGTGGCATAAATATCCCTCTCCTACTGCACTGGGTAGTTAGAGTGTTCAGTTGAGATTTGAGATAAACCCTCCTTGGGGAAGAGAGTAGAGGTAGCACTCATTTGTGAATGCTTTTCGGTCTTGTTCAGTTACCTGTTTTTGCTTAGTTATTCTGTTGCATTAAATGATTTTACTTAGAATTTAGAACCATCTTATTTGATCTGGTAAAATGAGCATTAGTAGAAGCCAATGAGCTATAGTGTTGAATACACAATCACCTCAAAAGTAATACGAGCATGACTGTCTCTGGGAATGGGGCTTCATCAAGGGACTCCAGGTGCTATATGAAGAAAATGCTTTGTCAACTGACAAACACAATGCAAATGTGAGCTATTACCATTATTGCATTAGAGATGATGAAATCACACAAGTGGTCTTAAAGCCGAGCTTTCTGATCCAAGTTCAGCAAAACTAAGAGTAATGCGGCATAAGGCAAAGAGTTCTGACCTTAGAAGACTTGGGTTTAAGGATTACTCTTACCATTTGTTTTTATTCCTTATACTTTTGATTTATTTTGATCCTTGCAATGGTATAAGTCAATGGTACAACTTGTACGTAGATAGTTGATTCTAAAATAGCTCCAATACAATAATACAATTGTTTTTGGCTGCTATTCATATATATATACATACATATATGTACACACACACACATACACAACACACACATTGAAATATGTTGTTCACTATGTCCAGCACTTCCCAGTTTATGTATTCATATAATCCAGAAAATTTTACACAGTTTCCAAAGCTTTGGACTTTCTTTTTCATATCTTAATCTTCATTCATATTTTCTAACATAATTTTTACCATTTTCCTTTAATCCTATCTATGCATTCAAATTATGAAGCAGTAAGAGTAAATGCTGATTTAATATGGAGGGTCTTCTTCTTCGTGTTTGTCCTTTGTTCTCAAAAAGGACCAATGACATCATGGCGGTGATATCTTGACTTGCACATGGATTGGATTTAAGTAAGGCAGAGCTGTGCAAAGATTTCAGCCTCATTCTCTCCTCCAGAGTCATTGAAGTCTAGAGGTAAGACAAGGGTCAAGACCACTGGAGATGGCGACAGAGGGTCCTATCAAGTTCTTTGTAGGAGTTTTCATCTTATCCCTTACATCATATGTTGGTTCAACAGTTACAATGTTCTTCATGCTAGACTTTTTGCAATGTCCTTTATGAGTACTGCATTAGGGAATGATCATGTATTTCATTAAATTATACTTCTTGTGGCCTTTAGTTGTTTATTAAAATAACTCTTGCAGTCCTTTGCTTTGCCTCTCCAAGGAGAATATGTGAACCATCTAATTTAGGTACAATTTCCTTTTGTTTTCTGCTTTAAAATTTTTTTCACATAAGACATTTCCATATTAACCTTGTTGCAAAAGAAAACACACACAAAACAAGAAAAATTAAAGTAAGCTAAAAAGTATGCTACAATCTGTACTCAGAGTTCAACAGTTCTCTCTCTGGAGGTGGATGTCATTTTTCATCATGGGTTTTTTGGAACTGTCTTTGATCATTGTCTTAATCAGAGTAGCTTTCTTTCATAGTTGAGTATCTTTACAATATTGTTGTTACAGGATGTAATGTTCTCCTGGTTCTGCTCACTTCATTTTCCATCACTTCATATAAGTCTTTTCAGTTTTTTTTTTTCCTGAAACCATCTTTATAGCAGGAGTTCTTAATCTGGGCTCCATGGGTCTCCAAAGAATCCATGGATAAATTTCAAAGGGTTTGTAAATTTTGTTGGGGTAAATGCCTCTATTTTCACTGACTTCTAACTGAAATTTAGCATTTCCTTCCGTTATGAATATAGAATATTGGGCTTCACCAAACTGCCAAAGGGGATACACAAAAAAGTTAAAATGCTCTAATTTATAACAAAACTGTCGACCTCAGTATGCTTCAGTTCTTCTATTAGCATACTAATTCTTAGATCATTGGACAGATTTTGCATTTAAAAAAACCAAACCCCAGCCAAGTTAGGATTTAAAAACTCTTAGATTCTTAGCATCCCATATCCTACTCCCCTGCTTGTAACTGTCAATGCAGAAAAAGAAGGCCACATAAGACTGATGGCTAGTTTGGATGGATTGACAAGGTTTAAGGACCCATTAGTTCCTGTTCAGCCCTTTGTAGATGACCTCTTCTCAACTTAACTAGCCTGATTAATATAAAACTCTAATTTGTCCTACTTAAAATTTTTCTGGCATTGTGGATAATCTGTTAAAGCTATTACTCTGCCAGCAGAGCTTTGGAACTCACGGTCACCTACCTCCATGCCAAAATGTGGCATGGGGTAGGATTTTGTCAAGTTTAGGCAGTTAAAGTTGAAGTCTTTAACCATCTAATTAAACATAGCAATCACTGAAACAATGGTATGTTATACACACGTGCTCAAGATGGTGAAAAAAGAAAAACAAAGACTTATGACATCCAGGATCTTCTTGTTTCTACTATGTTAAAGTAAGTCAGCATTCACATCTTCCAAGGGTGGAGTTAACAGATGGTAAATGAGTTTATGCCTATGGGCAATCACTTACAGCCTCATGGGAGATTTGCTTTGTTCCCTCTTGTATGCTCACTTTTCTTATTTTATTGGTAGAAAGATGGCCATGCAGTCAGGAAATACTGAGTTAAACCCCCACTTTTGACACTAAGTATTTGACCCTGAGAAAATCATTCAACTTCTTGATTCTTTAAGATTCTAAGTTTCAGAGAAGGTGTGGACCTTAATTAGAAGAGGAAGTGCCTCATGAAGAAAAGTTAGCAACTTCTGGGCTCAAAAAATGTAATTCAATATATGTTAGAAGACCAAAGCATACACCAAATCATTGGTCTAATCCCTATCTCTATTGATATGCCACCGTTCTTCTTAATATATTTAAACACCTTCGTTTGAAAATGGAGGTTAAAATTAAATTACATTTTAACAAAAGTAAAAAAGGGTCTAAACTAATGAGTAAAGTCCATTGTCAGACCAGGGTGTGGTAGGTTGATAAAAATGAGGGGAGGGGAAGTAGCTTTTACTAAGTTGGTTATTAATATGAAACTATTTGTGTAAACTTTCTTTCCCTGCCCTATATGGACAATATTGAGCTATAGAAATAATTCTATTACATTGCCAAATAGTGAAATATATTTGAATCCTGTTTCTTCTGGTATTAAGTGTATCACCTTGGATAAGTCATTTAAACTTAAGGAGGCCCAGTTTCTGTACATGCAAAATAAGGGAAAATTATTGTTGTACTTTCTGCCTTGTAATTTGTTAATATGAGTTAATGCATGTGAAAGGGCTTTGTAAATGGTAAAACTCTAAATAAATGTATGATGATAATGGTGATGATAATTAACCACTACTACCACTACTACTTTTACTGACTGCTACTTTTACTACTACTACTGCTGCTGCTGCTGCTGCTGTTCATTTAGCAGCACCACTATTCCTACTCCTATTCCTACTCCTACTGCTATCACCTACAAAAACGAAATAGACTGCTATATACAAGTGTCCCCAAATTTGGTTAAATTCCAGTTGTCTTTGTCCTTGGTTTCCAAGTCATTAAGCTGGTTGGGCCTCATAGGTCTATGCTAAATGGAGATCTTAAAAATCTACCCAGAGCCTGTTTCCTAATCAAAGAGTATTTATGCAGCTAGACACATACCAAGCAGAATAAAAGGAAAGTAAGGAACATTCCAGTCAGTATACAATGAAAAAGCCTGGGATGATATCTGAAAACCAAGGCAAAGTAGCAGAAGTGAACAGAAAAAAGTTGGTAAGTATGCTGAATATTTGTTTTATTCCATTCATCTTACCTATCATTGAGTTTATAAGTACTTAATTAAAGTAAATGCAACAAAATGCCAATCTGTGTGTGCAGGATGGTATTTATGAAATTAGGCTCTTGAATTGAGACAAATTTAAAGCTTCAGCAAAAGCAATCTGAAAATTCAACAAGAGATTCCCCACCTCCCCTGCATCTCTTTAGAATGCCATAAATTAAATGTTTCTAGGTATTTGTCACTATGTATTCATTCCTGACCCAGATTCACTGCTTTTAGTGTCACTTTTTTTGCATTGTTACTTGGCTAGCAGTGATACATAAGAATCTAAGATGAAGACAGACTTTCTGTCCATACCTACTTCCCAATTCCCCCAAGAAAAGATAGATTTGGTAATGAAGCTTATAGGGAAGTATGTGAGAAATTTCTAGCTTAAATTCAAGACCTCCACCCACCAGTCAAAAATGGAAGGTACACTTACCTACTGTGGAGTCAAAGGCCAAATTAAAAGTTTACTAAGTTTTTATTAAAGTCCATATTTGGTTACTTTTTTTTATTTTGCTTTTCATAAACATGTTTGTAGAAGCTCATTCCTTTTGTCAAGATATTAGGAGGCACCTTGTTTTCTAGAGCCAAGGCCCAGCAAGCAAGGCATGCTTTGAGCTTGGCATAACAGCAATCCTTTGCACTCATCCTCTGGATGATCTCAGCCACAGCAAAACCCCAGAATTGGGATTTGTAATTTTAACTATTCATCCCTGTTTCCCAAGGGATACTGGCCTGAGAGTTGGAGCTACGCTATGAACAATGCCTGTGCTTATAACTGCTAAGTGAACCAAACCAGGTGCTACACTCCTGTTCCCCCAATAGTAATTCTGGTTATGTACCTCACTGAGAGATCACAAGGCCCAATAATCCTTAAAACTTGAGACAACCAGGCTTAATGATTCTAATAACTTAAGACCCCAAAATGCTTGCATGCATGGACCTGCCATGGGAATTGTTTACTTAAGACCTAAGAATGACTGTGCTGGGTCCCACCTTTTGTAGTTTTCATATTTAAAAGCCCTATCCCTGTCACAAGCCATAAGCCCTCATTCTCAGGAGGACTTTTGGTTTGCAAACCTGTTTCCTCAGTCTGAAATTAAACTTGTGTTTCTTTCCTGACTCTCCTGCTTCTAACCTGCTTTATTCAGCTCTGACCACCCCATGTGTTAGAGGCTAGTTGCAGTCTGCCTGATACTTCATAAGAAAATTAGATGAAAAAATATATATACTCCATAGAGAATGGCTGTGAAGTCTTAGACATTTTAGAGTTAGAAGATTCAAGATTACTAGATTTGAATACCACATGAACAACCACTTCAACTTTCTGAGGCTTAGTTTCTTCATCTTTAAAGTGGGGATAGTATCTATTTGACGGATTTGTTAAACTCAGATGAAAGCATGTCTGTAAAAGGCTTTGTTAGCTTTAAAATGCTACATAAATGTGAAACATGTTACCACCACCACCACCACCACTACCACCTCCACCATCACCATCCTTAATTAACCTTGAGCCAGGAAGACATGGCTTCATATCCTGCCTCTGACATATCCTGGCAATATGATACAGGAAAAGTCACCTAACCTCTCAGGGCTTCAAACAACTTTCTAAGACTATTAGTTGTACATAAAAGGCTGGTCTGCTCTGGCAGAGGGAGTTTGTTCACTGAGAATTTTTTTTGCATGCCTAGCACTTAGCACAGTGTCTGGCACAGAGTAGTGCAATTACCAAATCTTTGTTGACTGGTAGAAGAGTCTTCCACACTAATTATACTAAAGGTCCAGTCCAAAACATTATTGTTCATTATTTCTTTTCTTTTCATCAGTTAGACTGTTCATTTACATGAGTGAGAGGAATGTAGAGAATATGAATAAAAGATGATCTATTACCTCCAGAGAAACTGCCATAAGTCATGACCAAACAAAGATGAATCTAAGAAAGATAACTAAAAGCCTAAAACATATAATATTGCCCTACTTGAAGTTGTTTCTTATAGGAACAAGGAATTTTGGAGTTCTTTCCTTAGTTTGAAATTAAACTTCTATTTGATTTGGGAACCTAAAGATTTTTTTTTAGCATATTCCCATCATTTTACTGATGAGAAAACAGGTAAAGTTACTTCCCCAAGTTAACAACAGTAGTAAATTAGAAAGGGCTCCCAAGGATTTGAAATATATTTTTAGAAGCAGTGCTTTCTCTTCAATACGGCGTCTCACAAAAATTATTCATACATTATCATCAAACCCCAAGGAGATGTCATTTGGCCAATTAACTGCAAAACATTGTTCCTGTGGAAGCTTCCAAAACATTGCCTTGCCTAATGTATTTTTGGAAAAGAAGGGAATGTTAGAGTGAATGTGCTAGTGTATACATTCACTTTAAAGGCAGTGTGGCATAATGGACAGAGAGCTGGCCTTGAATCTGGTTTCAGTTCCCACCACTGACACATTCTGGGGGTATGGTCCTTGGAAAATCACTTAACCTTTCAGTACTCCAGGCCAGAGGTGTCAAGCACACAGAAGGCTATTACTTGCAGAGAAGGTGCTCTTCTAAACTGGTAGAGTTTCTTCACCTGTGAATTTTTTATATCAATTGAAACTACAACTCTGATCCCCATCTTCTTCATGGGCATTAACTTCATGCTCCTCTGACCTCTCCAGTTTTCACTTTGAGAGTAAGGTAAGTAACAACTGAGAACAGATGTACTTCCCCAGGTACCTGATGCACAAAGGAGGTGCTCAGGCTCTCAAAGCAGCCTCAAGCAACACAGTTCAGCAGATGGGGACTGAATGAGGATATGGATAAGGTATGGATGGGGGTGGACTGAAGAGCATGATCTTGGAGCCCAGTCTTCTAACAAGAGAAGGAATATTATTTCCTAGGAAGCACTAACCTCTTGGGAAACAAAAAATAATCGTGCAAGGGCTTGGAGGCTGGAAAAACATCTGTGTAAACTAAATCATAATACCCCAATACTCAAATGGGTTTGTGACCTCATCTATGTGGTATTCTTTCTAGTGATATAGAATACAACCCATCCAGGCCTGCTCATAAATTGTGACCCTTCTCTATGTTCATCTATTTCTGCCACAGGAGGTCTCTCCAACAAAGTAAGGGCTCCTTTTCTTTTTTTCTGAAATTGTAAGGCTGATATATCACTGGGGTTCTCTACCAGTGATCTCTTACTCTCTCCATTATGATCAGTCTATTTTCTTTATCAATCACATATTTATCCAATAATATTCCCATTTCTACATCTTTTCTATAGTTCTTTATTGCTTGTATATCACTGCCAGAATAGAGGAGATCAAAAGACCAAGACGTTGATCCCTGCTATCACTATGAAGTCACAGTGGGATTACCAGTCTAGCCAACCCAGGGAGGCCGTGATCTCAGTAGAGTACTAGTAGGCTTTGTCTTTGATGAAAAAGTAGGGTTCACTAGAAAGGGGTGGTGATGGTGGTGGGGGTGGATTTCTCTTCCAGAAAGTCCAAAATATGGGACAGTATCACATGATGTATCCATATAATACTTATATAGATGTCTGGGCATAAAGATTTTCTTGGGGCTGCTCCACTAATAATCCCAAATTCACTTGTCTTCCAAGGAAAATCTAACCTAAAGGATATTATTAAGAATACACAAGACTTTAGGGCCTTGAGGAACGGTAAGACTCATTAAAGAGGAAAGGTGAGTTTATCAGGTTTTTATTGGCTGCTGAATAAGTCTCTCTCTCTCTCTCTCTCTCTCTCTCTCTCTCTCTCAATATGGTTGTATGTATGTGTGTGTATGGATGGTTTACATGTGTTTTTTGTGTGTATGTGTGTGAGGGGTTTGTGGTTGGGTAAGTATTTCTATGGAGTGGAAAAAAGACTATCCTGTACATGATATACGCTGCTGTTACATGAAAGGGTGTAGGAATCTGAAGATATATTTGAGGTATTTTCTTAAACTTCCCAAGACAATTCTGGGTTGGTCTAATATGAGCCAAAGAGTTGTTTATTTTTTTTAAAATAAATCTACTGTCAAAGTTATGTCTCATGCAGGTAAATTAAGAATGTAGATCTTGGGTCAACAGGTTAGACAGATATTTGGTATGCAGAAAAGGGAGTATTCTCAAATAATAGGAGAAAAATTTTGATTCCACTTCTTAAAATCGTAAGCTCTTATTATATTTAGTATGGATACTTTTGTTGTTGTTCAGTTGTATCTGACTCTTTGTGATACCATTTGGGGTTTTCTTGTCAAAGATACTGGTGTGGTTTGCTCTTTCTTTTTCCAGCTCATTTTACAAATGAGGAAACTGAGGCAAACAGGGCTAAGTGACTGGCTTAGGGTCATATAGCTAGTAAGTATACGAGGTCAGATTTGAACTCAGGAAGTTGAGTCTTCCTAACTCCAGGCCTGACACTTTACTTACTGTGCCACCTAGCTGTCCAGCATGGATACTACTGAATAGAAACTAGCTCTTTGGAAAACTTCTTCCTTCACAGTGTTCCTATGAAAGACTGCCTCAGAAAAAAAGAATTTCAATTGTAAAGGTATGGGTATATCCAAATTTCTGACTCCCCTTTTGTCTGCAATGCTCATATCTCAGTAACAAAGCAATGAGTATTTATTTGAAAATGAAGCGAATCATTTCCCCCAAGGTAAAACATTTTTGCTCCCCTCTGAAGGTTTAGTAGAGCACATCTGATTCATCTCTGAAAACCCTCCATTCACAGTTGATAGAAAAGCCATATCATGCTTATTTTTCTCTTGGATCATAAACTTCCCATGGAGGGCTGCTGGGTATTTTGTAATCTTTCTGCTCATGTGGTTTGTTTTTAAATTCTTTCACACTGCTGTGTCTTCCTGTTTTCACTTGCGAAAACAAGATTCTTTTTTCTTAATAGACTTCTGTGAGTATTTCTACAACTGTGGGCAAATGTTAAGCTTGCTGTTTCCAATCCATGTTACACCACATTATTTATTTATCTGTCACAGAGCACTAAAACTTGGTTCTAATTTGAAGCTTAATTAATTCTTTTTCTTTTAAGCTTAAACACCATATGTATATAAATAAAATAGCAGAAATAACAGAATCAAAACTTTAAAATTCAACAAATGGAATCATCTCTGCCTAAAATAGAGTAGCCTGTTAATTCAATTCAACAAACATTTATGAAATGCCTACTATGGTTGCCTGGTAGGGCTACAAAGACGAAAATTAGAGTCCTTGTCCTTAAGGCACTTAAATTTTACAGGGCAGGTGCAATATTTTCACAAATAAATATGATCTAAGGAGAATTCAGAAGGGGAAATTAATAACAATTGGGGGAGAGAGGCAAGTCAGGAGGAGGTCAGGGAAGGAAGGTAAAAGGGAGGGAGGAAGGCCAAGGATTCCTATTGTATGGGACATGTGAACTGAGCATAGAAGAAAGCCAAGGGTTGATTTGATAGGTGAGAATGATTGCATTCCAGGTATGTGGGATAGCCCATTCAAACATACAGAAACAGGAGATAACAATGTTGAGTTCAGGAAACAATTAGTAGCCCAGTTGATTAAAAGGTAGAAGTCATGACAGAAAGTAGAAAGAAACAAACCTTGAAAGTTGGGTGGAAGCCATATTATAAAGAGCTATGATAAGCAATAACTGTTTTATCTGGCAGGCAATGGCAAATAAATGAAAATTTTTTGAGCAGGGAGTTTACATAGTAAGGAACATATATTCCCATCAAAAACTTGCCATCATTTTTTTCTACAATATATCATAGCTATAGTGCTCTTGTTCATTAATCTTTGACAGATGCAGTAAATACTACCATATGTCTCATGTCACCTTATGAATGGTGAGGTATGGGGTGGGGGTGGGGGAGTGGAGCCAAGATGGTGGCTGGAAAGCAGGGACTTGCTTAAGCTCTCCCCCAGGTCCCTCCAAACACCTGTAAAAAATGGCTCTGAACAAATTCTAGAGTGGAAGAACTGACAAAATTACAGAGGGAAGCAGGGCTCCAGCCCAGGAAAGCCTGAATGGTAGCTGGGAAGGTTCTATCACACAGAGCTGGGAGCAGACTCCAGCCCAGCATGGGACACACCAGGACCAACCAGACTGGAGCCTGGTGGAACAGGTGGTAGGGCCCTGAATCATTGAGCTGTGGTAATTACCAGACTTCTCAGCTCACAAACGCTGAAGACAACAGAGAAGGTTAGTGGGAAAAACTTCTAGAATGTAGTGAAAGGAGTACTTGGTTGGCCCCAGCCCTAGGAGCGTGGAAGTGGTGCAGCTCTGGGGCTGCTTCCAGAGCTACAGCTGCAGTTGCTTCCAGCCCCAGGCCCACCTGGTGGGAGGAATTGAGTGGTGGATCTCAGCAGGAATGCAGAGCTTGCTTGGATCTGGGTCACAGTCCTGGTTGGTGGTTTTTTGGGGAGGAGGATCCCTGGCGTGGCAGAGCTTGCTGTGTAGAAGTAGCTCTGAAAACAGCAGCGCAACCCCTAAAACTTGGGACAAAGTACTCGCTACTCTACAAGCAGTCATACCTTGACAAAAAACTCAAGGGTCAAGTAGTTGGCTGGGAACATGGCCAGGCAGTGCAAACACACTCAGTTTTAGTCTCAGACTTTGGAATCATTTTTGGTGACAAAGAAGATCCAAACACACAGCTAGAAGAAGTCAACAAAGTCAAAGAGCCTACATCAAAAGCCTCCAAGAAAAATGTGAATTGGGCTCAGGCCATGGAAGAGCTAAAAAAGGATTTGGAAAAGTAAGTAAGAGAAGTAGAGGATAGATTGGGAAGAGAAATGAGAGTGATGCAAGAAAATCATGAAAAACAAGTCAATGACTTGCTAAAGGAGACCTCAAAAATACTGAAGAAAATAACACCTTGAAAAATAGACTAACTCAAATGGCAAAAGAGCTCCAAAAAGCCAATGAGGAGAAGAATGCCTTGAAAGGCAGAATTAGCCAAATGGAAAAGGAGGTCCAAAAGATCACTGAAGAAAATATTACCTTAAAAATTAGATTGGAGCAGGTGAAAGCTAGTGACTTTATAAGAAATCAAGATATTATAAAACAGAACCAAAGGAATGAAAAAATGGAAGACAATGTGAAATAAAAAACCACTGACCTGGAAAACAGATCCAGGAGAGATAATTTAAAATTTATTCAACTACCTGAAAGCCATGATCAAAAAAAAGAGCCTAGATATCATCTTTCAAGAAATTATCAAGGAAAATTGCCCTGATATTCTAGAGCCAGAGGGTAAAATAGAAATTGAAAGAATACACCAATCACATCCTGAAAAGGATCCCAAAAGGAAAACTCCTAGGAATATTGCCACCAAATTCCTGAGCTCCCAGATCAAGGAGAAAATATTGCAGGCAGCCAGAAAGAAACAACTTGAGTATTGTGGAAACACAATAAGGATAACACAAGCTCTAGTAAATTTTACATTAAGGGATCAAAGGGCTTGGAATATGACATTCCAGAGGTCAAAGGAATTAGGATTAAAACCAAGAATCACCTACCCAAAAAAACTGAGTATCATGCTCCAAGGCAAAATATGGATTTTCAATGAAATAGAGGACTTTCAAACTGTTTTAGTGAGTAGACCAGAGCTGAATAGAAAATTTGACTTTCAAACACAAGAATCAAGAGAAGCATGAAAAGGTAAACAAGAAAGAGAAATCATAAGGGACTTACTAAAGTTGAACTGTTTTGTTTACATTCCTATATGGAAAGATGATGTGCGTAATTCTTGAGACCTTTCTCATTCTTAGGGCAGTTGAAGGGAATATACATATACATACATATATATATATATATATATATATATATATATATAGACAGAGGGCACAGGGTGAGTTGAATATGAAGGAGTGATATCTAAAAATATAAAATAAAATTAAGGGATGAGAGAGGGAGAAAAGGAGAGATAGAATGGGGTAAATTATCTCACATAAAAGTGGCAATAAGAAGCAGTTCATTGGAAGGGAAGAGGGGGCAGGCCAGGGGGAATGAGTGAATCTTGCTCTCATCAGATTTGACTTGAGGAGGGAATAACATACGCATTCAATGGGGTATCTTACCTCACATGAAAGTAGGGGGAAGCAGATAAAAAATGGCATACGATAGAAGGCAGGGCAGATGGGGGAGAAAGTAATCAAAAGCAAACACTTTTGAAAAGGGACAGGGTCAAGGGAGAAAATTGAATAAAGGGGGACAGGATAGGAGGGAGGGAAATATAGTTAGTCTTTCACAACATGACTATTTATTGGAGTGTTTTGCATAATGATACATGTGTGGCTTCTGTTGAATTGCTTGCCTTCTTAGGGAGAGTGGGTGGGGAGGGAAGAGGAGAGAGAATTTGGAACTCAAAGTTTTAAAAGCAGATGCTCAAAAAAAGTTGTTTTTGCATGCAACTGGGAAAAAGATATACAGGCAATGGGGCATAGAAATCTATCTTGCCCTATGAGAAAGTAAGGGGAAAAGGGATGGGGGAAGAGCGGGAGTGGGGTGATAGAAGGGAAGGCTGACTGGGGAATGGGGCAATCAGAATTTACGCCATCTTGGAGTGGGGGGGAAGGATAGAAATGGGGAGAAAATTTGTAACTCAAAATCTTTTGGAAATCAATGCTGAAAACTAAAAAAAAATCAAATAAAAAATCATTAAACCTAAAAAAGGAGTATGTGCCTGCCAGTAGGAGCTCTGGGTTGAAAGGTATCAACATTTAAGTTGCTTTTTAAACATAACTACAAATTATTTTCCAGAATTATTGGAGCAATTCAGAGCCCCACCAACGTTGTGTTCATGTGCCTCTCTTTTCTTAGCTCCTCCAAAACTGACTATTCTCTTTTTTTCCCATATTTTCCCATTTGCGGAGCATGAGGTGTATTTCTCTTATAGTTAATAATGCAGTGTGATCTTTCATGTGGTTTTAAGCAGCTGGCAATTCTTTTGTCAACTTTATAATGCTCTGATAATTTTTCATTTGGTAAATTGGTACTTGGTTTTATGTACATATAGTATCTTGGATATAAAAACTTTATCAGAGACATTTCAGGGTAAAGTATTTCTCCAATAGGTATATCCCTTTTTTATCCTAAAAAATAGAATGGTGAGGTACCCAGAAGTGCCCTTAAAATCTTGGACAGAGCAATTAAAAAAGATATCAAGAGATGGTTATAACTCCCTCAAAGAGCCAGGATTCTCCTATAAAATAAGGCGGATGAGTCTGTTACCACTAATTGGAGTAGCAGACATCAGTCACATGGCCCATGGAATGAGCCTTCGGACATCAACTGATCAGGGTCAACTGTCCCACTATTCTCTTAGAAACAGAATTAAACATGACTCTCCCCTGGAAAACCTGGCCATTTATTTAAATGGTTCTATGGAAGGAGAATTTGGATATAAGGGCTCAGTAACACCAGTATCCTTTCATGGCTATGGGCTGCCGCCTCCCATCAAATAAAATCTTAATAGAGCAGTGAGTAAAAATTGGTCTCTTGACACTATTGTTGAATGATAAAAGGTTGGCCCTAGAAGGAGTAGAGAAGAATTTTAAAAATATAATAAGATGCTATTTTAAACACGAGCCAAGAATTCTTCTGATTGTTCCCTTCCCTTTCCTTCTGGGCAGCGGATCCCTTGAGGGAAGGTGGCAAGGGGCCAGACTAAATGTCATCTTCCATCTGCTCCAAAGGACTCTCTCCATGCAGGGAGTCTACAACTTCCTGCTACCACCTCTTCACCAGCCACTTCAGGTGAGAAGAGAAGCCAAAAGTTCCTCTGACCATGTATCTTGTGCTTGCTATCTCCTCTTGGGCACGGTGTCTCCCGAGGGAAGGTGGGAAGTGGCTGGGTGGGATGTCTTCCATATGCTCTGAAGGACTTCCCCCTGCCTTAAGGCAATGAGTTTCATTTGTGCCAGCACAAGACAACTTCCATATCCTGCTACCAGCCTGATCTTCCAACTAGGATGCGGAGAGGCTCTAATGCAAAGAAGAGCAACCTATCCTTTGACTTCAGGGATTCTAGAACCTGCTATACCTGCCCTTTGAAAGAAGAATATGAGAAAAGTTGGTGGGGAATGGGGCTTCTTTCTTTTGCTATGCATGTTTGATATCTATCTGCTATTGTGCCTTTTTACTGCCTAATCTCTGCTCTTCAGAGGAAAGAGTAATAGTTAAACAGGGCTTCCCATCTGACAGTCTGACCATATCTATTCCATCTGTAGATCACTTTCCTAAACCCATTTCAACCCTCTAACATCCAATTGCCCTATATCTATTCTGCTTTGTGGCTAAACTCCTTGAAAAGGCAATCTACAATAAGTGTCTACATTTTCTCTCCTCTTTTTCTTAACCCCTGAAAATTTTCCTTGACCTCTCTGATGCCTTTGATACGGATCTGTTGATCATCCTCTCCTTGTTGCTCTCTTCTCTCTCATTCTTTTTAGATACCAGTCACTCCTGGTTTTCCTCCTACCTATCTGGCTGCTCCTTCTCAGTCTTTGCTGAATCCTCACCCAGATTATGCCCGCTAACAATATGTGTCACTCAGGGTTCTGTCTTCTCTCTTCCCCCTCTGTACTACTTCACTTGGTGATCCCATCAGCTCCCATGGATTTTAATTACCATCTATATATTAAGGACATTCAAACTTATCTATCCTGCTGAACCTCTCTGCAGACCTTCAATTTTGAATCTCCAAATGCCTTTCAGACATCTTGAACCAGATGCCCAGTAGACCTCTTAAACTCAACATGTTCAAAAAGAATTCATTATCTTTCCCTCTAAACTCTGTCTACCTCCTGCCTTCTTTATTACTGTAGAGAGCAACATCATTCTCCAAGTCCCTCAGGTTCAAGACCAAAGAGTCATCCTGGACTCCTGTCTCTCAACACCACTCTCCATCCAATCTTTTACCAAGGCTTGTTGATTTTTACCTTTGTAACATCTCTCACAAATAGCCCTTTCTCTTCACTGACAATGTAATCACTACAGTGTGGGAACTGGGAGCATAGAATTCATCTAAATTAAAGATATGTCCAAAGTGTTCTTGCCTTATGAAGAATTTGATGGTACAGAACCCCATCAGATGGATCAGGGACATACACAGCAAACATATAACAAGAATTAGGCAGTACACCAAGTGAGTACTTATTTAGGGAGATATTCTATACCCTATTATAACCAGAATAATGTTACTGACAAATAGGATTATTTAGCAGTTACTTCATTACCAACCTCAAGTTCATTTACTTTTCAAGGAATCTTTCTTTGACTTTGTTTCTACACCAGATCTTCTCAATGAATAGAAATGTACGACTGAAAAATAAGATAGTTTGGTCACTTGATGAGAGTAAAGCACAGATAATGGAAAGCCTTTATGTTCTTCTACTGTCCTTATAATGTCAACAATACTTTAGGAAAGGCCCCAGTGTATTGGGTGGGTCCTCTTTGGCAAACTTATGGGAGAGAATGAATGAGTCACTCAGGACGGACAAGGAGCATTTCCAGCTTCCCTCCAGCCTTCATGTATAATTCAAGTCTAGAAATATTCCTGATAAATCAAGAGTTGAAAAAACAATCTGTGGGATAATCAGCACCTAAAACAATAGGTTGACTGTCAGTTAAATTCTCTTTGCACATGATCCTTGGTTTGGAGTCTCTATTAAAGCCACCACCACCACCCCCCCCCCCTGAAGTGAGGGATCCTCATTTCTAGAAGACATCTTAAACTCTGTGTAAGCAACTTGCCATTGCATCCTCAGGAATTCACAAAATCACAGAATTTAAGAGTTAGGTTTTTACAGTAATGCTTTCTTGTAGTTTTACTTCTGCTAGTATGATCACCTATGTCAGTATTCTTTCACAATATTCCCATTAATCATAGGTGTTCCCTGAACATTCTGTCCTAGTCTCTCTTCTTTTCTCTCTAGATTCTTTATCTATATTAGGAAGGCAGAATTTATGATTTCAAAGAGAATCTCATACGTGCCTGAAAGGTTCAGAACCACAGGATATAAGGAATTCTCTAGGCAGAAGGCAGGAGAACTAAAGCATGTATTTACACTCCACAGTAACAGGCCCACAAACCAGCGTCCCCATTTTGACATTTTGATCAAAAGCTTCCAGGCCCAATAAGTCCGCCTCACAAGAGTAACCAGGAGGCCACAGAGAAGCGAGATGGTATAAGGCAAAATCGTATACATGCTTCCCCTCTATGGTAAGAAGATTACCCACTGGCCTTCAGTCCTTACTCAGCACTCCTCACTCCACATGGGTCAGCTCTGCTACCAGCAGCTCAGCTTCGGCTGTAGGCATCTCTGGCTCCAACCAGAAAAGGAAAAAGGGGTCTTCAAGCTGTTCTCTCCCCTCTTATAGAGTTTTCGATATCCTCAAGCGCCGCTTGAATGACCAGGGCCGATTGGTTCTCTAGTTGGCCCCTCCCCCTAGGTTAACCACCCAATAAGGAGTGGCTCTGAAGTTAACACCTCCCCTCAGCCAGCCCCATGACTCATCACACAGGAAGTTCTTCGCTTCCCGGAAGAGAAGCAGCAGCAACCAGCAAGGTAAGCTGAGTCACTCAAGGAAAACAAAGGCCACTCTGGCCACATTATCTTAAATGAGATGCTATTTTATAAAGGAATTAGCACTATCTAGCACATAGTAAGTCCTTAATAAATGCTTGTTGCCTTCCCTTCCCTGCCATCCCCGGCCCTATTGGCAAAGTCATAAACTCCCTTGAATTTAATTATATTTAGTCCTTTCCTCTCTCCAGAACTCTAGTTCCATATCACCAGTCGCCTATTGGGCATTTTGAGTTGGGTATGCTGGAGGGATCTCTAACATATCCAAATATAATTCATTGAATTTTTTCCAAAACCAGAAGTGAGCTCAAGTCAGCAGGTACCACCTTATTCTGGATATTTAAGCTTTACTAGGTTAAAACCGTACTAAGATTTTGGGGACATCCTGTATATAAAGATTCCTCCCCCAATTACTAGTCTACTCCCTCCCCAAACTGCCTTGAGATAACTTTTTACATGTTCTATATGTATACTTATAAAAGCACATGTTCTCTTTCCCATTAGACTATAACATCCTTGAGGGGAGGAACTGTTTCCCTTTTTGTCTTGATAATCCCACTGCTTGGCACTGAGCCTGGCACATAGTTGTTGCTTTAAAGTGCTTGCTGATTAATTTATCAATTTTGATACTGCTCTGCTCCAAAATCCTTAATTCCTTAATAGTTCCTCTCTACCTATGGAGGACAAATCCCAAACTCCTTATTATGGTAGTGCAAGCCATTCAAAAATGATGCTCAAATGATATTTCTAACCCTATACTCTATATTCCATATGTAAAACTATACTCTAATGCAAAACTTCATTTTGCCACATTAATCTGCTCATTGTCTCGAACATGCCTTGCTCATCCAACATTTCCTTATCTTTACTCATGCTATTCTTTCCAACTGATGCGCCTCATCCTTTTTTGCTGCCTAGTTAAATCCTACCAATCTTTCAATGCCCTATTGAAATCACACTTATGTGCATAATCCTTCCCTAACCCTGACAGCCCATAGCAATCTCTCTCCCTGCTCAAAATTCCCACACTGAGCTGTAACAGGTAATACAAAAGTTTCACCTGGTAACAGAGGGCAAAGGTCACATGTTTAGTAAGTGGCGGAGCTAGGCTTTGAAGCCAAATTCTCTGACACCATATCCAGTCCACTTTCTACTGCACTGCAATGTCTCATTTCAAAAGTACAGAAATTCATGGTCATATAGGTAAAGTGGTTTGCTCAGTGTTTCAGAGCTAATAAGTGAAAGATCTGGGATTATAGCTCTCTTTAAGTATGTGAAGGACTGTAATATTAAAGAGATATTGTACTCATTCTGCTCAATCCCAGAAAGAAAGAATATGACAAATATGTAGAAATCACAGAGAGGCAAATTTCAATGTAAATTAAAGAAACCTTCTGAATAATTAGAACTATCCCAAACGGAAATGAGCTGTCTCTGGTTGCTATAGATTCTTACTGCTGTAGATTTTCAAGCAAAGATGAGATGCCTATTTACTTGCTATATTGTAGAGTATTTTTGTTCAGGTGTGTGATGTGATGTCCAGGTGTGTTGGATTTTAACTCAGAATTTTGGCACACCATGAAATCATAATGAAAGATGAGGAAGAATTTAATGGAGAGACAAGAAGATGTTTAAGGATACAATTAAGAACTCAAGGGTTACCAGAGGTAGCAGTAGAGAGATAAACCACATGGTCAGTCAGACCAAATGTGCTGCTAACCTGAGAAAGGAGGTGGTCAGACCTCTGTACCACTCAACCTTGAGAAGTTGAGGGGGAAGATGACATGAGGAGTACCATTGCAAGAGAAGCATGGATAAGAGAGAATCCAGAGTTGACAGTCATGTGTCAGCAGAGGAAAAGTATTATATTGGGTTATCTGTAGATAACACTTGGAAGGAATCATATGCTGCTCCATGTTGTTGCCATGTTGGTGATACTAGCCCTGCATTAGTTTTGAATAACACAAGCTGCTATTATCTTTGGATGACATTTATATGGCATTTAATAATTAAGCAATGAATAAGCCAATAAGCATTGATTAAATATCATGTTGGATTCTTGATTAGATTTTCATATGTGTATATTCTTTCTCCGCAGTGAAAACTGGGGGCAGATATAGTGTCTTCTATTCTTTTGTTGAGCCAATGGCAGCTAATAAAAAGCAAAAACAACCACCACAACTTCCATTTGCTAAAAATTTTATGAAGCATTTTCTGCCTTGTATAAGGCAATGAAAATATTACTCTCATTTTACAGATGAGAAAACTGAATCAGAGTAGTCTCATGATTTTCCTATGATCACCCAACCAACAAATATTAGGACCAGCAATCAATTCCAGCTCTCTTGATTCTACGCTGAGTGATTTTCTACATACCACACTGCTTAATCCAATGCTATGTATGATATAGATGCTCAATTAAATAGATGGTGATTTGTGTTTGTGGTAAGATTACTTCATTTTTTATTCTTATGATTCTCTTATTTAATACTACTTCACTAGCAAAGCTAAAAGTGTTTGGACTTCAAGAAGAGATCAGGAAACATTCCCAAATAATAGAACAACCACACATATACCAGAGAATGGGGTATATAACCACTGTTTTAATTTCCCTTGTATTTTACGGAGTACACAAACTCATGTTGACATATGTTTGAAGTGCCAAATGATCATAAACAGAACAGTGATTTCCATGCATCAGTAGAGTACTGTCTCAGGCAGTCCTTCTCAGCTGATCTTATACACTCTCCAAAATATGAGAACTTTAGGACTAGAATTGTAATTTCATTGGTATAGAGAAGTCCCAAAGAGGAAACTCCTTCTACCAATGAATATTGATACCTGCTGAGCAGCTTAGCTTTGGAGAGTTGATTTAGGCCCTGAAAGGGTCAGTGACTTGCCTAGGGTCACACAACCAGTAACTGGAACTTGAGCTAGGACTTCCTGACTTGAAGCTAGCTCTAACCACTATCAACACTGCCTGTCTAGGACAAAGGCAGAATACGCAAAATAACTTTAATTGTAGTCAGACTTTCGTGTGTGAAGCTGATTTTAGTAAGAGCAATAGCAGGAGAGAGAAGTGGGCAGCTGGGAGCTCTTCATGTCCTTTCTTGAAATGAGTGTTGCCCTTTGTACTGAAGGCACGGTGTAGTGTGCAGAGCATGTTGTCAGGGATTTGCTTCTTTTCCTTCTAGGCTGCTATGTACCTCTGTGCTAAATGAGCCATCCATCTCTAATTGCTGTGTGCCAAGTTGATTTGTCTGCTCTTGTCATTTCTTGGCATCCCATGAACACTATATTAACTCACACATTTTTCCCTTTCCCTCATACATTCCTCAACATCCCCTTACTTTTTGAGGAAGAAGTGTGTTTTCCTTGTATAATCCAACCTTCACCTCATTTTTCTTCATTTTAAAAATGGCATTCACAGACACAAGTAAAGATGTTTCCAACCCACTTTGCTCCTGGCAGCTGCATACTTCCTGTTTGTCGGTTTGTGGGAGGGAGAGAATTTGTTAGTATACACTGCTCTGCTTTGTTGCAGGTCACCCCCTCATCTCTATTCCCTGCACATACTCTGAGCTGAGTTTTGGAAGATGTCTAGTCCTTCCCATGAGCTAAGGATTCTTAACCCTCATCTTCAAAGCTTGGAAGAAAAACAAATCCCTAATGTGCACATTTGTTTTTTACTTACTTGTAAATCATCATTTCTTCCTCCTTCTGTCCCTTGCAAACACAATATTCAATTTAAAGTAGAAGGGAACTATTAAATTACACTTCCAAAAAGAACTCAGAAATTCTTGCTAAATATTAGGAAGTAGTGACCAAAAAAACCGAAGACCTTAGAGGCATGGTTAATGGTTTTTATTTTTATTTTTTCATCTATTTGGTTGTCATTTTAAAAAATCGCTATTGTTTATTGACTTCAGGAGATTCAGAAGTTAAAGGCAAATTATAAAGTGAGCTGCTGCTTCAGACTGTGGTTTATAATGGTGAATTGCAGATTTCCCCAAACCACAGCATTACAAAGCTTAGAGGGGTCTTAGAGGCCATCTCATCCAACCTGAATCTGAAGAAGAGTCATCTCTACAGCAATAGATTTGAGGATCCCCGAGACCTTTAAGGTGGTCCATGAGGTTAAAATTATTTTCATAATAATACTAAGATGTTTTAGTTTCTAATCTGGTAAATATCAATAGATATAATCCACATAAACAAAAGCTCTTTGTGGGAGAAGGGGAGTGTGGAGTTCTCATTTTAGAGTGCAATGGAGTCCTAAGACAAAAGGTTTGAGGAACTATACTCTAGAACAGCGGTGTCAAACTCAAACACAAACAAGGACTATTACACCATTCATAATGATCCCTATAGTCTACATATTGACTTAATTTCTTAAAAAAAATCTAATGTTATCTATGCTTTATTATATTTTTTATTTATTTTCTTATATATTTACCAATTACATTTTACTCTGGTTCAGGCCACACTCAGGAGTGTTGAGAGCCCTGTGTGGCCTATGATCTAGAGCATTCCTTACTAGTGGTTATTCAGACTTTCCTTAAAGACCTCTAGTGAGGAGATGGCCATTAACTCTTTGGGAAGTCCACTCTACTTTTAATAATAATAATAATACCACTTCCTATGCGTCAGACACTTTATGATTATTATATCATTTGATCCTCACAACAACTCTGGGAGGCAGGTGCTGTCGTTCTCCCTTTTTTACAGATGTGGAAACTGAAAAAAATAGAAGGCAAGCCCAAGGTCACACAGTTATTAATAAGTGTCCGAGACCAGATTTGAATTTAGGTTGAGTTAGGGTAGTATGTAGTGTATGTTTTGTTGTTTGTATTAATAAGATAATTTACAAATTTCCTTTGGGAGATAGTGGTTATAACTTTGAGAAAAAATATTTTCATAAACATTAAGGCAGAATGGCTAAAGCCTGAATTGTGGAAAGGAGAGCTCTAGTGATCACAAAAACTCTTGTCACCTACTGCCTGTGTGACCAGGGGTGAGTCATTTAACCTCATGAGGGCTCAGTTTCCTCATACCTAAAATAATAAGGTTAAAAAAATGGCATGATGTCCCTTCCCAGACCTCAATTACTATAGAGTTGTTCTCCCTTATGTAAAATGTCACTGATGGTATCATTGGCATGAGACCCACTAGTTCTGTGATCTAAACCAGGTCTCTTTTTGTTTATTTGGTTTTGTTTTTGTTGATGGGTCCAGTCCTGGGATTTTACTTCTTCCACAAAAACAGATCAGCAACTGGCCTGTTATTTATAATCTTAATTGTCTGTCATAGAGAGGCTAAATGAAGTAACTGCCCATGGTCACAAAGCTAGTTTGTGTCAGAAGCATGACTCATATTCAGGTCTTCCAGAGTGTGGATTCACTTTCTAAATACTAGACAATGTTATTTCTCAAGTCATTGTTTAACTTATTTTTTCATTAATTCATTTTAAACATAAATACACAATAAAAAAAGAAAAAAGAAACATAGATTCAAATACTAAAACAAATACAAAATAAGAAAAGAAAAAAAAGCATTGCCATGTGCACAGCAGAATGTAAGAGAAGATTCAAAATATACAGCAATAAATTTCCATTTGAAGAAAGCCTGTGTGATAAATACTACGCATTGTGTTCAGAGCTGTCCACTTTTTTTTGCTTCCCTGCTGTGTACTTTGTTCTTTCCCCACCCCTTCCTTCCCCCTCCCTCAAGAAGGCTACAATTAAGCACACACACATAATCGTATGTATATGTGTATATCTACATATATACATATGTATATACACACATAGATACACATATATATCTACACATGTATTCCCATACACATTTACACATGCATACATGTGTATACAAAGATATATGCATGTACATGAACACATATAATTATGCTCATATATAGATATATACATTCATATGCATATATGTAAGACTATATTATACTTATTTGTCCTCTGTTTCTCTGAGGGTGGATAACCTCTTGTTTCATAAGTCCAAGTCTTTCCATATTTTTCTAAGTCCATCAACTCATCATTTTCTACAACCTAGCACTACTCCAACCTTATACTGTCTAGTTATTTTTAACAGTCTAGAACAATATTGATTAATATGGCTGACATGTAGTACAGTTTCCCTATTTTTCTCTTATGATTAAATCTATTTTAGCTTTAACTTCATCTGAGATCATGATTACTACCCCTGATTTTTTTTCCCTAATAAATTCTACTGCCGATCTTTATTTTATGTTTTGTGTATCTCTTATTTCCTTTTCCTCCTGACTCCTATTTTACTTCTACCTGCTACCTTGCCCTCCTATTACTTAGCCTACTTCCCCTCCAAGGATTCCTCTCTTATCCTCCCCTTACCTTTAATCTAAATACCCTAATATCCTTTTATTACCAACCTCCCCATTCATTATTTAACTTTTAAAGCTGCATTTGAGTAATTATAGCTTCAGAAAGGGTTGGCCCTTCAACATTTAGCAGGTATTTGCTTTGCTTTGTTGTTTGATTTAAAATACAGGGTGTCCCATAAGCGTTAGTGCAGTTCAAAACCATGCAGCTTAAAGCTACACTAAGACTTCAGGAACATTCTGTATAGGCAGTCAGCTTATGCTTTGGTTGCTTTTCAAATGTATTTTCAAATTGATTGTTTGGATCTTGAAATATAGTTTCTTACATAAAAATGATTCTACAATTTGGTGGTTTTAGGCTCCCCAGTCTACCTCACAGACCCTTCTGAACTATTTAATGTTTTCAATGTAGCTGAATGATAGTGCTAATCACACTAACCTGAACTTTCAGTCCTGGCATCACTCTGTCCAAAAGAATGTAAATTTTGACTGCTGAAACCTCACAAGATATCTTGTGAGGTTCAGATTTGTGAGGCTAGATTTTTTTCTTAAGTACCATGCCTTAAACCGAAATCACTCTGGCTCTTGTTGATTGTCCAGCAATAGGCCCCAGCCCAAGCCCCATCTGGTCATTGTTTGGGCTCTGATTGGCTCAGAGTGAACGCAAATAGCAATTATTTCTGTCTTGACCAGAAACCCTGAGGTTTTTCCCCTTGCAGATTGATATTTTTTTTGAATAGGTAAAAGACGCCATTTTCTGCCTCATTTCTTACCTAGCCTTAATCACTGAGTGGGCCTTGCCTCAGTCAAACTGAGACCTGGGAAAAACCTTAGCCTAAAAGGCCAACATCTCCCACTGTATTGAGAGCCATCTCTAGTTGTCCTGATTTATATCTTGCCACTGGACCCAGATGGCTCCAGTGGAGAAAGCAAGGCTGGTGACTTTGCACAGCCCCCTCTCACTTAAATCTAATTCACTCGCATGTCATGTCATCACCTCCCTGACGGTCATGGGAAAGAGAAAGACAAGAAAGAGAAACAATAACAATCCCTTTTCCATAACTTACTAAGTGAGTTTCCCAGGGCCTTCATACCACTGTAAACCTCCAATTATTGAACTGTCTGTCCTAAACCCTAATGGACTCAATAATCTAAAATTATCTTTGGGCCCTTAATCCACTCCCCCCCCCAAAAAAAAACAAAAGAACTGTTACTCTCTCAGGATAGCTTATAGTGCACCTCAGTTAGATGTTAGGTAAAAGAGTGATCTTGTCTTACCTAATTCATACTAATGTGTGAATGATTGGCAATAATGGATCATATTAATATAAGGTTTCTTCCCAACATACTTGTCCTTCTAATATATACTACAACCCTAGGAGAAAATGTTTTTACCTATATATCACAGATGAAGAAAGTAAGCTCAAAGTGGTTAAGTTATTTGCCAAGAGTCACATAGCTAGAAAGCATCTGAGGCAATATTTGAAGCTATATATATTACACCGAACTCTAGCAGTCTATCCACTATACCATGCTTTAAATATATTGGAGAAATGGACATCAGAAAAAGCAGTGCCTCTGAAGTTAAAGAATGTGGACTGAAATCTCACCTCAAACATTGTGTGACTACGGGCAAGACACAACTTTTCTGAGCCTCAGTTTGCTCATCAATAAAATAAAGGGATTGGATCTGATGGCCTCTGAGGTCATTCCAGCTCTACACCTTGGATCCTAAGAATTTATATTAATAAAAGGAGATTTTGAATTTGGAACTCAAAATTAAAAAAAAACTCCACCAACAGTGCATTACTGTTCCAATTTTCCCACATGCTCTCCAGCATTTATAGTTTTCCTGTTTTGTCATGTTAGCCAATCTGACAGGTGAGATGTGGTACCTAAGAGTTGTCTTGATTTGCATTTCTCTAATCAATAGTGATTTAGAGCATTTTTCATATGATTATAGATATTTTTTGCATTTCATAATGTTCTCTGTCTTGTTTGGTCATAAATTCTTCCCTTCTCCATAAATCTGACAGGTAAACTATTCCTTGCTCTCCCGTTTTGCTTATAGTCAATTGTATTTTTTAAGGGCTTGTGTTCTACAGTCAATTTTTGTTCTTCCTTTTCAAGCTATTAACTATCTCTTGCATACCTCTCATTTCTTTTCCCAAGTTTTCTTCTACATCTCTTATTTTACTTTTAAAATCCTTCTTGAACTCTTCCAACAAGGTTTTTAGGCTTGAGAGCAGTTCGTATTCCACTTTGAGGTTTAGGATGTGGGTATATTGACAATGCCATTCTTTTCTGAATTTGTGCCTTGATCTTCCCCGTCCCCATAATAAAAATCTATGGTCATTGTCCATTTCTGCTTTTTGCTCATGGTATTTGCCTATTTCCTGGCTTTTAAAGTTGAGCTCTCTGGCTGGAGTACAGGGGGCACTGACCCATGCTTCTTGTGCTGGGAGCCTGGGACCCAGTCACCAGCTTTGTGTGCTGAGGCCTCAGGTGCTGGCAGCTGGAGGCTGTAGGTGTCTGGCAGCTTGCCTGGTGCTGAGCTGGTGTCAGCAACACTGGACCTCTTGGGATAGGGGTGGGGAGTCTGACCCCTGGGGGATTCCTGCTCACCTGGGCTTCTTTAAAGCACTTGAGTGTTTGGCTGTTAGAAAATGTCTGCCAGCCTGGAGCTGTGCCTCCTGGAGTTGCACTTCCTGGAGTTGTGCTGAAGCACCAGGAGATCTGGCTACTGGAGAATACTGGTGCATGTGGTGCTTTTCTGAGCCGCTGTCTACTGGTTCCCCTGCTTGTGCTGAGGCACTGGGGGGCTCCTAGTGTTAGCACTTGGCTACTCCACCATCCTGGAGCTCAGGATCTCCCCCTGGTTGCTGGGGTGGGGCTTGCTACTGGCTTGCTGGGATACTACCCATCATTTACTGTTCTCCCTCCCCCAGAGAGAGAGGGACCTTTGCTGTTAATCCCCCAAGCTTCCTGGGCTACAAGGCTGCTGCACCCTGTCTTTCTGCTGGCTCACCTGTTCCAGGGTTTTTCCTGGGGCAATATTTTCTGGGCTTTCATAGGTCAATAAGTGAGGGTGAGAGTGACTTACTTCTTACTCCCCCATGTTGATTCCCACTGTTGTTCATCATTCTCAAAGAGGACCATGACATCAGCAAGGTGATGCCATGACTTGAAAATGAATTAAGTGAGATAGGACTGTGCAAAGTTATCAGCTTCACTTTCTCCTCCTGATTAAACATGCTGAAAGACAAACTATGTAGTTTGTCTATCCAATTGCCTGTCACAATCTAAGCAATAGACATTCTTCATCTACTTGGTCTTTCCTATGTAGATGGTCATAAAAAAAGAAAAATTTTTGTCAATGTTTTCTTATAAATCATAGAAACAAGATTCAGGACTAGACCACAGAAGTCATTTAGTCCTATCTGCTCATTTTAGAAACTTAGGTCAGGAGAAGTAGGACAACTTTGTCAAGGTTACATACTTAAGGACAGAACTGATATTTGAAACTTCTGCCTTCAAATCCGGTTTTTCTGACATGACACCAAGCTGCTTTCTAAGTCTTCCACTAGGTATCTACTGAATGTTATTTTAATAAACTCCAGTAGTTATTTTAATAAATTTCAGGGCACCAACTATCTCTCTATGTGTTTTTCATCTCTGCTTCTATATATCCAACTCATCTCCTTTTTGAATCAGTTATGTGAGAAGACTTAGCTAGTATATCTTAGATTCCTTCCCACATGTAAAGGAGTTCTTTGTTTTGTAACCAAAGGAATGATTTTTGAAATTTTGACTTAATTTGTGACTGTGCCAATTAGACTGTCTGCACAACACAAAAACAATATTTATTTTGGTTGGAGAGAGGACAGGCACTGAAACTACTTGATAGTTGTCACATAGACTAAGAAATCAGAAAACTGAATTGACCTTTTTTTTTTCTTTAAAATGCATGTGTAGACACAAGTGGTGGCTTAACTCCTACTTTTGACTGACTCAATGCTGCTAGACTGGCTATATTCCAGACTTCTGCTGCTACTGGTGGTGATCTTGTCTTGCTAGGGAATGTGAAGAATGGTTCATAGGTGACACTAAAGAAAAAGCAAGCTCTAGCAGTTCTGTGTCTCGCATGTGCTTTAAACAACAAAAAGCATATTTGTTGCTTTGGAGAAATTTAAGATTGGAGACAATGACGTGAAAAAAAACACAAGGACTAGTAATGACAAAGCTGTTTTTGCAACCAGCAAAGTCTATTAATACGAAAGAAAACTTTTCACAAACCTTTCAGCAAACAGCATAATGATTTACCAAATAAAGCCCTAGCATTGGCTAATCACTTTCATATTAACATCTAGAGAAGGCTCAATCTTTGGAATAGTTCTTGACTTTGAAATAACTTGCCACAAAGCTGAAGGGTTCACCAAACTTTCCTAAATTGGAGCAGATTGAAGCTGACTTTTACATTGCACAGAAACCTCCCAGCATGCTTTGCCCCATTTTAATTCTTGCCATCTGGCTAATGCAAGAAAAAACAAAGTTGGCACTGTGGTATGCTGGAAATTTCATTCTTCTCTAAATCTCTATTTGGTGCATCTCTATTATGGGGCAGTAGGGATATGCAAAAAATAAACAGTATAAACAAAACATATGTTCTTTTACATCACTTCTAGGACTTAAAAAAGAAAAAAAGAGTCTTATTGATGCCTTTTTTAAAACTACAATTATTTCACAATCTATTCTTCCCACCACCAGACCCTCATTTGTAACAAAAAGAAAGTTAAGTAAAATCAATCAAAGTAACTACAACATCCTGTCCCTATGCATCCTCACTTCTCTAACAAGGGGAGGGAAATATGTCTTATTATCTATTCTCAAGGATCAAAATTTGTCATTGCAATTAATTTGAGTTCAAATGCTTATTCATTCATTCAACAAATAAGCAATCATTAAGTGCTTACTATCTGCTATGTGAATTAAAACAAAGATGACTAAGGAGTTTAAATTCAGAGAGAGAGACAGAATGAGAATTAAAAATGAATTGGGGAGATTGGTAAAGATATTTGTTAAGAGGGAACATGTAAGTTATGCTTTAAAGTAAGCTAAAAATTTTAAAAGGTTAGGAGAGAATACATTCTAGATATGGCGATCATCATTGGGAGATGGAATATTTCTTATGGGGAGCAGCTAAAAGCCAGTTTGAGTAGAGTGGAGAATACACTAAGTGGAGTAATATGAAAAAAAAAGGCTGGAAAGGTAGATGAAAACCAAATTGTGTAGGGCACTAAATTGATGAGTACTTTTTCCCTCTAGAGGTAATTAGGAGCCACTGAAGATTATTGAACAGGGGAGTGATATGGTTACACAGGTGCTTTGGGAATATTGTTCACAGTTATGTGGAGGATGAATCGAAGATGACTGAAGGGAGAGACACCAATAGGATGCTATTGCAATAATCCAAGAGAGAGGTATTACGGTGGTGGCTTGGGGAAAAAGAGGTAAAAGGATAAATTTGAAATTGCACAGGTAGAACCAGCAAGACTTAGCAACTGATTGGATATGGGTGAGGGGGCAAGAAAATAGAATTAATCAAGAATGACTATCAGGTTACAGATTGGTGTCACTGGAAAAAAATGGACACAAAACAGAAATAAGGAAATTTGGAGATCTAAAATGTTTTTGAGAAAATAAAACAAGCTCCACTGTGATGTATAAAAAATTTGAGAGATAATTCCTGGGTAATTAATCATTTTATTAATTATTGCTGGTGGACAAGTAATAAAAGGGTCATTTGGTCATCTCTCCTAAACCAAAGATACTTCATGGCAGCTTCTTGACACTTATATGCCCTTCAAAGAGTGAATGTTCCCAACAGGAGGCAATCAACTCTGGTTAATGATTAATGAGAAGAATGAATGTAATGAGAGGTGGACTTATTCTAATGTGCAGCTTGAGGACATGACTTTGGCCACACCACCTCCAGTCTTGGGCAATCTAGACAAAAGATCCATCCTCATCTCCTCCCAAGCCTGAGTAGAACACAGAGGTTCCCAAAGTAGGTGATACTGCCCCTGAAGGGGACACTAGAAAGATCCAGGGAGGGGTAGTAGCTTCTGGTATAATTGAGGGTGCATTGAATAGAAATAAGAGTTCATGAAGAATGAAGAGAAGATAGGAAAAAATTGAAAAACCCTTCATATATGTTTCATATATTGTGTAACACAGTTAGAGTGATAGTGATTACATTATTTTCCAAATAAATACACAAAATGCAAGTTATGACAGATCAGTGGTCAACTCCACCAACAGGGCTTAATAAGCAAGTACTGGCAGGAGAGCATGTCGTGCATTGTCAGGAAATCCAGCATGCATTGGCAGGAATATGTGCATGTAATGACTTGTTTACAATATAATACTATATGGTTATATGACACAATATTGCATCATTAAAATTTCAATGCAGAAAAAAAACCACACATTTATAATAAATTATTAAATTTAAGATGTGTCATTTAAAATATATATATATATATACATATATATGACATATATGTATTATATTTTTTTTCTGAAATGATACAAATTTTAAAAAATTGTTGAAGGGTTAAAGAAAGTAGATTTCTGGGGGGGGGGCAATGAGAATTTTTTTTAAAGAGTTAAGTAAGCCAAATAAGTTTAGGGATTTCTGGTAGAACATAATGGGCCAGAATTCACTTTAAATTCCTTGTAAGATTCTCTAATTGACTGGGTTCTCCCACTCAGAATGGAAAAACCTGTACCCTGGGGATTTGGGCAATTTCATCCATCAACAAAGTCCTTCAGAGACTGAACAACCTATAGGCTTCCGGTTTCTGAATGAGAAAATAGGAAGGGAAAAAATTCTGGTCCTAATTCAATAATTGACTATTAATATATGAGAGAAATAATAATTTCTCTCACCCACTTTGGACATATCAATTTGATATGCTTATAGGATATCCAAGTAGAGCTGTCTCTCCAGCAGGCCATTGGTAATGTTGGGCTGGAGTTTAGGTGAGAAAATAAATCCAAAAATAGAAATTTGGGTATTTTTGTAAATAGAAAATAACAGTGGGGGGTGGAGTCAAGATGGTGGAGTGAAAGCAGGGACATACCTGAGCTCTCTCAAAAATTCTTTCAGATACCTCTAAAAAAGTGAATCTGAACAAATTTGAGAGAGGTAGAACCCACTGGGAGACAGAGTGTGGCAGATTTCCAGCCCAAGAGAGTACAGAAGGTTGATGGGAAGGATATATGCACATGACTGGGAGAGTGCAGAGCAAATGTCAGCCTACACCCAACCATAGAGGAGTGGGACCAGATCCTGGTGGGCTGACTCACTGGCTGTCGTGGTGATCCCCAAACCTCTCAGTGCAGGACAGGGGCCCCTCAAAAGGGAATATGAACTGGTCTCAAGCCCAAAAAGTGTTCCTGGAAGAGCTCAAAGAGGATTTTGAAAGCCAAATTAGAGAGGTAAAAAAAAATTACAGAACCTAACAGGAGAAAATGTCTCCTTGAAAAGTAAAATTGGCCAAATGGAAAGAGAAATGCAGAAATTAACTGAAGAAAATAATTTGTTAAAAATTAGAATTGGGAAAGTAAAAACTAGTGACTCTGTGACGCATTAAGAATCAGTCAAACAAAATCTAAAGAATGAAAAAATAGAAGAAAACATAAAATATCTCATTGGAATAACAACTGACCTGGAAAACAGATCTAGGAGAGACAATGTAGGAATAATTGGTCTTCTGGAAAGCTATGATGAACAAAAAGAACCTGGACAGCATCTTCCAAGAAATCATCGTGGAAAATTGCTCTGAGGTCCTAGAAACAGATGGTAAAGTACTCATCAGAAGAATCCACCAATCACCCCCTGAAAGAGATCCTAAATTGAAAACTCCAAGGAATATTGTAGACAAATTGCAGAATTATTAGGTCAAGAAGAAAATATTGCAAGCAGCCAGAAAGAAACAATTAAAATATCATGGAACTACAGTCAGGATCACACAGGACCTTGGAGCTTCTACATTAAAAGATCAGAGGCATTAGAATATAATATTCCAAAAGGTAAAGGAGCTTGGACTAAAACCAAGGATCAACTACCCATCAAAACTGAGCATAATCTTTCAGGCAAGGAGATGGACATTCAATGAAAGAAGAGAATTCCAGAACTTCTTGATGAAAAGGCCAGAGCTCAATGGAAAACTTGATCTTCAAATATAACTCAAGAGAGGCACAAAAAGGTAAACAGGAAAAGAAAAAGAAAAAAAAAACCCTTGTTATTCAATAAGGTCAAATTGTTTACATCCCTACATGGGAGGATGATACTTGTTACTTTTGAGAATGGTATAGTTATTACAACATTTAAAAGGGATATACATAGACAGAGGGTGTGGGTATAAATTAACTGAGGTGATGATCAAAAAAAAAACCTAATTAAGGGGTGCAAAGGGATTGTAACGGGAGAAGAGGTAAGGAGGAGGCAGAAAGGGGCAAATTACATCACATGAAGAGTGTACAAAATACAAAATCATATTATACTAGAGGGAAAGAAGGGAGGGAAAAGATCAGTGTTTGAGCTTTACTCTTATCTGGTTTGGTTTGAGGATGGAACAACATGTTCTGTTAAGTATATAAATCAAACTTGCCCTACAGGCAGTAGGAGGGGAAAAGGGAAAGAAAAGGTGGAGGGTGGGGTGAGGGAAGAGAAGGAAGGGAAAAGAGTAAGAAAAGGGAGGGGCCTGATAGGCAGAGAAAATTGAGAGAGGTAGTGGTCAAAACCAAAAATCTTGTGAGAAGGGGGAGGGAGAAGGGAGAAATAAAAGAATAAACAGGGGGAGAAATAGGATGGAGAAGAAGACACAGATAGTAATCATAACTGTGAATGTGAATAGGATGAACTCTCCCATAAAACAAAAGTGGTTAGCAGAATGGATTAAAAAACATAATCCGGAAAGGGATCGGGGGCGGAGCCAAGATGGCGGCTGGTAAGCAGGGACTAGAGTGAACTCTGTTACCGAGTCCCTCCAAAAACCTATAAAAAATGGCTATGAACCAATTCTAGAATGGCAGAACCCACAGAACAGCAGAGGGAAGCAGGGCTCCGGCCCAGGACAGCCTGGATGGTCTCTGGGTGAGGTCTATTCCACACGGAGCTGGGAGCTGGGAGCTGAGAACGGAGTGGAGCAGAGCCCAGCCTGAGCGGCATGGACCATCCAGACCAGAAGCCGGGCGGAGGGGGCCCTAGCGCCCTGAATATGTGAGCTGCGGCAGTAACCAATCCCCTCGACCCACAAACACCAAAGACTGCGGAGAAGGTTAGTGGGAAAAGCTGCGGGAGTGGAAGGAGTTCGCGGTTCGGCTTCCAGCCCCGGGGGCAGAGGAGGTGAGGCAGCTACAGCTGTTGTTACTTCTGGCTCCAGGCCCACCTGGTGGGAGGATTTAAGTGGCAGATCAGAGCAGGGGTGCACAGCCTGCCGAAGATCTAAGCCCAGTTCGGGTTGGGGGTTCTTGGGGAAGGAGCAGTGTGGGTCTGACAGAGCTGGCACCTCACCCCCAAACATGGAACATAGAACTCGTTAGTCTACAAGCAGTCATACCCCACTGAAAAACTCAAGGGTCAAGTTAGTTGGTTGGGAATATGGCCAGGCAGCGAAAACGCACCCAGATTCAGTCTCAGACTTTGGATTCTTTCTTTGGTGACAAAGAAGACCAAAACATACAGCCTAAAGAAGACAACAAAGTCATATAGCCTACCACAAAAGCCTCCAAGAAAAACATGAACTGGCCCCAGGCCATAGAAGAACTCAAAAAGGCTTTGGAAGAGCAAGTTAGAGAAGTAGAGGAAAAATTGGGAAGAGAAATGAGAAGGATGCGAGAAAACCATGAAAATCAAGTCAATGACTTGCTAAAGGAGACCCAAAAAAATACTGAAAAATACACTGAAGATAACAACACCTTAAAAAACAGATTAACTCAAATGACAAAAGAGCTCCAAAAAGCCAATGAGGAGAAGAATGCCTTGAAAGGCAGAATTAGCCAAATGGAAAAGGAGGTCCAAAAGACCACTGAAGAAAATACTACTTTAAAAATGAGATTGGAGCAAGTGGAAGCTAGTGACTTTATGAGAAATCAAGATATTATAAAACAGAACCAAAGGAATGAAAAAATGGAAGACAATGTGAAATATCTCCTTGGAAAAACCACTGACCTGGAAAATAGATCCAGGAGAGATAATTTAAAAATTATTGGATTACCTGAAAGCCATGATCAAAAAAAGAGCCTAGATACCATCTTTCAAGAAATTATCAAGGAGAACTGCCCTGATATTCTAGAGCCACAGGGCAAAATAGAAATTGAAAGAATCCATCGATCACCTCCTCAAATAGATCCCAAAAAGAAATCTCCTAGGAATATTGCTGCCAAATTCCAGAGCTCCCAAATCAAGGAGAAAATACTGCAAGCAGCCAGAAAGAAACAATTTGAGTATTGTGGAAACCCAATCAGAATAATCCAAGATCTGGCAGCTTCTACATTAAGAAGGGCTTGGAATGCGATACTCCGAAGGTCAATGGAGCTAGGATTAAAACCTAGAATCACCTACCCAGCAAAACTGAGTATCATGCTCCAAGGCAAAATATGGATTTTCAATAAAATAGAGGACTTTCAAGCTTTCTCAGTGAACAGACCAGAACTGAATAGAAAATTTGACTTTCAAACACAAGAGTCAAGAGAAGCATGAAAAGGTAATCAAGAAACGGAAATTGCAAGGGACTTACTAAAGTTGAACTGTTTTGTTTACATTCCTACATGGAAAGATGATGTGTATGATTCATGAGACCTCAGTATTAGGGTAGCTGAAGGGAATATGCATATATATATATATATATGTTTATGTATATATATATATATAAGTGAATGTGTATGTATGTATATATCTATGTGTATATGTATGTATGTGTATATATATTTGTGTGTTTATATATATATATATATATATATATATATATATATATATATATATATATATATATATGTAAAAGAGAGAGTGCAGACACAGGGTGAGTTGAAGATGAAAGGAAGGGAAGCAGTTCTGGGGGAGGAGGGGAGAGGGCAGGTGAGGGGGGAATGAGTGAACCTCGCTCTCATCAGATTTGGCCTGAGGGGGAATACCATACATACTCAGTTGGGTATCTTACCCCACAGGAAAGAAGAGGGAGGAAGATTAAAAAAAATAAAATAAAAGGTGGGGGGGATGATGGAGGGGAGGGCAGATGGGGGTGGAGGTAATCAAAACAAACACTTTGGAAAGGGGACAGGGTCAAGGGAGAAAATTCAATAAAGCGGGATGGGTTGAAAAGGAGCAAAATGTAGTTAGCCTTTCACAACATGAGTGTTGTAGAAGGGTTATACATAATGATACTTGTGTGGCCTAGGTTGAATTGCTCGACTTCTTAGGGAGGGTGGGTGGGAAGGGAAGAGGGGAGAGAATTTGGAACTCAAAGTTTTAAAATCAGATGTTCAAAAAAAAAGTTATTGCATGCAACTAAAAAATAAGATACACAGGCAATGGGGCATAGAAATTTATCTTGCCCTACAAGAAAGGAAGGGAAAAGGGGATGAGAGGGGAAAGGGGTGATAGAGGGGAGGGCTGACTGGGGAACAGGGCAACCAGAGTATAAGCCATCTTGGAGTGGGGGGGAGGGTAGAAATGTGGGGAGAAAATTTGTAATTCAAACTGTTGTGAAAATCAATGCTGAAAACCAAATATGTTAAATAAATAAATTTAAATTAAAAAAACATAATCCTACAATATGTTGTTTACAAGAAACATATTTGAAAACAGAGGGATACACACAGAGTAAAAGTAAAAGGCTGGAGTAGAATATATTATGCTTCAGCTGAAGTAAAAAAAAAAAAAGCAGAGGTAGCAATCCTAATCTCAGACAAATTAAAATCAAAGATAAATCTAATTAAAAGAGATAAGGATGGAAACTATATCCTGCTAAAAGGTGCTGTAGACAATGAAGTAATATCATTACTTAACATATATGCACCAAGTGGCATAGCATCCAAATTTTTAGAGGAGAAGTTAAGGGAGTTACAGGAAGAAATATACAGTAAAATTATACTAGTGGGGGACCTCAACCTCCCCCTCTCTGAACTTGACAAATCTAACCTCAAAATAAACAAGAAAGAAGTTAAGGTGGTGAATAGAATTTTGGAAAAGGTAGATATGACAGACCTCTGAAGAAAAGTGAATGGGGATAGAAAGGAATATACAATTTTCTCAGCAGCAAATGGCACACACTCAAAAACTGACCTTGTACTAGGGCATAAAAACCTCACAATCTAGTCCAGAAATGCAGAAATATTCAAACCATCCTTTTCAGATCATAATGTAATAAAAATTATTTGTAATAAAGGACCATGGAAAAATAGACTAAACATCAATTGGAAACTAAATAATTTAATCCTAAAGAATGAGTAGGTAAAACAACAAGTCATAGAAACAATCAATAACTTTATTCAGGAGAATGAGAATAATGAGACAACATACCAAAACTTATGGGATGCAGCAAAAGCAGTTCTTGGGGAAGTTTTATATTTCTAAATGCTTAAATGAACAAAATAGATGAAAAGGAGATCAATAAATTGGGCATGCAATTGAAAAAGCTAGAAAAAGAACAAATTGAAAATCCCCAATTAAATACTAAATTAGAAATACTGAAAATCAAAGGAGAGATTAATAAAATTGAAATCAAGAAAACTATTGAACTAATAAATAAAACTAAGAGCTGTTTTTATGAAAAAACCAGTAAAATCAATAAACGTTGGGCCAATTTGATTTAAAAAAAAGAAAGAAGGAAACCAAATTACCAGTATCAAAAATGAAAAGGGTGAATTCAACTCCAATGAAGAGAGAATTAAAACAGTAATTAGGAATTATTTTTGCCCAATTTTATGCCCATTAATTTGACAACCTCAGGGAAATCGATGGGTATTTACAAAAAAAAAATGAATTGCCCGGGTTAACAGAAGAGGAAGAAAAATACCTAAATAACCCCACCTCAGAAAAAGAAACTGAGCAAGCCATCAATGAACTCCCTAGGAAAAAAATCTCCAGGGCCAGAAGGATTTACAAGTGAATTCTATCAAACATTTAAAGAACAATTAATTCCCATACTTTATAGACTATTTGGGAAAACAGGTGAAGAAGGACTCCTACCAAATTCTTTTCATGACACAAACATGGTACCAATACCTAAATCAGGAAGAGTCAAAACAGAGAAAGAAAATTATAGCCCAATTTCCCTAATGAATATTGATGCAAAAATTTTAAATAAGATATTAACAAAAAGATTGCAGCAACTTATCATGAGAATAATACACTATGACCAGGTAGGATTTATTCCAGGAATGCAAGGCTGGTTCAATATTAGGAAAACTATCAGCATAATTGATCATATCAACAACAAAACTGGCAGAAACCATATGATTATCTCACTAGATGCAGAAAAAGCTTTTGACAAAATACAACAACCATTCCTATTAGCATCTACCTAAAACCATCAGCAAGCATTATATGTAATGGGGATAAGCTAGATGCAATCCCAATAAGATGGAAGGTGAAGCAAGGATGTCCATTATCACCCCTATTATTCAATTTGGTACTAGAAATGTTAGCTGTAGCAATAAAAGAAGAAAAAGAAATTGAAGGAATTAGAATAGGCAAAGAGGAAAATAAGTTATCACTCTTTGCAAATGATATAATGATTTACTTAGACAATCCTAGAGAATCAAGTAAAAAACTATGTGAAACAATAAAAAAAATTTAGCAAAGTTGCAGGATATAAAATAAACCCACATAAATCTTTGGCATTCTTATATATTACCAACAAAACCCAAAAGCAAATGATAGAAAGAGAAGTTCCATTTAAAGTTACTGTAGACACTATAAAATATTTGGGAGTCTACCTGCCAAGACAAACCCATGGCCTATATGAACACAATTACGAAACACTTTTCACACAAATAAAGTCAGATCTAAATAAATGCAAAAACAACAGTTTCTCATGGTTAGGCTGAGCTAATGTAATAAAAAAGACAATTTTACCTAAATTAATTTACTTATTCACTGCCATACCAAAGTACCAAAAAATTATTTTACAGAACTGGATAAAGTAATAACAAAATTCATCTGGAAGAACAAAAGGTCCCGAATATCAAGGGAATTAATAAAAAGACATGCTAAGGAAGGTGGCCTAGCTCTACCAGATATTAAACTGCATTATAAAGCAGAAGTCACCATAACTCCTTGGTACTGTCTAAGAAACAGAGTGGTGGATCAGTGGAATAGGTTAGGTACACAAGACACTATAGTCAACGACTATAGCAATCTACTCTTTGATAAATATAAAGAATCCAGCTTCTGGATTAAGAATTCACTATTTCAGAAAAACTGCTGGGAAAATTGGAAAACAGTATGGCAAAAACTGGGCATAGATCAATATCTTACACCATATACCAAAATAAAGTCAAAATGGGTTCATGATTTAGGAATAAAAGCTGATACTATAAGCAATTTGGGAGAGCAAGGGATAGTTTACCTGTCAGATTTATGGAGAAGGGAAGAATTCATGACCCAACAAGGGATAGAGAGCATTAGAAAATGCAAAATGGATAATTTTGACTGTATTAAATTGAAAAGCTTTTGTATAAACAAAGCCAATGCAACAAAAATTAGGAGGAAAGTAGAAAATTGGGAAAAAAATCTTTACAACCACTGTCTCTGATAAAGGCCTCATATTTAACGTATACAGGGAACTGAACCAAATTTATGAGGAATACAAGTCATTCCCCAATTGAGAAATGGTCAAAGGATATGAACAGGCACTTTTCAGAGGAAGAAATTAGAGATATCTATAGTCTTATGAAAAAATGTTCTAAATCACTATTGATGAGAGAAATGCAAATCAAAACAACTCTTAGGTACCATATCTCTCCTGTCAGATTGGCTAACATGACAAAAGAGGAAAATGGTAAATGCTGGAGAGGATGTGGGAAAATTGGAACATTGCTACATTGTTTGTGAAGTTGTAAACTGATCCAGCCATTCTGGAGAGCAATTTGGAACTATGCCCAAAGGGCTATAAAAAGGTGCATATCAGTAACATCACTTCTAGGGCTGTGTCCCAAAGAGATCATACAAGTGGGAAATGGACCTGTATGTACAAAAATATTCATAGCAGCTCTCTCTGTGGTGGCAAAGAATCAAGGGGATGCCCATCGATTGGGGAATGGCTAAACAAGTTGTGGCATATGAATGTAATGGAATATCATTGTGCAATAAGAAATGAGGCACTGACGGACTTCATTACAACCTGGAAAGACTTTTATGAACTGATGCTGAGTGAGGGGAGCAGAACGAGAAGATCACTACACATGATTACAGACACATGGTAAGGACTAACTTTGATACAAGGTTCAAAGACAGCTCCAAAAGACTCATGATGGAAAAAGCTATGCACATCCAGAGAAAGAATTATGGAGTTTGAATGCGGATTGAGGCAAACTATTTGATCTCTTTTTTTCCTTCTTTTTTGGTTTCATTTCTCCTCTCTCATGAGTCATTCCACTGGTAATCATTCTTCTTTACAACTGGACTATTATGTAAATAAGTTAAATGTGAAGGTAAATACAGAACCAACATCAGATTACATGACATCTTGGTGGGGGGGGGGTGGAGGAGAGGGAGGGAGAAAAAATTTGGAACCCAAAAACCTGTGGAACTGAATGTTGTAAACTAAAAATAAAAAAAAAACCTAAAAAAAAGAATTTTCACAACCAGTATCTTCGATAAAGGCCTCATCTCTAAAATATACAGGGAACTGAGTCAAATTTATAAGAATACAAGTCATTCCCTAATTGAGAAATGGTCAAAGGATATGAACAGGTACTTTTCAATGGAAGAAATTAAATATATCTGTAGTCATATGAAAAATGCTCTAAATCACTATGGATTAGAGAAATGAAAATTAAAACAACTATTAGGTACTACATCTCACCTGTCAGATTGGTTAGCATGACGAAACAGAAAAATTGTACATGCTGGAGAAGATGTGGAAAAATTGGAACAGTATTGCATTGTTGGTGGAGTTGTGAACTGATCCAGCCATCCTGGAGAGCATTTTGGAACTATTCCCAAAGGGCTATAAAAATGTGCATACCCTTGAACCCAGTAATACCACTTCTAGGACTGTATCCCAAAGAGATCATACAAAAGGGAAAAAGACCCAGATGTTCAAAATATTTATAGCAGCTCTTTTTGTGATGGCAAAGAATTGGACATCAATGGCTAAACAAGTGGTATATGAATGTAATGGAATACTATTGTGCTATAAGAAATGAGGAGCAGATGGACTTCATAATAACCTGGAAAGACTTACATGACCTCATGCTGAGTGAGGGGAGCAGAACCAGGAGAACATTATACATGATTACAGACACACAGGATCTGTGATAACTAAATTTGATAGAATTGGCTCTTCTCAGCAATGCAAAGTTCTAAGACAGCTCCAAAAGACTCATGATGGAAAAAGCTATCCACATCCAGAGAAATAATTATGGAGTCTGAATGCAGGTTGAAACAAACTCACCATTATCTCCATTCCCTCCACTTTTTCATTCATAGGATATAACTGCCTTTCTTGGTGTACTATACTCTCATATCTCAATCTCTCTCATTAAATGAGTTCAGTTTCTTACTATCTTCTACACTTGATTTTCTTGCTCTTTGTCCTACTACCTATCATGACCTGTCAAATCCTAACCTTTGTTGCTCCTACTTTTGAACAACTTTACTCTTATTCACATACTACTGAATAGAACCAGAGAAAGTTACAAAGCTGTGCTGATCAAGTCCACTATAAACTTATGTTAAATAATCCCTACTGGGCTCTCACTCCTCTTTTCTTTTCCTTCTATACCATAGAGGCCCATGATTTTTTAAAAAATATAACTGTGGGGTCCAAAATTGTCCAATCTGCAAGCAAAACCACTGAGACAGAGTTCAAAGCCAATAACACTTTTTTTAAAGGGTCCATGGTCCTCCCTAATGAAATGGACCTCAGATCTTCCTCATAATCTGAGATGCCCCCTTCCTCCAGGGCTTTAGTTTTATAATGCTTAATACTGATGAGGCAAACCAAAAATATAGAATCTCACTGGTTTATAGACCTTGAGAGTCTGTATCAGAGGGTCTATATCAGGAAGGTCTGCACAAAATACAGATTCCTATTTGTTGACAAATGAGTTGATGAGCAGACCTTGACAGACCTATTTTGACATTTCAGGAGGTCCTACCAAGTGGATGAGCAGAACTATAGGCTAGGGTGATAAACAGATGGGCTAATAGGCTGGTAGAAAGGCAGGCCGCAGGCTAGCAAACAGGGTCACTTATTGGAAAAATGTTCATGACCATTTCCCTATGTTGGGCAAAGAGGGATGATAAGGTATGGAGGGGCAAAAAATATAGCTAGGGGACTTTCTAGGTTATTGAGTCACCTCTACCATGCTGGGCTTGGTCATCATAGCAAGGCAAAACAAGGGTGGAGGTCTTCTAGTTAGCTTCTTATGGTTATGCAAGTAAACTTATAACCAACCTACAGTTCACAGCTCTGAGGCCTAATATAAGAACTTATAATTACTACTCCTATAGAATCAATACTGATTGGAATAAAATATGGGTCCAACTAATCATCTATCACATAACTATATTCAACATAATCAATTTCCTTTGCAATTCTGTGTATTATATTTTATGGATTTAAAAACCTTATTAAAGGTAGAGGACCATGGTCTGCTCACACTGCCAAATGGGTCCATGACACAAAAATGTTTAAGAACACCTGATCTTTACTATCTTGTTCAATAATCTCTTAATTTTCCATAGGTTCGTTTATCATCTCTGTGCATACGATTTTGTGATTTATATATCCAGTCTTTGACTGTTTCTCGAGCCACAGTCTGGTATCTCCAACTAACTCTTGAACATCTCAAGCCAAATGCCCCACAGACACATTAATTTCAGCAAATATAAAAGAGAACTCATCTCCCCCCATGGGAAAAAAATCCCTTCCCCTATTCAAACTTTCCTATTACTTTAAAAAGCACTACAAAATAATAGTGTTTGAACAAAATTTGACCAGATTTGACCACATCTTACCTTCCACTCAATAAACTTCTATAATCCCTTTCTTATCCTCTTTACATACTCTACAATGCAGTGACAATTGACTACATGCTATTCCTTACAAGTAACATTCCATTTTTCAACTCTGTGACTTTTCACTTGTTAAAGTCAAGACAAAAATCTAATAAGTGCTTACTATATGCCAGGTGCTGTGCTAAATGCAAGGGTACAAAGAAAGGCAAAAACAGCCCTTGCCCTCAAGGAGTTGACATTCTAATGTAGTAGACAAAATCCAACCAATTATGTACAAACAAGACATATACAGTATACATTAGAGATCATCCTCCAAGGAAGGTACTAATATTAAGTGGGAGTTGGGAAAGGCTTTCTGTAAAAGGTGTGATTTTAGATGGGACTTGAAGGTAGCCAGAGAAACCAGGAGGTAGAGAAGAAGAAAGAAATGAAGAATGGCAAGATGGACAGCCAATAAATATGCATATATAGTAGAGTATGACTGATAGAGAAATGGCAGGGATTCATCTAAGCACTCCCAAATCTCCCTCCAAACAACTTTAAAATAACATCTCAAAATGAATTCTGGAGCAGCAGAACCCACAAAAGGATGGAGGTGAAAACTTTTCCAGCCCTAGACAACCTAGAAGGTTGGCAGGAAAGGTCTGTCACACTTCCATATGAGTGGAGCAGAGTCCATTGCAGGCAATGCCTCAGAAAGATAGCAGAGAGACTCTGGACCCAGGTGTAAGGTAGCATCTAAGCCCCAGACCCCCACATCAGGCAGCCAGTAACAGCTATGCCCAGCCCAAGGCAGCAACATGCCTTGGAGGCAACTGAATCAGCAGTACCCATTTCCATGAACTCTCAGCCCAAAGATGGTAAGGGGGTTGGGCAATTGCTCAGTGGTCACTTTGCTGGCTATAGGTGATAGACTCCATTATATTGCCTATGTGCCTATACACACACATACACACACACACACACACACACACACACACACATGCCATAGTCCTGGGCTGTAGTCCCAGGGTGAAGAGGAGCACTAGCACACTAGAACTTACAGATGCATGAAAGCAGAAACCCTGGTCACAGATGCAGGGTAGAAAAGACTGCTTGTGGTTGTCCATAGACCAGAGCATAGGCCAGGAGAGTAGTAAATTCACCTCTCCTTAGATCATACCACCTTGGAAGAATGGAAAACTTTGCATACCCTCAGAACTAGCTCTGAAGATAGCTACACAAAAAAACCCTGAAGGTTGTTTGCCCTGGGAGCAGAACCCATCTTTCACTTGAAGTTAAAAGCCAAGAAATAGGGTGGGAAAATGAGCAAAGAAAATAAAAAGAACCTGACTGTAGAATGTGACTATGGTGATAGGGAAGATCAAAACACAAACTCAGATAAAGACAACAAAATCTAAAGAAAGCCTCAAAGAAAAATGTGAATCGGTCTCAGGCCCAAAAAATAATTCCAAGAAGGGTTCAGAAGGGATTTTAAAAATCAAATAAGAGAGGTAGAGGAAAATGGGAAAAGAAATGACAGTGATATAAGAAACTCATGAAAAAAGAGTAAACAGCTTGGTAAAGGAGGCACAAAATATACTGAGGAAAACAATACCTTAAACAACAGAATAGGCTAAATGATAAAAGAGGCACAGAAATTCACTGAAGAGAAGAAATCCTTAAAAGCATAATTGGCCAAATAGAAAAGGAGGCAGAAAACCTTACTAAAGAAGCTAATTCTTTAAAAATTAGAATTGAGCAAGTAGAAGTTAATAATTCCATGAGACATCAAGAGTCAACCAAAAAAAAAAATCAAAAGACGAAGAAATAGAAGAAAATGTGAAGTATCTAAGTGGAAACAAGTGGCTTGAAAAATAGATCAGGGAGAGATAATTTAAGAATTATTGGCCTACCAGAAAGCCATAATCAGGAGAAAGAGCCTGGATATCACCTTTCAAGAAACCATCAAAAAAAACTGCCCCGATATTCAAGAACCAGAGGGCAAAATAGAAATTGAAAGAATCCAACAATCACCTCTTAAAAGACATCGCAGAATGAAAACTCACAGGAATGTTACAGCTAAATTCCAGAGCTCCCAGATGAAGGAGAAAATATTGTAAGCAGCAAGAAAGAAACAATTCAAACATCATGGAGCTGCAGTCAGGATACCACAAGATTTAGCAGTTTCTACTTTAAAAGATAGTAGAGTTAGTCTATTTTGTAAGGTGTTGTTTTCTTCAGTGTATTTTTCAGTATTTTTTTGGGTCTCCTTTAGCAAGTCATTGACTTGTTTTTCATGGTTTTCTCACATCCTTCTTATTTCTCTTCCCAATTTTTCCTCTACTTCCCTAATTTGCTTTTCCAAATCCTTTTTGAGTTCTTCTATGGTCTGGGGCCAGTTCATGTTTTTCTTGGAGGCTTTGGTTGTAGGCTCTATGACTTTGCTGTCCTCTTTAGGCTGTATGTTTTGGTCTTCTTTGTCACCAAAGAAAGAATCCAAAGTCTGAGACTGAATCTGGGCGCGTTTTCGCGTCCTGGCCATATTCCCAACCAACTAACTTGACCTTTGAGTTTTTCAGTGGGGTATGACTGCTTGTAGATTACAGAGTTCTATGTTCTACGTTTGGGGGGGAGGTGCCAGCTCTGTCAGAGCCGCACTCCTCCTTCCCCAAGGACCCCCAGTCCAGACTGGGCTCAGATCTTTGGCAGGCTGTGCACCCCTGCTGTGATCCGCCACTTAATTCCCCCCACCAGGTGGGCCTGGAGCCTGAAGTAACAACAGCTGTAGCTGCCCCACCTCCGCTGCCCCCGGGGCTGGAAGCCGAACCGCGAACTCCTTCCACTCCCGCAGCTTTTCCCACTAACCTTCTCCGCAGTCTTTGGTGTTTGTGGGTCGAGGGGTCTGGTAACTGCTCACGTATTCAGGGCGCTAGGGCCCCCTCCGCCCGGCTTCTGGACTGGATCGTCCACGCCGCTCAGGCTGGGCTCTGCTCCACTCCGTTCCCAGCTCCCAGCTCCCAGCTCCCAGCTCCGTGTGGAATAGAGCTCACTCAGAGACTATCCGGGCTGTCCTGGGCTGGAGCCCTGCTTCCCTCTGCTGTTCTGTGGGTTCTGCCATTCTAGAATTGGTTCAGAGCCATTTTTATAGGTTTTTGGAGGGACTCGGGTACGGCTAACTCAAATGGCAAAAGAGCTCCAAAAAGCCAATGAGGAGAAGAATTCCTTGAAAGGCAGAATTAGCCAAATGGAAAAGGAGGTCCAAAAGACCACTGAAGAAAATACTACTTTAAAAATTAGATTGGAGCAAGTGGAAGCTAGTGACTTTATGAGAAATCAGGATATTATAAAACAGAACCAGAGGAATGAAAAAATGGAAGACAATGTGAAATATCTCCTTGGAAAAACCACTGACCTGGAAAATAGATCCAGGAGAGATAATTTAAAAATTATTGGACTACCTGAAAGCCATGATCAAAAAAAGAGCCTAGATACCATCTTTCAAGAAATTATCAAGGAGAACTGCCCTGATATTCTAGAGCCACAGGGCAAAATAGAAATTGAAAGAATCCATCGATCGCCTCCGCAAATAGATCCCAAAAAGAAATCTCCTAGGAATATTGTTGCCAAATTCCAGAGCTCCCAAATCAAGGAGAAAATACTGCAAGCAGCCAGAAAGAAACAATTTGAATATTGTGGAAACCCAATCAGAATAACCCAAGATCTGGCAGCTTCTACATTAAGAGATCGAAGGGCTTGGAATGCGATATTCCGGAGGTCAATGGAGCTAGGATTAAAACCTAGAATCACCTACCCAGCAAAACTAAGCATCATGTTCCAAGGCAAAATATGGACTTTCAATAAAATGGAGGACTTTCAAGCTTTCTCAGTGAAAAGACCAGAACTGAATAGAAAATTTGACTTCCAAACACAAGAATCAAGAGAAGCATGAAAAGGTAATCAAGAAACGGAAATTGCAAGGGACTTACTAAAGTTGAACTGTTTTGTTTACATTCCTACATGGAAAGATGATGAGTATGATTCATGAGACCTCAGTATTAGGGTAGTTGAAGGGAATATGCATATATATATATGCATATATATATATGTTTATGTATATATATAAGTGAATGTGTATGTATGCATGTATCTATGTGTATATGTATGTATGTGTATGTATGTGTATATATATATATATATGTAAAAGAGAGAGAGCAGACACAGGGTGAGTTGAGGATGAAGGGAAGATAGCTAAAAGAAATAAAATGAAATTAAGGGATGAGAGAGTAACTTACTGAGAGAGGGAGATAGGGAGAGATAGAATGGGGTGGATTATCTCCCATAAAGGTAGCAAGAGGAAGCAGTTCTAGGAGAGGAGGGGAGTGGGCAGGTGAGGGGGGAATGAGTGAACCTTGCTCTCATCAGATTTGGCCTGAGGGGGAATACCATACATACTCAGTTGGGTATCTTACCCCACAGGAAAGAAGAGGGAGGAAGATAAAAAAAAAAAATAAAAGGCAGGGGGATGATGGAGTGGAGGGCAGATGGGGGTGGAGGTAATCAAAACAAACACTTTGGAAAGGGGACAGGGCCAAGGAAGAAAATTCAATAAAGCGGGATGGGTTGGGAAGGAGCAAAATGTAGTTAGCCTTTCACAACATGAATATTGTGGAAGGGTTATACATAATAATACATATGTGGCCTAGGTTGAATTGCTCAACTTCTTAGGGAGGGTGGGTGGGAAGGGAAGAGGGAAGGGAATTTGGAACTCAAAGTTTTAAAATCAGATGTTCAAAAACAAAAAAACTTTTTGTATGCAACTAAAAAATAAGATACACAGGCAAAAAAAAAAAAAAGATAGTAGAACTTGGGATATGATGTTCTGGAGGGCAAAGGATCTAGGATTATAACCAAAAATGACCTGTTCAGCAAAACTGAGTATAATTTTTTTGGGGAAAAATAAATATTTAATGAAATAGAGGACTTTCAAATATTGCTGATGAAAAGACCAGAGCTAAATAAAAAGTACTTTAGATACAAGACCCAAGAGAAGCATAAAAAGGTAAACAGAAAGAGAAATCACAAGGATTTCAATAAAGTTAGAGTTTATATTTCTATATGGGAAGATGATACTTGTGACTCCAGGAACTTTATCATTATTTAGGCCATTAAAAGGAGTATACATAGACAAAAGACATGAGTATGAATTGAATATGATGAGATAATGTCTAAAAAAATGCACTGGGAGAAGGGGGAAGGCAGAATAGAGTAAATTATCTCACATAAAGAGACACAAAAGAGCTTTTACAGTGAGGAAGAAGGGGGATGGTGCAGTGCTTTAACCTTACATCAGAATTGGCTCAAAGAGAACTACATACACATTCAGTTGGGTATAGAAATCCATATTATCCTACAGAAAAGTAGGAGGGGGAGGTGATAAGAGAATGGGGGTTTGTGTGCTGATAGAAGGGAGGGTGTATTTGGGGAGGAGGTAGTTAGAAGCAAAACACTTTTGAGGATGGACAGGGTGAAAAGAGACAGAAAACAGGATAAATAGGGGAAAGTAGGATAGAGGAAAATATATAGTAATCATAACTATGAAAAAATTTATAGTAAGTTTTTCTGATAATGGCCTTATTTCTCAAATATTGAGAGAACTGAGTCAAATTTATAAGAATGCAAGTGATTCCTCAACTGCAATGGTCAAAGGATATGAACAGGCAGCTTTCAAAGTAATAAAAGCTATCTGTAGTCATATGAAAAAATGCTGTAAATTAGTATTGATTAGAGAAATGCAAATTAAAATAACTCTGGTAAAAACAACCCCATACCTCTCATATTGGATAATATTAGAGAAAGGGAAAATGACAAATTTTGGAGGAGAGGTGGGAAAATTGAGATGTTAATGCACTGTTGGTGGAGTTTTGCACTGATTCAACCATTCTAGAGAGCAATTTGGCACTATGCCCAAAGAGCAATAAAACCATGCATACCCTTTGACCCAACCATACCACTACTAGATCTGTATTCCAAAGAGATTACAAAAAGAGGAAAAGGACCTATGCACAAAAGTATTTACAACATCTATTTTTGGCAAAGAATTGGAAATTGAGTGGATGCCCATCAATTGGGAAATGGCTGAACAAGTTGTGGTATAAAACTGTGATGAAATATTATTGCACTATAAGAAATGATAAACAGGATATTCTCAGTAAAACTAGAAAATTCTTTTATGAACTGATGCAAAGTGGAATGAACAGAACCAGGGGAACATTGTACACAGTAACAGCAATATTGCATGATGACCAACTGTGAATGATTTAGCTATTCTAAGTAATGCAATGATCCAAGACAGTTGTGAAAGACCTACAGTAAAAAATGCTATCCACCTCCAGATAAAGATCTGAAAGAATCTGAATTCATAATGAAGCATAATTTTTTTTAAAAAGTCTTTATTTCTCCTTTTTTGTGTTTTCATTCACATGACTAATGTAGAAATATGTTTTGCATGACTGCACGCACATAACCTATATCAAATTGCTTGTCTTCTCAAAGAGAGGGGAAGGGTAGAAAGGAAGGGAGGGAATGTAGAACTCAAAATTTTTTAAAAAGTTGAATTTTTTACATGTAATTGGAAAATATTCAACAAAATGAAAACTTTTTTATGAAAAAAAGACATGCATCAGTGGAAGTAAACAGAACTGTGTGATCTTCAAATAACCTGTGCCACTTGTATGATAATGGCAATAAAATCCATCTTTCCAAAACTTTATTTAAAGTTAAGACTGATAAATAGGAATGGAATTAATGCTCAAACCTTGCTGAATTTAACAAGGGACTTTCAGAAAAGTAACATGTAGGAGAGTAACTTCACTTAAGCAAAAGCAAAATCAAAATCAAATCTGTCATTGGTTTCAAAGCAACCTTAACTTCCCAAACTTCATTTACCCAAGTGGAGAGATCAAAAGAAGATTCTTTCATTGAAAATCAGGTAATTCCCATTTGTCTCTGACTCTAACAAAGTCAATAATTAAAAAAAAAGACACATTTTATTGCCAAATTCTAGAGATAGCTGAGCTACTTTCTCGATTTACCTCATTATATACTTAAAAGAAAGTAGGTAGGCTTCTGGACTTGACTTTCATAAATGCTTTAGGTGTGATCTATGGGTGAAGTGCCAATATGACACGTTAGCACAGCCAGGAGTAAATACTAGTCCGTGTGTTCTAACTTCTGCTGCAGTGCCCTTTACACTAAACCGCACTGCTTTTCAAATCTTCGGCTAGTCCCAAAGAAGTGTAGACCTGTCACTAATTAATGAGATGTACATTCATACATTTTCTCTTCCTTCCTTTGTCTCTATGTTTTCTCTTTCTCTATTTGATTCTATGGACAGCTCATTTTCCATTTGCAACTATGCATTAATGGACTTGCTCCATGGATTATCCTTCCAGTTCTAGATCAATCTGGATAATGTATCTCCTTTAGTTATTTCTTTCATCTGTAAATTTTAGACTGAACTCTTTTCAGTGGTTGCAGATGAATTTAGGAGTCTGCACTGTTATGGGGCTTCCTGCAATCAGCAGAATGCCAACCACAAACAAAGCCTTCTGGGGAACATCACCATCTGCAGGGGATTTATCTTTGATTTGGACTCTATGGTAGACATCCTCCCTCTGGCAAACATAAGTCTCCCTGATTTATGTACCATCTTGATAATAATAATCAGAGCTTCATTCGATAAAGTTATCTTTGTCATTGTATTGGGTGAAAAACATTGCATTGGTCTTGATATTTACACAGAAGATGTCTCATTGAGGAGATTCTTTAAGCCTCTATTTTCCTCTATGGAGTCAATTTTTTTTTATACTCAACAAAAATAAATCTAGCAGGATTTTGTATTCTCTGCATCATTCAATTATGTGACTGGAAAAATGTGCCTTACTACAACTTTTCATTCATAAAAACTTGCTTGTTACTTTCTCATATTTTCAGATGAAACCTTTGATGCATATGCAGATTATTCTCATAAATATTTTGTAGGAGTGAGAGAACAGATATGTGCTTTGGTATTCACTGTTGTCTTCTCAATAGAATCTTTTCATTGTAATAATATGAACCCTCCCTTCAAAAAAGAGAAACAAAACCTTCAACAATCAGTATCTTCCCATCCACAAAATATTTTAATGACGTATCCCTCAGCTTCTTTAGAATTATGCCTCTTGGAAGGAGCCAAGATGGCAGAGTAAAGGCAGAGAGCTCTCCCCCAAACCTATCCAAATAACTTTAAAAATTACTAAACAAATTCTAGAGCAGCAGAACCCACAAAAAATGGAGTGAAACAAATTTCTAGCCTAACTTGGAAGGTTAGCAGGAAAGGTCTGTTGCACCAGAGAGAGAAAAGAGAACAGTTCAATGCCAGCATAGTTTGGGGCCCCACCAAACCAGGAGCAGGCCTCAGGGCAATTAAATCACTGGCAGCAGTGGCAGTTTCTAGACCTCTCAGCCCACAGACACCAAAGACAACTTAGAAGGTCAACAGAAAAGGTCAGTCACACCTGGGTGAGAGTGGAGCACAGTCCAGTGCAAGCTAGGACAGCATGGCCCCGGTCCCAGCAAATTGGGAGCAGGCCTTGGGAGTGAGAAAATCAGGAGTGGCAACAACAGTGGCTGCTTCTGGAGCTCTCAAACCACAGACAGTAAGGGAATCAAAGAACTGGTCAGAAGGAGACTACAAGGGTGTTTTTTGCTAGCACTGAGGCAGGAATTTGTTGCTTTGCCCACACTTGGATCTGGATCACAGTCTTGGCTGGCCGTCCCAGTGTGAGGAGGAGCACCAGAATAGTAGAGTGGAGGAAGGCCCTTCCTCATAGTTCCAGGGCAGAAGAGAGTGCATGTGGTCACTCACAGGCCAGAACACAGGCCAAGAAAGGAGCAAATGCCTCTCCTTAGATCATATCACCTTAGAAGCACTGCAAACTTACAGGTCCCTAGAAAATAGCTGCAAAAAATGACTGAAGCTTGGTATAATGTGCCCTCCAGACACTTTAATAAAGAGTTAAAAGTCAAGTAACAAGGTGGGAAAATGAATAAATAATGGGAAAAAATCTTTGACTATAGAAAGTTACTATGATGACAAAGATCAAAACACATACTCAGAATAATACAAAGTCAATGCTCCTACATCAAAAACCTCCAAGAAAAATATAATTTGGTCTCAGGCCATGGAGGAGCTTGAAAAGGATTTTGAAAATCAAGTATGGGAGGTAGGGGAAAAATAGGGAAGACAAATGAGAATGATAAAAGAAAATCATGAGAAAATAGTCAACATTTTGGTAAAGGAGACAGAAAAAAAATACTTAAGAAAATAACACCTAAAAAACAGACTAGGGCAATGGTATGAGAGGTCCAAAAAGCCAATGAGGTGAAGAATGCCTTAAAAAGCAGAATTTGGCAAATGGAAAAGGAGGTACAAAAGCTCACTGAAGAAAATAATTCCTTGAAAATTAGAATGGAACAAATGGAAAGTTAATGACTTTATAGGAAATTAAGAAACAATTAAACAAAACCAAAAGAATAAAAAAGTAGAAGACAATGTGAAATATTTCATTGGAAAAACAACTGAACCTGGAAAATAGATCCAGGAGAGATAATTTAAAAATTATTGGACTATCTGAAGGCCATGATCAAAAAAAGAGCCTAGACATCATCTTTTAAGAAATTATCAAGGAAAATTGCCCTGATATTCTAGAACCAGAGGGTAAAATAGAAACTGAAAGAATCTACCAATCATCTCCTGAAAGAGATCCCAAAATGAAAACTTCCAAGAATACTATCACCAAATTCCCATATTCTCAGGTCAAGTAGAAAATCTTGCAAGCAGCTAGAAAGAAGCAATTCAAGCATCATGGAGCCACAGTCAGGATAACACAAGATTTATCAGTTTCTACCTTAAAGCACCATAGGGCTTGGAATATGATATTCCAGAGGGCAAAGGAGCTAGAATTACAGTCAAGAATCACCTACCCAGGAAAACTGAATATAATTCATCAGGGGAAAAATGGTATTCAAGGAGAAAGAGAACTTCCAGTCATTCTGGATGAAAAGACCAGAGTTGAATAGAAAATTTGACTTTCAAATACAAGACTCAAGAAAAGCATAAAAACGTAAACAGGAAAGGGAAATCACAGTGACCTTACTAAGTTTAAACTGTTTACATACCTACATGGAAAGATGATATTTGTAACTCATAAGACATTTCTCACTATTAGCGTAGTTAGAAGGAGTATATGTAGACAGAGGGTGCAGTTGTGAGTTCAATATGAAAGGATGATATCTAAAAAATAAAATTAAGGGGCAATATACTTGGAGAAAGAGAAAAGGAGGAGTAGAATGGAGTAAATTATCTCACATAAAGAGGTAATCAAAAACTTTTACAGTGGAGGGGAAGAGAGGGGAAGTGAGGGGGAGTTAGTGAACCTTACTCTCATCAGAATTGACTCAGAGGGAATAACATACACACTCAATTCAGTATAGAAATCTATTTTACCCTACAGGAAAGTAGAAGGGCAAGGGCATCAGAGAAAGGGGGATGATAGAAAGGAGGGCTGATTGGGGGAGGGAGCAGTCAAAAGCAAAACACTTTTGAAGAAGGATAGAGTGAAAGGAGAGAAAGAATAGAATAAAGAGGGGGAAAATGGGATGGAGGGAAATACAAATATCAATTTTAACTCTGAAAAAAATTTTGAAACAAGTTTCTCTGATAAAGGCCTCATTTCACAAACATCTGGAGAACTGAGTCAAATTTATAAAAATAAGAGCCATTCCCCAATTGATAAATTATCAAAAGATATGATCAGTTTTCAGTAATCAAGCTATCTATAGCCATATGAAAAAAAATACTCTAACTCACTACTGATTGGAGAAATGGGAATTAAAACAATTCTGAGCAATTTGGAACTATGTCCAAAGGACTATAAAACTATGCATACCCTTTGATCCAGCAATACCATTGCTAGGTCTATATCCCAAAGAAATTATAAAAATGGGAAAAGGACCCACATGTACCAGAATATTTGTAACAGCTCTTTTTGTGATGGCCAGAATTAGAAACTGAGGGGATGCCTATCAATTGGAGAATGGCTGAACAAGTTGTGGTATATGAATGTAATGGACTACTATTGTTCTAAAAGAAATGATGAGCAGGTGGACTTCAGAAAAACCTGTAAAGACTTACATGAACTAATGCTGAGTGAAGTGAGCAGGACCAGGAAAACATTGTACACAGTAACAGCAACATTGTGCAATTACTAACTTTGATGGACTTCGCTCTTCTTAGCAATGCAATGATCTAAGATAATTCCAAAAGACTCATTATGGAAAATGCTATCCACATCCAGAGAAAGAACTATGGAGACTTGTACTGCCAACACAATATTCACAGCACTGACAGCGACTATGAATATGCTGGCATAGTTCTGAATTGCAAAATATAACAGACTCTCTATATGGAATACAGAACCAAAACATTTATTCAAATACCAGAAAGCCAAATCCCAAAATGAGAAAACCAAATCCATCAAAGCAACAAAGACATTTATACATATTATCACAGCAAGGAGTACCACCATTGTAAAGCCTTCTGCCTGCTTGGGCCTTCCCACAAGTAAACACTCACAGTGAGCTGCCTGCTTGCCTGCTTCCTCTCTCTCCCTCAGCTCTAACCACTCTGAACAACTTTTTCCATTCTTCCTCACCCTTCCTGTTCCACCTTTCCTACCCCGCCCTTCCTGTTCCACCCTTTCGTCAAGCTCCTCCCACCACAGTCTTTATGTGACTTAGGCTTCCCTGTGACTTAAGCAGGTCGCATCGGCCTATTAATGGATGGGAAGATCTTTAAATTGAGCAAAATTCCATTAACAATACAAGGCTGAATGCAGGTGGAAGCATACCATTTTCTCTTTTTTTATGTTTCTTCTTTCTTGTGGCTTTTCCCTTTGGTTCTAATTCTTCTTTACAACATGGCTAATGTGGAAATATGTTTAATATGATTGTGCATGTATAGCCTATATCAGATTGCATGCCATCTTGGGGAAGTGGGAGGGGAGAAAATTTAAAACTCAACATGTTATAGAAGCAAATGTTGAAAACTAAAAATAAATTTAAAAAAATATAAAAAAACAATTCTGAGGCACCACCTCATACCTAGTAGATTAGCTAATAGGATAGTAAAAGTACATGACAAATGTTGGAGGGGATGTGGAAAAAATGAGACATTAATGCACTCTTGGGGAAGTTGTGAACTGAGTTAGCCATTCTGTAGAGCAATTTGGAACTATGCCCAAAGGGCTATGAAAGCATGCACACCCTTTGACTTAGCAATACCACTACTAAGTTTGTATCCAAGGAGAGATTTAAAAAAAGGAAAAGGACCAATATATACAAAAATATTTTAGTAGCTCTTTTCTGGGGGCAAAGAATTAGAAATTGAGAAGATGCCTATCAGTTGGGGAATAGCTGAACAAATTATGGTATATGATTATGATAGAATATGGTTGTACTATAAGAAATGATGCGCACGATGCTCTCAGAAAAACCTGGAAAGATATGCATGGGCTGATGCAAAATGAGATGTACCATATACAAAGTAACAGCAGTATTGTAACATGATTGGTTGTGAATGACTTAGCTTTGCTCAGCAATTCAATGATCCAAGACAACTTGGACTTATGATGAAAAATGCTATTCATGCCTACAGAAAGAACTTATGGTGTCTGAATAAAGATTGAAGCATACTTTTTAAAACTTAATTTTTCTTGATGTTTTTACTTTTGTCAGTGTTTTCTTTCACAACATGACTATTATGGAAAAAAAAATTGTGTCTTCTTCCACATGCACAGCTAGGTGGCACAGTGGATAGAGTATAGGCCTAAAGTCAGGAAGTTCTGACTTCAAATATGTCCTCACCCATTTACTAGCTGTGCAATCCAGGGTAAGTCACTTATTTCTGTTTGTCTCAGTTTCTTCATCTGCAAAATGGGGGTAATAATAGCACCTATCTCCTAGGGTTTTGTGAGGATTGAACAAGCAAATAATTGTAAAAATCATTTAGCACAGTGCTTGACATATAATAGTTGCTATATTAATGTTAGCTATTATCATTATTAATATTAGTATTTATTATCTGCCCAGCCCAGGTGCTCTTCCCATATTTTTTTTCTATGTCTTTATGCAACATATCTTAGACTGACACGGTATTTTTTTCTGTCAAATTTTTATTGCCTATTCAAGGGTTCTTTAGTTTTAATTTATCAAATAACACAAGCATTTCCATAACATAGTAGAATAAAATAAGATGATTGTACATGGAATGGGAAATCAGTGACACATGACTTGCTGTTTCTTTAAATATATAATAAAATTATTTTGCGACTTTCTTTTTTTCTTCTCCCACCTGCCCTACAAATGGCTACCATTAGACAGAGATATATGTGTCTGTCTGTCTATCATCTATCTGTAAAATCATTCTACACATACTTCTATTTGTCAGTTCTTTCACTGAATGCAGGTAGCATTTTCCTCCGTAGGTCTTTTATAACTAATTTGGGTGTTTATAACAGTCAAAATGACATTCACTCAAAGTTTCTTCTAAAATAATATTGCTGTTACTGTATACAATATTCTCTTGGTTCTTCTCATTTCACTCTTCATTATTTCATATAAATTTTCCATGTTTTTCTTCTATCAATGAGCTCATCATTTCTTATGAAACAGTAGTATTCCATCATATACCACAACTTGTTCAGGTATTGCCCAGTTGATGGGCAACCCCACAATTTCTCTTTGCTACCACAAAGAGATCTGCTACAAATATTTTAAAACATATAGGTTCTTCTCCTTTTTTCCCTAATCATCTTTGGAAATAGACCTAGTATAAGGGCAAGCAAAATGGGACTTTTTACTGTTTTTTCTTTTGGAGTGCTTCTTAGCACTAAAGCAACCACGTGCCTTTGATTGAGCCTCACCTTTGTTTGTAGGAAGGCCCACACCCTATTGCTAATTAGGTCATGAGAGGTGTGAGGCCCTGGAGAGGTGTGAAGGTCTAGGGCCCTGAAAAAGGGCTATATATATATATATATATATATATATATATATATATATATACACACACTCTGAGGTTAGCACATTGGAAGAGTGTTGGTATGGAGACTATGGGTAGCTGTTACACAGCCCCTTGCCTTTGAAAACCCAGATATTGGTGCTTCTCTCTTTGGTAACTGTGTATATATTGCTATGGTCAGGTAGAAGCCTGTCTGTTGATTTGTGTTTATTTGCTCTGTTTATATCATTTCTGCTTGTAATTTCTGTGTGTTTTCTCTGAAGCTCAGGGTGCTGACTTTTCCTCCTGAACTAATGATATATGTATGTTGAATTAAAGTAATATTGTTAACTCTTAAAGTTGCTTTCCTTAGAAAAGCATATCAAAGGCCCTGTGCTAGAAGCCCTCCTGTATGCTGGTATCATTGACCTTATATAGCCACAGTAGCTGCAAGCAGCATTGATGTCACAAAATGGCATAGTGGGTAGGATCTGCAAATTAAAAAGAAAGCATGGGGCCTGGGATACTTGTTCACTGTTTCCCAGTTGTGGTAAATATGATTCTGTGGAGCCTGGGGCAGGAGTGGAGAGCTGCCTGCTTGTGGAGCTTTCCTCTTCCAGAAACAGAAACTTGGGACAGGAGCCCCTGGAGCCTACTGTCAGACAGGAGCAGGAAGAACCTGAAGTGGAACAGTTCCTGTGAGCTGAGACAAGGAGCAGGAGCAGAGAGCTGCCTGTGTTTGAATCCAGACAAGAGCAGGAAGTATGTTGGCCCACAGAGGAAGAGACATGAGACTTGAAAGTTGACCTTGGGTCAAGATGAAAAGAGGACTTTACTTGGACTCTTCACATTAACTGAGGAGATTGTAACTTGTTGTTACCTAGGGGTGGATGGTGTTTGTATTTTCTGCCACCCCTTAAGGATGATATGTTGTGCTAGGGAAGACGCTGACCTGAGATCCCTTGCTTGTGTAAACAAGTATTTTGGGGAATGCTACTGAATGATGTTTTGCTTAAGGATGTTGCTATGAATGTTATGGTTTAGTTTATTGAACAATGATATATACTGAATGGGTATTCTGAGAAATGCTATAAGATATACTGAATGATATGTTTTATTTAAGATGTACTGAACTTCAGAGAAGGCCTAGGTCACATGGGTTTGAGTCACATGGTTGTGATGCCCTCTGAACCTGAAGAAGTATAGTTATACTCTAATGTTAGCATTTTGTTTGGGTCTCACTCACTGGAAGAGTGTTGTGTAATTTGAACAGACAAGACTCTGGGTAGCCATTGGAGCCTCCTGGCTTTGAAAAACCTAGATACTAGTGCTTCTCACTCTGGTAACCATGTATGTAATGTCTTGGACAGACAGCTAGAAGCCTGTCTGCTGATTTGTATTATTTTGCTCTGTTTATATAATTTCTCCTTGTAATTTCTGTTTGTGTTTTCTCTGAAGTTCAGGGTGCTGACTTTTTCCCCTGTACTTAGTGAATGATGTATGTATATTTAATTAAAGTGAGATTGTAAACCCCTTAAAGTTCCTTTCCTTAGAAAAACAGATCAAAGAACCTGTGCTAGCAGCCCTCCTGTGTGCTGGTGTTATTGGTCTTACACAGTCACAGTAGCTGCAAGTAGCATTGTTGTCACAAAATCATGTTCCTATTTTGACCTTATCTAGGTATCCAGTGTGAGATGCTGGTCAATATCTAGTTTCTGCCATATGGTTTTCTAGTTTTCCCAGCAGTTTTTATTCCAAAAGCTTGAATCTTTGGGTTTATCATATACTAGATTACTGGGGGCCATCTCCAGTAATCCTGATCTATATCTTGCCACTGGACCCAGGTATCTTGGGAGAAGAAAGTAAGGCTGGTGACTTTGCATAGCCCTCCCTCACTAAAATCCAGTGCACTCTCAAATCATGGCATCATCTTCCTGATGTCATGGTCTTCTTGGAGAATGGAGGACAAACAACAACAAAGCAGCAATAACAGGAACAACAACAAGATTACAATGGTCATTTACTATAATGTAATTTGTACCTAATCTATTCCACTGACCCACCACTCTATTTTTTAGCCACTACCAAATAGTTTCAATAATTACAACTTTATAATACAGTTTGAGGTCTGGTATGACTAGACCACCTTCTTTCACATTTTTTTTCATTTATTACCTTGATATCCTTGAGCTTCTGTTTATCTAGGGGAATTTTGTTATTTTTTTCTATTTCTATAAAATAATTTTTTCATAGTTTGATTGGTTTGGCACTGAATCGATAGATTAATTTAGGTAGAATTGTCATTTTTATTTTATTGTTCAGCTTACACATGAGCAATGAATATATTTTCAACTTTTTAGATCTGACTTTATTTGTGTAAAAAGTGTTTTATAGTTGTGTTCATATAGTTCCTGGGTTTCTCTTGGCAAGTAGTCTCTGAAATATTTTACATTGTTTATAGTTATTTTAAATGGTATTTCTCTTTCTATCTCTTGCTGCTGGACTTTGTTGGTAATGTATAGAAACGCTGATGATTTATGTGGGTTCATTTTGTTCAAGTAGTTTTTTAGTTGCTTCTTTAGGATTTTCTAAGTATAATATTATATACTGTTAGTTTGGTGATAGTTTTGTTTCCTCATTGCCTGTTCTAATTCCTTTAATTTCTTTTTCTTATCTTATTGCTATAGCTCACATTTCTAGTACAATATTAAATAATAGAAGTGATAGTGGGCATCCTTGCATCACCCCTGACTGTACTGGGAAGGCTTCTAGCTTATCCCCATTATAGATAATGCTTACTGATGGTTTTAGACAAGTATTACTTATCATTTTAATCACTTATTACTTATCACTTATTCTCAAGTATTATAATGGGAATTGGTGCTATATTTTGCAAAAGGCTTTTTCTGTATTTATTGAGATAATCATATGATTTCTGTTGGTTTTGTTATTGATATGGTCAATTATGCTGATAGTTTCATAATATTGAAGCAGCTCTGCATTCCTGGTACAAATCTCACCTGGTCAGAGTGTATGATCCTTGTGATATATTGCTGCAATGTCTTTGCTAATATTTTATTTAAAATTTTTGCATCAATATTCATTAGGGAAATTGTCTATAATTTTCTTTATTTTGATGCTTCCTGGTTTGGATATTAGTACCTTACTTGGGTCATAAAAGGAATTTGGTAGGACTCCTTTTCCTATTTTTCCAAACAGTTTATTTAGTATTGGGATTAATTGTGCTTTAAAAGTTTGGTAGAATTTGCTTGTGAATCCATATGATCCTGGGGACTTTTGCCAAGGAAGTTCATTAATGGCTTCTTCAATTTCTTTTTCTAAGATTGCATTATCTCAGTATTTTATTTATTCTTCTGTTAATCTGGGCAATTTATATATATTTGTATTTTTGTAGATATTTATCCATTTAATTAAGATTGTCAAATTTATTGGCATGTAATTGGGCAAAATAGTGCCTACCAATTGTCTCAATTTTCTCTTCATTGATGGTGAGTTCACTCCTTTCATATTTGATGCTAGTAATTTGGTTTTCTTCTTTCCTTTTTAAAATTAAGTTAACCAATGATTTATCTATTTTATTGTTTTTTTCATAAAACCAGCTTCTAGTTTTATTTATTAGTTCAATCATTTTCTTACTTTCAGTTTTATTAATTTCTCCTTTGATTTTCAGGATTTCCAATTTGGTGTTTAATTGGGAATTTTTAATTTGTTCTTTTTTAGTTTTTTAGTTGTATGCTCAATTCATTGATCTGCTTTTTCTCCATTTTATTGTTCTAAGCAACTAGAGACATAAAGTTTCCCCTAAGTACTGCTTTGGCTGCATCCTATAAATTTTGATATGTTGTCTTATTGTTGTCATTCACTTTAATGAAATTATTGATTGTTTCTGTGATTTATTCTTTGTCCCACTTTTTTAGGATTAGATTATTTAATTTCCAATTAATTTTAATCTCTTTTCCATTGTCCATTATTGGATGTAATTTTTATTGCATTGTGATCTGAGAAGGATGTATTTACTATTTCTTCTTTTCTGCACTTGGTTGTGAGGTTTTTACATCCTAATATATAGTCAGTTTTTGTGTAGGTACCATGTATTGCTGCAAAAAAGGTATATTCCTTTCTGTTCCCTCTTAGCTTTCTCCAGAGATCTATCACAGCTAGCTTTTCCAGAATTTTATTCACCTACTCAACTTGTTTCTTGTTTTTTTTTTTTTGTTAGATTTATCTAGTTCTGAGATGTGAAAGTTAAGGTCTCCCACTAGTACAGTTTTATTATCTATTTACTCCTGTAACTCATTCAACTTCTTCAAAAATTTTGATACTATACTATTTGGTGCATTTATGTTTAGTATTGATGTGACTTCATTGTCTATGGTATCTTTCAGTAAAATATAGTTTCTTTCCTTATCTTTTTTAATTAGATATATTTTGCTTTTGATTTGTCTGAGATAATGATTGCTAACCCTCCTTTCTTTGCTTCAGCTGAAGCACAATAAAGTATGTGCCAGCCCCTTACCTTTACTCTGTATGTACTCTGCTTCAGATATCTTTTTTATAAACAACATATTGTAAGATACTGGTTTTTAATCCATTCTGCTATCTGCTTCCCTTTTATGGATTAGTTAATCCCATTCACATTTATAGTTATTATAATTATATTTCCCTCTATGCTATTTTTCATTTGTTTTTCCTATTTCCCCCAACTTTTCTATCCTCAGAAGTGTTTTACTTCTGATCACTCCCTTCCCCAATATACCATCCCTTTTATCAGTCTGCCTTTCCCCTTCTATTATTCCTGTCCCTTTTTACTTGCTTATACAGTTAAGGTGAATTTCTATATCCAACTGAGTATGTATGTTATTTTTTCTTTGAGCCAATTTTGATCAGAGTGAGGTTTAAGCTGTGCCCACCACTTCCCCTCCTCCATCTTCCCCTCTATTATAATAACTCTTTTATCCCTCTTTTATGTAGGATAACTTACCCCCATTCAATCTCCCCCCACCTTCTTCTTCTATTGTGATTTTTTTTCTTGCCCCTTTATCTTGTTTTTGGGGCATCACCCCATCAAAGTCACCTTATATCCACACCCTCTATCTACATATACTTCTTCTAATTGCTGTTATAGTAATAAAGTTGTTAAAAGTTACAAATATTATCTTGCCATATAGAAATATAAAGTTTAACTTTATTGAATTTCTTATGTTTTTTTTTTCTTTATTTTTTACCTTTTTTATTTCTCTGGAGGTTAAATTTTTTATTCAGCTATGGTCTTTTAATTAGAAATGCTTGAAAGTCTTCTATTTCATTAAATATCCACCTTCCTCCTGAAAGATTAAATTCAATTTTCCTGGGTAGGTAATTCTTAGTTGTAATCCTAACTCCTTTGCCTCATGGTATATCATATCCCAAGTCCACTGGTTCTTTAACATGGAAGCTGCCAAATCCTGTGCAGTCCTGATTGTAGCTCCACAATATTTGAATTATTTCTTTTTGGCAGCTAACAATACTTTCTCCTTGATTTATGAACTCTGGAATTTGGCTATGATATTCTTGGGAGTTTTCATTTGGGGATCTCTTTCAGGTGATGACTGGTGGATTATTTCAATTTCTATCTTGGCTTCTGGTTCTAATATATCAGGGCAGTTTTTTCTTTGATAATTTCATGGAAGATGTTGTCCAGGATTTTTTTATCATGGCTCTCAGCTACTCAAATAATCCTTACATTATCTCTCTTGGATCTTGTTTCTACATCAGTTGTTTTTCCAATGAGAAATTTCACAATTTCCTCATTTTTTTTAGTTTGTTGATTTTGTTTTATCATATGTTGACATCTCATAGAGTCATTAGTTTCCACTTGTTCAATTCTAATTTTTAAGGAATTATTTTCTTCAGTGAGCTTTTGTACTTCCTTTTCCATTTGTCCAATTCTATTTTTAGGGAGTTACTTTCTTCAGGAAATTTTTGTATATCTTTTCCCATGCTATTGACTCTTTTTTTCCATTATTCTCTTGTATTACTCTCATTTCCTTTCCCATTTTTTCTTCTACTTCTCTAATTTGCTTTTTAAAATACTTTTAAAGTTCTTCTAGGAATTCTTTTTGGGCCTGAGACCAAATTATATTTTTCTTTGAGACTTCACATGTAGCTCTTTTGACACTCTTGTCCTTTTCTAAGCTTATGCCTTGATTCTCCCTATCACCACAGAAACTTTCTATAGTAAAACTTCTTTTGTTGTTCACTTTTTCTGCCGTTTCTGTGACTTGATGTACTTATGTAAGAGCTGGGCTCTGATCCTGCACTGTCTCAAGCTTTTTATGCTAAGGTTCTGGGTCTTACTGCTGGCTTTTCCTGGGCTTCAGGGCTTAGCTTCTTGCTTTCTCTGAAGAACAGGCTTCCCTTCTGGCTTATACTAGGAGGGAGGGCTTGCTTTTGGCCTCCATCTTGGACCTCCTTTGTGTACTCTTCAGTATCGTTCTTACCTTTGTTTTTGTTTTTGCCTTCTTAAGTATAAACTTATGATCCTGGCATTCAAATTCAAAGCTCTCCTTAATTTGGTTTCAGTCAATTTTCTAGCCTTGTTTTATAATACTTGTCTTCTCAACCCAGATATTCCAGTCAAAATGAACTCTTTCCAGCCCATATTCCTGCCATGACTTTGCTCATACTAACCACTTAACCTGAAATGAACTCCACTTCAACCTCATTTCTCATCGTTTATCTCTCTTCCTTCCAACTCAAGACTCTACCTTATTTGTGAAGTATCCACTGACCCTCCCAGATTAAAATACTTTGACCAGATATGTATATCATGCTCTTTTATATCATAGTTCTTTGGGTACATGCCTCCCCTTCCTTGCCCTCTATCAATAGACTGTAACCCTCTTGCTGTCCCCCAGGCCTGGAATATTCTGCCCCAGGGTTTCTTTTGCTTCCTTCAAGGTATAGCAAAAACGCCACCTTCCACATCTTTCCAAATTTGCCTTCATTCTAGTGCTTTCCCTCTGATGATTATTTCCAGTTTATCCTATATATAACTTTTCTGCACGTAGTTGTTGATATGTTATCTCCCCTCCTTGACTGTGAACTCCTTGAGAGCAAGGTTTGTCTTTTTCCTTACTTTGCATGTCTGGGGTTTACCAGAGGGTTTTTAATAAATATATAACTTAGCAAGTCTTAAGGGGAAAAATACTATGACATAAAATCTTACTGTCCTCAATGTCAAGCAAAGTGTCTTGTACAATTAAATCATTCATAAATGTCTATTGAGTGAATCAATGAATGAAAATAGATAATTCAAGTCTCATTATCTTCATTTTACAGATGAGGTAACTAAAGCTCAGGCAACTGAAATTATCTGCTCATGCTCATATAGCAATTAGTATCAGAACTGTTTATTAAGTTCCTATTATGTGTAAGACATTGTGGAAAACACAATGCACAAACACACATGTCCATAATTCCATGCATATCACTTAACTACTCTGAGCCTCAGTTTCAAATATATAATATATATGCACACACATATGTCATTACTCTAAAGGAGTTTACAATCTAACAGGAGACAAAACACAGGAAGAGAATACTTCAGTCCACACTAGAATAGGATAACCATAAAAGAGTCCTATGAGTCAATCAGTTAGTCAGTTTCTTACTATGTGCCAGGCACTGTGCTAAGCACTTGGGATACAAAGAAAGACAAATGACAGTCTTTGCTACCAAGGAGTTCCCAATCTACTGGGGAAGACAACTCGCAAACAGCTATGTTCAATCAAGCTATGTGCAGAATAACTTGGAAATAATCAATAGATGGACATTTTGAGAGTTCTGAGGATGTAACTATCGAATTTAATATGTAGAAGAGGGCTCTTTCACATAATGTTGTGTCACCATGAGCAAATCACTTCATCACCCTGATTATTTCTTCATTGGTAAAATGGATTCAATAAAACTTACTTGTCTTAGAGGTTGACTGCTTAGGAAAAGATTTGTAAATGGTAAAGAACTATGAATGAACTAGCATAATATATAAACCAATGTGAATTACTACCATTATCTTTATTACTTCAGATTCAGAGAACAGTATAAAGATACAAATATGGGAAAACAAAAATATGTGGCCTGTTTGGAGGATGCAATTGTTTTTTAAATCTTACTGTTGCCTTAAAAAAAAAACCAAAACCATAGTTATTTTCTGTCAAACCATTTCTCTTCAACATTCTTACCTGGCAGAATATTTACAGATAATATAATCCAAACCTTTCATTTTATTGATGAGAAAACTGAGGCTTAAGGTGGTTAAGTGATTTTTTTTAAGGTTGCATCAGTATTAGAGAGTAGAGCTGGAATTCAAAGCCAGTTCTCACACCACTTGACCCATAGGAAGTGCTTAATAAATGCTCATTGATTTGACACTAACTATAACCTCAATATTCTTTTCAACTACTCCCCACTTACAAATTTTGTTAATATGTACAATGTATGATGGGGAATATTATGAGGTAAGGCTGGAAAAATAAGATGGAAATAGATTGTGGAAATCCTTGAATGGCAGGCTAAGGAGTCTGGATTTCATTTGGTGGCTAATGATATTATAAAAGAAACAAAAGATAAACTTAAAACGGAAACAAAATAAGGCTGGTCCTAGAATTTCCAGGTACATAATGTTTCAAGATGAATTTTGAAAGATGAAGATTTTATAATCTTCTGACACTTATGAACATCTGCTCTGTGTTGGTGCCATGTAAAAAAAAAATAAAACAATTTCCAATGCACCATAGTGCCTGTCAATCTTAGTCAGAGACCTGACAACTTTGATAATTTCTTCTTTTCTTCACATGAGCTAAGTTACTCATGAGCACAAATGAGCTTGGTCGTGGCTTCATTTCAAACACAATGTCAAGATTTGGTTTAATGCAATATTATTTTAAAGATGATTGAAAGGCATTTGGTAGGATATTTTGCAGTCACACTTCTACCTTAATTTCTTGTACATTTGGGCTGAGTCTAGAGATAGAATCCCCCTTAAAAATGATTTTGTTTAAGATATTGTGTTCCATCATCCTACCACAAAGATCTACTTTTGAAATGTTAATCAGTTTTCTAGGAGTAGTTTCAAAGGTGGTCTCAGGCAATCCATTAAAGACAAAACTGAATTAATAGGACTTGTGCAGAAGGTTAGTCCACATCTCCATCGAATTCAAACTTCCGACTATAACTTTAGGACATAAATTGGTAATCTGATATCATTTAATTGAAATAGATAAAATTCTTTTTAAAATTATTATTATTTAATCACAAAGGACCTATGTATATGTCCTGATCCCCTTCAGTGATAACATGGTCAGAAGTAATGCATGAGGTATTAGAGAATTTGCAGAATCTTAGAGCTAAGAAAAGAACTTCAACAGCACCTAATCCTATTCTCTCATTTTATAGGTGAAAAAACTAACACTTGGAGGTGGTCACTTGCTGAAGGTCACATAAATAGCGGCAAAGGTAGAACTTGAACTCTTACATTCCTGGTGTGATGCAAAATGTTTTGAAAACGGTAGAGCATCATACAAAGATAGGAATTTTAGTATTATTCCCACCACTACTATAATAATCCATGACATCCATTCAAAGGGTCTTTCTACCAGACCGTACTGCAGCCTGGCCAGGACCAGTTTGCAGAGGTGTGGCAATAATAGACTCTTCACATGGAAAATCATTCATTTCCTCATTTGGCTGCACTCCTTTGCACTTATCTTTCATGGTCCCAGGAACCTTATTCCTCACAATCTCATCATCCTGCAGTTCCTCACTTCAACCTTTGCACTTACATCTCATCTCATCTGTACACTCTGCCTTTTTGATTGGAAGGTAGAGTAAAGAGTTCCTTCCAAAACCTTTATTTAAGGAGAGTGCCAAGGCCAGCCAATTTCTTCACTTCCCATCCAACTATAGATCTTTCCATGTAGTATGAAATCTATGATGGACTTCACTATCATCCCCCAATGCTGGGTACTGTCTTCTTACCTGTCTTTCAGCTTTCTTTTGTGTGTTATCTTTTTCAACTAGATTGTAATCTCCTTGGGGGCAGGGACCATCTTTCTTTTTTGTTTTTGTATCTCCAGAACTTACTACAGTGCCCAACCCATAGTAGACAACAAACGTTTATTGACTAGGACTGACTGCCAATGTAATTTTTTAATAGTTATAAGCCTAGATACTTTACTATCATTTATTGTATTTATAAACTAACTTTTTTTCCTTCTTCAAAAATCATTCTTTCCTTGACTTAGTAGTGAAAACAATCATCTCATATTTTAACTAAAAAAGTGTCATATGAAAAATCACTCCTTGTAAAGAGGAAAACACACTCCCTTGAATACGCCAACAACTTGTTTTTCTTATTATTTGTCTAAATCTTGAACTTAGATAGCTACACAGAAAAAAATGCTATGCTGTGCACAGAATATTCTATCCATAGTGACAACAGGCATCAGCACCAAAGGACTACATGGGGAGCTGCATGTATGGCTATTAACAAAAATTGGTTGCTGCTAATGAGATTCAAGTAAAATGTTATCAAACTGAAATCTACAGCTGGTTTTTCCATAGTTGGCTTAGTTTACGACATGTTCCTGGTCAACATAATATATTGCTTTCCTTATTCTAGTGTAAATTTCTGAGAAGTAAAAACAACTTAAGATCTCTCTGACATACCTCCTCACATGAAGAATTAAATTTCCTATCTATGAAAGGCCAAATATATTTTGAGACAAAGAAGTGACTAGTGCTACACTTTAATTGGTATGCCACTGGTATTCCTCCATTTATTATGCTTATTTGAAAATCTTACTAGGTCATATTTTCCGAGGTGTCTTTCTTCTTATTCAATTCAATTGAACAACCATTTATTAAGTGCTAGACCTTGTCTCAGGTCCTGTCCCCTGGGGCTCATGACAGTCAGAAAGGAGTAAAAGATACTCATTCAACTATTGTCCTATTTTTAATTCCCTAAATGAAGAGATTCTGAATTGTAATGCTCTCTTAAAATGACTTTAGAATTCATACCAAGAAGAATAGTAGGAAATACGAGCCACATTGTGGTGTGCTTTAAATGTCATGCTATGGAGTTTCTATTTTAACCTGGAGGAAATAGGGAGCCAGGGAAAACTTCTGAGCCAGGAAATGATGGTCAGATCTGTTCTACAACTTTAGTAGTGTTGTTTCTTGTGAGTTGAGTTTATTGCAGCAGTGAAATAAGAACTATTAACAGCTGTTCCTTGACTAGTCTAAATTGCTAGATCCATATGTAGCAGTGTGGCATGACATACTGGGGAATGGTATTCAGCCACTCACATTTGTCTCCTATCTTACCAATGATTTGTTGCTCAGATTGGTTTCCAGATATAAAAATTCTCTGTTCTGAGAAACTGTAGTAAAAGTCTAATTCTCTAGTTTTTATTTGTTTTGTTTTGCTTCTGAGCTCCCAGCCAGGGATAACACTCTGGCAGACATGTTGCTTTAAGTTTCTCTTGCTCTCCTGGGATGCCACCCCTCAGTCACTTCTTTCCAGCTGCAATTCCAGTAAGAACACCCAGATCCAGAAATGTCTGTGGTTAACACTATTTATAAAAGATCAAGCAAATTAAAACAAAGAAAGCAAACAGATGTTACCTGTACCCAGAGAAAAATATTTCAGTCTCCCATGAAAGCACGCAAGAGAACATAGGGAACATCAATTATGCTTTGGGGTCTCTGGTTTCTGGAAGAATGGGGGAGGGGGTTCCGAAACAGCATATGTCCTGCCACTCTTTCTTCCCATTTAGTCCATACAGCCTTGATTCCATGCTCCTTGTGCTGGTTGCCTCCACCCATACATATGCTCTCTTGTTTTCACAAATCGTATCATGGCCTCTCTTTCCCAAATTTACACATTTTCTACTCATCTCGTTAGGACATGTTCATAACTGAATCTAGCTTGTTCCTGAATGCACTTAAACTGATTTCCTCTTGAATGGGTTGAACTGTCTTTTAGGGGTCTTCAGTAGGAAGGGGGATGGATATGACCAATAATGATCTGGCCAATGACACTGTTCCTTTTCTAATTCAATCAAGGGATGTGTTTGCATTTCATAAAAGGTGTGAGCTCATGTTTATAAGTTAGTTTAACATCTTACAATTGGGCCCCTGCCTTCTTTGATTAGGTCCTGAGCTTTGTATTCCTTCAGTATTACCAAGTCCTTTTCATTTTTACTAAAACTACTATCACATGGGCAGCTAGGTGGCACAGTGAGTAGAGCACTGGCCCTGGAGTCAGGAGGACCTGAGTTCAAATTCGGCTTCAGACACTTGACACACTGACTAGTTGTATGACCTTGGGCAAGTCACTTAACCCCAATCGCCCTGCCTTCCCTCCTGCAATAAATAAATAAATAAATAAATGAATAAATAAATAAATAAATAAGTAAATAAAGCTCCTATCACAATGCTTGTAATGGCACTTGCCTTCCTTAATTTATGAATGTATAGTTTGTCCTCCGGGAATCATTATTTTATTTTTTTGTTTCTTACTTGTCTATGATCTGATTTCTCTTAGGTTTATTTATTCTGTTCTTTGGTGCTTCGTTAAATTAGCATAGATGACATTTTATACATTTAATTTGCATAAATATTCCATTTAGACTTATGCAAATATATGTTATATATCTTAATAATGGGACTGAATTTATGCAAAGCCCCCTTTTTTAGCTTTTGTAAAACAATATTTACATTAAATATATGGAAAATACAAACTCAACTCTTTTCCCCAATATACTGAGGCATAGTCTCCCCTATACCACCTAGATTTCCAGATGTGGCATGACTTCTTATATTTTCTCTGAGCTGGGGTTTAAAATAATTTTAAAGGATATTCCAGAAGATCCTCCTTGCTCCTTGGGTTATCAATACTGAACTATTTATAGAACTTGGCCTAGCTTCTGACCCTAGGATTGGTGTGGCATCCTCTTCTGACCTTTGAAATTCCAAATATTGGAAATTCCACTCACTTCAACTAGAATTGAAAAGAAGAAGGAAAAAAGGCCAAGGTCTGAGGCTTGTTTTTCAAGTCCATATGGCCTTCTTACAGCATGCCTGAGTGAGTCAGTGAATGAAGCCAAATGAGCCCATAGCATTTGTATCTAACCAGTATTTTAAAATGAAAACTAGGAAAGAGAAAAGGATTGACAACTAGCTTGGACCTGGAAATGCTAGGACTTCAGGGCCTACTGTCATGCCCAATTGGATTCAGAAACTGGACCAAACCCAGAAAGGATTAGGGCCTTGTACACTAGGCCTGATGAAAAGCCAAGTACAAGTTCATTTATCCCAATGCTATTATTCAATAGATGAAGGAAAAAAGGTTCATAAAGGTTAAATTAAGTGAGTTACCCACAGTTACTCAGGTAGCAAATAGAAGACCAAGGTTTAAACCTAGATATTGCCCCCAAATTAACACTTTTTCATACTTCATCCAGTTACCAAGATTATTGTAATAGTTTCTTAACATGTCTTCCTGCTTCTAGTTTTCCCCATTTAACCTGTCATCTACAAATTTCAAAATAATTTTCCTGAGGCACAGGTCTAGGCACATGCTACTTCTTTGCTCAACATCCCCAGTGGCGCCACATTGTTTCTAGGATAAAATACAAACATTTTAGCATGGCATTTAAGGTCATCCATCATCTGTCTCCCACCTACACTTTTGGCCACAATTCATACTTTGTTGTTGTTCAGTCATTTTCAGTTGTGGCTGACTCTTTTTGACCCCATTTGGGGTTTTCTTGGCAAAGATACTGGAGTAGATTGTCATTTCCTTCTCCAGCTCATTTTACAGATGAGGAAACTGAGGCAAATAGGGTCATACGGCTAGTCATTGTTGGAGGTCAAATTTGAACTCAGGACGATGACTCTCCCTAACTCCTGGACTGGCAATCTATCTACTTTATCACCTAGCTGCTCACAATTCATACTACTCTCCTCCATAAAGTCTATGTTTTGGACAAAATAGACACTAGCTGTTTTTCAGATTTGAGTTTCTGTATCTTGCCTTATATATTCACAGAAGTTATCCTCATGCTTGGAAGACACTACTTATCGTCACATCACAGGACTGCTACCTCACTTCATAGTTCCCCACAAGAGCCACTTCCTTTAAAACATCCTTAATCTACTCAGAAAGTACTACCAGCTCTTGACTTAACTTATCAGATCAAATGAAATAATATTTGTAAAGCATTTAGTACAGTGTCTGGCACATTAATAGGTGTCCCAAAATATTAGTTGTTATTAATATTGTTACTTTTTATACACACGTATTTGTATATATGCTGTATTTCTCAGTAAAATGTAAGCTCCTTGAGTATAATGACTGTTCTGGTTTTTGTTATTACGTTAGAAGTCCAGCACTTTACCATGTACATGGTAGGTCCTGAAGAAATTTTTCTTGAATTAAAATTGAATGTCACTTCAGTCTTTTATAGACTCAGTCTAACCCAGGCTGTTAACACTGAGCTTGACCAGGATTTCATGTTTCTCTCTTAACCCCAGAAAACCAATTCTGAGTCATGGAGATGAATCTTTCTTAATTTTCTTTCTTTTTCTCAGGGTCAAAATGGGTCATTTGTTTATTTGGTTCTAAATAGCTTGATTATTATTTAGATATCCCCATGGCAGGCACCTATGAAGACCTGATCAGAAAAATGTAAATGAGAATTACACCAAGTAAAAAGGCATTGGCGATGCTTTTTCTAGCAGTAATGTATGGCTATGAGAGTTGGACTATTTAGAAAAAAACACATGCCACAGAAGTGACACTTTGAAACTGAAGTGCTGGAGAAGACTTCCCAGTGTCCTTTGGACAGCAAGGAGATCAAATCAGTCAACACTTAAAGAAATTAATTGGAAGGACAGATACTAAAGCTGAAGCTTAAATATTTTGGCCACACAATGAAAAGACAGGACTCATTTGAAAAGACCCTGATGTTGGCAAACAAGAAGGGGGTGGCAAAAAATGAGATGGATAGTGGCAGCTGGGTGGTGTACTGAGTAGAGCACCGGCCCTGGAGTCAGGAGGACCTGAGTTAAAATCCGGCCTCAGACACTTGACACGTGTACTAGCTGTGTGACCTTGGGCAAGTCACTTAACCCTAATTGCCCTGCCAAAAAAAATGAGATGGATAGATAGTGCCATGGAAGCAATAAACATGAGTTTGGACAGACTTTGGGACATAAAGATAGAAGGGTTTGGCATGCCTTGGTCCACGGGGTCACAAAGAATTAGACATGACTTAAGAGATGAACAACAATAACACCACAAAAGGCATGGATTCCTTATGATCTTCACTGGTGGAGAGATTACTGGCAGAAATGAAACCATGAATTCTTCAAGTAATAAAGTAAAATATCAATAAATGGTCAATAGAAGCACTTAGATCTTATTCTTCCATTTTCCCTAGGGTGGATTGCTCTCTTTAAATAGCTTTTATCTCCTTTTGGCTAAATGCATTTTCAATTGTTTGATCTTTATAAAGTAGTGATCCTTCCCTTGAAGACTGATGATTTTTTGTATTTATAGAGAGAAAGTGCTTGGGTGTGCTGTGGGGAAAGGATGTAATTTTATTCTGGTGGAGAGTGGAAATATACCAAGTTCATTTCTTACAGATTTTATTGTTGTTTTGGTTTTTATTTTGCCTATTCTTTAGCATTAACTTTGTTGAAGTTTTAAGAGACAGCCCAGAGATTTGCTGCCCTCTGTCCCATCCAGGCCATGTTGATGATTTATTGCTATAATGACATTTGGTCAGGCCCTTAAGCTCTAGAGTTTTTATAACAGAATTGAAAAGAGCCCTGAGATCAATGTTTGAGGATCCTGAGTGAGCATTGTAAATAAATCATATTGTGGCGTATTGATAAATGCACAACAGAATTTAATATTAAAATATTGTGGCTTGAATTTCAAAAACTGGTGCTGGATTTTATCAATACTAATATTAGACTTTTCAAAACAGGCCACATCATTTTATTAACATTTGTAACTATGCAAGTTACGGGGGGAAAAAGGTGATTTAAATTGCATGCTTCAGGGCACTAGATGATTGCCTCTGGGACCAAGAGGGAAATTTTTACCTAACTTGTGGATGGCATAATTGGCTAGCAGCTTAGTGGGCCTTTTCACTCTACTCTATCTGAAGTGATAGGGATTTTCCCATGGCCAGAAGCACAATATTCAACTAAATGGTTCAACTGTCAGATGCACAGAGGGAAATCCAATGTTCTGTCAATAATAAGCTGACTTCTCCATCTTGAAAAATGTTATTCTTGGGGCAGCTAGGTGGCACAGTGAGTAGAGCACTGTGGAGTCTGGGGAACCTGAGTTCAAATTCAGCCTGAGACACTTAACACACTTACTAGCTGTGTGACCTTGGGCAAGTCACTTAACCCCAATTGCCCTGCCCTCCCTGCTCAAAGAAAAAATAAAAAAATGTTATTCTTTTACATTTAAGGTCTGTCTTTCTGAGGTGCCTCAGAAAAGCTCTAGAGAATAAAATCTCAGAGCCTGTATACTCAAGTCCAAGTTCAGCAAACCTCAACTTTTTTTCCCCACCTGAACCATGTCGGATAATAGATCTTCCCACTAGAATGTGAGCTCCTTGAAAAAGGGCCAATCTTTCATTTTCCTTTTTTTAATATTACTAGTTCCTGGCCCTGCACAAAATAAGAACTTAAGAAATGAATTGAATCGAATAATTGTTGTACAATTAGAGAGTCAGAGAGATGAGAAGAAATCATTTAGAGTAAGTATTCTTCTCTCTGATCTTACCCAATTTCTTCTGTCTAAAGGAAGAGGAAATCTAAACCACTGCAGACAGATGAGAATCTCTTTTGTAACTACCAATAATTATATCTTAGTTTTGGAAAATATTCACTGTATTAAATATGTATGACTTATCCATTCTGATGATTATTTAAGCCATCTTAAATCCTCATTCCCCGCCATAATCCAAAAAATAATGCTGTCAAGATATATTATAAAATTAAGTATCAGTGATTTTTTATCATTCACTCTCCTGTATTATCTATTCCTTTTCAATAGCAGAGATTAGCAGTTTTCAAGCTTTTTGCCTCAGGACCCTTTTACACTCTTAAAAATTGTTGAGGACTCCAAAGTGATTTTGTTTATGTAGATTACATTTATCAATATTTACTATATTAGCAATAAAATGTCTTAATATTACTATGGGAATTGTTTTGACCTTATGGATGCTTAGACCATACTTTTGGCATAGATCATTAATAATGGTTGATATTCACTTGCTGACTTAAAACAATTGTGTTTCTAAGAAAGCTCTGTACCCAATATTAAATAATAGGATGTTTGAATCCCAGCTAGATTTATGTCCCATCCACCTCCCTTTAAAAAAATTGCAATTTCTCATGATTTAGGGATCTCAGGCTATTTCTCATTTGCAGTCCAAACTTGCCTATCATTTGCTGATAACAAGAGCAACCATTCACCTTGAACCTTTAAAAAGGCCTTTTGTCATTACGGCCCTATACAATAGTTTATTATTATCCCCATTTAGAAGATGAGGAAACTGAGTCTCAAGAACATTAAGTGTCTTAACTACTACCACCTACCTAATAAGCAGTATTATCAGGATTTTGATTCATATCTTTTCATTTTAAGTTTATGGTGTTCTTTTCATCACAACATGCTGTACCATCCAATTCTAGATTTCTTGTGGTTCAAGGAGACAGATATCAAACGCAATATTGAAGGATCTTCTCCCAAGTTCTGTTTTAAGTCCTTTTCTCTTTTCTCTCTATACCATGGATTCTTCATCTTGGATCTCAACCTGTTTTTGAATATATTTTTGTTACTGTATTTTAGCAAAATCTGTTTCCTCTGTAATGATATAATTCATTTTATGTATTTTAAATATTATTCTGAGAAAGGGGAAATGGGTTTCATCAAACAGTCAGTCAAAGGAGTCCCTGGTACACGTTAAAAAAAGAACACATTTAAAAAATTACTAAGAATATCTGCTCCACATCCTTTCTTAGTAACATCATCACCTCCCATGATTAACTATCATCTTTATGCAGATGACTAACATCAATTAACAAATCATTATATATTAATCAAACACTTACTGTGTTCCAGGCACTGTGCTAAGCATTGGGGATAAAAAAAGAGACAAAAGACAAACCTTTTCCTTAAGAACCTTACAATCTAATTGGGGAGACAACATGCAAACAAATATGTGCAAAATAAGTAACACACAGACTAAATAGGAATTAATTAAGTGAGGAAAACAGTGAAATTAAGAAGGATTAGAAAAGGATTCCTTCACAAAGTAGGATTTTCATTGGTATCTAAAGGAAGTCAGGGATGTCAGTAGCTGGAGCAGAGGAGAGAGACCATTCCAAATACGGAGGATGGTCAGAGAAAATGCCTGGAGCTGAAAGATGGAATGTCTTGTTCATGGAACAGACAAAAGGCTAGTGTCATTGGATCAAAGAATATGTGTTGCAGAGTAAAGTGTAAGAAGATTGTAAAGGTAGGAGGGAGCCAGAGTATGCTTGGCTTTGAGTGCCAAATAGAGGGTTTTGTATTGAACCTGGAGGCCATAGGAATCCACTGGAGTTCATTGAGTATGAGGGTGAAATGATGGGATTTGTATCTTAGGAAAATCACTTTAATGGTTGAATGGAGAAATTGATATAGATAATATAGATTAGATACAGATATCTCTAGCCCAAGTATTTTCCCTGAACTTCTATTCTACTTTATCAATAACTGTATGGGAATGTTGAAACAGATATCCTTGAAAAATTTCCAACTCAGCATGTCCAAAATTCAGCTCATTCTCTTTCCCCCCAAACCCTTCCATCTTCCAAACTTGCCTATTTTCAGTCTTCCAGGTACATAACCTCAGCATTATCCTGGACATACCACCTTCACCTCACAAATTCTATCTATAGTGTATAGTAAAATCTTGCTGTTTCCACTTTTACATCATCTCTTTCATCTAACCTTTTCTTTTTTCTCACATATCTACCATGTTAGTTCAGATCATTATCACCTCCCAACTACATTATTTCAATAGTTTCCTAATAAATTTCCCTGCTTCCACTCTCTTACCATTATAGTTCATTCTATATACAGCCACCAAGGTTTCTTTAAGGGCTTATCTGACTGTGCCATTCCCTTACTCAATCAACCACAGTGGCTTACAATTGCTTCTAGGATAAAATATAAACTCCTCTCTTATAAACTAGCTCTTAAAGTCCTTCACAACTTAATACTAATCTATATGTCTAGTCTTATTGGACACTACTCCCTCTCCTTAGGTAAATTAGCTTTATCTCTGTGTCTGACACATGATACTTCATTTCTCATTGTACATATACATTGACTGTCCCTCATGTTTTTAAAACACTCCTTCACTACCTCTACCTCATAGAATCCCTTCCATTTTTTAAAATGCAGTTTGGGAATCAGAAAGTCAAATGATCAACATGACAGAGAATTAGACATTTTCTCCCACTCTCATGACCTTTCCAACCTTTGCAAAATAGGAATTTTGCACACGACATAAAACAAGGTCATGTGCTTCTGTGCTCTAGAACACCAATAACCCAAAGAAGGTACAAACTCAATGAATTAAAAACAGAAGAATTCTTAACCTTTACTGTACCCACTGGGCATCCCTTTTCCCAAATCCTCACCATACTCTCAGCAGTAGGGCTATAAGCCAACCTACACACAATATGACACTGTGCAACAGAACTCAATTTTATACCCCTAACTCCCTTCGCTCCACCTGTATGGGAAAGATCTGAACTACAGAAGTAAACTGAGCAGAAATTTGCTCAGGCTATATAGTATCAGCTGGTAATCCTCTGTGCCCCAACAGAATTTAGCCAATGAAGAGAAAAATAAATGTAAAAGGGTCTGGATATGTGAGTGTAACTGTATTTCAATTCATAATGCCTGAGGGAAAGAACCCAGCATTTAGTGAGGGTCAGTTCTGCTCCCTAAGAAGTCACTTTCAGCAGAAACTGAGGCTGATGAATTGTGAATTTGCCCAGCATAGGAAGAGAAAAAGATGCCTTGAGATCCAGCCCCCAGGGAAACCATTATAAAATGGGAGGGAATCAGCAAAATGGGAAAGTAAAGAGGAAAAATTGAAATTACAATGATCTCAGGAGGAAGGAAATGCAATCAAAGACCTTGAGAATGAGCAGATAAACCAACAGGGAAGATATTAACAGAATAAGGGAATATGTCCTTCAGGACAGATAAAAAGAGTTCAAACATCTATGAATAGATATAAGACAAAGGAAAATGAATGAATACCTTATGGGTCAAAGGAATTTGTGAATTTCTAAGAAGGCATGGAAACAAAGAAGGATATTCCTGAAGTGTTTAAATGAAAAATAAGAATCGTGAAAATAGAATGTATGGCCTGCAAAGAAGAGATAAATGACAGAGTCGAAAAACTTGAGTATTTGATAGCAAATCTCACTAAAGAAATGACAATGTAATTGATTGAGAATGTAAATACGTAGAAATAAAGGACAATGTAAAAGAAGAGAAACAAAAACATGATCTCAATACAAACAAAATATATTAATCTAGAAGACAGAAGGCATAGAGATAATTTAAGGATCATAGAGCTCACAGAAGAACATGACAGGTAAAAACAAAACAAAACAAATGAAAACCAACCCAAAAACCTGAACATCATAGTGCAAGGACTAATAGAAGAAAACTCAGATTTTTTGAACATAGAAAATAAATTGAACATAGAATTGAACATAATAGAATAGAATAATGGAATAGAACATGAAATTGAAAATAGAAAATAAATACGTTGAAAGAATCCATAGATAACCTCCAAAAAAAAAAAAAAGAAAAAACCCTCGGCTACAAAATCTAAGACACAAAGTGGTAAAATTTAACAATTTTACTAATAATCAACAAATTCTGTCAGCATCCAGAAAAAAGACTTTAAATATAAAGAGAGGAAAATTTGAATAATGCAAGATAATAATCCACCAGAAACATCAATAGGGAAATGAATGATGTGTTTGGGAATGCAAGGGAAGTCAAGCTGCTACCTTTGACCTACCATGCAAATCTGAATCTAACCATAAATGGAAAGATAGATATTCAATGAAAAGAGAGATGTTCAAAATATTAGACAGAAAAATAGAACTTAAGAAATTATTTGCTTTTCAAATACCCTAGGCAAGAAAAATACAAAAAGAGTAAACAAATACAGCAAATCAGGATGAGAGAAAAAATAAAACAACTACAAAGAGTTCATTAAGATATTTCTTTACTGATCCAACCATTTTGGAGAGCAATTTGGAACTATGCCTAGAGGGCTATAAAACTGTACATACCCTTTGATCCAGCAATACTACTACTAGCTCTGTAACCGAAGAAATCACAAAAAAGGACAAAGTACCCACATGCACAAAATATTTATAGCAGCTCTTTCTGTGGTAGCAAAGAATTGGAAATTGAGGGGATGCCCATCAATTGGAGAATGGCTGAACAAGTTGCGGTATATGAATATAATGGAATACTGTTGTTCCATGAGAAATAGTGAGCAGATGGATTTCAGAAAAGTCTAGAAAGACTTGCATGAAGTGATGTTGAGTGAAGTGAACAGAACCAGGAGAACACTGTATACAGTAACAACCACATTGTGCGACGACCACTTTGTTAGACTTAGTTCTTCTCAGCAATGCACTGATCTAAGACAATTCCAAAAGATTCATGATGGAAAATGTTATCCACATCCAGTGAAGGAACTATGGAGTCTGAATGCAGATTGAAGAATACTATTTCCTCTCTCTTTTTTTAAATTTCTCATGTTTTTTTTCTTTTGTTCTTATTCTTTTTTCACAACATGATTAATGTGGAAATATATTTAATATGAATGCCTACATCAGATTCCATGCCATCTTGCTGACAGGGGAGGAGAGGGAAGGAGGAAAATTTAGAACTCAAAATATTATAGAAGTGAATGTTGAAAACTAAAAATGAATGAATAAAACAATTCCGCTTGGAAAAAATAGATTCCTTTATAAATGTAATGAAGAGGAAAAGGTGAAAACAGAAGTAAAATGGAAGAGATGGTGGAGAAAAACAGGCCTGAAATCTTATGGATTAAACATCACAACACCTAACTATAGGTGAATCAACGTGGGATGGTGCATAAAAAAGGGAAGGAGAGGAAGAGGATAGGGAGGAATATGTGATGTACCTTAATCAAATCAAAGGCTAATAGTGAATGGGAAATAATTCCTCATAATCTCTCAGGAAGAAAAGAGCCTTTATCAGAATAGATGAGAAAGTTAAAGTCACAGGAACACTTTTCCAGTGCGTGAGCCCCACAAAGCAAAATGCTAACCTCAGAGTATATATAAACTTCTTCAGGGTCAGCCCAAAGAGGACTTCTCAATTGTGTGACTCGAACTCATGTGACTTAAGTTTTCTTGTCACTGAAGCAGGTCATCAAAGACCCTTGATTAATCAAAGACTCTTGATTCAAGCAAAGGCAAGTCTCAATCAAAGGTACTTGATTACCTTAATGCTGAGAAGAACTAGAACTCCAAAAGAAAAAAAAAGAGCAAAAGAAAAAATCCCACTTTGCTTGCCATTGCACTGGAGAAACTAGAACTAAAAGATTTATAATATCTTCTAAATGGAACTGCTAAAGAAGATCCTTATTTCTTAGATCCACATGGAGCTTTTTCAAAAACTGATGATATATTAGAGCATAGAGATATTGCAAACCAATGTTAGAAGGCATAAATAGTAAATACATCCATTACAGGCCAAAACACAATAAAGAGAGTAATCCAGTTCAGAGAGGACAAACCAAAGAAAGAAATCCAAATGGAGTCTTAGTAATGAAATCCTAAATAATGAGTGGGTCAAAGAACAAACTATAAAATTTATAAGTTATATCAAAGAAAATTATAATTATGAAACAATATACCCAAATTATTGGGATATAGATAAAGTAGTCATCAGGAGAAAAATACATCTTTACAAATATACATTAACAAAATTGTTAAAGGGAGGATTAATGAACTAAATATGTATTTACAAAACTTAGAAAGCCAACAAATAAAAAAAAATAAAAATAGGCACAAAAAAGTAGATATTGAAAGTTAGACTGAAATAGATAAACTGCAAACAAAACACTGTGGAAATGATAAACAAAACTAAAAGCTGGTTCTTCAAATCAACTAATAAAAAATAGTAAACTTCTAGACAATATGATTAAAAAGAAGAGGGCAGATAGCTCATTGAATATCTAATGAACAAGATGACTTCACAACAAAACCATAAGAAATAGAAAGAAGAATTTGAACCTATTATGCCCATTTATATGTTAACAAAACTGAGACTGCAAAAGTCAGAGAGGAATACTTTCAAAAATATTTTAAAAAGAAATAAACAGATAAAATAGAGACTTTAAATAATCTAATCTTTAAAAAGGCAATAGAAAGGGCTCTAAAAGAACTGCTGATGGGAAAAACAAACACACAAACAAAAACAAGCCTCCTGAAATATTTACAGGATAATTCTCTCAAATTTTTAAAGTATGCCCGTACTATACAAATTATTCTCAAAAACAGAGAAAGGAAGGACCTACTAGAATCCTTTAATGAGAGAAATATAGTTGATACCTTAACAAGGGAAAGACAAGTCCAAAAGGAGAATTATAGATAAATATCATTAGTGAATATCAATTAAAATTTTAAATAAAATCCTGTCACATCACAGTTATTTGTCCAAGAAATCATTCATTATGACAGAGTTAGGTTTGTACCAGAGATGCAAGAAGGGTTCAAGGAAAACTATCAACATAATTTATCATATCATCATGCCCTGCACATCCTACAAGATCACTTTAACACTGAAATTCATACCTTCTCAGTACTCCATGCAGCTGGGGCCCTAGCCTCTCTCTGATTGGAGAAGGAGAGAGTGAACTCTCTGGTTATTCAAAATGCCCCCCTTCTTATATACCCTCTCCTTCAATCCTCTGCTTTTCAGTTTTCATTTATGTGCTACCTTCCTCCATTAAATTATGAACTCCATGAAGGCAGAGACTGTGTTTTGACATTCTTTACATTCTTTGTATTCCCAGAGTGTGGCATAGTGCCTGACACATAGTAGGTGCTTAATAAATGTCTATTGACTATGATTTAGTAACTTAAAATAAAAAACAGCCAAAGCCACATGATTATATCAACAGATACAGAAAATACCTTTGACAAAGTATAATATTCATTTATGCTTTTAAAAAACTATACAAAGTATAGGCATAGAGAGAACTTTTGAATACTATGAACCATATCTGTCTAAAACTAAAAGCAAGCACCACATGCAATAAGAATACACTAGAACTCTTTCTAATAAATAAGGTAGCAAAACCACTCTCCCACTCTCCCCAGTACTGTTGAGTTTAGTTATGGAAAACTAACAATAGTAATAATACATGAGAAAGAAATTAAAAGGATAACGATAGGTAAAGAGGAAACAAACTATACATATTTGCTAATGCTATGATGGTTTACTTGGAAAATTCCAAGTAATCAGCAAAGATACTAATTTAAACTATTAATAACTTTGGCAAAGTTGCAGGCAATAAGATGAACCCTCAAAAATCCATTGCAATTTTATATAATAATAACAAAAGAGGCAATAATAGAAAAAGAAATCCCATTCAGTGCTCATGCCTAGGCAATGCCAACATAATATAAATGACAATACTACCAAGGTTAATTTAATTTTTTAATGCTATGTTAATTACATTATCAAAAAGATTCTTTGTAGAACTTGATAAAATAATAGCAAAATTCACTTGGAAAAATAAAAGATCTAGACTACCAAGGGAAACATTGAAAAGGCATAGGAGCAAAGAGGGAATAGAACTTCTAGACCTCAAATTATATTATAAACCAGCAGTTATCAAAACTATTTGGTTTCAGTAAAAAGAATAGAGAGGTAGATTAATTGAACAGACTCGATAATAAGGACTCAAGAACAATGGAACTCAGTAACCTAGTATCCAATAAAGCAGAAAAAAAATAAAATATACTTGATAATAACTCTTGGGAAAACTGAAAAGCAGTCTCACAGAAATTAGATTTAAATCAACACTTTATACAAGTTGGTCAGTCAATAAACATCTGGTAAGACATTTAGTAAGGACCTACTATATGTCAAGTACTGTGACTAAGCATTGGGTATACAAAGAAAGGAAAAAGACATTTCCATTCCTTGAGAAACTCACAATGTAATGCGGGAGAATATATGCGAACAACTATGTAAAAATAAGGTACATATAGGACAAATAGGAAATAACCAACAGAGAACAGAATTAAGGCAACAGAGTTAAGAGGGATTGGGAAAGGCTTCCTGTAGAAGATAGAGGAGGCAGAGACAAGGAGGGGGAACATTCCAGACATGGAGAACAGCTAGAGAAAATACCTGGAGCCAAGAGCTGTAGTGTCTTATTTGAAGAATAGCAAGGAGGCCAACATCACCAGAATAGGGAGTATGTGGCAGGGAGTAATGTGTAAGAAGACTGAAAAGGTAGAGGGGGAGCTAGCTTGTGAAGAACTCTGAATACCAAAAAAAAAGGATTTTATATTTGATCCTGGAGATGATAGTGAGTCACTGGAGTTTATTGAATATGGATGTGACATGGTCACCATATTCTGCAGTATATTCTAAATAGATACATAACCTTGGTACTAAATATCACATTATAAAAAAGAGAAGGGTATCTTGTACCTTTCATAGATATGGATAGGAAAAGTACTCTTAGCTAAACATAAAATAGAAACAATTATAAAAGACAAAGTAGATATCTTTGATTACATGAACCTGAAAAGTTTCTGCACAGACAAAATTAATGACCTTGGATAAGAAGTGAAGTGGTGGATTGGGGAAAAATGTTATTAACTTTCTCAGATAAATGTCTTGCATCTAAGATACATAAATAATCAACAGTGTGTGTGTGTGTGTGTGTATACACACATATATGCCATTCTTCAATGGATAGGAAAAACAGTTATCAAATGAAAAAATGCTGTCTTAACCATAGGAAAGAATGCTCTAACATACCAACAATAAGAGAAATGCAAATAAATCCCCCTGAGATTTTATCTCACACACTGTAAATTGGCAAAGTCAACAAAAGATTGTAATAGGCAATGTTGGAGGGGTTGTGGGAGGATGGGCACCGTGATTCATTTTTGGTAGGGCTATGAACAACCATTTTGGAAACCAATTTGAAATTACATGAATAAAGTGAGCATAAAATGTCCATACCCTTGGACCCAGAAACTCTGTCCCTGTGCTCATATACGAAAAAGGACACTGGTAAGAAATTTAATGCATTGTGAAGCATTTATAGCAGCACTTTTGGTAATAGAACATATTTTGAAATAAAACAGATGTTTATTAACTCTGGGAATGGCTAAACAAATTGTGATACATGAAATAGAGTATTACTGTGCTGTAAAAAGTGACAGACTTTAACACAGTTCTCACTGACTTCAGATTCAGAACTCCACATGTGGCCTCATATTGCCTTTGACCTTTTACCACAGTGACATAATCAGGTGTTATTTTGTAAACATAAAATGTTTAAAATGTTTCATCCTACCTTCTCTTGTCTCCCCGTTTTTCCAGAGAACTATGATATTTCATGGCTTGGAGATTAGTAGAAAAGTTGTAATTCTTGGGATGTAGTAAGGCAGCTAAAACATTCTTAAATGAAGTTCTATTAAAATATGAAAGTTTTTTTTCTGCCCACTCTATATGACACAGGGGTGGATAAAAGGGGCAGAACTCTGGAAAATCCTGCTTTCATTTTTTCCCCTGACTAACGCTATTCAATCCCTCAGATCATTAATCTTATTTTCAGAGTTTCAAGAGTTTGGAGAATTTTCAAAGTAGCCTTCTTGTTTCTGAGAACAGGAGCCAGGACCTTTCGCTGCTGTAACATGCCTGCCAGACACCCTCGAAGAGAAGCAAAGGTCCTCATCTCCCTGACCAGAAATAATCAGAGAATAGAATAACAAGAAGGAGGTAGAAATATTCCACCTGGACAATGTGGCTTTAAGGAGATTTGCTTTAAATATGGATTGTCTATCATGCCCTCCTGAATATAAATTTACATCGTCATCATCATCTACTGTGGATGCTTTCACTCAACAGAAGACACATTTAAATCCTAACACTTTTAATCAGTTAAAAAATTGAGTCATTTTACTGCAATAGCCTGTCAAAAATAAACATAAAAGAATGATAACAAGATGACTTATCCCAGGACTATTTCTACCTGTACTCCATCTAATATAAGCTCATGATAAAATGATAATAATATTTACATAACTTCTACAATCGTGTTAGCCAGTACTTTTAAGCAAGCACTCTAACTGAATCTTTCATTTCCTTTTTCCCCCCATTGATTCTTAATAGATTCCAATCTCCTGTTTGAATCAAATGTGAAGGAAGTTTAGTTCTCGCACCTGGAATAAAACTAATAAAAGCTGCAGAAAGAAATTTAAAAAGTGGAATTTCTATGGAAAGGTTCATACCTTTCAATTTGGCTAGTAATACATACAGTCAACCTTCTTTTGACTCTTGTTAGGCATTAAAAAACTTCTTCAAGTGTCCTTCCTCCCACATTACCCAGTATTCTGACTCCTGGAGAATGGTGTAATTAACTTGCTTGTGACTTTGATATCAGTGTAGCCAGTAAGAAGCTGAAATCAGATTTTTGTCTAAACAGTGAGAACAATTCTATGATGCTATATTAGGGAAGTAATTTTGCAGAGACCATAAAGAGAAGACTAAAAGTCAGCACCTGACTACCAGTAGTTTTCCAAAATAAGTCTTTTTGCCTGGAAACAAGCAACTTTTTAAAAGGTACTAGGTCTTAATAAAGTTGTGAGGGCAAATTTAAAAATTTGGGGACTCAGTGAAGAAATAATGTGGACCATGAGCAAGATCTAGGTAGGTAAATAACAACCATTCCCATGTTTGCTGAGCATAAACTAGGCACTGAAACCTGACTAACTTAGCTTTTCAGGTACCAAAATTTTCTTTCTATAATCTTACTTTTTGAACTAAGGAAATCATATGAAACTAGGTAAATGTCAGAAATTTATTTTAAAAACATCCAATATGTTAAACAATGTTAAAACCAAAAGTGACCATAGAGTTCATGTAATTCAACCCCCTTTTCTGGTCACATTACAGTTTAGCTTAATCTGTACCTTTTACAGCTGTACTGTGATGCCAGGGACATGGCCAGGTTCCAGTGCTTAGTATACTGCAATGTGTCTTCTAACCACTCAGTTAATACTGGACCATGAAGACAACCTTGATAACTACAACTAACACTAACAAGGTTCCATAAGAGATTTTGAGAAAAAAAGCTTGAAATCCTTGTCCAAGTTCATTCATTTCAGGTGATAAATGTGTAGGTAATTTCACTGTTCTTTAGTACAGATTTGATTTTGAACACAATAAATTGCACTGAGTCTAGTTATAAAAAAGTTCTGCTTTAAAATTTTTGATGCTTTAAGTACTTTACTTTTTTCGCCACCTCTCCTAAAATTATGACCCTTTGTCCAATCAGCACCAACAAGCTAAATAGAGCTTTTAAATAGTTTGAAAGTTTCTGTGTTTTCAAAATCCTTTTAAATGATAATGTGCATTAATTGTATTTGAGCTTAATGCTATTTTCAGCCTTGAGTACAGACAAATGGTTCTATCACTTCAAATATGACATTGGAAAGATATCTGAAGCCAAGAAATAATGTTGGTTTGGATGAGTTCCCCAGATGGAAGAGGTTAATTGAGGGGAAGATACTGATTTTTAAATATTTTTTGCAGCACATAAGTTAGATGGTAGTGACATGTTTTCGTAGACCATCCATTCATAGATTAAGGAGGAAAGGGATATATAGCTTTCACAATAAGTAACTTCATTAAAACACAGAATCAAAGGCACAGCTAGAATTGCACCCGGAGTCAATAAGACCTGAGTTAAAATCCCATATTGGACACTTACTAGCTGTGTATCCCTTGGGCAAGTCACTAAACCTCAGTGTGCCCTCAGTTTTCATATCTGTAAAATGGGAATATCAATGGCAGCCATTTCCCAGGTTTTTTTGTGAGGAAATAATAGCTTTTTTAAAAAAAATTTATTCATTTTTAAAAAAAAAATTTTCCCCAGTTACATGCAAAAACAATTTTCAACATTCATTCTTAAAACTTTGAGTTCCAAATTCTCTCCCTTCCTCTTCCCCACCCCCCAATGAGAAGAGAAGCAATTCACCATAGGCTTGTATACATGTGCAGTCATGTAAAACATTTCCATATTAGTCATATTGTGAAAGAAAACATAGACAAAAAACTCAAGAAAAATAAAGTAAAAAAAAAGTATGTTCCAATCTATATTCAGACACCATCAGTCCTTTCTCTGGGGATAGATAGCATTATTCATCATAAGTCCTTCAGAGTTGTCTGGGATGTTGTATTGCTAAGAATAGCTGAGTCATTCACAGTTGATCATCCTGCAACTTTGTTGTTACTTTGTAGATAGTACCTTTCACTTTGCATCAGCTCATGTAAGTCTTTCCAAGTTTTGGTTCACTCACTCCTCCCTCTTTCCCTCCACTGTAAAAACTCTTTCTTGTCTCTTTTATGTGAGATAATTTACCGCATTCAACCTCTCCCTTTTCCTTTCTCCAAATACATTCTTCTCTCATCCCTTAATTTTATTTTTTAGGTATCATCCCTTCATATTGAACTCACACCTCTGCCTTCTGTCTGTATATTCTATCTGCCTGAATAATGAGAAAGTTCCTATGAGTTACAAGCATCATCTGCCCATGTGGGAATATAAACAGTTTAACCTTATTAGTTAGTTCCCTTATGAATTCCCTTTCTTGTTTACCTTTTTATGCTTCTCTTGAATCTTGTATTTGAAAGTCAAATTTTATGTTCAGCTCTGATCTTTTCATCAAGAATGCTTGAAAGTCCTCTATTTCATTAAATATCCATTTCCCTTCTGAAGAATTATACTCAGTTTTGCTGGATAGAAGATTCTTGGTTCTAATCCTAGCTCCGTTGCCTTCTGGAATATCATATTCCAAGCTCTACAATCCTTTAATGTAGAAGGTGCTAAACTTGTGTTATATTGTCTCTGGTTCAATGATACTTGAATTGTTTCTTTCTGGCTGCTTGCAAGATTTTCTCTTTGACCTAGGAGCTCTGCAATTTGGCTATAATATTCCTGGGAGTTTTCATTTTGAGATCTCTTTCGGAGATGATGGTGGATTCTTTCAATTTCTATTTTACCCTCTGGTTCTAGAATATCAGCACAGTTTTCCTTGATTATTTCTTGAAAGATCATGTCTAGGCTCCTTTTTTTGATGATGGCTTTCAGGCAATCCAATAATTTTTAAATTATTTCTCCTGGATCTATTTTCCAGGTCAGTTGTTTTTTTCCAATGAGATATTTCACATTGTCTGCTATTTTTTCATTCTTCTGGTTTTGCTTTATTGTTTCTTATTTTCTCATAAAGTCATTAGCTTCCATTAGCTCAATTCTAATTTTTAAGGAATTATTTTCTTCAGTGAGCTTTTGTACCTTCTTTTTTATTTGGCCAATTCCACTTTTTAAAGAGTTTTTTTCTTCAGTAAATTTTTGTGCCTCTTTTTCCATTTGTCCAATTCTGCTTTTAAGGCATTCATCTCCTCATTGTCTTTTGGGATTTCTTTTACAATTTGTCCTAGTCTGTTTTTTTAAGGTGTTATTTTCTTCAGTATTTTTTTCTGTGTCCTTTACCAAGCTGTTGACTCTTTTTTTCCTCACGATTTTCCTGCATCAGTCTCATTTCTCTTCCCAATTTTTCCTCTACTTCTCTTGCTTGATTTTCAAAATCCTTTTTGAGCTCTTCCATGGCCTGAGACCAATTCATATTTTCTTGGAGGCTTTACATGTAGGAACTTTGATTTTGTTATCTTCTTCTGAGTATGTGTTTTGATCTTCCTCATTCACCGTAGTGACTTTCTATGATCAGAATTTTTTTTTCTGTTGTTTGCTCATTTTCCTAGCTTATTACTTATTACAAGCTTCAGGGGTTTTCTGCAGCTGTTTTCAGAGATACTTCTAGGGACCTCTAAGTTTTCAGTTCTTCCAAAGTGGTATCATCTAAGGTGAGGTATGTTTACTAATCTCCTGGCCTGTGCTGTGGTCTGTGAGTGACCACAAGCATTCTTTTCTTCCCTGTAACTGTGAGGAGGGTCCCTCAACCTCCTTACCCTGGGACTACCACCCAGGACTGGGACCTGGATCTGAGTATGGGTAAAGCAACAGAGTCCTACCCCATTGCCAGCAAAGCAACCCCTGTAATCTCTTTCTGGCCAATTGTTTGACCCCCTTACCGTCTATGGGCTGAGAGCTCTGGAAGCAGCTGCTTCTGATTTAATAGCTCCTAAAACCTAATTTCCTGGGGATGGGTCTGTGCTGGCCTGACCTGTGCTGGACTGTGCTCTACTCTCACCCAGGTGGGACAGACCTTTCCTGCTGACCTTTTAATTTGTCTTTTGTGTCTATGGGCTCAGAGCTCTGGAAACTGCCACTGTTGCCACTGATTCAGTTGTCCTAAGGCCTGCTCTTGGTTTGCTGGATGAATTGCAGTGAACTGCGCTCCTCTATCTCCCCAGTAATAGAGGACCTGCTGACCTTTAAGTTGTCTTGGGCTGGCATATTGTTTCTCTCCGTCTTTTTGTGGGTTCTGTTACTCTAGAATTTGTTTAGAGTCATTATTTCAGGATATTTGTAGTGGTTTGGGGGACAGCTCAGGCAAGTCCCTGTCTTTACTCTGTCATCTTGGCTCTGCTCCCAGGAGATAATATTTGTAAAGCAGTTTTCAAATCTTAGCATGCTATATAAATGCTAACTGTTGTTATTCTGAGAGACCTTAGAGAACATTTGTTTCAACACCCTAATTTCATAAATGAGGAAAATGAGGTTCAGACAGAAGTTATGGGACCTTGGTTTACACAACTTCTCTTCCACAGTAAGTGTTCAACAATTTCAAATAAACAAGGAATTATTTTCTGAGCCTCAACAAATATTGTCATATTTGATACCTGTGACCTCTTAAGCAGTTTATCTGTTTTACATTTTATTATTTTATATTTTATTATTGTTGTAAATAGCTCCACTTTAATACTTGCAAAGCACTTAACACATGTTATCTCACTTGATCCTCACAACTCTATTAGATAATACTATTATTATCCCCACTTTACCGATGAGTCTCTCAGAGATTAAGTGCCTGAGGCAGAATTTGACTTAGGTTTTCCTCACTCCAAGTCCCACATTCACTTCATAACCTGCCTGCTTTAGATTATAATTATATTATCACATAAATATATCTCATACTTTTATTTTGGAGGGGGGAAGGCAGGGCAATTGGGGTTAAGTGACTTGCCCAAGGTCACACAGCTAGTAAGTGTGTCAAGTGTCTGAGGTCAGATTTGAACTCAGGTCCTCCTGACTCCAGGGCCAGTACTCTACTCACTGTGCCACCTAGCTGCCCCGATGTCTCATACTTTGAAATCTCCCTCCCCCTAATCACTTAATACAGGACCTTGCATACAGGAGAATATTAATGTTTGCAACTTTGTTAATGACCCTTTCCCATGTCCACTATTCCTTTCCACTAGTAGACAGACTAAAACAGAGATGGACAAACACATATATGCACCATTTTATCCCTATTGCTATTCATTTGGGACTGGAACTGACAGAACAAGACAGGCAAAAAGGGAGCAGCAAGATGTCTAGGAATGATCCTGCTCTACAATGATCCTACTCTACCTCCAGTATTCTCTTCCTTCACTGTCCTCTTTTTACTCTATCCTAAAATGTTGTGCTATTTTCTGAATCCCATTCACCAAGAACTCAAAACTTTTAAGGGGAGAGACATTTCAAATATATTGATTTCATGAATCACATGGAAATGGTATATACTTTGTTCTTCCAATTTAAAAAATGTAATTTAGAATGCTGAGAATTCGTATGGTACAAGGGGGTGACTTAAACAATGCACTTTGTAAATACACCAACTTTTTCTCGTGAAATCTGTCAAGTGTACCAACTAGAAGACTAATTCTGAAACCTGACCTTACTAGGTGGTGCAGTGGATAGAGTGCTGGGCCTGGAGTCAGCAAGACTCCTCTTCCTGAGTTCAGATCCAGCCCCAGATACTTACTAGCTGTATGACCCCGGGCAAGTCATTTAACCCTATTTGCCTCAGTTTCCTCATCTGTGAAATAAGATGGAGAAGGAAATGGAAAACTACTCCAGTATCTTTGCCAAGAAAAAACCAAATGGGTCATAAAGAGTCAGAAATGACTGAACTGAACTGACCTTGCTATTCCTAATAATGTCTTTAATTTTAATTATCCTGAATTGTCCTAAAATTATCAAAAAGGTTTCACTATAATTGTAAACACATATTTATACATATATGAGTACTTACTGGATGAGTTCAGGCATTGTAAAATTAAAATCTATAAAAATATTTGAAACTATTGCATAAAATAATAATTTGCTGAGAAGTGTTTTAGAGGTATAAAAGAATTACATATCATTTCAATTTCATTGCATTCTATTATTAAATCCCTATTATGTGCAAGGCACTGTACTGAGTCCTATGAGGATGAAAAACAATGTGGTCCCTTTCTTTATAGGGTAGTAGAGGAAGGAATAGACATATAACTTTGTTCCAAGGTAGGATGTGAAGGGGAAAAGGAAAGATCCAGACAAATTGTTCAAGGAAAATGGGGAACTCAAATTGGGATGTGAAATGTTACATGTTTGTTCTTCTATAGCAAGGCTTAGCAAGTCCTTTTGCCCCAAGTGGCATTGATAATATCAAGCAATTAAATTCAATGTTGCAAATGTTTACAGTAAATCCACTATGCATTTGCTAAACTTAATTTTATTAAGAAGGCAGGAAGAATAGAAAACATGGTCCCTTCCCTAGAAGAGGGAGAGAAAGAAGAAAGCAGAGGAAGAGGGCAGGAATGACAAAGAAAAGTACCTATCCCATTCCTTCTCTGCTCCTTTCATCAGAGGGTAGGGAATATACCAGTTAGGCATGCAGTAAAGGTCTGAAGACTGGTGGAATACTTCACTTTTTTCTTTATTTAAACTGGTTAATTTGGCAATAAAATTCCACACTGGAAGCAAATGAGATTTGGGGAATAAACACTTTGAACTTTAGCAAGTCAGCTGATTTTAATATGTCAATTCCAATACTCATTTATTAATTCTACAAAAGATTTATTAGAATCCACACTGGGCAGTGTAATGTGTGGGGCACTTGTGGGAGATACAAAGATATGTTCCCAGGACAGTGAATTTCACATAAGTTCCTAGGATTAAGAACTCAAAGGGAGCTTAGAGATCACATGTCTAATCCCTTTCCTTTTATAGGTAAGACCACTGGAGCCAAGAGAGATGAAGTGACTTATACCACCCATGTAGTGAGTGACAAGGCTAAGATTTGAACTCAGGGTCTTCTGACCATACAGACATTGTGGCTGTTTTTCTTTTCCTGAGATACCACAATGCCTACTCTATTCATTATTTGTAAGAGTCATACTTACAGGTACCCAGGCATAGAAAATTAAAAGGGCACTCGATGGTCAGGCTGAGCCACGAGTCAGAAGCAAGGAGTTTAGTCCAGGCTAGATGTGAGCAAATCACTTCACTTCTCTGGCCTCAGTTTTCTTTGATGAGGGATTTGGAGTAGATGATCTCTAAAGTCCTTTCCAAATGTAAGATTGTATAATAAGCTCATTGTCTGCAATATGCCAACATACTTTTCAAACTGGGCCTATGAACTTATTGTAATTAAGGGAACCACATTCAGAGGATTTAATACCAGCATGTCATTTAAAACATGAACAACTTTTACTCATCCTTCAGTCACGGCTCAAGCCTTTTGAACTTGTGTGAAATAGGCCTACCATACAAAATGTTCAAGATGGAAAGCAACCTTTATCTGGGATGCTAAAAGAACTACATTGTGCTCTCCAGGTTTTTCCATTCATTTGCTCAAAGATAAGCAGCAAGCTATTACTCTCTAGTGGGGCTGTCTTCAGGGACTATTTCTGGTCACCACTTGTGGGAATGCTTTATGAGATGTCAGCATGTGTGAGCAAAGATAGTATGGCTTGTCATGTGTAGATAGGCCATATTCTGCTATAAACTGATGGCTTTGTCTTTTATCACTGTCACAGGCTTACTTAACAAGCTATGACTCTGTGGTTCATCACAAAGGAAACTGTCATCCCCAGACACATGGCCTGAACATCCTTTCATCTTCCATGCAGGTAAGATCTGTCATGTGACACCAAGCAGAACAGTAAGTCCAGATGGACCAGGCTAGTGTAACTGCACAACAACAAAGGGTTTTATTGGCACACAACCAGGCTTTGCACCTTTGATTAGATTACTAGACGGGAGGAACATGTGTGGGCTTTTAAGCTATGTACGTTGATAATATGTCATAAATACCATTGCAAAGGCGATGGTACACCAGTTGTGTTTACGTGATAATTGTTTATCACAGGGTTATTCTGAGTAACAGATAAATCAATTAAGGTTGATTTTTTAAAGCCCCAAGTACTTTTCTCATAACCAGGTGATGACAGAAGGAATCATAATAACAGTATTTTCTTTTGAAACTTTTATCATGCACATTTATTTTAAAAAATGTATTGGTACGTTTTGCTTTGATTCAACAGTCAATTCTGAACAAGAACTCAAACACACTCCTTTATACAGAAAATATCATTCTCTCCCAAAACCAATAAGTTTATTGCTTATTTACAAAAAGAATTGATGTGTTCTTTTACTCTTGAATCAGATACTGATGTTGGTGACCATATTTGACTAGTTTTGTAGTTTCTCCTTGTTACATTTTTTACATTGTTATAATTATTGTATATATAAGTGTGCATATAATTGTTTTGACTCTACCTTTTGAATTCTGTATCAGTTCTTGCAAATCTTCCCATGTTTCTCCGAATTCTTCGTATTTGTCATTCCTGATAGTGCATACAAATATTTCCTGATTCTCCCAGCTCGAAGTGATTTCTCCCTCATCGTAATTCCTATAGATATTTGGCTAGATACCCTCCTTTATCCTTATTAAATTCTATCTTACAACACAACAATCGCAAAAATATTTCACTGAATAATAATGATAATAGCTAACATTTATGTAGTGCTTACTATTTGTCAGGCACCATGCTAAGCACTTTACAATTATTATCTCACTTGATCCTCACAACAACCTTGTGAGGTAGGTGCTGTGATGATTCCCATTTTACAAGATGAGGAAACTGAGGAAAACAGAGAAGAAGTGATTGCCCAAGGTCACACAGCTAATAAATGTCTGTGGCTAGATTCAAACATAGGTGTCCCTGACTCCAGGACGAGTGCTCCATCCTCTAAAGTCTTTTCCAGCTCTGGATCTTTGACTATCTATGACTATTAGATTATGAGCTTATAAATTCTTTGGGGGCTTTGGGGACTATTTTTCCTCTTTGTTTTCCGAGCATCTGAGGGAATTATCATTATAATCATAATAGCTAGCATTTATGTAGCATTTTAAGGTTCGCAAAGTGCTTTACATATTGTCTCTCATTTCATTGTCACATTAACCCTATGAGGTAGGAGTTATTATTATCCCTGTTTTACAGATAAGGTAACTGAGGCACAAAAAAATAATAAGTGACTTGTCCGGAGTCAGACAGCTAAAGTATCTCAGGTAGGAGCTGAATTCAGACCTTTCTGACTCTGAGTCCAACACTCGGTGCACTGAGCCACCTAGCTGCATTCTAGCGCTACATAAATAACAATCAACACTGATGTTATATACTGATAACATCTGCCAAGTGATTTACATTCACTTTCTCATTTGAACTTTGCAACAACTTTATGAGGTAGAAACTACTGGCATTATTATCCCCAATCCACAAATGAGGAAACTGAGGTTCAGAGATGTTAAGTGACTTGTCTTTGGTTAAAGAGCTAGTAAAAGTCAGATGGCTAATTCAAATTTAGATGTACCTGACTTCAACTGCAGAGCTCTACCTCTCTATGCCATGCACACAGCCATTTAATAAGTGTTTGTTGACCTGAATTGCTGTGTTAAAGGATATCACTATAATTCTCTGGTTCTGATTTTGAGGTAGCTAGGTAGCCTACTGGATGAAGTGTTGGGCTTGAAGTCAGGAAGAGCTGAGCTTGAATCCTGATTCAAACACTTGCTATCTGTGTGAATCTGGGCAAGTCACTTAACCTTTCTCAACCTCAGTTTCCTCATCTGTAAAACTGAGATGATAATAATAGCCCCTATCTCTCAAGGCTGTTATGAGGATCAAATGAGCTGATATTTGTAAAATGCCTTGTAAAATTTAAAGCACAATATAAATTCTAGCTATTGTTATCATCAGATAGTCTTCTCCGCTATGAAGTTGTGCCTGCTCAGTAGAACAAAATACAATGGTCACCTAGTTAGGGTGTCTGATCTCCTGGACAAAGTCAGATGAACTCTTACAATTTCTAACTTCTCTAAGATTACCTTTCATTTTTTCTTTATATATCTTATATAAAGTACATAGGGCATATGGTGTATTCAGGTAGGATTAACACCTCTGGTGCTAGGGCTTGCCGAATCCTTTTCAGGGTTGCTCATCTACCTTGGGTGTCCACCTGTCATCCAACTCTCACCTGTGGCTCCCATAAGCTATAGCAAGCCCAGCAGCCTCACCCCAGCAAAACCATTTTGGCAGATTGGCTAAACCAAGTTCAGGGCAACCAACGGGCCTCAAACCCATTGGTGAGTTATGGGAATGTCTCCTCTAAGCCTGTGAAGACTTCCTCTGGCAGAATGAATGGATGAGAACGGTTTGCTCCAACAGCCGTGAAGGCAGTGGACACAGGTGCTATGGAATGCTTAGAACTTGACCAGACACCCAAGATACCAAGTTCATCCACTTCATGCAGGCCACTGCTAATCATCTTGACTTTTGTTACTCAACTTTGATGATTCTGGAAGAGAGAGTGAGGCCGATGACTTTGTGCAACTGCCTCACTTAATTCCAATTCATGTTCAAGTGAAGACATCACCCCACAATATCATTGGTCCTCTTCTAAATGAAGGATGACCAACATATACCTTATACTGTAAGTACCTATTCATTTATACACACACACACACACACACACACACACACACACACACACACATATCTCCCTTTAGCATGAAGACTGTTTTGTTTACACAACCTTGCCCCAGTTAATCTTTCTAGCCTCATTGGACGTTTCTCCCCTCTTCCCTCCCCCACACTCTATGGTTCATCCAGACCAGCCTTCTCTCTGTTCCTCATAGGATATCCCATCTCCTTTTGCACTCCCCATCCCCCATTCCTAGAATGTACTCTTCACCTCTATCCCAGAGAATTTCTCTTTTATTTAAGATGCATCTTATGCTACCTTCTACATGAAGTCTTTTATTTCCCCCCACCCCGCTAATGTCCCTCTCTCAAAGTATATTATAGTAATTGCAATTATATAGATGATAACTCATCTTCACATTCCTTATGTTTTACTTTCCTTGATGAGATTTGGGATACAATCAAGTCTCTCGATTTGATTTTGGAGGCACTTTGACCTCCTTGATAAAGATTCAGAAGGAATCTTATTCTCACCAACAACACATTTGTAGCCCTCCTTTTATAGTAGGTTACTTTTGAGGCTAGCTAATTACATTTATTTTATGATGATTCACATTAACTCTGAGTTCAGAAGGTGACATTCTCTGACCTTGTCACCACAAGTTGGCATTCATTCTATACATGAGCTGCTGCTCATTGCTACACAGAATACATATTGAAGCTATTGTTTTAAGTAGGGTCTCAAAATTGGATCAAGGGATTATAGATTTAGAGTCCATAGGCTCATAGACATAGAGCTGAAAGAGATTTTAAAGGTCTAATTTAATCCCTTTGTTTTATAGATAATGAGTCTGAAGAATAGAGAGTTTAAAGGCCTTGTATAATATTACACAAGTCAAGTTGCTATCCAAACCCAAGTGCCCTCACTCCAAATCCAGCCTTCTTCTCATCATACCATGCTGCTTCCAACTGATGGCAAATGAATCATATTTTGGTTACACAAAACAATATTGTTAAATCTTATCTCTTTTGTTTGTAATATCATCCAAGAATGAACAAATCTAGCAGTCCCAAACAGAGAAGCCCTAGTTTTTTCTGGAGTGAATGAAGAGCCAACAATTAAGGTGGTTGTTTTGTACTGTGGCTTGCAGGTCAGTACTTTCTTGGCCTCAGAATCGGGGCATTGCCTGCTTACTTCAGCACAATGTCTGGCTGTGGCACATATTATATTGCTGGAGCAGTGATTCTGTAGATCAGATTAAACTACTTTGGGGACATTAAAGTATAAATATTTCATGGGAGCTTTCATGGGTTTGAATTTAAAGTAAGATGCTTACATGCCTCACAGTTGTTTCCTCTTACTGGCAATTTTTGTCTCCTCCTTCCCAGCCCCGCAAATCCCAGCCTTGTGCTAACTCATAGCTGTTATGAAAATAGAAAAATAATTCCCAAGTGTATTAAGGCAGGAATGTTAGTAGAAGCATGCTAAATCCCAGGACTAAGTAAGGAGAAAAGTATCAGTCAACAGGAGCGTCTTCTGATGGGCAAAATGACCAGTACTGGAGGGATGGCTCCTTTTATGGCAGGAACTTACAATAACAACTAAGCATAGAAAAGATTTCAGAGAGAAATTTTCTCATGCAAAAGCCAACTCATGCAGAAGAGTTAGCCAAAAAGGGCGTTTTATGAGTGAGAAGAGTGGAGGGAAAGTTTGAGACCTGTGATTTCACCAGTGTAGGGAACTCCAAGTATGGAAACTTCTTTCCAGATAGAACAGGAATTTTTCTGTTACTTATAATCTTGAGAGTTGCCTGAGGGCATTGAGAGGTTAAGTGCCTTGCATATGATTATATAGCTGAGGTATATACATATACATGTACATGTACATATGCATGTATTTATATATATACATATACGTGTGTGTATATCAGATGCAGGACTTTCTGACTTCTATCTATCATGATAACTTTTATTAATTTATTTTCATTTATTTCTTTGGCTAGTACTCTATAAGACAGTTTTGTCTTGGGTCCTATTCTGTTCTATTTTTTTTCTCTTCTTTCTCTATAGTCTTTCATTTCTGATTTTATAAAGTCTCACGGGTGATTATCATCTATATGAAGACAATTCCCAGATCTACATATACAACCCTAATCCTGTCTAAACCTTAATCACCAACCGCCTATTGGACATTTCTAATCATATACCCTATAGGTATATTAAACACATGTCCAAAACAGAATTCATTATCTTCTCCTCCCCCCAAATCCCAACCCATTTTTCTTCTGAACTTGCCTTTTCTCTCTAGGGCATTACTGTTCCTGTGGTCTCCCAGGTTTGCACCTTCAATGTTATCTTTAACTCTCCACTATCCCTACCTCACATATCCAGTAAGGTACCAAATCATGACATTTCTACTTCCATATTTTTTACATTTGTCCTTTTCTCACTAACCGTTATCTTAGTTCAGGCTTTCATCAACTGACTATTGGAATAGACTCCTATTTCATCTCCCTTATCCAAGTTTCTCCCAGCCTCAAGTCTCTCCTGACTCCAATTCAATTGCTAAAATTATTTTCCTTGAGAAGAGGTTTGAACACACCATTCTCCTACTCAACAAATTCCAGTAACTCCTTACTCCCTCTGAGATCAAATAAAAACTCTTCTTTATGGCTTTTACACTCTTTCATAGCTTTTCACAAACTTACCTTTTCAGGCTCCTTACATATTACTTCCCTTTTGGCACTCTATGCTCTAATCAAACTGAATGAATAGCAATTCCTAACCTATGACACGACATCTGCCATTTCCAGGACTTATCCCCATAACTAAAATGTTCTCCTACTATAATCAACTCTGTAGAAGCTATTTCCATCACATTCCTGGTTATAATCTTGGCTTAATTACTAGCTCCTTTTGTTATCTTGGATCATTTGTTTCCTAAGACCACCTCGATTAATAACAGGCCAATTAGTTGAGTATAGTGGAGAGAGTAAGGGGATAGGAGTTAGGAACCTACTACATCTCCACCATGGGCTGCCCATTCTTCATAGATAAAATAAGAAATCTAGGAGAGGGATTTCTTTTTCTTTCCTTCCTTCCTTCCTTCCTTCCTTCCTTCTTTCCTTCCTTCCTTCCTTCCTTCCTTCCTTCCTTCCTTCCTTCCTTCCTTCCTTCCTTCCTTCCTTCCTTCCTTCTTTCCTTCCTTCCTTCTCCCACTCCTCTCTCTGTCTCTCTCCCCCCTAGTTGGGTACACAGCACCTACTCACAAGCCCACTATCAGTACTGATTGTCATGAGAGCTTTCACCTCCTCCATTTCTGACCTAGGCTGGATTCCTCCCCCTCCTTTCCTCCCCTATCCCTTCTCATGCTTTTCTCTGATTTACTGCAGACTCCCTTTCTGATTTAGCCCACTACAGTCCCAAACTCCCAAGCTCAAGCAATCCACCATGCCTCCAGTGTGGCAGGAATTGAAGACATGCATAATCATACCCAGTGATATAGATTATTTCTAAAGTCTTTTCAGCTCCAAGAGTCTATGGTTTACCAAGTAGGCAATTGTTCTCAGAGTTACCTATTTTTTTATAGAAGATTATAGTCTCTGCTTTCATGGAATTTCCATTCAAAAAGAGACAGAAACTACACAATTTTAAAAGTTGTTAAAAAGAAATGGTTTTTCCACCCTATGCCCAACATTTGTGTCCCCCCCCCATCTTATGACCCTTCCCACCAAAACATCAGCACAATAATACCAGTAAGAAGAGTATACTTTTAGATTCCACTGTCTGAGTCCTGGAAATGATCATATCACATCTATTAGAACACTTGTATTTGACTTTTTCATAATGATTTTTCTTGCTTTGTTAATTCTGCTCCTCATCTATTTTTAAAGAATGTATAAAGGAGGAAGAAAGAATTGGAAGAATGTAAAAATAATTCAGAATGAAAAGTGAAGGGACACACAGTAAGGCAGAAGGCAAGGTATAGGATTACAAGTTTTTCATCAGACAGGACATTAGAGAGTTTTGTACAGTCTTATTTACCAATGAGGAAATAGAGTCCCACAGAGATTAAGTGACTTGCCCAAGATCATACAGGGAGTAAATAGTAGAGCTGAGATTAGAATTCTAATTCTTGGACTTCAAATTCATCTCTAGCTGTTGATATGTGTAGATGTAGAATGTTTTACACTGTTATACTTTTATACATAGCATAAATACACACATATACACACATAACATTATTATATAAATATATTATGCATTTATTGTCTAAGTTCCAAGAAGTTAAATGTATACTCTCTTTAGTGCCTTGCACATTATGACCAATCACATAATAGAATTAAAAAATCACAAAAATGTTAGATTTAGATAGCACCTTGGAGAGTATATCACAACACTTTTATTTTATGGATGAGGTTTTTGATGGTCAGAGAGGTTAAATGTCTTACCCAAGGTCACACAGATAGAATTAGAATCCAGGTGGCTTTTATCCCAGTCTAATGTAATGTTTTTTTTTCTATGATATCTCCCTACCTCTCTCCCTTTTCTATGGTCTGTGAATATTTTAGAATCTGCAACCATCCAATCAGGTTGCAGATGCTATTCACACAACCTGTTTACTTCCAGGATCAAATACAAAATTCTTTGGCATCAGAGCCTTTTATCACTGGACACCTTTCTACCTTTCCAATCTCCTTACACCTTACTCTCCTCCACTTACTCCACAATCCAATGATACCGGCTTTTTTGTTTCTTGCACAAAACATACCATTTCCCAGTTCTGAGCATTTTCGACAGTTGTACCACATGGCTAGGACTCTCTCCCTCCTTGTATCTACCTCCAGGCTTTCCTGACTTTCTTTAAGTTTCAGCTAAAATTTCACCTTCTGTAAGAAGCCATTAGTCTTCTATAATCTTAGTTCCTCTTTGCTGAGATTCCCCCCCCCTCCAATTTATCCTGTAGGTATCTTGTTTGTACATAGTTGTTCACAGGTTGTCTCCCCCATTAGTCTATGAGCTCCTTGAAAACAGGGACGATTTTTGTCCTTTTTCTGTATCCCCAAAACTTAGCATGTACTTGACACATAGTAGGTGCTTAATAAATACTTGTTGACAATTTATTACTTATCTTAGGGAAATACAGTTCAGGGGAATCATTCTAGCAGCATGAGGGGGAAGGAGAAGTGACACAAAGGGAATTCTCACTTAATACCATTTAAATTGAGCGTAAGAATAACATAGCATTTAATTGCCAGGAGTTGAGAATCCAGAGGCATATTTGTGATGAAGACAGGGTGAGCCCAGCTTCTATTTCCTAAGGCAGATTCCCCACTCAATTTGGCTTCCCTACTTGTAAAGTGGGAATAATGAACCTCCTTCTGAGCTTGTGATGAAGGGCAGTTTATCAAAACAGCCACAGAGCATCTGGCAATGGAAAACAAGTGGGTGTGAGGAATGAAAAGGAAACAAATAATAATTGCTGGGGTAATAAAATTGCTGAAATACGGGCACCTGTGGGATAAATCCCATTATTTTTCAGTCTGAGCACAAAGTTCCTACCCTGCCTTTTAGGATATCAAGAGACTTGGGAATCTATCTATCTATCTCTATGCATCTACCTATTTATTCTTTTATTTATTTATTCATCTATTTGTTTATTTGTGTGTTTATTTAATTATTTTCAGAATACTGGTAAAGATAAGGGAGAATATTAAAGGGGAAAATGAAAGGAGTCGGAAGACAGAAAAAAGGCACTCATAATATAGACTTTGAAGGTGAGGTTGGGGGATGGAATCCTTTTTTCACTGGGGTTATATTATAACATCTCTCAGGGATATGTTACTGGGTCACCATTGAAAGAACAGGGGTCATGACTAAGTAGGTGGAGAAGAATTACATGAAACAGAGCTGTAACCAGCAATTTTTTGTACCTAAGACAAACTTCACAAAATCTGGGCTCACCTGGGGCCCTGACATTAACCTTTTGAGACAGATTCAATAGATGGGGGAAAAAAGACTCCAGGGCACTTTCCCTGTGGGAAAAGACTCTGGGATACAGGGAGACTATTTCAGGGAAGGAAGAAGTGCATTTAGGGTTCAGGAGACAGAAGAAAGACTGAGCTGTCTGAATGCAGCTGAAAGAGCATAAATTTTCCTCATACTCAGAATTTTGGCACATTTTGGCAAAGTCCTGGCTACCTGCAGCTAGGTGTAGGCGTATTCAAGGTAGGCTGCTGTATAACAAGCAGGGGAGCACATAAGGGGACATTATTTTTTTAATAAATGTGGGTGTTTTTAATGGTGGAAAATTCTATTTTCCGTGTTACAGAGGGAAAGGAATTAAAAAAAAAGGAAGTAAGTAATTATATAGTGCCTACTCTGTGTTAGGCACTGTGCTAAGGCTGTTATCCTCATTTTATCATTGAAGAAACTGAGGAAAACAGAGGTTAAGTGTCACACAGCACAAGTAAATGTCTGTATCCAGATTTGAACTCAAGACTTCCTGACCTCAGTCCCAGTGCTCTATCAGTTACACCTCCAACTTCCTCAGAGAGGTATTTCTTTTGGGACATCAAGTTCCATGCATTGTAGTAAAGGACAAATGCCCCAGCACAATATTTTCAAGCCCTGTCTAGGATACACAGGTATTATTTACAGGCTCTAACCTAGAGAGGAATCACTGCTTGTAGGATCCCAGAATGTCAGTATTAGGAGTACCCTTAAAGATTTCCTAGTCCAACCCCTTCATTTTATGGGTGAGAAAATGGAGACCCTAGCCATTCCCCAACAGAGAAATGGTTAAAGGATATGAACAGGCAGTTTTCAGAGGAAGAAATTGAAGATATCTACAGGCACATGAAAAAATGCTCTAAATCACTATTGATTAGAGAAATGTAAATCAAAATAACTCTTAGGTACCACATCTGTTCTGTCAGAGTGGCTAACATGAAAAACATGAAAATGATAAATACTAGAGAGGATATGGGAAAACTGGAACATTAATACATTGTTGGTGGAGTTGTGAACAGATCCAGCCATTTTGGAACTATGCCCAAAGGGCTATAAAAATGTGCATGCCTTTTGACCCAGCAATAACACTCCTAGGGCTATATCCCAAAGAGATCACACAAGTGAGAAAAGGATCTGTATGTACAAAAAATATTTATAGCAGATCTTTTTGTGGTAGCAAAGAATTGGAAATCAAGAGGATGCCCATCAATTGGGGAATGGCTGAACAAGTTGTGGTATACAAATGTAATGGAATACTATTGTGCTATAAGAAATGGGGAAGATACAGACTTCATAATAAACTGGAAACTCCTACATGATATGATGCTGAGCAAGAGGAGCAGAACCAGGAGAACATTGTACACAACCACAGACATATTGATTCTGTGATGACTAACCTTGATAGACTTGGCTCTTCTCAGCAAGACAAGGCTCAAAGACAGCTCCAAGGGACTCATGATGGAGAGAGCTAGCTACATCCAGAGAAAGAACTGTGGAGTCTTAATGCAGACTGAGGCAAAGTATTTGCTCTCTTTTTTCTTTTCTTTTTTGATTCTCTTTCTTCTCTCTCATGATTCATTCCATTGGTCATAATTCTTCTTTGCAACCTGACTATTGTATAAATAAGTTTAATGCAAAGGTTTATGTAGAATCTATATTGGACTACATGCTGTTTTGGGGAGGAGAGGGGAAGGAAAGGAACAAAATTTGAAACTCAAGAATATGTAGAACTAAGTGTTGTAAACTAAAAATAATAAATCTAATTTTAAAAAAAGAAAAGAAAATGGAGACACTGAGAGATTTAGTGACTTATCTTGGGTCACACAGTTACATCTCATATTAACAAAATGGATATTAAAAATATAAAAAAGTGTAACTGGTCTTTGGAAAGCAGTTTTAGAGGGAAGACACTAGCAGCCTGGTGGGCAATGTGATGTATTAAATGCCGGGCACTGTGCTAAGTGCTGAGGATACAAATACAAACAAAAAGAAAGGAAATCCTTGCTCACAAGGAGCTTACATTCCAATGATGGATGACAATGCATAAAGAGGACCTGAAGAGGAAGTTGGAGAGAGAGAAAAGGTCCCCAGCTGGGGAGAGTCAGAAGGGACAGAAGTATGACTAAGGCTAAGAAGCTTGGCTGGGTTGTACCCTTCCCCAAAATGGAAGTCATGGAAGGAACTCACCACTTGGAGAAGGGGGCATGGGAGAAGGGAGGTTCCAGGGTAAGAAGGTCCCAGGCACTGAGAACAATCCCAGGGTAAGATATCAACTGAGACGTGGTGGCCAATTTCAAAGAATTGTGGAAAGGGAGAAAAACACCTACACCAGAAAGTAGGATTTGAGTGAAATCTTGAAGGAAATGAGGTTAAGGTTAAGACACTCTACAACTAGAAATTCAATCTTCTCAAAGAATTATCATTATATTATTTCTTATGTCCATAGAAGAAAACTAAGAACTTTTCAATCTACAATGTTTGATAAATCCAGCCTGCATAGAAATCTTCATTATTTTGACTAATATGCAGGCACCAAACAAATAGTTAAGAAAGTAAAAATAGCACTTAATTTATGAAAAGGTTGTTTCAAGAATTCATTTGTTCATTTGTTAGGAATTAATAATTCAAGGTTCCAATGAAACATCATAAATAATAGATAGATTCTAGAAGAGTTGCACCTATTATGGGATCATAAAGCTTTGTCCCACAGGGTTCAAATCTGGAGGTGCAGCATTTGTACCCCTTCAGGAGGTGTCATGTTGAGGTCTGAAGGCTTTTTCTTCAAACCAAACTCCTTATAATGCCCAGCCTAGGGAATGTTTTGGTACTTTTCCACTGGGCACCATAATTGCTGATTGTGGCTCTGGTACCCAGGATACCCCATAAAAGCCTGTATCACCCAAAGTATACCTGAAGTACCCCAGCTTCAAACCACTAGTGGTGCGTCCTGTGACTTAGATGGGACCAGTTCAAACCTTGTGTGTTCCAGTCATCCAGGGCATTATTTTGATTAGGCAAGTTCCAGACTGCTTTGATTTAGCAGAGGATCATTGGCTATCAGATGGACAAGTGAGGGTAAGCTACGTAGGAAAGTATCTGTAATAGGGAGGAATGTCAAGTAGTAGAGTTTAAAAGCTGGGCCAGTGAGTGATTTAAGGTATAGGAAAGCCACAGATGGGAAAGTAGGGCTGGGATAGAAGCCTCAGGGAGAATGTTGGTTGAATGGCTTAATGAGTGAAGCTAAGAAATTTCACCAACTCAGTGACTTATATGTGTCAATCTTCCCCCAACTGTCAATGTGGATTTTTAAAAACTCAACTTTTTAAATGGTCAGTTAAAAAAGGAGTAAGAGTTATGGGTACTGGTGTCTCACATTAGTGTAAAACTCTGAGGACAGTTCTGGGTCATAAGCTGACACCATTATGACTACCTTTCTTTTCTAACAGTCTGTGGGCTTGTTTTGCCTGGTGCCCTTTCCACCTCCTGCATCTGCTAATGGTTCTGACCAGATTTTCTCTCTCACCTGGCAGACTATGTATAGCAAACTCACGGTTTTTTCTCCACTCTCCTATCTCTAAACTTTAGGGCTTCAAGTAAAGGATCAAGGGCTCACAAATTTAGAGGTAGGTGGAACCTTGAAATTCAACCCCCTCATTTTACAGATGATGAAATGGAAGCACAGGGGAGTTAAATGACTTGCCCAGCATTACACATTTAAGTATCTAAAGAAGGATTAGAATTTAGGTCTTTCTAATTACTACTACAGTGCTCAATCCACTATACCACTATACCTTGGTTTTTGTTGGAATTATTTTGTTTGTTACTACAAGTAACAGTAGGAAATAAATAAGAGGGAAAAAAGGTTTTCTCATCTTTTTTCCTTCCTTCCTTTCTTCCTTCTTTCCTTTTTCTTATACGATCTGGAAGACTACATCCTTGTCCTAATGGTTATTTTCTGTGGACCTAAAGAGCAAAGATAAAATTCAAGTATGTTTAAGAAGAAGAACAGACTCTTGTTCTCTTTAACATTTTTTACCCATTTCAGGGGTTCCTTGGCAGAAAGCAGATGGGTTTGGGTACAGTGAGAGAAATGAAATAGATTTGGGAGGTGGGGTAGGGATAGAAATCATCTCAAGATTCAGTATGGTGTAGTTGACATGGAATCAGGAAAACCTAGGTTCAAATATCTCCTCAGATACTTATTAGTTGTGTGATCCTGGTCAAGTAACTTAACCTCTCTGTACCTCAGTTTACTTGTGTATAAAATGAGAGAGTTGGACTCAATGATTTCAATACTTCTAAATCTATATCTAAAGTTCTATGTCTATGACAGTATCATGCTTCCTTTCCATCAGGCCTGTCACCTTGGTTCCTGTCCCTAGTTCCATCACCCAATGTAAGGCATGGGAGTTCCTATAACCTTTCAATCACCCAACTCTAGCAGTTGTTCTTAGGTCATTGCTCATGTGTAAGGGTGCAACACACATAACTCAAGCAGAAAGAGATTGGGTACCAATGAAATAACATATAATCTATAACCCAGGGAGATTTTAAGGTCCCTGAAGAGATGGGAATTTATAGTTTTTCCTACAGTAGAAATGAATCATTTTAATCCTCATTTTGTAATCAATCAATATGAGAAGACCAGAAGACTATTAGTCAAACCAAAACCAATTCAACTATCAAGGTAGGATCAAAGCTAAAAAATGGCTGAGCAAACACAAATGGCAAGGCTGAAGGAAAAGATTTTGCCTTTCCTTGGTTCACAGTGCACACCTTTTCATGGGGCTTTAAAGTTTACAAACTGCTTTGACATAACATTAATTTATTTGATACTCAGAACCACTCAGTGATGAAGTCAGAATACATGCAATTATTACTAGTTGTGATGCAATGGAAAGGACATTGGCCTTGGAATTAAAGGACCTGGGTTCAAATTTTGCTTCATATGCTTACCTTGGGTAAATCACTTAATCTGCCTGGGCTGTATTTTTCCTCCTCTGTAAAATAAGAGGATTGGCTTATCTATGTACCCTTTAAGGTCCCTCCCAGTTTTAGGTCTTTAATCTTGTTCAATAGATGGAAAAATCTGCATACTTAGAGTTTAAATGATTATTAATAAACTCTAGTTAATAAATGACAGCGCTAGGACTGAGACCCACATGATCTGACTCTAAATCCAGTACTCTTTTTACTAAAATAGTGTTATTTTACTGGATTTAGGAAAACCTAAGAAAGGAATACCTTACATGTAATGAAAAATAACATTTTACCTATGACTGTGAATTCCAGATTTGAAAGATTTTAAATTATTGGCTCATCAATTCTAGGAAACACAACTGCTAAAGATTGTAAGCTCCTTGAGTACAGGGGCTGCCTCTTTCCTCTTTTTGTACCCTCAGGACTTAGCACATTGCCTGGCATGCAGCAGGCCCTTAATGAATGTTTATTGAATTGAATCGAATATACAAACTTCATGTATCCCCAGCTGCTAGTGTGACATTCTGCACATGGCAGAGACATAATGAATGTGTGTCATATTATTAATTGATCAATGGTTCCACTGAATTTGTTGCTTTGAAATCTCAAATGACTTCATCTTCAAATATTTTGCATTGACTCATTTATGTACATGTCATCCTGACCATAGAATGTAAGGTCCTTGAAGGCAGGGACTGTTTTATCTATGTCTTTCATTAGTCTCTAGCACAGTTAGTGGGAACAGAATAAACATTTAATAAATACTTATTATATTACATTGTACTGAGCTGCCATTTGAATCTAATTTGTTGTCTAATGGAAGTTGGGCTAAATAAATACATTTATTATCATCATTATCATCTTCATCATCATCAACCATAGTAGCTAAGGTTTGCAAAGCACTTTATAATTGTTATCTCATTTGATTTTCACAACAACCCTGGGAGGTAGGTGGTATTTATTGGTCTGTTTCACAGATGAAGAAACTTGAGGCATGGAAAAGTTAAAAGACTTGCCCAGGGTCAAACAGCTTGGGAGAGCCTAAGGCAGGATTCGAAAGCACCTTTTATTGATTCTCAGCACTTTACATACTGCACAATCCAGTTACTCTCCTCTTTGATTGTATCTGAATTAATTCACAATAAAACTTTTGTATCAGATAATTAATATAAAATTCAAAAATCCATTCTCATGGGTACCATGTCAGGATATAGGCCTAGGATAAGGGATTATCCATATCAGAGGTATCAAACACATAGCCTATGGCATGTATAGTGGCCCACAAAATACCTATGCATGACTTCAGATTTAAATGTATTTGGGAAATAGTTAACAAAATAAACAAAAATATAAAAAAATAGATGAAACAGCATTTAGCATAGTACCTGGAATATACCAGGCACTTAATAAATGTTTGTTGACTATCGATTGGTAATGTTAAAATATGGCTTTTAAGTCAATATGCTGGGGATTTTTATGTATGGTGCAATGGCCTCTCCTTTCTTTTTGAGTTTGACACCATTGATCTATGTAGGCCTAGTAGATGATCTGTTTTATTACCGTTTCTTTAAAAATTCCCGTAGCTATGGATACTCAAGGAAGAAGCATGAAATGAACAAATAACACATGAATTGTCTCATTGATTTACTCATTTCCCACACTGAGTCCATCTGGAGGATAGGATTGAAGAACTATCTACCTTGCTTGTACCATGTGCCATGCTGTAAAGAGAAATGCCATTTCATACTCTGTTCTTTGAAATTAGATGACATATTGGTTTTCATCCCAGAAAATAAACTATGATACCTTTACCTGCCAATATTTCATTTTCTACCTTAAATTCAACTGACTTTAAGGTGAATCAAGGAAGATTACAGAAGCAATGGAATGAAAAGCACCTCAAAATGAAACTCCAGGTAGTAATTATTCCTGAATGTGTGTTGTATTTGTATATTTGTCTGTGTCTGCAGGTGTGTGTGTGGGTGTGTGTGTATGTGTGTGTGTGTGTGTATGCATGTTTCAACAATTCGGCTAGCAGCTGCTGTGGGGGTGAAAGACCATCACAAGCCCAACAAGAATAATGCTGCCAGCAGAGGTTCTTTTGATCTGCTTTACTAAGGAAAGTAATGTTAGGGGGTTAACAATCTTATTTCAATCCAATATACGAATATCATTCACTTAGTTCAGGGCAAAAAGCCAGCACTCTGAACTTCAGAGCAAATACAAACAAATTACAAACATGCATTATAAATAGACCAAATACAATTCATAGTTGCCAAGAAACCATCAACATCTGGGTGAACCAGGAGGCTCTTACAGCAGCTGCCCAGAGTCTCATGCCAACATTCCTCCAGGAGTGACAGCCTCAAGCAACTAACTTTGGTCTCTCTTTTTATACACTCTTTAGCCATCATCAAAAATCAACTGAGTGACCAGAACTTCGGCTCCTGCTATTGGTTCTGGTCTTAGCAACTCCCCTTAGGGCTTCCAGCCTCTCTTGAACTAAGGAACTAGTTTGCTAACCAGCTTGGGGCTTTGCACCTAGTCGTAAAAGGGTGTGGGCCTGGGGTTGAGCTCCTAGTAAGACTCAATCAAAGAGACTTAATTAATTTATCATTCTAAAACAGTAAGAAAGTCCCACCTTGGTTGCCAGTGCAGGGCAAGTGTATGTGTATGGCCTTTGCCTTTCCCTGATGCTTTCTGATACCATATAATTTTCCAGTTAGGAGTGGGCTATCAGGAAATCAGGAATGATGTTACCATGTATGAATGGTTTTGTTTCAGGCCAGTTTGGATTTTGGTGGGTTGCCTGATTCGGATGGTAATTAACTTTTTGTTGTTGTTGCTGTTCCAAATCTTGCTGACCTCATTTGGAGTTTTCTTAGCTAAAGCTTTTGGAGTAGTTTGCCATTTCCATAAAATGAGCTAGAGCTCATTCATTTTTGCAGATGAGGAAACCAAGGCAAACAGGGTTAAGTGACTTGTCTAGGGTCATACAACTAGTAAGTGTCTGAGACTGGATTTGAAGTTAGAAAGATGAGTCTCCCTGACTTCAAGCCCAGCACTCTATCCACTGTGCCACAATGTGTTAATGCAACATATTCCCTATTGTTTGCTTTGCCGGCAAACATAACCAAGGACAATTTTTTTTTGGATGGGGGCAGGCAGGGCAATTGGGGTTAAGTGACTTGCCCAAGATCACACAGAAAAAATTAAGCCTAGTCTTTTTTTTTTTTTTGCAGGGGGGAAGGCGGGGCAATTGGGGTTACATGCCTTGCCCAAGGTCACACAGCTAGTAAGTGTGTCAAGTGTCTGAGGCCGGATTTGAACTCAGGTCCTCCTGACTCCAGGGCCAGTGCTCTACTCACTATGCCACCTAGCTGCCCCCAACCAAGGGCAATATTACCATTTTACACACATGGCAAATTTTTGGAATCCTAGAAAGAAATGGGATTTCTTGAAGATGAGTTCAGTAGAAAGAATACCAGACTAAGCGTCAGGAGACCTGAATTTTTGTTTCAGCTCTAACAGACACTTGATTTGGAATCTTGGGTAAGTCACTTAAGTTCTCTGGGTCTTGGTTTCCTTATTTGTAAAGTGAGGACACTGGATGAGAAGATCTTCCATGGTTGTTCCAGTTCAAAAGTTCTTTGATTAAGGTCTAGGCTATTGATTCATCTAGATAGAAGTTGTTCACTAGAGGAAGTTCCCTATACCAATGAAATAAGAATTCTGGACAATCTAAACCATGAGTGTGGTGTATGCAGAACAAGACCTTCATAAAGGCCTTGGATGTTTTGTGAAAGTTATGAGTCATGGTTGGTAGAACTGCTGAGCTGCAAATAGCTGTGAGCTGTGTCCTGTTCCGGTCTTCACTCCTGACAGTTCTCTCTCTCTCTCTCTCTCTCTCTCTCTCTCTCTCTCTCTCTCTCTCTCTCTCTCCCTCTCTCCCCCTCTCCCTCTCTAAAATATACTATTGTAACAGAGATGATCAGGGGAGTGGGGGCACCCTCAATGGAGCTGGGTATGTATGCTCCAGCTGTGTGGAGAGGGAGATATATGCCTTGGCCTCCAGTTAAAAACAAAAAAACAAATGAATGTGTTTTAAAAGTGGCTTCTTGTTGGTCTCTGCAGGCCCCCATGACATGACTTTTGCCAAAGAGGAGGATTCTACAGATTAAGATTTGTACTGATTTGCCAGGCTGTCTGGGCTTGTGCATTGCACTGGTAGCAGCAGTTTGGAGGAGAAAGTGAACTGCCTGATCATTAAATCTATAAAGTGTTTCATGTTTAAAATATTTTTTGTGTGCAGCTGTGACTTTTATTTAAAGTATTTTTTATGATGGAGGAAACAGTTATTCTATGGCTATCTACTACTTCGTACAATGAACAAATTTTCTAAAAGATTCAACTAATTCCTTTTGAGAGAAACCCTAGATGTAAGTCATTATTAAGCTTTTTAAAAGAGATTTTCCTAGAACCTCAGGGTAGGAGTGTAATGAGGCAGAGGAGATGAGAAATTCTTTATCCCCTCTATTTCATGTCAAGCTTTCCAAGGATCCAACCTGGTCCTGTTGCACTAGGTCTTGTGAGTACCGAGCCAGGATCTCTTGTGGACAAGACTATCCCTGAATGGGTAGTCAGGTGACACTAGAATATTGAGAGTGAACCCAAAACTTCAATACTTTGAAGAATTACTTGGTGGTTTACACACCCATACACACACACACACACACACACACACACACACACCCATACATACATTGGTGACTGAAAAATACTAGCAGGTTGTTTCTTTCCCCCTGTGGAGAGGTTTTTGTGGAAGGCAAATATCTCTATGTTGTCACCAAAAGCAAGCAAATGAGTTAATCAAATTAATAACTTTCCAGAGGAAACTACGAGGAACTACTTGCTCAGATGCTTCACTAGATCTGTGATTTCATCATTGTGCATATTCTTTTCACCAATTCAGCCAAATTCATAGAAAAAGCTATCTACACTGACTCCCTTCACTCCCTCTCCTTTGACTCTCTCCTCAGTCCTTTGTAATCTGGCTTCCAACCTCAACACTTCACTGAAACTGTTCATTTCAAAGTTCTTAGTAACCTTTTAATTCCCAGATCTAATGATCTTTTTTTCAGTCCAATTGCTCCTTAACCTTTCTGAAGTATTTGACTCTGTTGACCACTTTCTCCTGGATTCTTTCATCTCTCTGGGTTTTCATGATGCTATTGTCTTTTGGTTCTCCTCCTATCTGTCCTATGGCTCCTCTTCCATGCTCATCATGCATATCATACCCCTTAACTGTGAGTGTTCCCAAAGCTCTCTTCTCTTCTCTCCCTTAACAACATCATCAGCTACTCTGGTTTTAACCATCATATCTTTGCAGGTGACTCACACATATGAATGTAGAGCCCCAATATCCCCCACATTACCAGTTGCCTATTAAATATTTCCAAATGTATGTCTAGAGACATTTCAAACTCAACATATCCAAAACTGTACTTAAGATCTTTTCGACCAAAACTTCTCTTCTTATAAATTTCCCTATTTTAGTTGAAGCCACCACCATCCTTACAGTCTCCCAGGTTTGTAACCTGGGCATTTTCTTGAACTCATGGGAGCATAGGGTGATAGATTTAAAGCCGGGATGAAGCTATGAATCCGTATTGTTTAGCCCTTGCATTTTACAGATGAAGAAACTGTCTCATAGAGGCAAAGTGACTTGATCATGGTCAAATAGCTAGTGTCAGAAGCATAATTTGCACTCCAGTCTTTATGATTTCAAGCGAAGCATTCTAGCCTCACTATCTCAGTTCTTTCTGAGGCCATCACCCATGCACTGGCTACACTCTCCTTCCTTCTCCTTCTTGACCTCTTGGGAAACCAACCTAAATTTACACTGTTTTCTTTTCTCGAGTCTCTTGCCCCTTATCCTAAAAAGGATCTTGTTTTACCAAGCCTCTGCCTTGCATTATTCCTACCATCAGCTGCCTTCACTCCTACTCATGTGCTGACTAGTGAAGATAAAGAAAATTATAAAATCATGCTGATTGGGCATATTGCATATTATTATATATTGCATAATCTCAACTGGGCCCTCACTGCAGCCAAAAAAGAAAAAGAAGAAAAAGAAAATCCTTTTGCAATTCCTTAACTGGGTTACTATTACACTAGTTTCCTCTTCCCCCCAACCTTCTCAGCTAAGAATGTTGCCGTACATTTCACCGAAAAAATTGAAGCCATTTGTCTAGAGCTCTATCTCATCTCCTAGTTCTTCTCTTTCACGCACTAAAATATTACTTTCTCCTCTACCTTGTCTCAAGAGAAGAGATGGTCCTTCATCTTACCAAAACAAACTTCTCTGCATGCACAAGAGATCCCATTCTGTCCCTTCTTCCCCCCCAGATCTTCCTTTTTCTTATCTTCAATCTCTAACTAACCTTCAATCTCTCCCTGTCTACTGACTGCTTACCTACTTCCTACAAACATGCCCATATTTTTCTTATCCTCAAAAAACTCTAACTCTAGCCCTCACCTGCTGCTCTCTATCATCCAATAGCTTTCCTTTCATTAGTGGCTAAAGTCCTTGAGAAAACAATCTGCAACTGATGCTTCCACTTCCTTTACTCTTACTCTCTACTTAACTCCCTGTAGTCTAGCTTCTGACCTCATCATTCTGATAAAACTGCTTTCTGTAGAGTTATAAATATTCTCTTAAGGGCCAAATGTCATGGCCTTTTCTTAATCCTCTTCCTTCTTGACCTCTCTCTGTTCATGACCCTCTCCTCTTTGATACTCTCTACTCTTTAGGTTTCCATGACACTGCTCTGTTTTCTCCTCCTACCTGTCAGACTGCTGTTTCTCAGATTTGGTTGGGTTTTCATCCAATTAATGCCTGCTAAACATGAATGCCCCTCCCTAGAGCCCAGGTTTTGTCCTGAGCCCTCTTCTCTTCTCCTTGAATACCCTGGCAATTATAGTGTTCACATCAGTTTCCATGGATTCCTCTCTCATCTCTATTTGTCCAGCTTCTACATCGCTCTTTACCTACAGTCTTGTATCTCCAAATGCCTACTGGGCATCTCAAACTGGGTATCTTGTAAACATCTTGAACACAGCACAGCCAAAGTTGAACTCACTTCTCTTTCCCAGAACCCCCCCTCTTCCTAACTTCTTTGTTAATGTCAAACTTCCTAGTCACATAGGCTCACAGTCTAGATATCATCCTTAACTCCACTCTCTCACATGCTCCATATTCAATCAGTTGCCAAATGCTATTATTTCTACCTGGGTACCTTCTCTTGTACATGCTCCCTTAGAAACTGCCTGCATCCTGGTGCAGTCCTCATCACCTCATGCCTGGGCTATTACAATAGCTTACTGGTGGTCTCCCTGCTTTAATCTCTCCCCACTCTGGTCTGTCTTCCATTCAGCTGTCAAACTGAACTTCCTAGATAATTGTAAGTCTGACCATATCATATCTTTCTTTGATCAACACCAGTAGCTCTCTAATGTCTCCAGGATCAAATATGAAATCTTTTCTTTGACTTGTAAAATCCTCCATCAACTGGACCCTTCTACTTTTCCAGTGCTTTTACACATTACTGCCTTCCACTTGCTCTGTGATCCATTGACACTGGCATCCTTTCTGTTCCTTCCACAGAAAACATCATTTCTGACTCCAGGCATTTTAATTGGTTCCTCTCCATTCCTGAAACTCTCTCCTTCCTCATCTCTGCTTCCTGGTTTTTCTGGCTTCCTTCAAATCTCAGCTAATGTCCCACCTTCCCCAAGAAGCCTTTCCTAATCCTCCTTAGTCTTAATGTCTTCCCTCTAAGATCATCTTTAATATACCCTGTATATATCCTATTTGTATGTATTTGTTTGCATGTTGATTTATTAGATTGTGAGTCCTTTGAGAAGAGGGACTGGCTTTTTTCCATTCTTTGTATCATCAGCTCTTAGCACACTGCCTGGGAAATGCTTATTGACTGAGTGCTTTATTGAACATCTCTCCCTTACACTACCATCCAGTTGTCCAATATTGTCATTTCTTTCTCCACTCTCACATCCGACTTCTTCTCAGATATTGTACCTTGTCAATTCTTGCCTAAGATTATTGTAATACCCTCCTAATTTGTTTATCTTGCTTTCTCTGTTACCATTGCAATCCGTCATCTACACTGCTTCAAAGTGATTTTTCTCAAGTGCAGATCAGATAATTTCATCTCTCTACTCAATCAATCAATCATTCAGTTGGCAAGCATTTATTGAGTGCCTAGTATATGTTAGGCATCATGCTAAGTGCAGAAATCCCTACTTAAAAAGAATCTACATTCCAATTGTAAAAACAGGAAGTACTTAATATATAAGTGTATATAGCATAATTATAAGGTGAATAAATACAAAGCAGTTAAGTTTGGAGGTCAGATAGTAACAATAGGTAGGACAAGAAAAGGCTTTATGCAGAAGTTGTTGCATCTTAACTGAAGAAAGGGATTTTATTAAGAATAAGTAAGAAGTGAGGACGTTCTAGGAAAGTAAGAAACTACTACAATCAATTCCAATAGTTCTCTCATTTTTGATAATATCTTCTCTCTAGCTTTTCAAGACCCTGCTCTTTCCTGCAGGTAAGAAAGTATAGATGATTCAGTAAAATCTTTTAATACTATTCAGAAAAAAAGAGTCAAAATACTGGATTCAGAACAGGCCAGTAGTGTCATCTAGCTATCATTGGAAGGGTACAATATCCCTTGACTCACAGAGACAACAGATGAACTTTTTAGTGGAACACCCTACCCCTCTCTACTTTCTTCATAATTTAGTGTAATTGTCAGTATAATCATGGAGACAAGGCAGTTTATGTATGGGGCAGGAAGATGGCAACTGTTACTAACTGATTTAATGAGGCCGCCAGCTTCTTCTTTCTCATTCAGAAGCTGTTTACATAGCATCATATAAAAAGCAAGAAGAGCCAGACCTCCTGAGAGGATTTATAGGCTGATCCACTACAGTGGCAGAACTATGTATGGGAGAAGAGTTGGATGAGTGAAGAAGGGAGAGCCAAAAGCCAGAGATCTCTTCTTAACAGAACAGAGTGGTTTAGGTGGTTATTATGCTACCCTGTGTAGTGTTTTCATCCTGTGTAGTGTGCAGTGTGTTCCTAAACAAATTAAACTAAAGAAATGCCTGAAGTCTTGGGCACTGAAAATATTGGAGGGCTGAGCAGCAATGACTATGCAGTTCAAAGTTATTGGCAGTTGTGTCCTTGACAAAAAATTTTGAGCCCTGCAGCTTTCTTTTGGAAATACCTATGTCTTTGTGGAAGATCACGTCAAAATTTGGTTGCCCAGAGAATATCATCATTATTGCAATCCAGTTCCATGATAGCATATTTGCATGGATTCTGGATAATGGACAATACTTTCACACATTCCCAGTCACCAATGGAGTAAAACAGGGCTGTGTGCTTGCTCCCAATCTTTCTAGCATGATGTTTTTAGTGATGTGTTCTGATGCCTTCAACAAGGATGAAAATGACATCAAGGTCAGCTACCACACTGATGGCAAATTATTTAACTTGAAAAGGCTACAAGCCAAGACTAAAGTGGAGGAAGAGTGGGCGCATTACTTTTTGTTTGCAGTTAATTGTGCACTCAGTACATCTCTGAAGCTGAGGTGCAACAGGGTATGGATCAATTCTCTGTTGTTTTTGCCAATGTTGGCCTGAAAATTAACACTAAGAAAACAGAGGTTCTCTATCAGCTGGTAACACACCATCCATACATTACAGGAAATAGTTACAGGAAATGGAGAAATTTTGAATACTGTGGATAAGTTTGCTTATCTTGGAAGTATAATTTCTGGGGATGAACATATAGATGATGAGGTTGATACACACAATGCCAGAGTTAACTCAGTGTTTGGGAGGGTCTGAAGGAAATGCAGGAGGGAAGACGTATCAGGCTGCCTACCAAACTGAAGGTCTCCAGAGCTATTGGTCTGACTTCATTATTGTTTGTATGCCTGTGAAACCTGGACAGTATACCAATGCCATGCCAGAATCTCTTCCATTAGACATCATCTTAGGAAGATTCTGAAGATCACCTGGAAAGATAAGGTACTGGACTCTGAGGTCCTTCCTTGAGCTGAACTATCAAGCTTTCAAACTCTACTTAAAGAATGCAACTCCAATAGGCTGCTTATGTTGTTTGAATGCCAAATGTACATTTACCTAAATGATTATTTCACAGTGAACTCACTCAAAGCAAGAGCTCACTCAGAGGTCAGAAGAAGCAATACAAGGACACTCTCAAGATCTCTCAGGAGAAAGCTGGAATCAATTGTGAGATGCTAGCACAAGACCTCCCAGCATGGTGTGCCCACATCAAAGAAAGTGCTGTGCTCTACGAGCAAAGAGGAATTGGAGTAGCTTAAAAGAAACCTGAGATGCGCAAATTTAGAAACATCTCCACTCCAAATGTTCATATGGACTATTTGTACCTGGACTGTGATAGATCCTTCCAAGTTTGTATTGGTCTGATCAGCCACAGTGGGACTCACTCTACCTTGACCCCAATATAGTGATATTATTTTGGTCCTCTTCGAGAATGGACAACTGCCATGATGCCTAAGGCTTTAACGACTTCAGAGTCAGAGATCTGGGGGCCATGAAAGTATTACTTTCTTTCTTTTTTTAATACCACAAAAGACACTTCAGTTTTTTTTTCCATGAAAATATATGCAAGTTACCAAAGTTAAATCTTGTCCTTCACTGAATCCAAAGGCCCCAGATGCCTGTAGCTCATTTACCTCAAAATTCGTACTCATTGTTCATCAACAACATGACCGAAAAGAATCGGGGTATAAACCAAGCTACACTAAGCCACAATATCCGTACTTGACAGTCAAGGTCAAAATCCAATTAGAGTTCTGGGGATAGTCAGCCAAGACTGGGTACACATATAGACAACAGGGATTTATGTAAAGCATTTGCACAACTCTTGAGAGAAATCATATATTTATTTTTTGTGCTGTTCTGACTCTGTCTGATAAGATATACAAACTTAGCTTGGTCTCAAGAAATCACAATAAGAAAAAATAATCTCGTTCAATTTTAATGTCTGACCCTCTCTCCTACCTCCTTCATCTAGAGCACTAATGGTCCCCGGGATCATTCATGTCAGTGTCTAGCACAGAGGAAGGACAGCTGATATTGTGCATGAAGCATCTTGTTAATAATTGTTATGCATGTGCTTGTTATTCCTTCTCCAGAAGGACAATTCCTCTGAATATTTTATAGTTATTTCTGAGTTGAGCTGATTCCCTAACATCTGTCTCAGAAGACTGGGTACTCTGCATTCACCTTGTCTTCAGTTTCTAAACTCACACATCGTTTGCTGGTGAAGGTTAGAAATACAAAGCTGAATAATTAGACACCTCTCTTCTACCTGTTTTCTGGTAGAGTCATCACTGAAAGCTGGGTTCTAATTGCAAATAGCTTCACTGAGAACATTAACAACAAACATTTATAAAGCACTAAAAAAAAATTGCAGGTTCTACCATGTTGTACATAATCATAAACAAAGACACATACACAGAGACAGCAGCATACAGACACACACACACACACACAAATACAAACTGGGAAAAGTGCCCAGAAAGCCAGTTGAGTATATATAATATAAAAGAGGTGGTGGGGGCATGGGAGAAAGGGATGACAGCATTTTAAAGAACCATCACTAAAAGAAAATTTAAATGAGCTGAAAATGTACTTGTATCACTAGGAAAGCACTCAGCACATAAACATAAACTAAGCAACTCATCCTCTAGGGTTGCTGCTATTTAATATGGATTAAGAAATTCCTATGTACTAAATACTTTACTAACCAAGCCAACAATATGATTCTTCCCTTCCATAGGGTCACAATATAGGGTCTCACTGTGACTTAAGGAAAGATCACTAAAGTAGGAATCAGAAGTCACAGGGCTCAGGCCTGTCTCTGCCATTAACTTGCAGCATGATCTTTTTATTCTCCATCACGTATAAAAAATTTTTAACATTCTTTTTGTAAAATTTTGAGTTTCAAATTCCCTCTCTATCTCCTTCCTCTCCCCCTTCTTGAGAAGGCAGGCAATTTAATATAGATTGTTTATATGCAATCATGCAAAACATTTCCATATTTGCCACGATGCAAAAGAAAATACAGACAAAAAAACCCCAAGAAACATAAAGTAAAAAGGTATGCTATGGTCTGCATTCAGACTCCATTGGTTCTTTCATTGGATATGGATAACATTTTTCATAATAAATCTTTTGGAATTGTTTTAGATCATTGTATTGCTGAGAATAGCTAAGTCATTTACAGTTGATCATCATACAACATTGCTATTATTTTGTACAATGTTCTCCTAGTTCTGCTCACTTCACTTTGCATCAGTTCATATAAGCTTTTCCAGTTTTTTCTGAAAGCTTCCTGCTTGTCACAATAGTCATTCATATACCACTATGTGTTCAGCCATACCCCAATTGATAGGCATTCTTTTAATTTCCAATTCTTTACCACCACAAAAGATGCTATAAATATTTTTGTACACGTAGGTCCTTTTCCTTTTCCTTTGATCTCTTTGTTACACAGACCTAGTAGTAGTATTGCTGGGTCAAAAGATATGCACACTTTTATAGCCCTTTGAGTACATTTCCAAATTGCTTTCCAGAATGGCTGGATCAGTTCACAACTCCACTAATAGTGCATTAGCATTCCAATTTTTCCATGTCCCCTCCAACATTTGTCATTTTCCATTTCTTTCATATTATCTAATCTTATAGGTGTGAAGTGGTACATCAGAGTTGTTTTAATTTTCATTTCTCTTATCAATAGTGATGTGGAGCATTTTTTCATATGGCTATAGATAGTTTCTTTGATTTCTTCTTCTGAAAACTGTTCATATACTTTGACCATTTATGAATTGGGCAATTACTTGTATTCTTATAAAGTTGACTTAGTTCTCTATATATTTGAGAAATGAGGCCTTTATCAGAGAAACTTGCTTCAATTTTTCCCCCAGTTTCTTGCTGTTCTATTCAAAATTATCCATTTTGTATTCCATAACATTCTCTATCTCTTGTATGGTCATAAATTCTTCCCTATAGATCTGACAGGTACAATTATCCATGCTGCCTAATTTGCTTGTGATTTTTTTGATTTTTTATGTCTGAATCATGAGGACATTGTGACTTTTTATGTCTGAATCATGAGGACATTTTGACCTTATGTCAGGATACAGTGTGATATGTATACAAAAGACAAAAATGAAACAATCCCTGCCCTCAAGTAGATTACAATCTATTGGGGGACAGAATGTGTATATATTAAGATGGGAATAATAATAGTGGCAACCTGCAGGGGATATTTTTAGGAAAAGGGGGATAATATGGCTGTAGGACTGTGGACTTTCTTTGGTGAGCTTCAATCAAAGGCCTTGTGCTATCACTAGTACATCAACTCCAAGGTAATTGTGGTTGTGGTTCTCTTCTTTCCTCCCTGCAGCTGGTTAATACCTGGATTTGGAACTCAAGAACTCTTAACCAATACATTGGTCAATATTTTCTACTTGGTGAAGAAAGAAGAAGGAAATGGTCAATGATTTAAGCTCATAGTCCTGCTGCTGTGTGTTTGGTGCTACTACTGATGCCTGGTGGATGGAGAGGCAGGGAAGGGATTTTATACCTAGCTGGAAGGCCAAGGGAGGGAAAGCTTGTGCACTGAGGAAATAGCCCTCAAAATACAAGAAAAGAAACATTTTTTCTTCCTTTCCTTACTCTACTTCAGAGGTCTTATTTGGCTTACTAATTTGGCCTACTGCCTTGTTTTCAAAAACATTACTCAGCAACCCCCTGAAAATCTACTTTCTTTAACCTTTTAATGTTTTTTTTTAATTTGTCATTTCAAAAAAATATAAACAATTTTTTAAATGGTACATCTTAAATTTAATAGTTCATTGTGAATTTGTGAGCTTTTTCCTGCATTAAAAATTTGATGACACAATACTGTGTCATGTAATCATGTAGTATTATTTTAAACAAGTCATTACATACATATACATGCTGACACATGCTAGACTTCCCAAAGATATGTGACACACTTGCCTGCTGACACTTGCCAAAAAAGACCTGTCAGTGGACTTGACCACTAATCAGTTATAACTTGCATTTTGTGTTTTATTTGGAAGATAATGTAATCACTATGACTTTATGTTACATAACAGATAAAATATGTATGGATGGTTTTTCAAAATTTTCTTATCTACTCTTCATTCCTTGTGCTTCCACTTCCCCCTTATTTTTATTCAATCCCCCCAATTGCACTTGAGGCTATTACTACACTCCTGGATCATTCCAGTGCCGCCCCCCCCCCCCGGGTGATATTGCCCACTTTGGGAACATATGGAGTCTACTTTGATATATACATATTTTTGTCCTCATAGATTACTACTTGAGGGCAAGGGTTGTTTCATTTTTGTATTTTGTATATCTGTTGCTTTATATAGTGTCTGGTACATAATTAATCCTAATTGATTGGCAGATTGGCAGGCACCTCAATGGAATAATGCCTCAGGACATAGCATATTATGGGCAGCTATCTGGTACAGTGGATAGAATGACAGCTTTGGAGTCAGGAAGACCTAAGTTCAAATCCAGCCTCAGATACTTACTAACTGTGGGACCCTGGGCAAATCAGTGAACCCGGTTTACCTCAGTTCCTCATCTATAAAATGAGCTGGAGAAGGAAATGTAAAATCACTCCAGTATCTTCGCCAAGAAAACCTCAAATGGGGTCCCAGAAAGTCAGACACAACTTGCACAACTCAACAGCAACAGGTACCAGGTTAATTTTTACTATAAGCCTTCAAGAAAAGGTTGAGTGATCACTCATTGAGGAGGTGGTAGCAAGGGCTATTTTTAGGGTATTAGTTGAACTTAATGTACTTTGAGGGAATTTCCAACGCTAAAACTGTGTGAATTTGTGACTCTTTCTCTTTAAAATGGGAATAATAACACTCGTTTTACCTTAGAGTTAGTATATGGGGAGCACTTTACAAATATCCAAGTCATTATGTGTATAAAATAATAATGAAAACACAATTCAGATACATTCGAAATGAATATAATTATAGTAGAATCTGATATTGTACAATAATAGGAAAATATCATGATTGCTTTTTTTCTTTGTAAATTTATGATACACAATTTGAACAGACCACTTGAAAACACATACAAATAAAATACGTGCAAGGAAAAGAAATCAATGCAAAATAATTTTGTGCCCCATAGGCATAAAATGTCATCGTAACTCCAACTCTAAAGCAATTATAATGTGGCCATTTAATGAAAATAATGAATAGTCTGGATAAGAAAGAGCATTACATGTGAATAAGTGAATCACCATAGAATGGAGGTTCTTTGTGCCACTAAGTACTGTACTTCCCTTCAGGTACTTTTGCTCCTCTATCTTTCCATTACAGCTGCACAGCAAGCTACCTTATTTAGCCAGCTAGGAGCTAGCTGGTCAGGATGGGGCAGTAGAATAATAATGATGATAATTGTCATTTTATATAACACTCTAGAGTTTGCTACATGCTTTGCATACATTATTCATTTTAAGCCTCACGAAACTGTGAGATAAGCGTCACAGATATTATTCCTTTTACACAAATGAAGAAACTGAGGTTTAAAGAGATCTGTGTTCCCATGTCAGAAATGGGATTTGAACCCAGGCCTTCCAGACTCTAAGTCTATTGCTTTGTCCACAAATGACAAGTTTGCCGTGCCTCTTTAAAGTCTGTGCCTGGTAAGCCAAATTCTTGTTTTATCCTGTCTAGTAATGCACTTTTTATTGATGTTTTTATACATCAGCCGTATTTCTCCAACTCTCCATCCTCTTCTCCTTACCAGTCATTGAAGGAATAAAAAGAAGGGAAAACAAGGCAAAGCAGTTCAGCTAAACTAAGCAACACATCCCAAATGTCTAACATGATATCCAGTAAAGGTTTTCTAAGTCAATGATAATGAGAATGGAAGAAAAACAAAGTAAAAAAAAAATCAAACTAATCTTTAAGTCCACTGTTCTTTTCACTATGCATGTTCATTGTCAAAAGATGGATAATGGGTATTCTTAATGTGGGGTGGGGGTTTATATTTTGATAACTGTATTTCAATACCATTGATTTCCTTTGTAACACAATGAATTTTCTTTTATGCATTTAAAATAATTATTCCGAGAAGAGATCCTTAGGTTTCACCAGATAGTCAAAATGATCCATGACAGAAAAAAAGGCAAGAAGCCCTGATGTTGGGTGGATTCTATATGGAGATTTTATGGGAAGTCATGGACAATGGCTGCTCAGGATTTGGTGGGTTTAATCTGTGTCTTTGAATCCTCATAGATATTTCACAGATGAGCTGATTCACTGAAATGTGTTAGGCCCTTGTTCATTCATTCAGCAAATATTTATTTAGTTCATGTTATATGCTAGGTATTTTGAAGTCTGCAAAGATGACTGAGATATGTTCCTTGGCCTAGAAAGTAAAGAGACAATAAATATTTAAATGATGTCTTGTAGTGTTAATGTGATTAAAGATCTTCCCCACCTATTCAATAGGCCTCAGGTGGAGTTAGTTAAGGGAAGCTTATCAGGTGGAGCCAGTTAAAGGAAATTTGATCAAGAGAGGCTTGAATGTAGGCAGGCCCACACCCTTTCTCCACAGGAGAGGTGTGAAGCCCTTGGGCCCTAAAAAGAGAGTGTGTGTGTGTGTGTGTGTACATATATATGCATATATATATATATATGTGTGTGTGTGTGTGTGTGTACATATATATGCATATATATATATATATATATATGTGTGTGTGTGTGTGTATGTGTGTATGTATGTATGTATATGTGTATATATATATGTGTGTGTATACATATATATGCATATATATGTGTGTATATATATGTATGTATATGTGTATATACATATATATGTGTGTGTGTGTGTGTGTATGTGTGTGTATATGTATATATCCAGAAGGTAGCCATAGAACTCAGAATCTGCAGAGAGTTCAGAGTGTAGGGAAATACAGAACTCAGATTGCTGCAGAGAGAGTGCAGAGTGGAGAGTGGAGACCGGAGAACTGAGAATCTACACAACTGAGAGATCAGAGAATAGAAAATCCACAGACTGGAGAATCCAGAAGACTTCAAGGACTCTGAGAATTGAAAGGGGGGAGAGAACGCAGGCAAGCAGTCAGGATTAGTGAGTGTTTACAGGGAGGCCCCAGCAGGGAGGAAGGTTACTAGACGACTTGGGGCCCTGCTGTGATATTGTGCTTTAAGTTCTTTGCCTTTAAGATGAAGTCGACTTACTGGTTTTGGGATTTAATTGCTATGTCAAATTGGGGTTATTGGTTCTGGGATTTGATCCTCTGCTGTCTGAATAAATGTTTTACTTCTACCTTCTATACAGAGAGTTTCTTATACCTTGTGATTCTAAAAGATACAGGTATAATCACAAACATCATAGATGTTATGTTTATCACCTTAGTGATACGTGTGTGTGTGTGTGTGTGTGTGTGTGTGTGTGTGTATAATTACCACAAAGGCACTTGATTTTGTACCCTTTCCTTCCCTGCCCCCAAAATTGGAGTTCATGTTAGAATTCTCTACACTTCATTTCTAGCAAAAAGAGGAAAAGTTTTAAGAAAAACCAACAGACAATAGCCTACCTCCAATTCCCTGTTACTTCATTACTATAGTCATTACTAATATAATAATGGTAACCAAAAATATTATTGACTTGATTAAGCAAAAAAATCACAGAATTACACAGTTCAAATGACCTCGATTCATAAAATACACTGTCTTCTTGAAGTATTAATCCTGAAACCTGTTTACGATATTCCTAACAACTAGTCAATCAGCTTGTCTTTGAAGACCTCTAGTCATGAGGAACTCACTGATTTATGAGGAATAATATTCAATTTTTGGTTAGATGTAATTGTTAAGATTCTTTTCATTATGGTGAACTGAATTCTATGGCCCTATAACTTTGATTCATTGGTCCTGGTTTTACATCGAGGCCAAAAAAGAATGTCTAAACCTTTTTGCCCATGAAAACTCTTCAAATCTTTGAAGATGGTTATTATGCCCAGTCTAAGACTTCTTATAGTGAAAAATCTCTAGTTCTTCAAAAAATTTTCAGGTAATATGATTTAAAATCTTCTTACTCTCCTTATCACCTCCCTGTCATGAATTCTAAATGATTGATGTTCTTTCTAATTTGTGGTGAAGAGTGCTGAACACAACACTCTGGGTATGGTCTAAGAAAAAATACAGAGTATTGGTTGAAGTATAAAGTCATAAAGTAACAATAGGAAGGTATGCAAAGTGTTATATGATGGCAGGATTACCCACTGCAGTTTAGGCCTCTTTATCCTTTTCTCTACTTTTGGCAGCAGGAACTATATTTCTGAATTTCTGGAGGTAGTGTTAATTCAACAAGAGAAATATGTGGTGTGTGTGTGTGTGTCTGTGTGTGTGTGGTCTATTGTAGTGGCTCCCCTGTGTAACAGCCCAAATATGTGCACTACAGGTGGAGCCTATACATAAAGTGATATAAGTTCAAATGTTTCTCCTCCAACTAGCAGGCCTAAATTCCCCCAAATAGATCACCACCATATGGGTTATATTTAAACTTTCTCAGGGTCCTACAGGTAACTCTGTTGAGGGAAAATCTGTTTTCCCTACTCACCACTTTAGGTCATGCGTTTTTCTTCCAACATGTTTTCTATCTATACACGATAGGCTACTCATAAGACAATGTATCCACACCATTTGTGAAATTTCCACAGCCAGTCAATCACAACAGATACTTTGAGATCTTAGGCATAATCATGCACTTAATAAGGAAAAAGAAACAATAATATTATAGATGTAAAATAGTAAAACATATATATAAAAAATTAAATGTTTCACAACATCCATGCAAACTTAGATCATGCTCTTCCAGAAATGAACTCAACAGCTAAAATGAAAAGTGGGTACACACTTTTAGGACCTGGCATGGAAACACGCAGGAGAGGAAAACTCATGTGTATAGTGATGCTCAGACTCTAGACTACTAGCTTCAAAGTTATTAGTCTGTTCAAGAATTTCTGTCCCACAATAAACTGTGTGAATGTTGACCCTCACCGCTCACCTGGGGAAATCGTTTTCTCTTGACTACTCAAACATGGCCTCTATGAGGTCTTTCAATTAGACATCACCCTTATAAAAGGTATTCAGGAAGTGTTAGTTCATAATAAGTATACCAGTTCTGTCAAGCTCATCAAACTATCTCTTGCCTATACAGAGCACCCTAGACAATTATTCAGTTACTTAGATCCAATCAAAATGAAGCTAACAGATGGAGGGAGGGAAAGAATTTGGAACTCAAAATAAAAACAACAACAACAAATATTAAGAATTGTTTTTAAATGTAGTTGGAATTTTTTTTTTTAAAAAAGGATGGAGCTCACAGAAACACAACCTGGTGGACACAGAGAGGTTCTCCAACTCTAGGTGGTAGAGAGGGACAGTTTCTATCACTGGAGTTCACGGTCAATGACATCAATTCTCTCTGAGTTATCAGGAATCACTCCCCAAAGCCACATTCATGCTAACTACTTCTAACTGCCAAAGCTACAATGAGCAAGTTTTCATCCCCTCCCCCCCCACCCCAGCTCTTCCTTCCCTTCTCAGGTTTTTCTTCCTCTGCTGCTTTGGCTGTGATGTGTTTCTTCTGGTCAATGGCTTGAACATCCTGACTCTCAGTGACTCAGCTTTTAATTAAAAAGTCACAACTTCCCAACTTCTCCCCAACATATTTAGTTCTTTTTCAATCACTGTTCAGTTTCCAATTGTTTATATGAATTTAATTTTTTGTAGCATTTCCCTCATTAATCATTAAACATGTATATGCAAGTCAACTGACATATCCCTCCTCTAATTTTTTAATAAATAAAATAACTTTCTCTGCTTCTTTATAACATTAAGCTCTTCCCACACAAATGAGGCACCACTCCACATTGTTGTTAGGGACTTGATTCCTCAAATCTATATCACAGACCATTCCCTTCCTAAAACTGTCCAAAATTCCTTCTAAAAATTGTATTTATTTAGTCATATCTTTTAGGAGTGTATGCTGAAATATTTCTTTCCTCATTCATATTACATATCAAAATATTCATAAATAACATCAGGGATATATTCTGTTCTTTAGCAATTAGTATAATTATCTTACTTTACACAACTTTTCTTCTATTTTCACCATTAATAGCTCAATATGAACAAAGGCTTAAAGTGTCAGTGTCCCTTCCATTGGCAATTCCCATCCGTTGATAAGCGCATGAGTTGATAGAAATAAAGCCTTTCTAGTTTTTTTTTTCCCCATCCTGTATTTTCTGTTATTTTTGATCCCCAATTCAGATCTTTAAATTTATCCCTGTTAAATCTCATCCCATTGTCCTCAACACAATTTAACAAGCACATTCCTACTATGTGCAAAGCATCATTTTGGGCTCTGAGGGTAAAAAGATGGACAGATGTTATTCCTTCCCACTTTGTGCTATTTGAAAATCAGGTAAGCAAGGCATCTTTTTTTTTAAGTTTATGATAAATCAGGGTTAAAATTAGTTATGTTCTATTCACTAAGATACTAACCATTTACCAATACATTTAAGAAAAACTATCAACAAGTTTTGAAAAAAAAAGTTTTGATTTTTTTGGGTGTATGTGTGACATAACCCACATTATTACATGTATGGTTTTTTAAAAAAAAGCTCAAGTCTCATCAACCAGAACAATCCATTCATTCTCCTTTTCAATTAATCAAGATTTTACTGGACCAGGGCATTCCTTATTCACTGACTCTTGTTTTTTGATTTGTTCTGCATTGGTTCCCCAAGCACAAGACATTTGTGTATAGATGTTATTTCAGTAATTGCAAAGTTTTATTTATAGTTTCAATACCATAAGGAGATGGAATTAGTGTGCTGAATTAAGCAATTTCTCAAGAATGATTTTGGTCTATGTGGCTTGCAGTTGCCATTAATCTAGTGAACTGTAATTGGAATATTTAATGTTCCTCTATTTTCTGTAATCATGATTAATTTACTCAACTAACGAATATTATTTTTCAAACACCAAATAATTCCCCTTAAGTTATTCCACAAGATTTTCACGGTGTTAAACCAGAAACGGAGTGTACTCTATTCTTTGCCAAACCAGTTTCCTTTTAGGTAACTACAAATTCCTGCCTTTATTCTCATGATTATTTCTCACCCCCCCATCCCCATCTAATTATGATTTGTATTTTCGCCTCCATTGGCCCTCTAGGAAAGACAGATGGTGCATGAAGGTTACTTAAACCAGTGCTAATCTTAGCTGAATAGCAGACATGGGCCAGTTGGGTAGAATCTGGTGGAAGTGAGGGCGGGTTAAAGGAGCAGAAGTGGATGTGGTATTTTCCAACCTTGGAATGCGTTGTTCTGTCACTAATGTGAGCTCAATAAGGATTCATCTGGAAAAAAAGGCTGACATAATTAAAATACCATTTGGGGAAGATGATTCTCATAACGTGGATGGGCAAAGTATGGGCAGCAGGCAAGCAAATGATCAAAGCCTAGAGCAAGACAAATCTGTACAAATGTAGAAGAATGTGAGAATATTATATTATAGGGCTTGGGACTGGACTTGCAATTGCGTTAGTAGAGGGAGCTCCCAAGTGAGGAAATTCCCTTTACCAATGCAGGGCTATATCTTCCCTATAACTTAATAGTCTTAGTTACCTAGAGTACTAAGAGGATAAATGATAAGTCCTAGGTCATACAGTCAATGCTGATTAGGTAGGGCTTGAACCCATGTCTTCCTGAGATCAAGGCCAGTTCTATCCACTAGGCTATGATGCCGCCCCCTCACAATATACATATGCTCATTAATCCAGTTAAAGTTTGCTAGATTAATGGCAACTATAAGCTACATAGAACAAGCTGATTCTTGAAAAATTGCTTAATTCAGTGCAGTGATTCCATTTTCTTGCAAGGGGTGTATACGTGTGTGTGTGTGTGTGTGTTCAAGTTTTCAAAATGGTTTTGGCACGCTAAGGGTGACAGCTGAGGGTATCTAGAAGAGACTTGTACATATTCATAGGCAGAAGTAAAAAGAAAAAAAGAAATGGAAGAGTCAAGAGAAAGAGAAGAAATTTGATGGAACAAAGTCCAAGAGGAAGTAAGAGTAGATAAGATCTAAAATACAGGTAATAGTCATTTATGAGGGATGTAAGGTTGTCTGCTGAGAGTTCATGTCAGGAGGAGTAAAAATTTGGATTTAAGGACTGTGGGAAAGGCTTGAAAGAGTTTGTGAAAAAAAAAAAAAACATTCCTTTTCCCTTCATGAAAACTGTTTTTTTGTTGTTTGTATTCAGATACTGAAACTACAATGATAGAGTTATTGGGAAAATAACCATCCAGGGGTTGGTACACATTGATGATGTGTTATAAAAAAGAACCTGGTGTAGGAAAAGCTCTTTGTTACAAGGGAGGTGCAATAGAGGGCAATATCATTAGAAAATGATAGTGACTTTCAAAATTCATTAATAAAATATGTATTTAGTTATTTAAAAAGACTTAGAAGGGAAAAGAATTGATTACTCATTTTGTGTCAGTCATTTTTACTCCACAAATAAAAGTAATATTAATAGCCATTATTTTTATCAATCTGTCCTAAAATCCAGCCCCTTACTGCTAACTGCTTATTAGACATTCTCATCCAGATGGGTGTATCAAACTCAATACATGCAAAATATAATTCATTTTCTTTTTTCCACAAACATAACCCTCTTTTTATCTTTTTAACATCTCTGTCTCTGCCTCTCTCTCTCTCTCTCTCTCTCTCTCTCTCTCTCTCTCTCTCTCTCTCTTTCTCCTTTTCCTTAAGTAACCCAGGTTGATAGCCTAGAGTCATCCTCAGTTTCTTACTTTCCCTAAGCTCTCAGATACAATCACTCCTCCAGTCTTTTTGATTTCACTGCCCTTTTCTCTACTCACGGCCACTACCCTAGTTCAAGCCCTTATAACCCTCTTACATGAGGACTGTAACAACCTTCTAATTGGTTTCAATGCCTCATGTCTATCCCCTTTCCATTGTATCCTCCAAATGGCTAGCAAAGTGATATTTCTACAACTTAGATGTGACCACGTTAATTCCCTACTCAAATTCTAGTGGTTCCCTATTGCCACTAGTATCAAATAAAGTTCCTTTGGAACTTAAAGCCAGTCACTTGATTGTGGAAAACTGTCCCACTTGTAGTTCCTTACACATAACAGTCTGTCATCCATGCCTTTGCCATACCTGCAAGTCATTCCCCTATAACCTCTATAGCTTAGAATTCCTAGCTTTCTTCAAAGTTCAGTGCAAACACCTCCTTTTCAATAAGATCTTTCCTCACCCACCTCTCAATTCCCATGCTATTGCCTCAATTCTCCATTTACTACATATAATGTAGCTATATAATTTATTATATTATATAAGATGCTGTATTATTATATTAAAATTACATGAATATAGATTTAGATGGTATATTTATAAGTGAAGCAATTATAAATTCACAATATTTATTAATTATGATTTTAAATTTTTAATAATCATAATTGTTATATAACCATATGTAATATAATAAGAGTTATAACTCATAACAAGACAATAGAATATTATAATAATATACTGTGATTTAATAATTTAATAATGTTATAATAATATTCTATTATATTGTCATACTATAATATAATATGCTATGGTAAATTGTAATTATATTCTAATAATTATATAATCATGCATTTTATAATTATATATATAATTATTAGAACAGTTTCTAAAAGAATATTTCTCTTGCCTTGGGGAAAACTATGTAATTTTTGCTATTTACATTCAGATATTATAAACTATAATGATAGAATTTTGGGGAAAATAGCCATGCAATGGTGAGTACCTGTTGGTGATGGGGTATCAAAAAGAACCTGGTCATTGTATATATATATACACATATATATATATATGTATATATATATATGTGTGTGTGTGTGTGTGTGTACATATATACATATACACAGACACACACACATATATGTATAATGGTCATTATATATAAAACTACATAACATATAGTGATATTACAATAAGAATATGTAATTATACAACATATGACAATTATAAATACAAACAGATAATTGTCATATCCTATTAAGTGTAGCTACATAGGACATGATACAGTATGATGATGAACAATATAGTAAATATAAAGTAAATATACATGCAAATGTGTATACACACATATACATACACATATTGTATTTAGTTATATGTCACTTGCCTAGTAGAATGTGCTTTCTTTGAGGGTGGTAACTCTTTTCTTTTCATTTTTATGTCCTCAGCACCTAGTACAATGATGCTTAAGGAATGCTTGTTAGTTGTCCTGGTGCTGTACAATTCCAAAGCACTTTGATACATATTATTGCATTGGCTTCCTACACCAGCACTATAAAGGAGATAATACAATTATTGTTCTTCCTATTTCATAGATGAGGAACTTTGGGCAAATTGCTTCACCTTTCTGGGCCTCAGTTTCCTCTGAAAAGAGGGAGTTGGACCAGGTCACCTCTAAAGTTTCTTATCACTTTGTTATGCTATGAATTCTGATGATCCTGTGAGCTAAGCCTGGCACACCTGCTAGTGGATATACAAAAGGCAAAGCTGAAAAAAAAAAGTCAGAGAGCAATTATTTAGCAGCATGTATAGAATGGTTTGGAGCCAAGGGAAGGACTCATTGGCATAGAAAAAAACTTACAAGACATGAAGAGGCCAGGACCGCTATATAAAACAGAAGTTCAGTGGGTCATTCTCTACTAAAAAGAGCAATCTGTAAGATCCTCACCAAAACAGAAAACTAAGAAGCCAAAGAATTCTCTGAGACTTGTGAGTAGTACCAGTGTAAAGGTACCTCAAGCTGTTCTGAGTATCGTTGTCTACAATACACCTTTACGTACCAAAATAAGGTTTAAATAGGGGAAAGGGGCTGGATTGTAGACAATTTTTGCTTGATCAAAAAAAAATTGGTTGTGTAGGTTGTGTTTTAATTTTCTTCTGTCCTCTTCTCCCCATTGGGTATAGGGTAGGAGAGAAAGAAAATGAGTTCTTGTTAATTGAAAAAAAAAACAACTTTTTTCCCCAAGCAAATGAAATGTGAATACCCCTTCAGATGTACTAAAATCCACCTTTGGCAACATTTTTGGTGGTTAGGATGAGAAATTTGCGTTGCAAAGAAGCATTACTTTATATATTTTAAAACACTTTTTACTTATTTATAGTTCCCTTTAAGAAATTGTTTAAGCTAAATTAAAGAGGAAGAAGAATTTTCCACATATTATATTTAGATTTTAGGATAGAATTATGATTCTACACCAGAACTTGCAGGAATTTGAGAGGTTCTTAACTGTTTTTGTGTCATGGACCCTTCGGTAGGGTGAAGCCAATGGACCTCTTTTCAAGATAATTTTGAAATACATAAAATAAAATACATAGCAGAACAAAGGAAACCAACTTTATCAAAATACAGTTGTCAAACATGTGGTTAAAAGTTCATCGACCCCAGGTTAAGAACCCTAATTCTAATCTAACCCCATCATTTTACATGAGTCTTTTTGGGCTCCAGACTTCCTCAACCATGCCACAGAAATCTCTTTACCCTGGAAGTTCATTCTATTTCTGTACTTCTCACACTGTAATTACCTTCCCCCCCCCCGCCCCGTAGCCTCATTCTGATTGTCTGGTTCCTCCAAGAGGCTCCATTTTTTCTATCTATCCATTTATGTATCTATCTATCTATCTATCTATCTATCTATCTATCTAGCTATCTATCTAGATATCTATCTAGCTATCTAGCTAGCTAGCTATCTATCTGTTTTATTTGTTTATTTATTTATTTTTAATCTTGTTCTTAGTTTATTGAATAAAACAAGTATTTCCACAACATAGTACAATTAAAAAGATGATTGCACATGAAACTGCAAATCTACAATGTGCAATTTGCTATTCCTTTCAAATATCCAACAAAATGGTCACGTAAATGTTTTTCTTCCTTACCCCCTGCCCTAGAGATGGCTATTGTTAGACAGGTGTGTGTGTGTGTGTGTGTATGTGTGTGTATACACAAGAAATTTTTCTATACATACTTCTATTTGTCCTTTCTCTAGATGTAGATAGCATCTTTCTTCGTATGTCATTTGCAGTTAATTTGAGTATTTACAATATTCCAAATAACTTATTCACGCAAAGTCATTCTTAAAGCAATATTGCTATTACTGTATACAATCAACGTTCTCTTGGTTCTGCTCATCACACTCTTCATTATTTTGTTAAAGTCCTTTTACGTTTTTCTAAAATCACTGAACCCATCATTTCTTATAGTATTCTGTCATAATCACATACTGCAACTTGTTCAGCTATTCTGCAATTGATGGCATCCCTGCTATTTCCAGTTCTTTGCCACCGCAAAGAGAGCTGCTATAAGCATTTTAGAACATATAGGTTCCTTTCCTTTTCCCTTAATTGTCTTAAGAAACAGACCAAGTAGTGGTATTGCTGGGTCAAAGGGTATAGGAAGTTTAATAACTCTTTGGGCATAATTCCAGGTTACTTTGCAAATGGTTGGATCAGTTCACAACTCCACCAACAATGAGTTGGTGTCCCAATTTTTCCACATCTCCTCCAACATTTGTCACTTTCCTTTTCTATTATTTTAAACAATCTTGTAGGTGTAAAATGATATCTCAAGGTTGTTTTAATTTGCATTTCTCCAATCAATAATGATTTGGAGCATTTTTTCATATGACTATAAATTGTTTTGATTTCTTCATGGGAAAACTGCCTGTTTATACCCGTTGACCATTTATCAATTGGGGAACGACTTGTATTCTTATAGATTTGACAAAGTTCTTCATATATTTTAAATATGAGACTGCTATCTGATAAACTATCTATACCCCCCCTCCCTAATTTCTTGCTTTTCTTCTTGTCTTGGCTACATTTGTTTTATTTGTACAAACCTTTTTCAATTTCATGAAATTAAATTAAATTTCAAGATACTCCATTTAAGGGAAGATAAACTGGCCAGTTATGTCTTCATTCCCCTCTAGACTATATTCCTAACTTTCTGGACTTTCTCTAAGTTGCTCCTCATGTAGTTACCTTTCCTCTTATTTTTCAGCTTCCTTTTATATGTTGTCTTCCTCCATTTGAATTAAGCTCTGTGAAGGCAGGGACTTTCTTTCTATTTGTATTTTGTATTCCCAGGGCTTGGCATAGTGTCTGGCACATAGGAGGTATTTAATAAATAATTGTTGAGTTGACTTGGGGAAACTGAAGGCAATAGCTGTTAAGTGACTTATCTTAGGTAATACAACTGGTTAATGGGAGAGCCAGTGACAAAGCCTGTGTTTCTTGACTTATAGGACAGAGCTCTTTCCAATGAATGACTATAGTATGCTGCCTTTTGTTGAAATGTCATGAAGATAAGGCCATTTTAGCTCAGAAGCTCAGGATGAGCCAATGGGGCTGTTTCAGAGAGTGAGTTAGAAATCTAAGAGGGAAAGGATATATAGAGATTTTATTCCTTTCCTGTACTCAGTTATTCATTCATCCATCCTACATGGATAATACAGTTGGGAGTTAATAAGAGGAATAATAAATGGTTTCTGATTTATTGAGAGGCCAGCTGATGGTAGATTCAGCAAATTTGACAAAAAAATTTATTTAACATGTATTATCTTCATCTCTCTGTACATAATAATAAACAATCTTCCAAATAGTAAGTAATATATGTGTTGGAGTGGGGGGTAGTTTATAGCATATATACAAATAACTATGATCCAAAATATAAAGTGAAATGTCCATGATAAAGACACCAAAAACCACATTCAATGGGCAATGAAAAGAGGGTTGCTTCACAGACATGACAGCATGTTGCTGAGATTATATAGATTGGCCAACATGCAGTCAAAGCAATGCCTACCCTTGAAATATGGTTAGCACAAGGAGTTGCCATGGAAATGGATTAATAAGTCTACAGGAAAAGAGAGGAAACTACACCCTCCATGGAAGTATAAATGGTAAAGGTGGTTGTCAAGGATGCTGGAAGGAAGAGTTCAAATAAACAACAGCAGATGAGGAGTCTCAGCTGTTACTGCAGACAGAAAATTCCCCTCTTGCCTGATGTTCCTCACTTTAAGGCAGTCAGCTTAGTCTATTAAAAAGGAGCAATACCTTGTTTCAGGGGATCTGATCTTGATCATTAGCTCTCTTCTTGCCTTATCCACCTAGTGCAAGTCTTTGCTCTAGAGAACACAGGAAAAAATTGTTGACAATAGCTTGTGATGGCTGATGCCATCATCTTCGGTGACAATGCTCTAGGAAACATTTTTATTCTTACATGTTATGTGAGACAAGTGCCCTGGGCTCTTCCTTGAGGGATTTGGTCTCAAAGAGAGAAGATATTAGAACACTGGCAAATTCTTTTGTATTTTCTCTGTGGATAGTGAAATGGATTTAAGGACATATAGTGCTACAGGTGGAGCCCATAGATAAAGTGAATGTCTCTGTCTCTCTCTTTCTCTCTCTGTCTTTGTGTCTTTCTGTTTCTTTGTCCGTCTGTCACACACACACACACACACACACACACACACACACACACACACACACACACACAAATTCCAAGGAGCAAATAGTAATACATAGGGAGGAGAGAGGTATTCTTAAAGGCATAACGTGCTGAGTACAGGGTAAGAAAACAAAATATAAGGGCTGGAAAGGCGGAGGAGGAGACAAACACTGAAATTTAAGGGCTCACCTGTCCTCCACTCCAAGTGACTCCTCTAGGTGTTTAGCTGGAATGCTCTCTCCTCATTCCTGTTCATTGAAATATAAAGCTCTTCCAGTTGATCAAATAACTTGGGTTCTGAGCTGGTCTCCCATTTTTTAGATGACCCACAGGATGTGACTATTTCCTCAGCCATCCTGAGAACTCTCCTTCTTAACAGTCACTCCAGTCCATTCTCAGACATTTCCATTCAATTTAATATGTTTATTTGATTGGACATCTAATCACTTACATTGAGTGGGGAATGGAGTGCCTTGACTGATTTCAGTTAATAAAACTCACCTTTACAAAAGATATTTCTGAAGGGAAGCTTTGATATTGATATTTAAAACTGGCCAAGGGCTATATGCAGTGGGTGAAGAAAAATAGGTGATGATATTTCAAAGTTATAATCCTGAGAAGTCAGGAAAATGTTGATACTCTTGATGACAATCGGGAAGTTGGAAAAGAATGGAGGTTTGGGCAGCTAGGGGAGGAGAAATGAGCTAAGTTCTTGACATAATTAGTTTGGGATTTTGGCACCATGTTGAAATGGAAGTATCTTGCTGACAATAGGACATAAATGAATGTGGAGGGTAAGGTGTCAGGACAGATTTAGAGTGTAGAGTTGAGAATATATGAGCAGATGGGCTCTCTAAGGGAAGAATTGTAGAGGGGGGAAAGAATTTTTGACAAGGATTGATTAATGAAATGGACTATGGGAATGGAGATTAAAAAGTGAGGAGATATTTTAGGAGAACAAGGAGAATATAGTAAATGTGTATAAGTATATGTTTTATATATGTACACATATATACATATATACACATATCAGGGAATATAGGAACATGGCTGAGGCTAGAAAGAAGGTTAAAGAAGAGAAGAAAAAAGGAGAGAAAATGAAAATGCATTCAGACCAGAAAAAATAAAATGCTGGCTAAAGGTAAACAAATTCTAGTCTGGCACCTTTAATCACTCAGCTATTGTGTCATATACCCCTTAAGTAAGGATAAGTAAGGGTAATTAAAACACAGAGAGAGACTGGAAAGGACTCAGAATTATGTCCAGTGCCCCTATCTTCAGACAGAATATGTATACTCAGGAAAGATTTTAGTGAAATCATATGGCAATGGAGAATAAATACATTTGAAAACAGCCCCCAAATTTTCAAAATGGTGCAGTTGTGCTATAAACTTGTATAAAACATATTTATTAATTGCATTACTCCCAAATGAATAGTAATTGTCTATTCACTATATTTGGATTTAAAATGCGTAGGAACATCTGTCTCCTCAGTATGTCCTCACTAAATACGCCAATAAACAGAAAGATGGACCAAAAAACCCAAAAAAACAAACCAAAGCACATAATGAATAACATGGGCAGTAGTTTTCGCTACAGCTCAGTGCAGTTTTCAAATAGGGTGTGTTAGGATACAATGATTCCCCCTAACCCTGAAAGTGCTCAAGCAGTCTCATGAGAGATGTTATTGAGTATATTCTTGTTCTATAATAGGAAAGTAAGAAAGGAAATAAGGAGGAAAATAGATGACATGACCTCTGGTTTTGTCTGACAAACCAATCAATCAGTGCTTACATTAGAGTTGCAAGGTGTCAGGAATGACTATGCAAGAAAGGCGTATAGTTGCAAGGTTAGAAGTTTTTATTGGCATATATACAGGAACAGGGTTGGATTGGTAGTGGAATGCCTTGTTCCACTAACTCTAAAATGGCAACTCCATTCAATCTAGTCAACCTTGGGTTTCAGCTTCCTGTCCTCTGATGCACGTTCTGAGTGCTATTGACAGTAAACAGTATATAGTCACATATGGGACTTTACCTGGCACTTAGATTACCTACTCCTCTCTGTTGTCCACCCATCTTATATTCTCACTTAGGTGAGAAGTATTTACAGGGGAATCATCACTCTGTCTTCATCATTTCTGATAGTGAGGCTTATGTCTAGTACTTGCAGTGATCCCTGAGCCAAAGAAGAAAGATACTCTCCTTCCCTTTATTTTGGGCAGTCCTACAAATCAAAAAAAAATTCCTCTAAGTAACAGAGTACGATCTCTGACTAAAAGACAGAAGCCATATATATCATAACATCCATCATTCTAAACAGGGATCTATGGACCACTTCATGGTTGAGCTTGGGTGCCAGTCATTCCAGCCCTAGCCTGATGATGTGATTAATTCCTCCTGAACCTGGCTTTGTAGAGTATCTTTAAAGGGATGAGGCAGGAACTCAGGAGAAGTGGTACATATGTTTTATCTCATAAGGATGTGGAAATCAGAGCTAAGGGAGACCAGTTCCTAGGAAACAGAAATCTAAGCATAGAAACAAAACAAGATACATAGTATATGTTGACCACACAGAAGGTAAATAGACTCAGTTTTTTGAGTTTAACATCAAATAATACTAATTTGGAACTTCATGACCTCTAAGACCACTTTCTAATGCTAGGATTCTTTGAATCTATTGAAAAATCAACTAAAAATTTCCAATACTTAAAATTAGAAAAGGATAGACGTTTGAATAGAGATAGATTGTAGATATTTTTTCAGGTAACCATTCTGGTTGGTTTAATTATTTAAAATAAAATTTAATCTGAAAAATCGACTTTACACCCATCAGAATGGCACAGTCGACAAAAAAAGAAAAATGATGAATACTGGAAAGGCTGTGGGGAAAGAAGAACAGTAATGTTCCAATTGTTCTAGTCATTCTGGAAAGGAATTTCAAACTATGACCGAAGGTTCCTTTAGGAATCTAAAGGTCCTAAAGGAACCTAAGGGTCACTAAAGGAAGAAGTTCCTAAACTCTGCAAACCCTTTGATCAAGGTATTGGTACAACATTGGTAAAGTCCTATCCCCCAAAGAAATTGAAGAAAGGGAGGAAAGCCCCATATTTACAAAATACAGTGGTTCTTTTTTAGTGACAAGTAAGTGGAAAATAAGGGAGTAACAATCAATTGAGTGATGGCTGAACAAATTATCATAATCAGGATATATTAGTATAATATATACTATTGTGACATTAAAAAAAGAGATGAAAAGCAACGGATTCAGAGTCTTGTGTGAATTGGAGCAGAGTCAAGTGATCAGAACCTAGAAAAGAAGCTGCACAATCACAACACTGTAAAAATGATGAACTTTGAAAGAATTCTGATCAGGCTAGTAACTCTCCTTCATTCTACAACATTGAAGAGGAAGAATGTCACCTACCTCCTGGCAGAAAAGTGCTGGGTTCAGTATGATGAATGAGATAAATATTATTGAAGTGTGGCTAATGGGGGAATCTGTTTTCCTTGATTATGTTTGTTTATTATAATGTTTCTATTTCTTTCTCAATGGAAAGAGGTGAGAGAGAGAAAAAAAAAACCAACCCCCCCCCCAAAAAAAACCAAATGCTTGTGAACTGAAAAATTTGTTGTTGTTCTTCAGTCAGTTGTATCCAAGTCTTTGTGACCCTATGTACCATAGCACATTAGGTCCCATTATCCTCCACTATCTCTCAAAGACTGTCCTTGCTGCCCAAGGGATTCTCAAAAGTTGTCTCCAGCACCACAATTTGAAAGCGTTGATTCTGTAGTGTTCAGCTTTCCTTATATTCCAATTCTCACAGTCATGCATTACCACTGGAAAAACCATAGCTTTGAATATACAGACCTTTGTCAGCAAGGTGATGTCTCTGCGTTTTAGTAGGCTGTCCAGATTTACCATAGCTTTCCTTCCAAGGAGCAAGCATTTTTTAATTTCATGGCCAAAGTCATTGTCTCCAGTGATCTTTGAGCCCAAGAATATAAAATCTGACACTGCTTCGATTTTTTTCTCCCTTTATTTGCCAGAAAGTGAAGGAACTAGTTGCCAAGATCTTATTTCTTTTTTTTTATGTTAAACTTCAAGCCAGCTTTTACACTCTTCTCTTAATTAAAAACACATGTAACTGTCTTACTTGTATATGCTTTGTATCCTAAATGAGATAAGAACATCCTTGAAGGTAGAAATGCTATTGTATTTCTTTGTACTTCCTAGTGTACCCAGAACATAAAACATTGTAGGCATTCAACAAAATTTTATAGAATCATCTTACCGCTCTGCAGGTATGTTATTAGCATTGCCTTATGTGCTAACTGTAAAAGTTGATCATTCAAACAAATCTTCAGGGCAGGGAGCAAATATCAAATATATTCATATTTCCTACAATGCCTAGCATAGGGTATTACACATATCCAATGTTTAATATTTTGTTGAATGATCAAAAGGCTTCTTTCTCTTCAGCTTCCTGGCTTGTAATTAGGGGAAGCCATGGCCAGATGGCAGTAGAAGAACTGACAGATGCTTGTTGAGCCACAGTAGGGTTTCCAATCATAAAATTCTTTTTCTCTTTCCTTTCAGCAGTTGTTTCCAGTGGTTGGCTGGTTGCTGAGTGTTACTTCCATCTCATATACTTTCCTGAGTCACTCAAGTTACCATACGCTAACTTGCAAAACTGTTCCCTGAAAGTGTTTCTGTTTTTCTTGCAGAAAATTACATTTTTGACTAGATTTCAACAGAAAACTTAATTTAAAAAAAAAGAGATTTATCATATTTTACTGCAAATTACATACTGGTTACTTAAATTATTTGCCCAAAAAGGCAAAGAAGTTGCAAATGAGAGAGCATGAGCCCCTCACCACAAGTGATGACCTCATAGCGTTGAACCTTAACGTATGACCTAAACTTTGCTTCTGGGAATATATTTTAACAGAAGCTTTACCACTTCATAAAAAGAAGAAAACTAGCTCAGGAGGAGGGAAAACCAGCAGCAAAGAAAAACTGAGATTATCACAGATGGATGATACTATATATGGAGGGAACAGTAAATAATGAACACTGCAGACAGATGCTTAGATTTGTAAAAAGCCAATAGATGGAAGAAGTAATTCAACGATTACAAATATAGAATGACAAAATTCCTTTTTAATGTTTCTTTAAGGGGAACAAACAGCGATTTAAGGTGGAGAGGCTAATATTCAGAACCTGATAGGATATTATCATCAGGGGTATTTTAAATGGCAAAATATTTTACAGTTTTGATTACACATTTCTTACTCAAACTCTAGGAGATAGATAAGGTCATTTTTGTCTTATTTTTCAGGTGAGGAAACAAACAACTAAAGTACTAAAGGATACCCAGATAAACTAGGGACTTAGCCCTGATATTTCTGCTAACTCAGTGAATCTATATTAGTGGTGTTACTTTTTTTTCTGAGCCCACATGCTAAAAATATATTTAAAAACAACTCTGGAGAATAGATTCAAAACCAATTTCAACAGCTGCTGTCCGAGAGATGGCAGATGAGGAGCTGAATGATGTAGTAGATAGAAGGCTAATCTCTGAGACAGGAACACCTTGGTTCAAATCCTGCCTCTGACCCAAACAAGATTTGTGACCTTGGGCAGGTCAGGAAGGAAGGACAAGTGAATAGGTAGAATGTTACGTGCATGAATAAGAATACACTTCAATGAGAAAGACCAAAATACACAAAGAGCTATATAACAATCAGGATGCATGAGGTAGATTAGTGGCGAAACTGAGAGGAGAATTACACACGGGTTCCCAGAACTTTGGATCCCTTTTTTTTTCATGAGCCTAAGGCATTAGGGACATCCAAGGGCTCTTCCCTGATGGTCCTTATTGTTAGGGATGGAAAAGGAGCTGTTTGTTGATCTACTTACCAGAGGTCTATTTCCTTCAATGTTCACATAAGTTGATAATGGGAAGACAAAATGTGGCTTCACTGACTTTGCCCTTTTATTCCAGTTGAATTTTCATACGATCTTAGCTTTAGAGTTTTAGACCTTAAAGGGCATCCAGTTCAGTCATGACCTCACCTCATATCATTAATGAGGAAACTCGGATTTATATCTGGGTACTCTCGATTACTGTGGGTTGGGTGATCTATCTATCTATCTATCTATCTATCTATCTATCTATCTATCTATCCATCTATCTATCCATCTATCTATCCATCTATCTATCTATCTATCTATCTATCTATCTATCTATCTATCTATCTACCTATCTAACTACACAGACATACACAGATATACATATACATACACACATACATACATAATTTTGAATTTTCAGTTTTCCATATTTTCAGATTTTTATTGATGTCTTTTTCAGTTACTCTCATTTCCATAAATTCTTTTGGAACAGGGAGCCACCCATTATTAAAAAAAGAAAAAGAAAGAAAGACAGAAATAATTTCTTATAACACAGTAATATTCTTCTATATTCGCATATCACAATATTTTTAGTCATTCCCCAATTGATGATCATCACTTTGCTTTGGCATTAAAATAATAATTTTGAAGCTACTTTTAAGGAAGGATATAAAGATTAAATGGAGAAAAAAAAGGAGCAGAGAAACCTAAAATTTAGACTATATAATCTATTCCTTTCTGAGTAAAAATAAGTTGTATTGATATATTTCGCTTTTACATAAACCGTATTTCCCATTTTATCTTATCCCCTTCCCCTCTCAAAGAGTCAGGTTCTACAACAAAGAACAAGAGAAATTCATTTCCACAAAATTAAAATATAAAAAATATCTGATTTTAAATACAGTATTCCACATTCACATTTCCCTACCTCTGCAAAGAAATGGTAGGAGATACCTTTTCGTACTGCCTTTTTGGAGCCAAGCTTAATCACTGTAGTTCCATAGCATTCGGTTTTGATTGTTTTGTAGTCTGTGGTCTATTTACACTTTTATAGTTGTGTATATGGTATTCCTGATTCCACTTACTTCACTTTGCACTAATTATACATATCTCCTCATACTTCTCTGTATTCATCATGAAACAGACTACCCTGGTCCGCCATTGACTGTAGGCAAGGTACGTTGGTTACATTTCACTAGAACTGAGGGTGATTAGGCTCTCTGCCAGTGGTTTTCCCTCGAGTAAAGAAGGTGGTTCTTTGGACCTCAGTTCTATCTAACCACAGTTAGATTAGCTTTTAGAAAGAAATATTTACCTCAAAGGTATAATCACAAATATACAAACTTATTCCCCAACATGTGTAACTTACACTCCTACTCCTCCCCTTCCAATCCCATCTGATACTACCTCAGTCTCTGGGGAGGAGAGGATTAAGTTGATACTTTAGCTAGGTTCCTATATAGCACAATCCCCATTTTGAAGTCCACAACCCACCTGGAGCTTGAGTCATAGACACACTGACTTCTTTTTCTTTATTTTCAATTTATGGAATAAAAAAAGTATTTTTGTAACAGTATAATTAAAAAAAGATTGTTCATGATTGTACATGAAACTGCAAATCTGCTATGCACAACTTGCTATTCCTTTCAAATATACAACAAAATTATCATATATTTTTTCTTCCCCCCACCCCGGCCCTACAGATGTGTGTGTGTGTGTGTGTGTGTGTGTTTAAAATTATTCTACACATACTTCTATTTATCAGTTCTTTCTCTGGATATAGATTTTGTCATGAATTTGGGTATTTATAATAGAAAAAATAACTTATTCACCCAAAGTCATTCTTAAAACAATATTGATATTACTGTATACAATGTTCTCTTGGTTCTGCTCATTTTGGTCTTCACTATTTTTTTTCTAAAATCATTGAGATCATCATTTCTTAAAGCACAGTAGTATTCTATCACAATCATATACCACAACTTGTTCAGTCATTCTGCAATGGATGGGTATCCCTGAAATTTCCAGTTCTTTGTCACCACAAAGAGAGCTGCTATAAACATTTTAGAACATATAGATTCTTTTCCTTTTTCCCTAACCATCTTTGGAAATAGACCAAGTAGTGGTATTGCTGGGTCAAAAGTTATAGGTAGTTTAATAATGCTTTGGGCGTAATTCCAGATTGCTTTCCAAAATGGTTGGATTAGCTCACAATTTCAGCAACAATGAATTAGTCAATTTTTCCACATCCCCTCCAACATTTGTCACTTTCCTCTTCTATCATTTTAGCTAATCTTGTAGGTGTAAAATGATATATCAAGGTTGTTTTAATTTACATTTCTTTAATCAATAATGATTTAGAGCATTTTAAAAAATATTTATATTTTATGTATACTTTTTTACACTCTGACTTGTCAAGGCCTCTACATTGGTTTGGACCCACCTAGAATCCTGACTTGAAGGTCATCATGGCCCACATATTCACTTTGGTACCACCAGCACCTGAAACTGAGGACAACCTAAACAGTACAAGACAAACACCCCAGTCCATGGGAAAGAAGAGGGGGAGATAGCCCATCTTTGGGTTCAATTTATGGTTCTGGTCGCTGTGGGTGAACTGTATGTAATCTTTACCCTCTAGGATCAACAAAAAAAGTGATTAAGAAAGAATGAGACAGCCCCTGACTGTCAGTGTTATAGATGTATCCCATTGCAACAAAAGGAGTTTACTCCTACCTATGTGGTAGCAGAATACAGGCTTGCAGGAAAACCCCTCCTAGAAGCAAGGTGCCTCCATGTTCAAGAGATCTGGGCAGACATAAATCAAGCCCTATTACAATATATTTGTCATTTCTTACAGTTCAGTGATACTCCTTAAGATTCATGTGTGACATTTGTCCCCAGCTGATAGTCTTCTACTTTGTTTACAATTCTTTGTTACTACCAAAGTGCTGCTATAAATATTCATTCTCTCTCTTTCTCTCTCTCTCTCTCTCTCTCTCTCTCTCTCTCTCTCTCTCTCTCTCTCTCTCTCTCTCTCTCTCTCTCTCTCTCTCCCCTTCTCCATTGAGCTCCTTTGGGCTGATGGATAGTGACATAACCTCTTGATTAAAGGTTAGTGGAATTTTATGAACACTCTCTTCCTAAAAATAAGAGAAGAAAAATTAGAAAAATGCTCCTTTATACTAATGATGCATGTGATTAAGAATGATTTACACATAGAAAGAAAAATATTCTTCTACCTCAATAATTGCTATTTAGATATATCACTCATTTTGAGCTCTTATGCCAAATGCTATGAGCTTCCAGGCAAAGCCAATGTGTACATTTTCATTGTTTTTTCCAGTTTCAATATTTTTCCCCTTATGGGAGAAGGTATTTTGTAGGTGGTAGGGTATCTAGACCTGTGATTCAGGAAAATAAATTTTAAAATCAACTTTAACCTTTGGCTTGAGAGTGTATTCCATGTCTTTTGGAGGACTATTCAGTGAAAGCAGGCTGTTGTACCTTGTCATGAGCAGAACTGGAATCCCAATGATATACCACTTTCATAAAAAAAAGAGCCCTAATCATCAAGTATAAAGGATATGTCACAAAAGTAAATGCTGACAAAATAGCTTAGAAAGTTAGACTATCCCACAGTGATAGGACACAAACCCAATTATTGGTGAGTATCAAGTGTGGGTTCCACTAATCATAGACAGATTTTTTAATAAGTATTTTGAACATTAGGACATTTTCTCCTAATAATTCAGGCAATGCTGAACCTTTTTTTCTGAAAATGCTTATTGATTTAGACATTTTGTACTGTATTAAGCTTTAATGAGTGGGATAGATAATGTATTTTCTCTGAAATACGCAGATTTTTGAAAGCCACAATAGTTTTTTTAAGACTTACAACACATACTAAATGTGATATGCTCTGTTTCGGGATATTTGACTTTTTCATTTGTCTTGGAAGGACATGGAAGTATCAAGAATAAGTGAATTATAAATCATGAAAATTAGTTTTCTTCTAAAGGAATAGAAAACTATTTTGGCCTACTCTAAAGATGTTACTTTTAAAGCTCTTCGATTGTATATTTGAGGATAGAAATCTATTTTAAATGAAAGCAATCAATTGTCAAATTCAAACTAAGACTCCCTGTGAATCTTAAGCAGAATTGCCCTGTGCTCCAAAATGGCAATAGGTGAAGAGCAATGCTCTTTTTGCTGACTTCTCTTTCTAAATTATGCGTAAGTCTATGCCCTACCAGCTTAAACAAATGTCCCAAAGAACCTTCATGATGTTTTATGATCATGTCCTTCTTCTTTGTTCTTTTTCTACAGCATTAACATTTACCCTGATCCTAATGTCTTGCTTTCTCCTACTCTACTCCCTTCAATAATTGATCTCTTTCTCTTCTTGTGATTTGCATTTCTTGTCCTGTCCTCTACTTGTCATGTTTTGCTTGCCTGGTTGTTAGGACGAGTGGAGATTGTGTGGTTTTTGACTGTAAGAGTAATTGTATTTTGGTTAGCCATTGGCAAAAATATAAAGTAGGTTAAATTTTGTCTTTTGCCTCTTCCTGCACATCCTTGGCTTCTCCTTAATTCTCTTTTCTGATACCTTATAGTTCCCCCTCTTTCGTACCCGATATACACTAACTGCTTCTAGTAAGACCCCATAAAGGATATATGAATTTCAGATATGCCTCCTTTCCCAATTTAATTGTTTTTATTTTATACATTCATTTTGTCTCTCTCAGTAGAATGGAAGTTCTTTGAGGTCAGGGAGCTACTTCATTTTGGTCTTTGAATCCCCTAGTCCCTGGCAAGTTTAATAAATGTTGATCCACTGATTCATTCAGTAGGGAATCCCTGCAGGCTTCGCAGCTTTAAGACCTAGTGGAATGAATACAATAATGGTAGAATTTCAGGTACAATGACAGCTAAGGAGTGGAAAAACTTTCTTCATGAAATAATAACAACAGTAATAATTAATAATACTAGAATTTATGTGGGTTTTTAAGGTATACACAGTACTTTATGTGTCTCTGGTCATCATAACCCTCTGATATAGGGGCTATGATTATTCTCATTTTACAGGTGAGGAAACTGAGGTTAAGAGAGGTTGAGTGATATGCTCAGGGACAAACAACTAGTAGATGTACAAGGATTAGAACTCAGGTTTTTCTGACTGAGTTTCTTGCTTTATCCACTATGCCACCTAGCTGCCTCAAATCACACTGCACAGTGGAATCCAGTTTAACTGCATTTGTGCTGAGAAATGACATGTGAAACCCACACATTGGTGTGTGACAAATAAGGACAAAGCTGGATGGGGTTTATGAGGTTTATTTCTAAGTGTAGATCTTTTGTGGAGGATTTATGGAAGGATGTGGATATGAATCAAACAGGATCAAGAGGCAGAAAGGCATGGATTATCTGTATTGAAGGAGGAAGAAGCCAGGAAGATGAAATAATTGATCCACAGAAATACAAAAGAATCAAAGAATATATACAAATATGACTCCAAGCCAGTCAAACAATTCTCTGGTTAACGAAGAAACTAGGTACTCCCCTCGTCTGTGATGAGTCTCAAAATGAAGCCAGTATATTTTAAATGCCAGAGTCAGGTTTGAATGCCAGTCTCTTGCTGACGGATAATTTATAATATACAACAAACTGCATAGAGATGATTCTATCCCTGTCCCAAGCATACCGCTAAATATGTAGCAGAAGAAATGCATTATCTTTAAAAATATAAGTGCATCAAATAAATTGTCACTGAATCCCAATATCAATTAGAAATCAGATTTAAAAAGCTAAATTTCCCTTTTAATAATATGTGCACAAATATCCTCTTAGCCATTTCTATTTTTTCTTTTCTTCCTACTTTTTTTTTGGGGGGGGGAAATTATATTCTGGCCCTATTCCTAGGTTTTCAAAACACCTGCCATTATATGAAGGCTAATTAATGATTGGATAAACAATAGAATTACTCTGTCTTCCCTACTGAGTTCATGAAACTTTTCAAAATTATCTCAAATATTTAATTATCCATGGAAAGCTCAGTATTTGATATCTTAATAGAGGCAGGATAAATAAGAATCCAATATCTAGATGTAGTTAAAGAAACAATTTGGTAAAATACAAAGAGGACTGAATTTGGGGACAGAGGGCCCAAGGTCAAGTCTCATCCCCATTATTTACTACCTGTGTGACCTTGGGCAAGTAACTTAACTTCTCTGGTCCCCAGTTATGACATCTTTAAAATAAGGGAGTTAGATTAAATGACCTCTAAGTTCCTTTCCATCTCTAAATATCCGAATCTTATGATATCTGTGATCCTATGAATTAAGAACATAATGCTTAAGCTATTTCCCAAAAGTTTAAAAGAACCAAAAAACCCCAGAGATTTGAGCCTTGAAATTTAATATCAAGTGAACTTTCATTTTCCCCCTAACACTCTCTCTCTCTCTCTCACACACACACACACACACACACACACAAACACACAGATATTAGTGCACAAAAGACATTATTTTTAACAGGCAAATGGAACAATGGAAATTGGAGAAGAGAGGTAAAAGGGAGGGTTGATGGGGGCAGAGGATTAGTCATAAACAAAACAAACTCCAACCGTGGTGTGTAACTAATTCATTCTTTAACATTATTTAGTTTCTAATTAAATTTTTAATCTATGTTTCAAAGTACTTTTATTGAATGTAATTGTTATTGCATTGTGATCAGAAAAAAAGATGCATTTAATATTTTTGCATTTCTTCATGAGGTTTTATGCCCTAATACATAATCATTTTTTTGTGAAGGTGCTATGTATACCTGAGAAATAGGTGTATTCTTCTCTAACTTTAAAACATTTTTTTCACCTCCTAAACTTTTTCCTTCTTTATCTTATGGTTAGATTTATCTAGCTCTGAGAGGGGTGAATTAAGGTCCCCTACTTTTATTATTTCATCTTGCAACTCATTTAACTCTTGTTTATGCCAAAATTTAGATGCTATGTAATTTGATGTACATATGCCTAGCACTGATATTAATTCATTTATGATACCTTTTAGTAAAATGTAATTTCTAAGTTTATCCCTTTTAATTATGTCTAATTTTTATTTTTGCTTTGTCTGAAATCATGATTGCTACCTCTGCCTTTTTCTTTTTACGATAGTTGAAACAATAGATTCTGCTTCAGTCCCTTATTTTAACTCCGTGTGTATCTAAATAAATGGAAAAATATCAGTTGCTCATGGTTAGGCCAAGCTAATATAATAAAAATGACAATTTTATCTAAATTAATCTATCTATTCAGTGCCATACCAATTGAACTGCCAAAATATTATTTTACAGAGATGGATAAAATAATAACAAAATTCATCTGGAAGAACAAGAGGTCTAGAATATCTAGGGTATTAATGAAAAGAAATGCTAGAGAAGGTGGCCTAGCCATACCAGATATTAAACTGTACTATAAAGCAGCAGTCATCAAAAAAATCTAGTACTGGCTAAGAAACAGAGTTGTGGATCAGTGGAATAGGATAGGTACACAAGATGGAGAAGTCAACGACTATAGCAATCTACTGTTTGATAAACCCAAAGAGGCCAGCTTATGGGCTAAGAATTCACTATTTCACAAAAACTGTTGGGAAAATTGGAAAATGGTAGGGTAGAAACTGGGCAGAGACCAATATCTTACACCATATACCAAAATAAAGTCAAAATGGGTTCATGATTTAGGAATAAAGGCTGATACTATAAGTAATTTGGGAGAGAAAGGAATAGTTTACCTATCAGATTTATGGAAAAGAAAAGAACTCATGACCCAACAAGAGATAGAGAGCATTACAAAATGCAAAATGGATAATTTTGATTATGTTAAATTGAAATGTTTTTGTACAAAAAAAGCCAATGCAACAAAGATTAGGACGGAAGCAGAAAATTGGGAGAAAATCTTTACAACTAGTGTCTCTCATAAAGGCCTCATTTCTAAAATATACAGGGAACTGAGCCAAATATATAGGAATACAAGTCATTCCCCAATTGAGAAATGGTCAAAAGATATGAACAGGCAGTTTTCAGAGGAAGAAATTAAAGATATCTATAGGCATATGAAAAAATGCTCTAAATCACTACTGATTAGAGAAATAAAAATCAAAACAACTCTTAGATACCACATCTCTCCTGTCAGATTGGCTAAAATGACAAAACAGGAAAATGATAAATGCTGGAGAGGATGTGGGAAAACTGGAACATTGTTACATTGCTAGTGGAGTTGTGAACTGATCTAGCCATTCTGGAGAGCAATTTGGAACTATGTCCTAAGGGCTATAAAAATGTTCATACCGTTTGACCCAGCAATACCGCTTCTAGGGTTGTATCCCAAAGAGATCACACAAGCAGGAAAAAGACCCATATGTACAAAAATATTTATAGCAGCTTTTTTTGTAGTTGCTAAGAATTGGAAACCAAAGGGATGCCCATCAATTGGGGAATGGCTGAACAAGCTGTGGTATATGAAGGTAATGGAATACTATTATGCTATAAGAAATGGGAATGATACAGCTTTCATAACAACCTGGAAAAACCTACATGACATAATGCTGAGTGAGCAGGGCAGAGCCAGGAGAACATTATACACAACCACAGATATATGGATTCTGGGAGGACTAACCCTGACAGACTTTGCTTGTCTCAGCAACACAAGGTGCAAAGACAACTCCAAGGGACTCATGATGGAGAATACTATCTACATACAGAGAAAGAACTATGAAGTATGAATGCAGATTGAGGTACACTTCATGCTGGCCTTCTTTTCCCCCCCCTTTTTTTGTCTCTTTTGTTTTTGTTTTTGGGTTATTTTTTTTCTTTTTGTTCTGTTTCTTCTTTCTTGTGATTCATTCCATTGGTCATAATTCTTCTCCACAGCTTGACTAGTGTGTAAATTAATTCAATGTGAAGTTATATGGGGAAGTTATATGCGATTCCATGCCATCTTGGGGAGGGAGGGAAGAAAATCTGGAACTCAAAATTATGTAGAACCAAGTGTTGTAAACTAAAAATAAAAAATAAAAATAAAAAAATGAGTACCAACAAAAAAAATAAATAAAATAAATGACTAAAGTAAAATTTATCAGGCTTCATCTGAAGCAAAAAGCAATGGTTAGCAATCATGATTTTTGAGCCAGTGGATAGACTTGAATTGTACCTAGGAATTCTTACACACAGTTCGTGAGAACAAACTAAGTGGAAGTAGTAGAAACTGCAAGAATTGAGCCATAGCAGTAGCATAGGTGATAGTGTACTAGTCCTGTTCAGAACTTAATAAAGGTTGGAAAGAATTAGAAGCTCAAAGATGAGAGATGAAGGCAGAAACTGAAAGGGGGAAAAAGAAGAATGAATTATAGTGGAGAAGGGAGAGATTGAGGAGGGCCATCAGAAATCTAAATGCATCTTGGAAACATAAGACTCAGGCTGAAGACAGCAGCTGTCTCCACCTTCTCAAGAACCTGGGAAAGTTCCATAAAACAGTCATTCCCCCCTCTCCCTTCCCGCCCCAAGTTGGTCAGCTCCTTCTGTCTATTAACAGATACTGCAATATACATGACTTGCTTCTTTTACATAAATGTTCCCCATTTCCTAATCTTCGCCTTAGATATAAATAAGAGTATCTAGAAGTAAACAAACCTTTAAAAAAATACAGAGCCAAATCTTGGTCTTTCCCAACTGGGAGCCCAGAGTTCTTGTAAGTTTATTATTAACCTTCTCTCCGATAAAGAAGAAAAAGGAACCTGAGGGCAATTATATCACCTACCCCTAAGCTTAAGAAGAAAGCTAATTTTTGTAAGAGGATGGAGCTGATTAAGCCTCCAGAGATAAAGGAGAAGATGATAATGACCAGATAAAACACCCTAAACAATCTTCCCCTTGCCCACCCCATCCCACCCCCTCTGGAAGGAGGTAGAAAAGACCAAGAAAGTATTTAGCCCATCGCTTCCAGGAAGGAGGTGGGAGCAGAAAAGGTCTAGTAGTTCTAGACAGCCAATTCTACCACTGGTATTTCCTTCTTCATCTTTACTTCTTATAAGATCTATTCTCTCTAAGGCTTAGTTCAAGCACCATCTTCTACATAAGGCATTTTCTAATTCGCACAATCATTAGTACTCTTCTAACTCTAATTACTCCAAATTTGTCCTTGCAACAATAAACCAACATTTATTGTTACTTGATGTGCTGGACACTGTGCTAGGCACTGAAGACACAAAAATTGAAAGAAAATGGTTCCTTCCCTCAAGGAGTTTACATTCTATCAGAAAAAACAACATGCTCATAAATAGCTTGTGAAACTCCAAGAACTCCAAATTTAAACAGAGTCTGTTCTAAAAAAGAAACAAACAAAATTAGGGTACATGTACCCATAGTTTAATTTCTCTCAAGCTGGCTTGACATGCATTGTATGTGAGTTACAGTACAAAACTGCACCCCACTCCAAGGGGGCCAGTTCAGAACTGGCTTGATTTGGGGATACAGGTTATATGCCCTTCGAAGAGTAGGTGTTCCTAAGGGGTGCCAATCAACTCTGATTGGTTTAAATGCTGGGAGGTGGGCTATATCAAAATGAGGTCTTGAATACTTGACTTAGGTCACTCAATCAGGATCAGAGAGACTTTGATTTCCATATCACCTGTCTTAACAATAAGGAGGAATCAGCATTTTCCCACAACTGTCAGGGCAACACAAAGAGCAGAAATAGAGCCATTTGGATTAGACCTTAAAGTCCTTCTGAAGAAGGAGTGAACTTGGAAAAAAAGGGGGATGGGGAAGCTCTGAGCTTTCAAGACAATGATTACTAAGAAAAATTATTTTTCACAAACTTTATACAAAACACATAGAAAGCAGATAAATAACATTAGAGGAAGGCACTAGTACAGGAAACCAGCAAAGGCCTCATTCAGAAGGACTCATTTCAGTTAAATTTTTCAAGAAAGTAGGGATTCCAAGATGCAGGAGTGAAGAGGGAGGATATTATAAGCATAACCAGTACAAAGGTAAAGAAATAAACATGAGATAGAATGTTGTGTGTGAAGAACGACAAGAAAGACAGTATGGCTGCACCATAGAGTGTGTATGGAGTTAGTGAAGGTGAGGCAGATTGTGAACCAGGATGACTGCAAGAATAGTGATGTCCTTAAGAGAAATTTGGATGAGGAATAGGTTTTGGAGGAAAGATGATGGGATTTGTTTGGGACTTGCTGAGTCTGAGATTACCACATGATATACAGTGTAAAGGGTCAAAAAGTTAGTTTGATAATGCAGGGCTAGAGGATTGGAACTTAGGAGAGAGAAGACTAGATGCATACACATGTGTACACATATATACATCATATTCCAACATATATGTGTACACATACATATATCCACATCCATACATTATATATGTGAATAATATTCTGCATAGAGATGGTAATTAAATCCTTGGGAGCTAATGAGATCAAAGAAGACTAAAAAGAACTGACCAGAAAAATAGAAACTAAACCAGTTATGCAGAAATCAAGGTAAAGCCACAATATTTTGTAGTTAAGAGATCAGTGGTAACATTGGAGAGTACAGCTTCAGTCGACTGATGAGATCAGAAGCCAAATTGCAAAGGTTTGAGAAATCAGTAGAGAAAAAGTATGGACACTGTAGTTTTTTCCCCAAAAAAGTTTGATTGAGAAAGAGAGAAGAACTATAGCACCATAGCTGGATGGGATGGAAACATCTGATGAAGGTTTTGTTTTTAAGCATTAAGAATCTTTGTGTGATCATAAGCATCAGAGAAGAAGCTATTAGATAGACAATTAATTTAGAGAAGGAGAAATCATGGTGGCATCAATATGCTGGAAAAGAGGGAAGAAGATGGGATAGAAGGCACATAAAGAGAAAAAAAGAATAAATCAACTTTTCATTAGAGTCTGGAATAAAGGAGAAGGTAGTAGGGGATGATGTTAAGGGGCTGTTAGATGAGAACAAAAGCGGAAGACAGAGTTCGGGAGAAATGCCTTCAGTTTTGTTAATAAATTATGAGACAAGTTCTTCAGCTGAATGAGGAAATGGGGGACTGTGGGAGTCTCAAAGGACAGAAGAAAAATTTGTAACATGCTGTGAGGAGTGAGATAGACAATCAATTAGGGAGGGGTAAAAAGATTGCCTTGTTTCAAGGAGAACCTAATTAAGATGAGATAACATAAATTTGTAAGAGTAAGTCAGCAGGAATGCATGACTTCCTCCACCTCCATTCAGTAGCAAGTAAGAAATCTCCACATATCGTACACATTTAATGCTTGTTGAATTCAGGTGAATCATCTCTTCTATCCCTTGTTTGGTAAAGAATATACATTTTTAATTTTTTTCTTTCCCTGCTGAGCCAAGAAAACTATATACACAATGACTAAGATAATGTAAGTGGAAAGAACCACCACAAAATAGTAAAAAAAGAATGTCACAAAATTATAAAACACAATCTTGACTCCAAAGAAGAGACAGAAGATACCACCCCACCCCCCTCCCCAGCCATTCCCTTGCAGAGTTGAGGGATTGACAGATATGGAATATAATATAATGTCATGTGTTTTCATTCCAATATATTGATTGGTTTCTCTAAATATTTTTCTCTTTCTCTTTTTTCTTTTCTCTTTAAAAATTATTCTTTGTTAAAGGTATCACTCACAGTGAGGGAGGAAAGGAAGGATACAATGGGAAATCTAGAAGAAATAAAAACAAAAGATGTCAATAAAAATGACTGGTCTTTCTACAATGCTTTAAGATTTGCTTTCACTACCAAACATATTAAAGATATTTCCCCCTTATTTTTTTAAACACTCCATTTTACTTCGGGAACTAATGGTGGTACATGTATGTAGGATCATAGTATCTGAGATATCAAGGTGAAAGGAACCTCAGAAGCTTTCTAATGTAACCCCAGTCCCAAGGCCTATAATTATGAGACTGTCTCCTTATTGGGGGAGATGAATGCTCTGCTCTTTATGAGGGGCAGGGCAGTTGTCTAGAGTGAGAGATTTTCACTGTCTTCAGTTTTCTTTGGGACTTATCAAGCTTTGAGTCCCTTGGGGCCCTGCAATTATTTTGGGCACTTCTGGCTTTCATCTTTGAGAGGGTGTAATAACAATACTACTTGCTGCTACTGTAGCTGTGTAAGGCCAATAACACCAGCACACAGGAGGGCTCCTAGCACAAGTTCTTTGATCTGCTTTTCTAAGGAAAGCAACCTTAAGGGGTTTACAATCTCACTTTAATTAAACATACATATATCATTCACTTAGTTCAGGGGAAAAAGTCAGCACCATGAACTTCAGAGAAAACACAAACAGAAATTACAAGCAGAAATTATATAAACAGAGCAAAATAACATAAATCAGCAGACAGGCTTCTAGCTGTCTGTCCAAGACATTACATACATAGTTACCAGAGAGAGAAGCACCAACATCTGGGTTTTTCAAAGCCGGGGTGGGGGGGAGGGTGCTCCTTAACAGCTACCGAGTCTCGTATGGTCAAATCACACAACACTTTTCCAGTGAGTAAGCCCCAAGCAAAATGCTAACCTCAGAGTATATATACACTTCTTCAAGGGTCAGAAGACATCACAACCATGTGACTCAAACCCATGTGACCTAAGCCTTCCCATCACTTAAGCAGGTCATCAGAGACTCCTGATTCAATCGAAGACTCTTGATTGAAACAAAGGCAAGACTCAAAGACACTTGATTGCCTTAGTGCTGAGAAGCACTCCAAAACAAAAGACAAGAAAAAAGTACCACCGTGCTTGCCATTACAGAGGGAAAATTAATGACACCAACCTGACTCAGGTTGCTAAAGGAAAAGACTGGGAAGACATCAGAGGAGCTGGCAGTCTCCATCATATCCCTATCCCCAGCTGGCTACACTAGACACTTTAGGGAACTTCCCCTTGGGTGAAAACTAGGATTGTCTCTCTCTGTTGGGCTATTACCTTGCTCCCAATGGGAGAGCTCCTTCAATCTGTATTGTCCGGCATATATCCTCCAATGTACACCTTCTCTGATTTCTGAGTTTTTGATTTTTTTTTTCCTACCAGTATGGATAAATGAGTTTTCTTGGTTAAGTGCTGTTGAAGAAAAGGGAGTAAAGCCTTAGACATAAAGCTTCTGCCCCACTCCTCTCCTCCCATATGGAAACAGTAATCAGAAGTTTGCTTGAACCTGAAAACACATCCTCTAGACTAATAATATTTAAGGGAGCAGATAGATTTAATTCTAGCCTTTTACTTTCTCTCTGAGGAGAGCAAACTAGCCCTGACCTCAACTTCCTGGTCCCCCTCATAGCAGGAATTAAAGTATCCCTTGCAGAAGGGTGAGAGAAGAAGAGGCTAGAGATGTCTATTCTGCCTCCCTTGGAGTCACACAATTATACCCCCTTGCCCAGTGGCAGGGCAGCCCTAGCTATACTAGTACCAAACTATCATTTTACAGATGAGGAAACTGAGGTCAAAAGAAATTAAGTGATTTGCTCAAGGTTAGAAGTATAGTAAATTAAGCATCAGATATAAGATTTGAACCCAGATTCTCTGGACTCATAATCAGTGCTCTTTCTACAATACTATACTACTTCAACATATGGGTGTAATGTTAATTTCTTCCAAACAGCCTTCCGATTTTCCTAGTAGGTCTCAACAAATAGTGAGTCCTTTCCTCAGGAGTTTATATTCCTAGATTTATTAAATCCTGAACTGAACTTCTATATCCAATTACTTTCTAAGTCTTGCTTCATTATTCTGTTACATATATTTCTTTTTTTTCTGTCTTGTAACCAATACCAAAATGTTTTAGGATTACTACTTTGTAATAGAGTTTTAAATCTGGTAATGTTATACTCTTATTTTTGCTTTTCTCACATCTGTTATTTCCCTTAAGTTTCTAGACATTTTGTTCCTCTAAATGAAGATATATTATTTTTCTTAGTTCTACAAAGTAACTTCTTAGTATTTTAACTATATTCACAGAAAATCTCTGTATAGGCAATATAATCATTTTATATTATATTGATAAATCCATCAAAAAAGCATTTATTAAGTTCTTATTATGGACCAGATAGTGTGCTAAAAATTGGCAAAGCAAGGTAAAAATATTGTTTCTGCTCTTAAAGAGCTCACAGTGGTGGCTGGAAACTGGGGTAAAGGCAGTAGAGAAGAGGAGGGTAGTTGAAAATGGACCAGCCCTAGGCCCTACTATAATGCACAAGGCAGGGACTTGAATAATTAGTGCTGTGCATTTTACAGCCACTGTGTTGTCTAAACCAGAGGCTGAAGGAGGAAGGAAATATAATTCACTGGAAGATAGGCTATTGCTTTTCTATTGCTACTACTTCTTTGACATGAGTCCCTTTTCTGATGCTTTTTAATAAACTGGTTCCATGTTTACATAATTTTTGACATTTTGATGCTTATAGGTGAACTAAAAATCCCTAGCACAAAACTAGGAAACAGCCAAGTTCAGATATTCCCTGAGATTCCTTGGTTGGACAAATAGTCATAGAGATTATTAGGTTACCATTGAGATATGTTCAAGATTCCATAGATTGCAGTTCTGCACCTAGAACCATCATTTTGGTAGTCAGCATATGCGGGAAGATCCTAAGGGAATTAACCAGTTCCCAAAAAAAGTTGAAATCAAGATTCTAGATCCCAACACTGCAGTTATGAGCCAAGGATAATATTAGTCTAAATTTGCCAATTTATAATATTGATATGGGCCTTAATTTTCAGTGGATGAATGGATAGAATTTATAGGGAGACAGTTTTCAGATCAACATATTTATAATAATTAGAAAACTCTCCAAGAACAGAATAGCTTAGTATAAGGATGGGGAACCTGCAGCCTCCATGACACCTGTGGTGCTCTAGGTCCTTGGATGTGGCCTTTTGACCAAGTCAAAGTTTTACAGAACAGATCATTTTATTAAGGGGATTTGTTCTGTGAAATTTGGATTCAGTCAAAGGGCTGCACTTAAGGACCTAGATGGCCACATATGGCCTTGAGGCCACAGATTCTCCACCATTGGGGCCTTAGCACACCAAATAGGGAGCTCTCTGTAACTAAGTATTCACATTCATGTTGGATGATTATTTGTGAGATATATTATAGATGGAAGTCCTCAATTAGGTTGGGGATTGGTGGGCTGGCTAGTCTGACTCATCACTAGATGGCTTCTTTGTTAATTCCCTAGTCTGAGTATAATTCTATAGTTACTCTCAATATTTCCTGTCCTTTATTGCTAATATCTTAAAAAATCTTCAGATATTTACTATATTCTTTCTAAACTGATATTTAGAGAAACTGCCCAGTATTAAATCTGAACTCGTAGGCCAAGCTCTAATACTACTAAGCAGCCCATTACATTTTACTTCTATATATTACATTAATTTCAGAAGTTTTGACATCCTTATAAGGAACAAAATTCAGATAAATGAGTAACTTTTTTTTTTCTAGATCTAATGGGCTAAGTGAAAAGACAGCACATCTTCCTGGTATATTTGAATGAAATCTCAGAGGGCAAGTACAAAGGAAGATATTTTAATGTATGTTTAGTGTCAGTCTCTATTATATTTTTCTTGTCATATCATTTCTTTTCTTATATCCAAATTGTTTTAAATGCTAATGGTAGGGCTTCCACCTTCCTGCAAAAAAAAAACCAAACTATAAAAATCCTTAAGCTCTTCAAACGGCCAAACTATCCTCTCCTATGCAAGGAGGCAAAAGAAACTGGTTCATAGTCTAAAATTTCAGTTCATCATTCATTGTCACATTCACACAGCTTCAAAACTTGCTGAAAATGGGAAAAAATGCTAATTTTGGGTTTTTTTCCCTACATGATATTAAACCTAGAATAATAGACTTAAAGCTGTAAAAGCATCTTAGAATTAATTTGATTTAACTGTCTCATTTTATAAATGAGGAGAATAAGGCTCAGAAATGTTAAGTAACTTGCCAAAGATCACACAGGTAGACAGAAAGGTTTAGAATTTAGATTAATTCTTTGACTTCAAAATCACTACAACATGTAATTTCTTAAAGTTAGGCCCAGGAGATATTCACTTCTTCGTCCTAGTAGATGGTCAAGTGAGAGGTCTGTGCAGTACAGTGGCTACTCTGTTTATAGAGGATGAAACCACATTTGTGGTATTCACCTTTATCTGGGTCAGCTATGCCCAGGGCTCCATTACTGAGGGCTCCATTATCTCTCCTGGGCTGGAAGGCCTGAGGAGACGTTTTGTGCAGAGCCTGATGGACAGTATGTAGTGAGAAAAGGAGTGGAACTTGTATCCACTGATAGTGAAGATGGATTAATGGAATACTGCCATCATTCTGATTATGGAGGGGAGAGGCATATTTGATTTATTCACCCATCAACATCTCTCTGCATTTAGCTACATTTCTCCATTAAATTACTTTACCATATGTCATTATACATTTATACATGCATATGTACAACATTTAGACTAGAGATCACTTTGGCCAATGCTGAAAATTCCTAGCTACTGTCATTTCTGGCTAACATTTGTGCATTGGCTATGATGCATAAATAAACACACATATAGACTAAAACAATTAGTGTATAATCTCTCAAGGTGGACCACTTTTAATTAATCTCTAAATATTTAAAGGAATAATCTTTGAAAATGGTATAGTATGAGTGAAATTTTTTAAAATTATATAATATACTATATATATGTACACCTCTATATCTATATATCTATATCATAGCTGATAGCTAGAGTTGACTTCTCTTTCATGCAACTAATGTGCATTTAAATACACATTTTCTTGATATCTTGAATTGGATAATATTTCTGGTCTGCTTAGCAAATAATGGTGTGGGTTTTTTTATGTATGAATACAGATTTACCCAATGGGGTGTAGGAGCTTAAGGGAGTATAATTGTGTACATAATACATGGTGTTTATCTTTAAAGGAAACGCTTAATTATGGAAAAGTATTTTCCCAGACAATCATTTTATAATCCTCCCAGAGGCAGCCTTTCCATTTACTTACCAACACAATAAGAAAGGGAGGGATAAACTACAAAGAGACCAAACTTACATAACATAAAATACATGGAACAAAGTGAGCAAAGTAGGGAAATTCAATGTTTTGGCTGACATGCTTCCTTTGCATTCTTTTAACATAATTACTTTGCATTTAATTCGTTTTGCTGGGATAAAGTTAGAGGGATGTCTAAAAGGAGCACACAGTTTTTCTTGCTGAAATTCTATGTGGGGTCAAAATGATTTCCTGGGATTATAGAAGCATTTTCAACTAAATGTAACCAGGTATTCTCAAACCACTAATTTATTAAATGATTCCTTAGGCAAAATTGAATTGCAAGTGTAACTTATTGTGTACTCACCCATAGTTTACTTGAGAACATTTCTGAATACTCCTTATGTCTAAGTTTCTACAACTATAGGTAACAGGGTCCCCAGGAATTTTATAAACACTAAAGATAACAAATGCATTTTCAGACACAGGACAGTTTTCATTTTATCTCATTGAGAATGTAGAAAATCCCACAAATAATGCAAAAAACACACATAGGAGTCATACAAAATCAGTACAATTTTCTTTCCTGCCTCAGTTTTCCCCAAGATACCATGATATTCCACACTTAGAGACCCCTTAGTTGATACTGCATTAAGAAGGAACCAAACTTTGTCTTCTCACAACCAACAATCTACTAAGTTTCTCTTTCCCATTCAGACTTACAAAGCTCACTGGGGCAACTCCTTACCTCCCCACCAATCTTTTCCTCTCTCCTCCCCTTGCCTCCCTTCCTCTTCTTTCTCCTTTTGCATCATGCTCTTACTTGAGGGTGTTTTGCCCAAAAGAATGTAAATTTTGATGGTTCAAACCTACCTAGTTACTTAGGGTTTACTGGCTAGATATATTTCTCAAAGACCAAGCCTTGAACTAAATTCACCCTGCATTTCATTGATTGGACAACAATAGGTCCCTGTCCTGCCCAAGCACCAATTAATAGTTACTTGGGTCCTACTGGCTCAGAGTGAATATAAATGATAACTGTTTCTTTTTTGGCCAGGAGACCTGAGGGTCCTCCCAGTTTGAGATGTGTGTGTGTGTGTGTGTGTGTGTGTGTGTGTAGCTTAAAAAGGCCAAGGTCCCCCACTGCATTTTGGACCATCTTTACTCGTCCTGATCAATATCTGGACCCAGATGATTCTGGAGGAGAAAGTGAGGCGTTGTGACTTTGCACAGCCCTCCTCCCTCCCTCAAATCAAATGCAATTGCAAGTCACGTCATCATCTCCCTGGTGTCATGGTCCTCTTCAAGAATGAAGGGCAAACCACAACCCATAAAGCTAGGCAAAAAGCTGACTTTCCCATAAGTCTTTCATCCCATGCAATCTCTGTGGTATTTGACTTCCCCAGAAAGGATATACACTTGAGGCTGCTGGAGGGGAAACTCCTTTTTACCAGGTTAGTACTGTTCGAATAATTCGAAGTAATAGCAAGAAGGGATGTTTAGGTCTTTTCCTTTACAACATTGTTGCAATAGGCCCCTGAAATAATATTTGTAAAAAAGTGCTTATGTGTTTGGTAAATTGTAGGTTCTAGATATACTCTTATTCCCTTTATTCTCTTCCCTTCTCCTTACTCCTTCAATTATTTAGGACCATTTGAATTATCTTCTCATTTGCCAAAAAGAACATCGCATAGGAAATATGCACACACACCCCTGCCCCTGCCCTTTAGAGGATACTGAATCCCAGAACTAGGACTTACACACAAGGCAACTCTTGAGGAGACTGTGGCCAAAGAAACCTCTCTTCTCTTCCTGAAAGATGAGATTCTGAGATCTTGTCTATTCTGGAACTCTCTTCTCAGGCCACATAGGCAAGCACACATAGCTTGCTATATACTTCTAATGAAAGAAAGTCATTAGCAGTTCCTCCTCATGGATATGGGGGAATACTTGCAATATTCCTCTTTTTCTCACTACCTCCCGTATGCTCAGGATCACTTTAAAAGAAAGGTAGAAAAGGGAAAAGGTGAAAAAGCAAAATTATTAAATAAAGACTATCTTTATAGGAAAGTATACAAGGGAGACTCCTCTGACTAAAGTATGTCTTCTTTAGTCCAAACCAGTCCATCAATCTTAGGGATGGCCCAAAATCATTTAAACTTATCCCCCAGGAAGGCCAACTTATAGACCCATACCCTTTATAGGGAAATGTAGTCAAAAGTCTGATAATGGTGTATCACTTTGATGATTCCCCTGATCACCTTACTACCAAGATAATGTAAAGAATATTCACTTTCTCCTCACCTCTACCACTTAGAAGCTCTATTTTTTCTCCAAACTTAAGTCAAGAGCCACCTCCTACATTGTCATTCTGGTACACTAGATACTGGTATCTTCCCTTCCAAATTATCCCATATTTATTTTGAATATATATACATATATGTATATGTCAGTATACATATATATGTATGTCTATGAATGTGTACACATATATATATTGTCTCCTGTAATAAAGCATAAGCTCTTTTTTGGGGGTTGTTTCTTTTATGTTTCTGTATCTCCAGGGCCTAACACAGTACCTGGGCAACAGTAGGTAAGCAATGAATGTTTCCTGCTTTCTTGATTAATCTTCAGTCATAAAGAACTTTGGAAAGTCTAACAATTATATAAATGTCGGTTAATATTAAAGAAAGCATTGCAGTGCAGTGGTAATCATGCTGACCTTGAAGTCTTAAGATGTGTATTAAATGCATGGTTCTTCCACGTACTAACTGTGTGACCTTAGGCAAGACACAGAGCCCGAGTACCCATATCTACAAAATGAGAATAGTAATACTTGCACTATGCACCTCATGAGATCATTGTTAATAAATGTGCTTTGTAAAGGTACAATATCACCAACATTTTGCACTGCTTGGAGATGGGGGTGGTGATGGAGAATAAGGAAGGAGGATAATGGAGTGATTTAACTCTACAGGCATCAATAACTAATATTGCCTCAATATTTTCTGGTTTGGTAAGTGCTTTGCCAATGAATTTGCATACGTTGGATTGCTGCCAAGCATTTGCTTGCTGATAAAATTATTTTCCTACTAGTTTCAAGAAAAAGAACCTTGTTACCATGGAATTCTGATAAAACATTTAAAAGTGGTACATTATTCAAACCACCTTTGGAGTCATTTGCATGCCAATGGAAAATTTCTTCACATCCAGGTAAAATTTAGATTTTAATATAGAATGGAAAAAAATAATCTATATTCCCCTGAATTTTAGGGACTGGTTGCATTTTGCTTTTTGACCTGCACTGTCTGATATTTTCTCAAATAAAAATGATATTAGTTTGTTGAAAACAGTCAGGAAGCCCACAGGATACCACTTTAAGTGCTCAGTTCTGATATTACTAAAATATGAACTTGTTGATCATCTCCCTTTGCTTTTCTTTCTGTCATCTATTCAGGGCTTCACTAGTAACTTTTGCCTCACTTACTAAAATAAGCTGAGAACCTTTACAGTTTCATAGTTCTGTGATATTTTCTTTGCAAGTGTTATATTATATTCAATTGTACCTGTGACATTGCCAGAAATGTCACCAACTATAATGATCCTCCCCTACCTTGAACAGATACTGGAGGTGAACAGTTTGACACCTTTGCAGTTAGCTCCCTACCATGACATTTATTCTAGGAGTTATCAAAATGTTCAATTGTTTTGGAGTTTACAGTTTCAAAATTTTCCAAGTTGAAAGTGAACAATGTAGACAGTATGGTGAGGTGAAATAGCAGGGGTTATGGAATCAGGGAATCCAAATTGAAGTCTATTTTTTTCCAATTAATACCTGTATTATCTTGGATAAGTAGCTTAACATCTCTGGGGTTCAGTTTCCTTATCAGTAGAATGAATGTATTAGAGAAGATGACTTCTAAGAGCCCTTCTAGCTCTACTCTCAAAACAGACATAAAATTGCAACACCAGCCACCTTGATCTTTCAAATTCCCTGGACTAATCCTATTCCTGAATAGCTTCCTTTGATCAACAGGCTAAATTCATTGGCAAGTTGTGTACTGGCTAATCTACACTGCTCTCTTCTCTCACTTCCTGTGAACCCTCCTCTCTACCCCTACACCTTCTTATTACTGATCTTGCCCTTCTGAGCCTCAGCCTTAGATTACTACCTCTGTCCACTGTGTTCATTTCTTTTCACCTGTCGCTGAACACTCAGGGCTAGAGAAAATTGTGAAAATCTGAAGATTTATTCCATTGCAAATTTATGTTGATTTATGTTACATAATCTTACTTGAGCCCTCACTGTGTCAGGGTAATCTTTTTACACCTCCCTAACTGGCTCACTATTCCGTTCAACACTACTTTATCCTTCATCTAACTTTCCATGACTCCACTTTCATGCTCTCATATCTTGCCTTGCATCTCACTAAAATACTGAGACCATTTACTGAGAATTTCTTCTTATCCCCTCCTCATCTCACATCCCTCAGACTTAGATGCTTCTGCAACTATCTACTCCTTCACCCCATCTCACATAGAGAGGTGACCCTACTTGTCAAGGCAAAATCCTTTAGTTGTCCAAATGATCCCATTCCAGCCTTTCTTTTCCAGAATCTTGGATCTTCTATCATCCCTGCTCTCTCATTAATCTTAAAATCTCTCCCTGTCTACTGGCTGCTTTCCTACTGCCTATAAATATGCCCATGTCTCCCCCAGCCTCAAAAAGCCCTTATTTGATCCACCCACTCCTACTAAGTATATATCTTATATCTTTCCTCCCTTTCATGGCTAAACTCCATAAGAAGGTCATTTACAAACAGTGCTACCACTTCCTATCCTCTCCTACTTCCCTTAACTACCTGCAGTCGGCTTTTCAGCTTCATAATTCAACTGAAAATAATCTCTTCAAAATGTATAATGGCCTCTTAATCACCAGATGTAATTACCTTTTCTCAGTCTTCTTTATTCTTAACTTTTTTTCCAGCTTTAGACACTGTTGATCACCCTCTTCTATTTGATATTCTCATTGGTGAGGTTTAGACTGTGGGAGCCCCCTTGAACTCCCCTTGAATCTTCCCACTAGATGAGGCATTTGCCTAAGGCCATAAGCCTTCTATTATTGCTAGGCCCAAATCTCTAAGCTAGGTTACTCTAACCTAGCCTGGCCCTCCATTGTCTGGCTACTTCCCAACCTTGATCCTATCAAAGTGCCCAAACCTGTTACCCTTAAACTAGCCTAGCTCTACATTGTCTGTTATCTCCAGATAGCCTACATCTACTTCCCACCCTTAAATCCCATTCTTTTGGTCCCTGGAGTTTGACCTCACCCCAGTCCCATCAAGCTCCTCCTTAGACTCTTCCTCAAGACCCTCCCTAAACCCCTCCTTCCATCACCCCAGGACCACGCTAGATTCCTCCCACAATCTTTCTGTATATAAGTTTCATCTTGCCTCCATGAAGGGACTCAGAATCAATCTACCTCAGATGGAATCTGGCCCGCTTGTGGAAACGAGCATCACCAATGGTGAGATTTCTTAAGGCAACCCAATATGGCAAATCTATAATAAACTTTGTTTTTCCCTTTGGTGGAGAAGGCTTGAGTAGAACTCATTTGAGCAAGACCCAGTGTGTTGGTCTTTTGGGGTCTTGGGCACCCCTAAAAACATGGTTCCCTGACCCCATCAAAACTATTTATCATCTTTCCTCCTAAGTCTTCCCCAACTTCCTAACTTTCTTATTACTGTTGAACATACCACCATTCTCCTAGTTACCCAGGCTTGCAATCTAGGTTTCTTCTTCAATTTCTCACTCTTTTATCATACTCATGTCCAATCAATTGCCAAAACCTGTCAATTCTACTCTCTTGTAAATGACATTTTTTTCTCCTCTGACACTGCCACCTCTTTGGTACAGGCCCTCATTACCTCATACTTAGACTATTTCAACAGCTTTTGGGTGGCTCTTCCTGACTCCTCTCTCTCAGTACTAGCCCATCTTCCACAAAGCTGTCAAACTGATCTTAAAGCACAGGTCTAACCATGTCACTGCTCCCTCCTTCCCTCCCTTCCTCTTTCCTGAAAGACCAAACCTTAAAACCGTTTCACTCTGGAGCTCATAGATTGGACCACAGTAGGTCCCTACCCAAGCACCACTTAATAGCTACATTTTGGGCCCTCCTGGCTCAGAGTGAATGTCAATGGTATCTTTCTCTTTTGATAAGCAGCTCTGAGGGTCTTCCCCTCCCAGCTATATATTTTTTTTAAATTAAAGAGGCAGTCCCTTGACTTACTTCTTTAAGAGGCCTATTCACTGAATGGGCATTACCTCACTCAAAGTGAGAATCTGAAAAGGCCTTAGCCTAAAATGGCCAGTGTCTCCTATTGCATCTCTAGTCCTCCTGATGAATATCTGGCCACTGGAGCCAGATGGCTCTGGAGGAGAAAGTGAGGCTAGTGACTTTGCACAGCCTTCCCTCACTCAAATCAAAGTCAACTGCAAGTCATGTCATCATTTCCCTGATGTCATGGTCCTCTTTGAAAATGAAGGACAAACACCCTTCCCACCATTCAGTAAACTCCAGGGGCTTCTTACTGACTCTAGTATCAAATATAAAATTCTCTGGTTTTTCCCTTCATAACCTGGACCCTTTCTATTTTTCCAGCCTTCTTATACCTTACCCACATTTCATGTACTCTGCTTGCCAGTGACACTGGCCTTCTTGGTATTCTTCGCACAGGATTTTCTAGCTCTCTAGATTTAATGCCTTTTCATAGGCTATCCTGCATGCCTGGAAGTCTCTCCTTTCTCTTCTCTACTTCCTGGCTTTCTTTATAGTCATGGCTAATTCCCACAATTTGCAAAAGGATGATTTTCTAATATTCCTTAAAGTTAGTGCCTTCCTTCTGATATCATCTCCAATTTATCCTGAATATGTCCTGTTTGTTCTTAATTCCTTTCAGGTTGTCTCCCTTATTACACTATGAACTCCTTTAGTGCAAGGACAATTTTTTTTGTTTTGCTTTTGTTTTGCCTTTCTTTGTATCCCTAACACTTAACACACAGTATCTGGCACAAAGCAAGTACTTAACAAATGCTTGTTGACTTGACTTGTCTTGACATCCCTGTACAAAATAATATAACAACCGTTTTCAAGAGGAAGGACAGTGCAACAAATTACATCATATCCAACATTTTGAAAAGATCATTCAGTTAATAATATGGCTTGAAGATTAGTAATTTAAATAGAAATATTTTACATAATTCAGTAGGTTTACTCCTTATAAACTTTTTGTCCTTCATACCTTGATACTAGGAGACTACTGATGTCTTGTTGGTTTGTTCATTTCAATCTTTTCCTCCCTTGTTATTTAAGAATCAGAACTGTTGGTACAAGACTTTATAAATGAAAAAAAAAATTAGGCTCATAGAGGCTGTATGATTTACCTGGAGTCATACAGCTAGAGAGTATCAGAGATGGATTTGAACCATGCCCCATCAGTTTTGTGTTCTTTCCACTAAACTCCACCAGTCCATAACTGAACTGAAGACCCCTCATCAATAGTATTCTTTAACACAGGTAAATCCAAATAGTTTTGACACCAGTGAGAAAATCATTTTTAGGGCTTTTTTCTAGACTATTAAAATCATTTTAAATCCCTCGAAGTTTCTGATACATATGGCATTGATTTGGAAACAGTTGAACCTCAGGGGAAAGTTCGGATTTGATTTTGTTTCAAGTATAAATTGCAATCCAGTCAACAAGCAAAAACAAAACCATTCTTTTCTTCTGTAGGTAATTTATAATTCCCACTATAGTTTCTAGACTGGTTCTTAGTAGTGAAGTCCAAGAAATTCATATTCTCCTTTCAGGTACTAAAATAAGATAAGAATAGGGTTGGAAGGGCTTAAACTAACATAGATCAACCACAGCAATTTTTTTTAAAAGACTCATTTATTCCACTAAAGCCCTATTCTGTTGCCTTATTTTGAAATTGATCCTGGATTTTCTAAGGCTAAATAAGTGGATCTAAAACTCTATCAGATTCTACCAAACTGGAAATGTTTTGATTAGAGGTCATTTTCTGCAAAACGCCTTTCCTTGTCTTGCCATCTCTCAATCTTTGCCACTGCTAGTACCTTCCCTCTGGGATTACCTTCCATTTATAGTGTGTTCACATCTATCTATCTATCTATCTATCTATCTATCTATCTATCTATCTATCTATCTATCTATCTATCTACCTACCTACCTACCTACCTATGGATTATTTATTGAATCTATAGACACATATTTTGTATGTACATAGTTATTTGCATGTTGCCTTCTCCATGAACTCCTTTGCATTTTACTTTCTTTGTCTCCCCAGTACTTAGCACAGTGCTTGGCACTTAATGAGTTCCATCTATTAATTGATTGGTAATAAATTGCAAGTCTGTCATTAAAGGAGCAGTCTGATATCTAAATAGGTCCATAGAGATGTATCATCAACAGAAAGTTAGCCATCATGTGATGAGCTTTATCAGCTACATCAATTCATCAAGGTCATTTACTCAGGTATAGAGGGATTATAATTTAAACTAGTGGGGATTTGGGAGTGGGATACCACATGAATGATATCACATTTCCCTGTCTGGTAAATGGAATTCTTAAAGTGTCGAAATAGAAAATAATTCTATCTCCTTGACTAAAAATACAATTTGTATTAATATGAAGATTCTACCCTGAGTTAAAGCTCCTTGCCACTAAGATGGGAAAACTCACATGTTTTAGGAAGAAATAAGGATTGAATATTTACTATGTATATAACACAATACCAGATGCTACGAGGATTACAAGAGATGTATAAATGATGGTTCCATTCAAAGAACCTTAAGATATATTTTGGAGGGTAATATATACACAAAACCCAAATAGACAACAAAACAATATATTATAAAGTTCTAAATTATTCAGTTTGGACAGTAAGTATAGTAGGAATCAGAGAAAGGAAAGATCAATATGAATCAGGGTACTTTGAGAAGGAAAAGAAAGTATTTGAGCCGGATTACCCAAGATGATTGGGGCAGCTAGGTGGAACAGTAGAGAGAGTGCTGGGCCTGGAGTCAGAAAGACCCAAGTTCAAATGTGACCTCAGGCACTTACTAGTTGTTTGACTCTGAGCAAGTCACTTGACCCTGTTTGCCTCAATTTCCTCATCTATAAAATGATCCAAAATAAATGATCCAAACAAGGAATTAGCAAGCCACTCTGCCAAGAAACACCCCAAAAGGGTCCCAAATAGTTGGATGTGACTGAAATGACTAGACCTCCACAACAAAACCCAAGATGACTAGGATGTGACTAGATGAGAGAAAAACAGAGCTATAACATAGGCAAAGCCATAGAATGAACGTGGTGTTTGTTGGGAACAATGAAAATCCTGCTAATCCAACTCACTAATGGTCCAGTGAGGTCCAGTAGGCCCTCATAAAATGCTCTAAAGTTTCAGGTACTTTGCAGGTCAGCACATATTCAAAACTTCATCTTAAAAGCTCCTTTAAATATTCTTAAATTTATTAGGCCAAGGAGAGGACACATTTGCTCAAAGCAAAAAGTCACACTGGGGAACACTACTCCACGGTTTATCACATTGCCAGTAGGGTAGGGGAGAATATACAGGAAATACACATTATCTGAGAACATATGTGGAGGGGCATGTGTAAGGTACAAGGAACATGCAAAACAGACATAGGAAACATGTATGGCTAGGGAACACACATGGTTGTAGCAACTCATGTCTCTGCTTCATGCTACTCTCTCTACTGGGTGTCTATGCTGAGCTTCCCTCTGTTTTCATTTGTGTTTCTTCAGCCACAATGCTAAAACTTCCTCAGTACAGGAATGGTCTATTTATCATCTCTTTAGATTGATAACCAGGGGATCTATCATTAGTTTCTTTGTGATGCATCCTAGCCAGATGCACCCAGCCAATGGTATGCTGATAGATGTTTAATAACTGGCTCATTTAAAAATGTATGTACAACATATTTTAAAATTCAATTTATATTATTAACCATTTCTCTATCACCTTCTTAAATATAGACAGTCAATAAAGTAATAAATTAAGATCCAACTTGTACTATTTACCAACTTCTGGGGTATAAATGTTCACAATGAAAACTGAATACTTGTCTATCATGAGCTACTACAGCCCTGTACTCAACCATCTAGCTTGAGATGCTATAGGCTTTTTAAAATCTTCTTTATAAATGCTTTTTAACTTGTTGCCATTTTACCTGCTGCCTCAGTCTAAACTTTTATCTGACTTATTCTCCAAAATTCTTTTAATTCCTGTTTTTCCCCTGGGTCAATAACTTAGGTCAATTTTAAATCATCCCAGGGACTTAGCAAAGCTGTATGGTATGCCAGCATCAAAGAAGATGCAGTGCTCTATGAGCAAAGCAGAATTGGAGTAGCTTAAAAGAAATGTGAGATGCACAAACTTAAAGATGTTTCCACTCCAAATGTTCATGTGGACTATTTGTGCCCAACCTGCGGTAGAGCCTTCTGAGCTTGTATTGGTTGGATCAGCTATAGTCATACACATTCACTGTACCTTGACTCCAACATAGTAATGCCATTTTGGTTCTCTTGAAACATGAAGGACAACAATCAATATGACCATGGGAAAATAGCTGTCAGTGGTCCAGGAAACTAACTTATAGACAAGTTAGAAGTGTGTGGCTAATCTGTATTGGTGTATTACCAAGCACCCTAGCACACCCAGGATGGCCTGTTAGCACAGGCTCTTTGATCTGCTTTTATAAAGGAAAGACAACTTCAAAGAGGTTGACAATCCTACTTTAATTAAACAATGCAGATTTTATTCTATCTAACCTTCTCACAAGGGTTGCTGAACACCAACTCCCACAGCATTCCCTAATCGCCCTTCTCATAGGGGCCAGCAAGAAGGGGGGGAGCAACTCCCCTTATGTCTTGATGGGGCCAATTGAGACAGGTACAACTTGTGCATTCTCCTAAATCCCCTCAAGCCTCTGTGGGGGCTGGTTGAGGCAAGCACAGATTCCTAGCTTGTGCATTTTAACCATAAAGGTTCCCCACTCATTGACCAGTGCCCACCTGCTTTATACTTGTGCTCTACCCCTCCAGGGTCCTGACCTTTACAATCTAAATAGGTGACACCTGGCCCTCACAATGTACATGGGTTGTGGTGGAGATGTTTTGAACCATAGAACTCATATCCAACACCTGAGAAGAAGAGATTGTTATGGCCATGGATCCTGGAAAAACCAAACTCCTTATGCTTACAATTGATGAAGAGAATGTCCATACCTAGAATTTCCTACATTGATTAAATCACAGGTCTAGATTAAAACAACAACACTGAAAAATAGAAATTGTAGAAATAAAACTCACATAGTATTTAAGGTTCAAAATATGCTTTCCTCATAATAATCCTATGGAACAGTACAAATGTGGAGATGAGGAAATTGAGACTCAAGCTCAGAAAAGTTAAGTGACTTGCCTAGGGTCACACAGCCACTAAGTATTAAAGCTGGGATTGGAACCCTAGTTTTTAGACTGCATGTCTAGTCCTCTTTCCATTACACTATGTTGATTAAATCAGTGATAAACTCAAAGAATTTTATATTCCATCATTTCAGTCTGCCCAATGATATACCCTTTGTCTTCTTTCAGCTTTAATACAATTAGAGCAAATTTGTATCATGCCTCCATTGGCAAGATTAAATAAGCAATTTCATCAAATACATGGGTAATTCAAATTAGCTACTTCGCTTTCCATAAAATTGACCCATTTTGCTTCACTTTTCTGGGCAGTTGTCTAATTTTTCTGTTTGCCTTATCATTAATGTTAACCTTTCAGGGTACCCATGGCAAAAAAAAGATAGGAGGAAAAACCCTTCTTGACTGCTACTCTGTATCAAAACCTGCTGATTTCTTTTGATCTATTTATCAACTTATTTCATTTCCTTATTTGAGTAGTAGTTAAAAGAAATTGAAATAGGGGATTGCCAACCCTTAGCTTAGAATCAGACTGTATGGGTTGTGTTACTATCCCTCATGGCTCTTCTTGAATTCCATCCCCTTCAAACTGATTTCTTGGCCTTAATAGCTGACTCACTGAGGTTGATGACTATATTCAGGGGTAGGGAACCTGCAGCCTTGAGGCCACATACTGAATCCAAACTTCACAGAACAAGTCCCCTTAATAAAAGGATCTCTTCTGTAAAACTTGGACTCAGTCAAAAGGCCTCACTCTAGGACCCAAAAGGCTACATGTGGCCTTGTACTGTTAATGGGAATGGGAAGACCTTTCCCATCCATTAATAGGCCCATGTGACCTGCTTTGAGCCTGAGTCACATGGGGCCTGTGGTAGGAGGAGCTCACCAAATGGGTGGAACAGGAAGGGGTGGAGCAGGAAGTGAGAGGGAGACAGAGCAGGGAGAGGGAGAGAGAGAAAGAGAGAGAGAGAGAGAGAGAAGGAGGGAGAGAGGGAGGGAGGGAGGGGCAGGCATTGGCAGAGCAGCTAGTTTGAGAGAGGGAGGGAGTGATTTTGCCTAAGGGAGCCTGTTTGTGGGGAGGCCCTGACTGAGGGAAGGCTTGGGGATGGAGGTGCTCCCTGCATTAGTAGAGTATATAAACTCCTTTGTTACTATGATGGATTTGGCTTTCTGGTGTTTGAATAAATGTCCTGGTTTTGTCTTTGAGCAAGAGGTCCTATTATATTTTGTGGTTTAAACCTGGAAATATGCCAGCATATTCATAGCAGCTGCTGTGGGTATCGCATTTGCAATATAGGCCTCAAGGCTGCAGGTTCCCTACCCCTGCTAGGTTCTTGCTAGACATAGTCAGTCAATTGTTTTAGGATTTTAATACTGCCAATGGTCTGGGTCCAAAGAAAACCTCATCTGTGCTACAGGAAACAAATATGATGATGATGATGATGATGATGATGATGATGATGATGATGATGATGATGGTGGTGGTGATAATATCTACCCTGAGCTATCTAGCAAGCAGTCAGCCACAAGCCACTTTTTTTTCCTATAGGAAACTCTTTCTTATACATAAGGAGAATTTAGCTATCATGCACAATTAGTAATAATTTACTCTTTGCTATATGAAAAGAGCAAACAAAATTATCACATTAGCTCTATTTTTAAGAAAGCAAATCCTAGCTACTTCACTTGTAAGGTTACTTGTGAAACAATTTGATGAGGAATTTTAGTATAGACATATTATACACACATGGTGCTAGGTTATTTTGGCATGATTTCCTTAGATTGAGGATCTGTTGAGACATCTTGGAAGTCTAGATAAAACACTTTACAGTATTTGCAACTGTCAAAGACAATACTCCGTGCTCTTAGTTTACAACTTCTACACTTACACAATTTGTACTGTGATGAACCGATCATTAAAGCAATGCAGATAGTAGCAAATATAATGAAATACTATATGCTTGATGGGCAGTAGTGGGGTGAAAGACAACACAAAGATAAAGATAATCATTAAAAAAAAGAATCTACAAATGACCCATGAGAGGAAAAAGCTACATAATATATACATGTGTACATACTATATTCAAACTTGAGACCAGCCAATAATAGTTATTAGAGAGTTGGCTTCCAAGTTAGGATGACCTGGGTTCAAGTTTTGAGCTGAGCTTTTAGTGTATTCTTGTGTGATGCTTGACAAGTCATTTAACTCCTCAGTGACTCCTGGAAACTCTCTAAGACTACAAATTGCATGGCAGGTACCGTAGTCACTAGTAGAGGCAGTTTTTGCATCAGAGAACTCCCAAGATTAATGAACTATGGTTCTAGGTACACATACAGATGTACTTAGTATACACAATAGTAAATGCCCATAATAATCTAGTGTTTGACATACTCAAGATCCAAGATTTTGAGATAAGAAATCACTATTTGACAAAAATTGCTGAGGAAACTGGAAAGCAGTTTGGCAGAAATTATATACAGACTAATATCTCATATGATATATTGAGATATTGGTCAAAATGGGTGCATGATTTAGATATAAAAGATGATATAATAATCAAATTACAGGAGCTTGAAATATTTTCCCTTTCCAATTTATGGATAATGGAAGAATTTATGAACAAACAAAAGATAGAGAGTATTATGGGATGTCAAGTGGTTAATTTTGATTACAAGTTAAAAAGGTTTTGTGGAAACAAAGCCAATGCAGCCTAGATTAGAAGGAAAGCAGGAAACTGGAAGATTTTTTTACAGCAAGTTTCTCTGATAAAGGCCCCATTTCTCAAACGCATAGAGAACTGAGTCAACTTCATAAGAAAACAAGTCATTCTTCAGTTGATAAATGGTCAAAGGATATGAACAGTCAGGCTTCAGAAGAAGAAATAAAAGTTATCTGTGGTCATATAAAAATGCTCTAAATCACTATTAATTAGAGAAATGCAAATTAAAACAAATCTGATGTATCACCTCAGACCTATCAGATTGTCTAGTATGACAGGAAAAAATGACAAATGTTGGAGGGGATGCAGAAAAAATAGGATCACTGAAACACTTTTGGTGGAGTTGTAAACTGATCCAGCCATTCTGGGTAGAAATTCAGAACTATAACCCAAACAGCTATAAAACTGTGCATCTTCTTTGACCCAGCAATGCCAGTACTAGGTCTGTATCTCAAAGAGATCAAAGAAAAGTGAAAATGGTATATATGTACAAAAATATTTATAACTTCTCTTTTTGTTGTGGCAAAGAATTGGAAATTGATAGAATGCCCATAAATTGGGAAATGGCTGAACAAGTTGTGGTATATGATTTTGATGGAGTACTATTGTGGTTTAAGAAATGACAAGTGGGATGTTTTCAGAAAAATATGGCAGGACCTAGAGGAACCGACGCAAAGTGAAGTGAGAAGAACCAGCAGAACATTGTACACAATCATAGCAATATTGTATGATGAGCAACAGTGAACGATAGTCATTCTCAGCAATGCAATGATCCAAGACTGTTCTGAAGGATTTACAAAAAAAAATTATATCCACCTCCAAAGAAAGAACTGGATTCTGAATGCAGAGATTTACACATTCTTTTTTTTTAACTTTATTATTCTTGGGAGTATTTTTGTCTGCATTTTCTCTTGAAACATGGATAATATGGAAAAGTTTTGCATGGCTGCATATATATAATCTATATCAAATTGCCTTCTCGAGGACGGGGGTGAGGAAGAAGGGAGGAAGAAAATTTGGAACTCAAAATTTTTGAAAGTGAATGTGACAAATATTTACATGTAAATGAGAAAAATTTTTAAAAATTGTATATATATAAAATGAATTTATAAATTCATCCAAGATTTGTGATTTCATTGGTAGAGTACAAAAAAAGATGTCAATCCATCTGCATTTTATTATTTGATTAATTTATTAGTAGTAATTTATTAGATAGCCTCTTGAGACTCGGAGAGCTTCAGTAACTTGTCCATGATCAATCAGCTCTCAAGTTTCAAAAGTAGGATTTGAACCCAGGACTTCTTGCCTCCAGGTCGAATCCTCTAACCAATATTCCATTTCATATAAATATATGGTTTAAAATTTTGAATTGCTTTCTAGTTTACTGGCAAAAATATTAAAGCAATGCAATAACAGACATGGGAAATGCCATTCTACTAGGATGAGTGCAACTACAAAGTGGTGGGGAAAAAATAATTTCTAAATTTAGTCTTTATAAAATCAGTGTTGAAAAGTCTAGAGCTTAATTCACAACAGTGTTAGCCACTATCAAATAGCTTTGATTTTGGAGTCAGAGGATCTGAGTTCAAATTTTGATCCTGTTTACATAGTAATCTATAAATTCCTAGGTATGTGCTTTGATCTCTTGATTTGTATTGGGGCTTGTATTAGACTTATGTCTTCTTAATTTTCTCCCCACTGAAGTCTCCAAATCTGACCAGATCTGTCTTGCTGCTTTTACCATCAATGCCTTTATAGAATAGGGTTATGATATGTGACCTCTAACCTCAAAGTTTCTATAATCTGGTTGGTGAAGTTGGAAATGAAAATGTTACTATTTAAGGAAAAAATACGGAAGCAGAGCCAAGATGGCAAAGTGAAAGTAGGAACTTACCTGAAGTCTCCCACAAACTCCTTCAAATACCTCTAAAAAGTGAATCTGAACAAATTCTAGAGCTGCAGAATCCACAAAGAGATAGAGTGTGGCAGATTTCTAGCCCAAGAAAACCTGGAAGGGTCGACAGGAAGGGTCTCTTGCAATGGGCTGAGACAGGGGCACGGTCTAGCACACAGGCTACATCAGCACTGACTCGACCACAGCAAAGCCAGAGCAGACCCTAGCAGACTCTATCACTGGCAGCAGTGGCAATTCCCAGACACACACAGCACAGGAGAGCAGTCTGTCGGCACTGAGTGAGAGAGAAGTGCAGTTCTATGCAGAGCCTGTGGCAGTGGCTATCAGTCCCAAGATGTTTGAAAGTCACCTATTTAAACTTCTGGGAGCCAATATGGCAGAGTAAACAGTAAGTGGCTCTTACCTTCCCTTGTTGACCTTGAAAAACCCAGAGGATATTGCCCCAGGAAAAAATCCTGGAATAGTGGAGCCAGAAGAAAGATGGGGTACGACAGTCTTTTAGCTCAGGAGGCTAGGAGGATTAATGGGAAAGGTCCCTCTTGCTGTGGCTAAAGAGCACCAGTACAGGACAGGAGGTATTCCAGCAAACCAGCAGCAAGCCCCATCTCAGCATACAAGAGGGAGATCCTGAGACTAAGGTGGTGGAGCAAGCAAGTGCCGACACCAGACACACACCAGCCACCACCACCAGCTCTAGCTCAGCATCAGTTAAACTACCAGACCACTACAACATCCAGTTGCCAGCACCTGAGGCCCCAGCACAGAAAACCAGTAACCATGTCCCAAGCCCCCAGGACAAGAAGTCTGTGATACTGCCTTCTGGTCCCCAGAAGAAGAGATCAAATTTAAAATCCAGAAGAAAAAGGCAAACAATACGAGCAAGAAGAATAAAAAAAATCATTGACCATAGAGAAATATGTTGATGACAGGGAAGATCAAAACACAAATTCAGGAGAGGACAGCATGGTCAATATATCCACACCTGAAATCTCAAAGGGGAATATGAACTTATCTCAAGTCCAAAAATTCTTCTTGGAAGACCTCAAGAAGGATTTTAAAAGTCAAAAAAGAGATGTAGAAGAAAAATTTTAAAATACAATTGACAAAATAGGAAAAAGGACACTGAAGAAAACAACTCCTTAAAAGTAGAATTGGCCAAATGGAAAAGGAGGTACAAAAGGTAATGGAAGAAAACAATTTGTTAAGAATTAGAATTGGGCAACTGGAAGCTAATCAGTCAAATAAAATCAAAAGAATAAAAAAATAGAAGAAAACATGAAATACGTCATTGGAAAAACAACTGACCTGGAAAAAAGATACAGGAGAGATAATTTAATAATTATTCATCTCCCTGAGAACTATGATGAAAAAAGGAACCTGGACAGTGTCGTTCAAGAAATCATTAAGGAAAACTTCCCTGGGGTCCTAGAACCAGAGGGCAAAATAGTCATAGAAAGAATCCACCAATCACCTCCTGAAAGAGATCCCAAATTGAAAATGCCAAGGAATATTGTAGCCAAATTCCAGAATTATAAGATCAAGGAGAAAATACTACAAGCAGACAGAAAGAAACAATTCAAATATTGTGAAACCACAGTCAGGATTATGCATGACCTTGCAGCTTCCACATTAAAATATTGGGGGGGGGGCTTGGAATATGATATTCCATACGGCAAAGGAGCTTGGATTACAACCAAGGATCAATTATCCAGCAAAATTGAGCATATTCTTTCAGAAAATTTGATCTTCAAATACAAGACTCAAGAGAGGCATAAAAAGGTAAACAGGAAAGGGAAAAAGCTCAACATGTTATTCAATAAGGACAAACTGTTTACATCTCTACATGGGAAGATGATACTTACGACTTTGAAAACTGTATCTTTATTGCCTCATATAGAAGGGAAATATGGAGACAGAGGGGATGGGTTTAAGTCAATTTTGATGTGATGATAAAAAACCTAATTAACACTGAAAAAAATTGTAATGGAAGAAAAGGGTAAATTACATCACATGAAGAGGCACAAAGACATATTATGTAGAGGGAAAGAAGGGAGAGAAATTAGCATTGTTTGAACTTTACTCTCATTGGATTTGGCTCAAGGAGGGAATAACGTATCTAGTAAGGTATAGAAATCTAACTTTCCTATAAGCAGAGTTGGAGAGAAAAGGGGAAAGAAAAGGGAGGGGTGCTGATAGAAGGGAGGACAGATTGAGGGAGCCAGTGAACAAAAGGAAACCTCTAGTGAGGAGGGAAAGGGAGAAAGGAGAAAGAAAAGTGTAAATGGGTGAGGGGGAATACGATGGCGAGAAAGACACAGATAGTAATTATAACTGTGAATGTGAATGCGATGAACTCTCCCATAAAATGGAAGAAGATAGCAGAGTGGATTAAAAATCATAATCCTACAATATGTTGTTTACAAGAAACATTTAAAACAGAGGGATACACACAGGGTAAAGGTAAAGGGCTAGAGTAGAATATATTATGCTTCAGCTTAAGCACAAAAAAAAAACAGGGGATAGAAATCCTGATCTCAGACAAAGCAAAAGCAACATAGATCTAATTAAAAGAGATAAAGAAGGAAACTATATCCTACTAAAAGGCACTATAGACAATGAAGCAATATCATTACTAAACATATGCACCAAGTAGTATAGCATCCAAATTCTTAGAGAAGTTAAGGGAGTTAAAGGAAGAAATTGACAGCAAGCTATACTAGTGGGGGACCTCAATCTCCCCCTCTCTGAACTGTATAAATCTAACCACAAAATAAAGAAGTTAGGGAGGTGAATAGAATTTAAGAAAAGTTAGATATGATAGGCCTCTGGAGAAAACTGAATGGGGATAGAAAGAAATGTTCCTTTTTCTCGGTGGCACATGTCACCTACACAAAAAATGACTATGTACTAGGACATTAAAAACCATACAATCTGATGCGGAAAGGCAGAAATATTAAATGCATCCTTCTCATATCATGATGAAACAAAAATATGTGTGGTAAAGGGCCATGGAAAGATAGACTAAAAATCAATTAGAAACTAAATAATCTAATCCTAAAGAATGAGTGGGTCAAACAACACATTATAGAAACAACTAATAAACTTCATCAAAGAGAATGACAATAATGAGACAACATACCAGAACTTATGGGATGCAGCAAAAGCAGTTCTTAGGGAAAGTTTTATATCTCTAAATCATTAAATTAATAAAATAGAGAAAGAATAGATCAATGAGTTGTGCATGGAACTAAAAAAGCTAGAAAAAGAACAGTTAAAACCCCCCAACTAGATACCAAATTAGAAATACTGACAACCCAAGAATGGATTAATAAAACTGAAATTAAGAAAACTATTGAACTAATAAATAAAACTAAGAGCTTGTTTTATGAAAAAAAAACCCAATGAAATAGATAAACCTTATGGTTAATTTGATTTTAAAACAAGAAAGAAGAAAAACAAATTACCAGTATCAAAAATGAAAAGTGTGAATTTACCACCAGTAAAAAGGAAATTAAATCAGTCATTAGAAACTATTTTGCCTAAATATATGTCCACAAATTTGACAATCTTGGTGAAATGGATGAATATTTACAAAAGTATAAATTGCCCTTATTAACAGAGGAGGAAGTAAAATACTTAACCCCATCTCAGATAAAGAAATTGAACAAGCCATCAGTGAACTCCCTAAGAAAAAAAATCTCCAGGGCCAGATGGATTTACAAGCAAATTCTATCAAACTATTAAAGAACAATTAATTCCAATACTATATAGACTGTTTGGGAAAGGAAGGAGTCCTACCAAATTTTTTTTTTATGATACAAATATGGTACTTAAGCCTAAACCAGGAAGAGTCAAAACAGAGAAAGAAAACTTTAGGCCAATTTCCCTAATGAATATAGATGCCAAAATTGCTAATAAAATATTAGCAAAAAGATTATAGCAACTTACCATAGGAATAATATACTATGACCAGGTAAGATTTGTACCAGGAATGCCGGGCTGGTTCAATATTAGGAAAACTATCAACATAATTGATCATATCAACAACAACACTAACAGAAACCATATAATTATCTCAATAGACGCAGAAAAAGTTTTTGACAAAATACAACACCCCGTTCCTATTAAAAACACTAGAGAGCATAGGAATAAATGGAGCCTTCCTTAAAAT